>NC_045562.1:51427159-52088826 GCF_009819795.1 Aythya fuligula
ACCATGCCTCTGTGTGTACTTGGTACTGTATTGATCCCAAGTGAAGCCAAATTGGACTAATATCTTGCTTGAAAACAAGAGAAGTGTTAATAGACCCTTGTTTCAGACATCAGGTGATCATCTAGGAAAAAAAAAGTTAAAAAAGTTAAAACTTTGTTCTCATGAGGCACATATTTATATATCAAAAACAAGTGTTATATCAAACAAATTGGGTGTATTTGGATTCAACAATGTTTATTTTTCTCTAATGCAAAATTTGAGTCAGAGTGGTCTAATTATTGTTCTTCTCAGTATTTTAGAAACTTTTTTAGTCACTGAATAATTTGGTTCCTTTGCAAAAGACAAGTAAATGTTTAAATGCAAACTGAGAAAAACAAAATATGTTTGTCGTGTATATAAGAACATGAGAGAGGCTCCCGCAGTAGCTGTTACATGTAGGCACTCTTTTTATAGCTTTTAATTATATCACACTGGAAAATCAGTTGCTGTGTATCTAAATTTCATTTGCACACATTATGTTTTTCACCCCTGAGGAGTAATATGGTATATAACCACATCTGAAAACTAAAACAGTGAAATTTATGTCATGTCAGTGTTTATTTTGTTGTAAAATTGACTTTCAACAAGCAATCCAATATCTAGTAAAAGGCTCTGATCAGGCTGGGTATAATGTCATTAAATGGTGCATTTGTTAATAGCTGCAAATATTTTCTTTCCTACTACTTATGGGTGTTGAAAAGCTTGTTAATGGGAGTGGAAATGAGCTATAAATGAGTGTATACATATAGTAGTAAAGTAACTCAGCAGTTGCCATTCATATTTAAACTGAACAAAAAATGTCAGTAAGGAAAAATGTCAGAGATAAAGAACCACTCAACCCTGGTGGACATTAGTATACAAAATAATTTCCAGAAGGAATTTTTTGGGAATTAGATTCCTGAACCATTTAAACAAAACACGACAAGTAATTAAGAATATAATAATGTAAGAAATAATTAACAGTGATTCTGACCTTTAGGTCTGAAACCTTCCTTAGACACTGTTGACCTTCCACAGGTTGAGACTCTCTATATGGAAACAACCTATGGAAGTTTGACCACTCTTGAAACATATCCATCTCCTCGTGGGTGGTGGCACTTCCTTGTCATAGAAAGAGACACTGTGACTTGCTCTTTGCTTTTGTTTTTCCTGATGCTAGTCTGCTAACCCATCACTCTTCTTCAGAGAAGTAGAAGGGTGTTTTTTGTTTGTTTCCTTGTTTTATTTCTACTTTAAGCAATAGTAATGTCCGAGAGAAATGGAAAAAAGTCTTTTAAAGGAAAAAAAAATAATATATATATATTATATATATATATATATATATATATATATACACATATATATAAACAGTGAGAGCAGTCTCTTCTCTGTCAAAGCTCAGAGATGTGGTGGCCATGAAGTAATATGAGGAGACACAACTTGCATTTTATTGCAAGGTTATGGTAGTTTTGCACCACTGTGTTAGCTTCTTTTAAAGGTGCAGAAATTTCTGCATAGAGATTATTCTGAAAAGGAAACATCCCTGATGGCTCTATGTCTTCTCAGAGTATGAACTTGAGCAGTGATTTATTTATGGTTGGATGGTTACCTAAGGATAAGAAATGCAAATGCAAATGTTTGCATTTGTAAATGTTAATATGACAAGATAGGGAAGTCACTGTCTTATCTTGATGTGTGCAATCAAATGGAGAGGACAGAGAATAGACCAGGCTTCACAAGCAGAGTGAGACACTGGGGCAGCATGTAGCAAATGTGCAAAGGGACCACGAAGAATTTGAAAGTCGAGAAGGTAGTTTTAATTTTCTTTCATGATAAGATAATTACATGTTCCTGCCGATTACTTGGTAAAATGTTTAGTAGGGCCAAGAATAATTACTGTGTAACTGACACTGGCTCCATTTACTTTATAACATTTATAGCAATCATCATATAATTAGACTGCCACTACCTGATATTTACTATGCAATCAAATGACAAGAGCTACCATGTAATTTGGTTAAGAAGAGAAGGAATATGGCAACAGTGATTTGTAACTTTAGTCATTACTGAAGTAACATTTCAACACATCTTAGTACATTTCTGACTCAAGAATGGTTATTAGAATAGTATATATGTAAATCACAAACCAAAATAAAGTTATTTCTTTTAAGAAGCTTGAATTTCAGATTTGGGATATTTACTCTGATTATTTTTTTTGGCCATGCTCTGTGGAGTTTGGACAAGCTACCATTTTTGCCCAGAGCCTGAAATAATCCCAC
This sequence comes from Aythya fuligula, assembly GCF_009819795.1. Classification (NCBI taxonomy): domain Eukaryota; kingdom Metazoa; phylum Chordata; class Aves; order Anseriformes; family Anatidae; genus Aythya; species Aythya fuligula. The sequence continues at coordinate 51,429,457 of NC_045562.1, forward strand.
TGCCATAAAGCACCAGAGGCGGGAATGTTGTCTCCTTAGAGTGTCTCTAGGAAGACAGAGGAAGAGGCATCTTAAAAGGAAAATTGAGAAGTCTGATGAACTAAGATGTTGTCTAGATATTTCTTTTCTCTATTGGCTATTAAAGGAGCTTAGGGTGGTTTTAGCCCTAACATAAACCACTTTCTGCTAATTTCATGAAATTTGATAAAATGTGTTCAGGCCTGAATTAAAAAGCCAAATAGATTAAAAATAAATTTACCTGAAGACTGTCTAAAAAGATCAGATTCTGACTGGAAGATCTTCTTTGTATGCCACTTCTTCATAAAATTATTTGCATCCCACCTCTCCTTAGCCTCAATATAAAGAACATTATCACCTTAATTGCCTTCATGAATTTTGCATTTGTCCCCACAAACTCTGAGATAATAATTGAAAGTGTATATCTGATACCCAAAATCAAGAAAAATGTGACAAGTTTAGTTTATACTAAAGAACTTATTAAATATATATATTTGATAAATTTTAATTTGTATTATTACTTTTGATTTTTATGAGAAACATATCAACAAATGAAGATAGCTATAGAGACCATAATATACCTTAAACAAGTGAAGTACATCAGTCTTATTGGAAATAAGACTAGTTTCCAAGACTAGTTTATCTTTTGACTAGTTTCCAGTGAGCTAAAGTTTTTGCTCTAAAAATATTCAAATGACCTTGAAATAATTCAAGAAAAAATCTATTACTGAATTGTGTTCTTATATCCTTATTATCCTTGTTATTATTATCCTTATTATCCTTATATCCTTGTTTCAATAAATGTAAAATAAATGTAAAAGGCAAAGAAATTAGCAGAAAAAAAATAATAAAAAGGGACAAATATTTATGCTTTCCAAAATGTGTGAAAAGTGTGTCTGCTGAGGATCCTCAGCTTCATGGAGCCTTGAATGAATTCACAGATATATTTGCATGTATATAACATACAATATTTTCTGTTAACTTACTCCAAGACATTTTTTTTTTGGGGGGGAGGTGGGAGGCTCATATTTATTTCACTCATTCTAAAATGCTTTCTACTGTGGGAATACATAATACATAATCTGAAAGGGAGACAATCTGAAGTAGTAAAAGAATAGCAGAATTAAAAAACAAACAAACAAACAACAAAAATGCACCTAGTCCCACAGAAATGTGTAAAATAGTGATAACTTGATGTTCTAAATAATGTAACTTTGTTTCCCATCAAAGGATAGGAACAAAAAACAGGTAACAGGTAACATTGATGCATTGAGTTTGATAAATATGATACCATTGACAAAGTGTCAAATTCCAGCTTTAGGGGATTTTTAATTTATTTTTTTTTTACAATAATAAGATCCTTCTGGCCACACTTTTTTAAAATTGTATTTTATTTTCCACACGTTGAATATATGTTTTTTTTATTAACATAATTTCATCATTACTTTTTTGCTATGGAAAACCATCATTGCCAGGATATTTTTATTTTAATTATTTTTTATAAACCAGCATATTTGCTTGATTCAGGAAATTACAGATGATATTTGCTGCACCTGTACAGAAAATGTCTATTCTAATGATACTAAGGTTTTGCAATCTGGCTTTTACTGGTAAAGATCTTCGTTTGAAGGATGGTCTTGCTTTTTACAGCTTTACCAATATTTTTAGCATGGTACAGTCATGATCACTCTGCCTTTGTGCAGGTCAGAGATTCCTGTCCTCGCTGCCTACTTTTCCTTTGGCTGAGGTGCTGTAAAGGAGAGGCACAGGTAGCCTGTTCCTGGACCAGTTTCAGAGCTGCCTGACATAGGACTTCTAGCACACTTTTAACATACATGCCCAGAAGACTGTTCAAAAACAAAAGTTAAGCTTCTTGCAGCATGTTCTTCTTGTCCAGTGTAAAACCTTATTCCCAGAAAATATCTAATGTTGTTGCACTCCTCCAGTCACCTTATGTAAGGGGATCTATTTCATAGCTGATCAGGAAGTGAGCAAGTCATCACTGCCAGCACTACTGCAAAGGCAGTAAGAGAATCCTTCAATGATTCTCCCTCCCACAGCAGGATGCAGAACCGCATCAGGGAATTTAGGTTTGAATTACTTGGAGAATTCAGACCATCAGCAAAATGGTGATACCTTTTCAGACAGATGCTCTATAAGGTTGCCAGCCAGCTGAGATAAAGCAGGCTTTTTCAAAGAATGAGACTACAGCTTCAGCTCAAAGAATAAACCAGGATAACTCTACTTCTGAAACAGGGGTGATACAATCAAGATTATTCTGAATTTCCATGTTTAATGCTCAACCCCAGTAGCAGCACCTTTCTGGGAGCAGAGTTAGAGCACATGGGAGCCTCTTTCCAGATATACAGGGGAAGTGAAAGGCCAGAGCCTGTAAATTTTATCTCAGTGTGTTATCTCCTGGCAAAGTCAGGTGTGCTTCATGGAAAATTACAAAAGCAATTCAGGAACTGTTTCCTCAGGGCTGCATGCTGAAAACAAAGGTACGTTTTGAATTATTCATGGAATCTTGAACAATGGTTTCATAACCACCAACAATCAAATTCAGAATTCATGTGTTCAATACAAAATTTAGCTTTAGCTTTAACTTTGCCAGGCAGGACTGTATGTCTAGCACAGTGGGTACCTGGTCATTGACTGACGCCCTTTCACAATTAAATCCTAAAAGGGATTAGTGATTACTAGTAAGAGAAACATTCTGACTTCCCTTGCACTGTCTAAAGTCATGTCTTTGGTGATACCACTGGAGGGATTACTCTGCTCCGCTCTTATTAACATGCTTTAGCACTAAGCCTAGACAATGCTTTTCTTAAATACAATATAACTTCCTGCTCTTCACTGAAGGAGAAATGATTACAAAAATTTTAGTGTCAATTTGCAATAATAAGAGAGGTGATTTTATAATACCACAACATGAGACAGAGGTTTGAATGATTTATCCTTAAATTTAGCCATTGCAGAAATTCATCTACAGTATACAGGGAATGTGGATGCAAGGTAAAACTCTGCATCTTCTGCATAATCCCTCCATCCCTATTGGAATCAGAGAATCATAGAATATCTCAAGTTGGAGGGACCCACAATGATTATTGAGTGCAAATCCTGGCTCCACAGTTTCATTTAACTACTGCCAAGTACTCCATACATTCATAAAGACAGGACTACTTAGCTTTCAGAAAACTGTACTGACTACAAGCATTCTATGTATCAAGTATCACTAGCACCGGTATTCACATTTGTATGTTAGCATTAGTTGGATGAAAAAAAAAAAAAAAAAAAAAAAAAAAGTAATACATTGTTCTTAGTTAAGTAACTGTATTTAAGATCATATTATAATTAGATAACTTGACAGTCACAAGGATTTTTACAAGCAACGTGTAATGAAGTACTGCTAATGGTTTTATAGAGGACTCCATTAGAGAAATTATTGTCAAAGTCACACATCTGTCACAGAACAGAACAAAGAGAAAACCCTCCACAATTTTTCTTCTAGCTCAAAGTTTAGTATTCTCATGAAACTTCATGTGACTTAACACAAGAGCTATCTTTGCTAATTTTAATTTGCCAATAAAGAAAGAAAAATTGAAAACATCCCTTCCTAAGATGAGAATGGAATTCCTCTCTAGGAAGAAAAAAGGAAAAAAACTGTCAAGAAGTCACAGAACTGAGTTGTTTGTCATGTCAGTCTCCTGATAATCTTGATAAACAACAGTCTGAGTCAAAGTGGGGGGAGAATCAACATCCTGCAGAAATAAATCCTTGAAGAATGAAAGACTGTTTTACAAACAAGCATTTCAGAAGACAATACAATTATGTTTCTAAATTTATTTGCACCACACCACTAGAAAAAGTAATAATAATAAAAACCACTTTCAATAGCATGAAGTGACTCCTTGTTTTTCATATCGAAGAAATTATATCATAAGAAGCCACTTATGAAGTGCCACTTCTGTCTCTTTTTAGATGCACTTTTGAACTTTCATGCTACCTGTTGCTAGAAGGAAAACTTTCAGATACAATGCAGAACAGTATGGGAAAAATCCTGGTGTCATTGGAGTTGACAGAAACTTACTATTGACTTCAGTAAGGTATAAACTTGTCTCTGTGCTAGATAAAAATAAACTCATGATGACTGGTTTCTCTTTGAATGTCCTCAGATGAATTGAAACGCATGATGAACAATTCCTATAGACTTTGATGCTTTCTTTGGATATGTCCTTGCTTCTTGGAGGAAGTCCAGGATGTTCTTTCAAGTTCAGGTAATTTGTAAGAAACTGTAGCTGCTGCCTATACTAAGAGAAGTGGTAAATATATCACAGAATCACACAGAATTTCTAGGTTGGAAGAGACCTCAAGATCATCGAGTCCAACCTCTGACCTAACACTAACAGTCCCCACTAAACCATATCCCTAAGCTCTACATCTAAACATCTTTTACAGACTTCCAGGGATGGTAACTCCACCACTTCCCTGGGCAGCCTGTTCCAATGTCTAACAACCCTTTTGGTAAAGAAGTTCTTCCTAACATCTAACCTAAAACTCCCCTGGTGCAACTTTAGCCCATTCCCCCTCGTCCTGTCACCAGGCACGTGGGAGAACAGACCAACCCCCACCTCTCTACAGCCTCCTTTAAGGTATCTGTAGAGAGCGATAAGGTCACCCCTGAGCCTCCTTTCCTCCGGGCTGAACAAGCCCAGCTCCCTCAGCCGCTCCTCGTAGGACTTGTTCTCCAGGCCCCTCACCAGCTTCGTCGCCATTCTCTGGACCCGCTCAAGCACCTCGATGTCCTTCTTGTAGCGAGGGGCCCAAAACTGAACACAGTACTCGAGGTGCAGCCTCATCATTTTAAAAGATGCCTAATAAAAAAAAAAAAAAAAAAAAAAAGTTCTACATCCACCTTCAGTATCTCCAGCAAAGTGATTCAAATTGGTGAAGATTTAAACTTGTAAAGCTATTAACAAACTTCTAGAATTTCTCATAGAAATTATTATGGTTTCTTTGATTGGATTTTGCAGATAAAAACTGCTAAATGATGACAAAATCATTAGGTTAAGATAAATATCTTACAACAGCTTATCAGGTTGATGAGGGAGTTCAAAATTTTACCAGTAAAATAAATCAATTACTTATCAAAATATGTGTTTGTGTGTAGTTCGTATGTGTCTATGCAAACACTACTATAGCCGTAAGATTTATCACAATGTGTCTGGCAATATCTTTATCCAAGTTCTATCCAACCTCTTACTTTGCTGTTTCCCTGCCCTACTGAAGGTCTGTTTACACTGAGACTCACCTTAACATAGCCCTGAGATATTCTTAACTGACTCTTTTAGAGCAAACACTGTGAAGATTTATTCATTTCCTCTCTTTCCCTTGTACATCCTCAGACAGCTAGATGTTTTCAGAGTCTTCCAGTTTGTTACTTGTGTATCACTGTAGTGGTTTAACCTGGTTGGCAGCTAAGCACCACAGAGCTGTTCGCTCACCCTCCCTCCTCCCTCTGTGGGATGGGGGATGAGAACAGAAATAAATAAATAAAAGCTTGTGGGTTGAGATAGAGACAATTTGTTACAATAGAATAGTTAGGATAGAAAAGAAAAGAAATAATAATAATAATAGTACTACCGATAATAATGTGTACAAAACTAGTGATGCACAATGCAATTGCTCACCACCCAGTGATCAATGCCCAGCATATCCCTGAGTAGCTGGTACCCCCCACCCTGACCAACCACCCCATATTATTTGTTCAGCCATATGGTATGGAATACACCTTTGGACATTTTGGGTCAGCAGGACTGGATCTGTGCCCTCCCAGCTCCTGCTGCACCCCCAGCCTTCCCACTGGCAGGACAGAGTGAGAAGCTGAAAATTCCTTGACTTAGTGTAAGCACTGTTCTACAACAATTAAAACATCAATGTGATATCAACATTATTTTCATCCTAAATCCAAAACACAGCACCCTATCAGCTACTAGGAGGAAAATTAACTCTATCCTAGCCAAAACCAGGACAACCACTTCCTTCCAGACACACCTGATGGTGTGACATAAGCTCAGTTCTCATTTGTTGATGGTGAAAAAAAAAAAGAAAAAAAAAAAAAAAGAAAAAAAAAAAAAGAGTCCAAGTGTCCACAGTTACATTATTCCTGACATCAGAAAAGCTTGCTTATGACTGTTATGATATATATAACAAATATATAAAAATAGGATGTGAAAGGATCTCAAGCTGTTGTCTAGTCCATTCTCTTACCACTAGCCAAGATCTTTAAGCACATCTTTCTTGGGATTTACCTAGTCAGTTTTAAAATATGTCCAATGGTGGTTATTTCCCAAGATTACCAGACAATCTATTCCTGATCCTCAATATCCACAGTGTTTAGCTTTACTTCATGTCTGTCATGAATATCCCTTAATGTAAATAAAGCTAGAAACTTTTCACCTGTAGATCTGGAGGATAAGTTACTCTAATAAGGCCTCTGCATTATTCAGAGATCGGTATGTAGACAGGATGGAAAAGAATGAAAAACTGTAATTTCAATTTAAAGAGAATTTGAATATTTTGACAATAAGACTGTAATCATTGTAATGACGCAATTTATGTATTTATTATTGTCATAATTCAGTGACAGATATGGGGAAAAAAAAAAAAAAAGCTTATATGATCTGCCTTAATTCAGATATCTTTAATTTTTTAATGCACTATCTTGAAATTTATATATATAATTTCAGAATAATTCAGAACACATTTACACATTTGCACACACAGGTATGGACATATATACACACACACCCTGAATTTATAGCAGAAAGACAGACACAAGTATTCACACGAACAAGGATTATCCAATATGGTTTCCACAGAATAGAGAATCCATTGGTATAGGGCTCTAGTCATATCCCACAAATGTCATCTGGCTTAATCAAAAAAACTTCTTTCAATAATTTAATGTTAACACCTTGAGAGGTTGAATTCCACCCAAAAAAGTCCTATTATTGAACTGTACCTATAAGTTTAATTATTTGATTTGCATATTTGATTTACATATTTCTGTAAATATGTAATTAATGAAAAACTGACAAACAGAAACAGAACAACATACCATTCCTCTTCCCACCATCATCCCCACTCTTCAATTAATAGCACAGGGTCCTACTTCAGCAGTATACACTTTGGATTAGTTTATGTATTTGGATGATTTTGTACTGGTGTAGATGAGTTTGCAAATATAATTACACAATCTGCCTCCTTGTGTGATCAAATGAGCTTTTGGAAAGCACAAGGAAAGCCAGCTCATGTTTTTATAAGCATTTTCAACTTCTTTATGGGGATGAGAATTGTTGCAAAGAAGAAATAAACACATAATCAATGAAAGGATGCAAGAAAGTAGATTAGTTGTCATAGACCAGGATATCAGAAGTCCTTAGGGCGTCTACATTATTTACTGATATGTGTAGGGAGATACCTCTTACTTTTTGTCCTTACTGCAGGTAGAGCAGTCTGCATGGTGCCTTGTTGCTTGACTTTGACCTTATTATCAGAATGATACTGAGTTAAGAGAACTAATATGTGCAAAATTGTGCAGCAAACATAGATTAGTGTTTGACAAACAATGGACTTCCTATTTTCCACCAGGATCAAGTATCTCTCATGTTACTGGCTACACAGATGGGTTCTGATTTGGCTTACAACTGTAAGTGTTTAATGTTCTGTAATTGATAAAATCTGTATGTAGATGAGATACATCTCCCTTATCTTTACCTACCCAAAAGACTGTCTAATCTAAGCTATCTATTATCTGACAACTAAGTTCTCTCAATCAATGGAGACAGATCTTATTTATCCATATTCATAACCTGAATCATTTCCTCACACAAGTTCATCTCCTTCCGCTGACTTTTAAGATAACTAGATAATTAACATAGATAGATACTTAGCTTTCAAAGAGTCAAATGAGATGGATTGAATACCACTCTTCACAAATAAGAGCAAATATATAGGAAATCACTCTGAGATGCAAACCTAAATTTGTAAAAATGATCGTAAAAATTCACAAGGATATCTCCTGCAGATATAGCATTGCCTTGATAAAAAAAAAAAAAAAAAAAAAAAAAAAGACTTTCAGTAGCTTTTGCAAAAATTCAAATATATTGACAAGTCTTCAAGACAGAAATGAATGAGTCAAGATGTAACAGCTAACATACAGAGTCAGGGTGAATGGTAGATGGTAATTTATTTCTTGCTGATGAATATTTAATGGTCCTTGTGGGTTCCTTCCAACTCAGAATGCTCTATAAATTGTGCCAGTCAGAGCAGAGAGCAGATGCAAGAACCATTGAACCAAGAAGGCTGTGGGTAGTGGTTGTGTACATACAGCTGAAATGATGTTTCAGCTACAATATTGCTCGGTGTGCAAATAGGTAGATAAAACTCTTTTACTTTTTAGGTCCAGCCCCTATTAAAATATCTTTTTTTTTTTTTTTTTTTTTTTGTATGATATTCTAATATATATGTGTTATAGATTATATATTTTTTAATTTCTTTATCTTTGTTCATGGTCTGCTAAGAAGGAAATAACTGTTTCAAGTTCAAAGCTTCTTGACTACTTTTGAAGTCATGACAGCAATGTTCTTATGGAGGGCTGCGATCTAGGCAGCTGTCCCCCAGGAATAAAAGTAAATTAATGAAAAAAAAAAAAAAGAAAAAAAGAAAAAAGAAAAGAAATAAAAGAAGAGAAAAAGAAAAAAAAATGAGATAAAAAATGGTTTCTTTCAGCAATAATGCTTTTCAGTTTCACCTTACGTTATGTCGTCTGGTGAGGGAAGGGAAGAGGAGAAACTTGTACTTTGAAGTGCTAACATGTTCTAAAGCAGTTGTTAATGTACTTCATATCTCTTAGGTACTGAAATTAGAATCCCTGATTCATTGAGGTGCTGTACTATGCAACGGAATACACGCAAAACCCAGACCTGTGTGAGCAGCCTGGAGGGCAGAGTCTGACAAAGAAAGCTATTAAGTGGAGAGCTTTGGGGTTGAAAATATAAAATATTTTTCCAGTTAAGATGATATAATTTTCCACCTTTGTACAGAAGACCTTACAGCTAGCCTAGCTTCAGAACAGTAGCTTACATTAAATTATTTACAACGAATAAAAGTAGTTTTCTCTTTAGCTTCTTTTAATTTGAAGTTTAAAGTAAGATCATAGGTTTCACTCTTCTTTCTTCACTTTTAAATTAAGACATACAATCTTTTTACATTATACTACAAACACACGAGCACATTACTATAATTTTCACTAGTTTGCACACACTTTCAAAATGTGTTAATGCATGTCACTTACTTTTATTTCTAATCTTACCAGAGAATTTTAATGTATTCTTCCATGGCATAAGCATCCCCTTTGTCACTTTACACATAATTAGAGAGTTGTTGTGAGATAGAAATCAGTTATTTCTCCTACTATGAGTATAATATGTTTCTTCCCTTACATTTCCTTTACTTGTTAGGTCAAAGAGTATAAAAAACAATATACAGCTATTAATTCTTTTAAAAAATTGTACATAATTACTTAATTATATCAATCGACATATATGATAGTTATTGTATTGCATTATTTTAGCTGATCATGGACAGTGTAGATTAGCTGAAATATAAAACTATGATGCTCAATAGCCTCATATTTTGGGCAGTTATAAAGGGCAGTTTTTAGCTGAAATCCACCGGAGAAATCTGAAGTCCTAAGAAGCTCAAATGCTCTGACCTTTGGTTGACTGTTTTCTCATAGATTTCTGCTTTTGAACTAGCTCCCATTTAAGAGAGGCTCTAACAGGACAGAGCAATGCCCATTTAGATATCCACTGGGAATGCCCAAAGGAGAGTATTGTAACAGGGAATGCAAGTTGATATAACTCTCCAATAAACTGTCTGCTTCCAATAATTTGTGGCTTAGGGGGTTCCTTGGAGGGTGATATATCTGTATTTAATAATCATTGAATGACTTTGTTTCATATCTGTCAGTGAATTTTTGTACATCTGCTATCTACTAGAAATCTGCATCCTTCTGCAGGAAGGAGATCTACAGCTTAGTTACATGGTACAAGATGCAACCTTTTTTATTTATTTTATTTTATTTTGGGAATTGCTTTTTAGTTTCATTTGGTGGTCTTTTAGTCTTGAATTAGAGGAGACTGAATATCTGATCAGACTTGCTCTCTTTGCTATTCACTGTGTCACACTGTTCACTCTCTTCAAATTACTTAATTTACAGAAATGCTTTATCTCTTTGCTTATATTTGTTTCTTTTTCAGGACACTTTCTAGTCTATAAATACACCCCTAACTCTAAAACCAATTCATAATGTGAAACATTCTTGATATCCTTTGATGGATTTTTTTTTTTTCAATTCTACTAATTTGTTACATTAATATATAGAAAGCAAGCATTAAATGGGAACTTCAGACACTATTGCTGCAGTAAAACACTGGAGATGGGAGAGTATAACATGAGTTTGCTATTTTACAGTTAGCTTCACATTTTCTTCTTAAGACACATTTCATCCTCCATTACATAAAGATGAAAATATTATGCTGCTTTAAATTTTTCATTTATTTATTTATTTATTATTTATCTTATTTATTTATTTATTTATTTTGTAATCACACTTTCTAGCCATTAAATACTGAAAGGTTAGAGTATTATAGTTCACCAAAGTAATTATGTCTCATGCATGCTAAGAAAGAGCACTCTTGGGGGAAAAATGAAAACTCCATGAAGAGAGAAGAGAGAAAGAAAGAGAGAAAGAGATTAAGAAGAAAAGAAGAGAAAGAAAGGAAGAGAGAGAGAGACAGAGAGAGAGAGAGAAGAAAGAAAGAAAGAAAAAGAAAAGAAAGAAGAAACGGAAAGAAAGAAAGAAAGAAAGAAAGAAAGAAAGAAAGAAAGAAAGAAAGACAAGAAAGAAAGAAGAAAGATAAGATAAGAAAGAAAGAAAGAAAGAAAGAAGCCAAAGGTGATATCCTGAAAGGTAACAGTTTAGAGGTGGATTTTCTATTGCACTTATATTATATGTAGATGGCAAAATAACATCTGTCATTGAAATGTCTTACAAATACTAATTATTCCACAACTTGGTTATTTAAATATTATTATGAGGAACCAAAGACTGGGGTTATGTTCCAATTAAAGCAGATATTTTTACCTGTATTTAGTAGTTTCTTGTTAATGAAGAGAAGCCATAATTAGGAGGAATTAGAATTTAGAATCCAGGAATTCGGGGGGAGGGGATGGGAGGGGTGAGGTAGGAGGTGTTGCCAATTTTCTTTCCATTGCACAAATGTTTTTTATATACACAATTATGCACAAATGTATTTTTATATTTATATTTTTATATTTTTTTATATAAATGTATGTTACATAACATTTATGGACCCTTGATCTTTTTTTTTTCTAGATTTAAAAACGTCATTGCTGTCATTTTGAAGCTACCTGTCAAACTACTCAGAAACTAAGTTAAAGCCAATGAGATGCTGTCTGTCATTAAGTGCGACTGCACTTTGACATATAGTAAACTAGTGCTTCTGGATGCCAGTAAGACTGCAGGTATATTTTCTGATTTGAATCTATTATGTTGAAAGACTCAAGCCCTGGCTACTAGAGATAACACCTCTTTCTACTACAGTTCAGTGTAATTGAAGAGCTTGAGCCAGAGGCATGTTCATGTAGACAAATATGAGCTGATCAAGTTGTACACTGCAAGGGATGTTTCAGTCCTCTTAATCAGCCATAAAACGGAAACAACTTTTCATGCACTCTCTTTTCTTAGTTAAAGAGGGACTAAGGTATTTTGGAGGGAAAAAAAAAAAAAAAGAGAGAGAGAGAGAGAAAAAAAAAAGAATAAAAGTAGGAAATATATTAGACTAATGCATTGCAGAGTTAACTTGCAATGTTCATATAAACTTGTTCATGTTCTCACTCAATGTAGAAAATATATGTATACAAAGGTTTCTTTTTAGAGGGACAAAGAGTCAAATGTAACTTTTAATTTCAACAAGAATGTAATGCATCATTTATTTGCATTTTTAAATGGTTTTAGAATTCCAAATACGATTTGTAATGAAATTGAATCTGTAAATGTAATCACAAAATCAGTAGCAACTGAATATTTTGTACCCTTGTGTATCCGGTGGAAAACAGAATTTCAATTATTGCACTTGGCATCTTATTAAACTTTTCTATTCTGATACATTTTTCCTCAACATTCCTGTCAAAAAATTCACAAGAAAACCTTTTTCTTACTACCATTTTTTTATCCTTGACAAGATAGAATTCACTTCTAGTTTCTAACATTAAATCTATCATTATAAATTACCTTCTTATTTTTAAGATCAAACTTCCTATTTAGAGGAAAGAGTTCATATCCTTTAAAAATATTTTTCTGATACTTTACACCTAATTGGCACTGCCATTTAATTTAGCACTGCCAAATTAAAAATCTTAGATGTTGAGCAACTTAAGTAAAAAATAACAACAACAACAAAAGTAAATATGAGTCTAAGTAGTATCAAAAGGTTGTTATTGCAGGCTGATAATTGACACAATTGATTCTTTTGTTTAATCATTCTGGGTTTTGGACAGTTTTATGCGTATTTTCAACCAAATTTCATCCAAGGTTATAGATTGATACAGAAAAAGAAAACAAACAAACAAAACTGAAAAACAAACAAACAAAAAAACTTTTGCTATCACCCCAACAGACTTTTTCTGAATACATATTTAGAAAGACAGAAGGTTTCACAAAACTGAACTGTGTCTGAAATACTGCTGTAGCAGTTCACCAAATAAGATTCTAATGCATTCTTTGAGCAGCCTTCATCCTTTATGCTGCATTTATAAGCCCTGAAAATATAATCAAATTAATAGCACTAAAAAAGTGAAATATTGTTTTAAACAAGTTGTGTTTTGGTGTAACTGGCAGTCTCAGAGCCCTTTGTGAGCCCCTAATAAATGGTTATCATTCACCATGTGGTACAGTCACAAGAGGATATCGAGGTGTCTGAATTACTCCATACAGGTCTTTCTGATTTTTTCTCTTGGTCTCTGGTGGGGTGTTTTGACAGCAGCAGAATTCATGGAAGTGGAAGACAGCCAGAAAAGAGCACCACTTCTCACCTGCTGATGGACTGAAGACCTGTCAAACTAATAGTTGTAGTTTAATCCTGGTAGGCAATTAAGCACCACCCAGCCATTCGCTCATTTCCCCCACAGTGAGAGATGGTGAGAAACCAAAAGATGAAAGTGTGAGAACTCATGGGATGAGGTAAAGACTTGATAAAACTGTGTGCAAGCAAATCAAAACAAAGAATCCATTCTTTACTTCCCATTGGCAGGCAGGTGTTCAGTCACTTCCAGGAAAGCAAGACTTCATGACAAGCGATGGTTTCTTGGGAAAACAAATTACATCACTCTGAACATCTCCCCTTCTCCTCCTTTATCCTCAGTTTCATTGTCCAGCATGATGCTGTATGACACTCGCCTTTGGCCAGCTTGGGTCAACTGACCTGGCTGTGTCCCCTCACAGCTCCTTGTGCACCCCCAGCACCATTGCTAGCAGTGCGGTACAAGAAACAAAAAAAGTCCTTGGTTCTGTGTGAACACTGCATCAAAAATCCATACAGAGCATCATACGAGCCTCTCTACAAAGAAAATTAACTCTATTCCAAAAAAAAAAAAAAAAAAAAAAAACAACAACAACAACAAAAAACTAGGACACTAACTTATGTTCATATTTAGCAATGATGCTCTGTAATTTGAATTTGGGATGAATTTCAGGTACTTTCTTTGATGAGCAAATTCCAATGGCTCCACTAGGCACCGCAGACTAGGCATAGGTCTAAAGCAAAGTCAAGATAGTGTCTGTGTTGAAATTGTTATATCTTTGGAATCAGGAGTGTGGTTTATTTCCTGTTCCAGCTTCCTTTAAGTGGGCAGTAGCACCAACATCATTTTAATTATTCTTTTAAGCAAGAAAGCACAGTGGACTCAGACAAACTATGCTGTCCAACTACTGTTTAGTAGCCTTTATAAGAAGACCAAGACATGACTGTTTTCTAAATTTATTATGCTAGTCTAAAAAAAAAATTCACCAACCCTAAGTTGACAAACTACTGACAAGGTGCTCAGAGTTTGTCTATAGTAAAACATGACTTTATTATTGAAGTTGGAATGTTTTTTTTTTTATTATTTTTAGAAGTCCAGGATTTAAAAATTGTTCTATCTTTTGTTTTGAAGAATTCTCATATGCGCTTAACTCCCTACCACCACAGAACTATGTGCATACCATGAAAAAATGCTCACATTGTTAGTGCAGTAGCCAGGCCTGAAACAGAAAAGAGAGACTTTGTCATCAATATTTTTTCTCCAAATTAGAGAATCAAAGACTTTATATTATTTATCATTTTTAAAATTATTATTTTTAAAATCTTTATTCTATCAAATTCTGTATACAGCAAAGGCAACAAAATATGTATCACCCTACTTTTGAATGTTTCATAGTCTCCAGAGTGGATGGGTACAGCAGAAAGCAATGGCCAACTGTCATGAATGGTTAATTTTAAATTTTCTTTGGGTTTAAATATATGTTTTGCATCTTAATTTTGTTCACAATTCCTTTGGATGCTTCCTTAGGAATATACTATGTTTATTGAAAGGGAAAAAAAATGCACAGAAAATTATAAGACGTTATATGATTCTGCAATATGAATGTAAATGAGAATTAAGCAATTGTCTATCATGTTTTGAATAAGTGGTACAATAACAATTGGCCCTATACCTATAGTAGCATTAGATATCACACAGGACTGTTAGTATTCCCATTTTGACCTGAATATATTCAGGCAGCAAATTATCTGCTATTAACACACCCACTTTCTGTCCCTCACTTCCCAAACAAATTTAGCTTAGTGTGAATGTAGGATAGGGTAATTTGACTTTTGCAATCACAGCAGACAGCTGTGAGTGATACATGACATGAAAATGAATTATCCCCGCCCTTGCTCATTGAGAACAGATAGAGCTGTGCCATTATTATGCTGTGTTGTAGTCATTGCTTGACAGGTATGGGGTATGGGAAGATAAAATAAGCCTTTATTCCTAGTTTTATTAATTATTCCTATACATACAGGAAAAGAACATTATACAAACATCATATTTCTTAATTTACTTTCTGTCTCTCCCTGCTCTACATCCTTCATCACTGTGAGATAACTCCACCGTGCTCCCAGTCACTCAGGCTTAATAGCGGAATGTTAAATCAGACTCCCTTTTTCCCTTTCCACCCACTGCTAGACTGTTTCTAAATTTCTCTGGTTATTCAACAGTAAGCTGAGCAAGGTATGTAATTTCCTTTCTATTTCAGCTGTTATAGTTTTGATAATTTATCAAAACTCTCATCATTTCTCATCTCACCTAATTCAGCTTTCTTATTTTCCCCTTAGGCTTTACATGTCAAGACTCTGTTGAACTCATCCGAGCTTCAGCTTCTGTCTTCTGAACTTCTGTACTTGCTTTTTCTCAGTCCAACTTCATTGTGCACCTTCCTATCTCAATCTCACATTTTACTGATGCAATGCATCTGGCTGATGCTGAACTCCTCTGGTCAGCCAGGCTGTGTTTTGGAAACTCTCCATGCCACATTTTTGAGCATCAGCTCAACTAGAAGTAACAACTTGTCACTTCTAGGTATTCTACCCCAAGCTGCTAATGATTACTTGGAGTTCAACTGATACTGCTTTCTGGTCTCCACCTTCTCTCTCTGTATCGTTTTCCTCATAGGAAGCATCAACAAGTTTGCAGCTCAGCACATTCGCAGTTTGCTTTGCTTTCCTCTTCTCTGAGCCCATCAAGCCTTGGCTCTGCTACACAACTATTTTAATTATTTTCTCATATATTTTACTTATTCTGAATGCAGTTTGAACTGTGTCTCACTGGTACAGATATGAGCTGAGTTTGTGAGATTTGCCCTTCATCATGAACTCAAAATATGAATATGAGTGAGCAGGAGAGTTTTTGGGGACTTGTGTGCTAGCATCTGAGTCACTGAGCCATGCTCGGCAGCTCTGGTTTGAATAAATCATTTGAATTACAGCATAATGAGAGCATTGAGTCTTTTTTTTTTTTTTTTTTTTTTTTTTTTTTTTCCTGATGCTTTTTGACAACTAGTTTTGGAAAAAAAAAAATCAACAACTTGCATAATGTAGAAGAGATGATAAATGGGTCCCTGTAAACATAAGCATTTCAAAACTGGGTGCCTAGAGTTAGGTTCTTAAAATCTCATGCAGACAGTTACATAAGTAGTCCCATCCCAGAGTGAGAGCAGTGACTGACCTGCCTGGTTTCCTTCTGAGTGCACCCCAGTGAGCCCCTATGACCTACCAGCCAGCAGAAAGAGCTGCCTTCCCTGCTAGGCTGTGCTGCCACCCGCTGCTGCTCCTGAGAAGTCCCTGCACAGCATCTGACTTCCAGCCAAGCATTTGTCCTGTGCTGAAGGAAGCTTTAGCATTAACAAGTGGATATGGGTGCCTCTGTTGTACTTTTGTACATGTTGCTCTGCTGCATATATTCCTATTTATGTCTCTTGACATTCAGCCACGTACAAAGTCTTGTGGTCCTTTACATCACAACCAGTTCTATACAGGTCAATGGAGAGTGTGGGAGGGCAAAGGCTTTGTCTTGCCTTCAATTCTCTTTTGTTGCCTGAACCACAAAGATGTTGTTTCTGACTTATTTTCCCTCTTACCCAACTGTCTTTTCCCAAAGTATACATGAGAAAGGGAAGGTGTCCAACCACAGGCTCAGGAGAATGGACTGTAGTAGCTGCTGGGAATACACCATAGGCAGTGTAGGAGAAAGTCACCAGTCAATCTGAAGTAATGCTTTTGCTTCCTCACAAGTCAAACAAATGATGGATCTAGCTGTGTCTGACACTTCTCAAGCACCAGACTCTCTGTCCCCCTAGGGAATCTCAGGTTAATGAGATGGAAAATGCAGTCAGCAGATTCTGTGCCATCAGAAACCACCAAACTTGCACAAACTGCCCCTGTACCTCTGAACTATGCCTTGTTTTTAAAGCTAAATGACTATTAATATCCGATTCTTAGTTCAGTTCTGATCTGATTTTTAATATCTTCCCTTTGCCCTTCATACTAATACTTTACAGAGGAAAATAAAGGAAACTGCCTCACAGATACTGAAGTCTCTACAGTAATTTTCAGGCAGAAAATCAAATTGCCTGTGGGCTGTAGATTTTCATAGTGTGCATGCATAGCAGAGGTCACCTTTTACATTAAGGGCATGAATCTCGTTTTCCCTACATCATTTGAGCTTTGGTGTAACGTCATTAATAACTTCAGCAGATTCACACTGACTGAACTGTGGGGTAACTGAGACCATTACATTGGCCCAGATCTTGTATTTAAAGTGTAACTAATGGCAACGAAAACTCTTAACTGTGCTTTAGAGAGAAAATATAATAATGAAAAGCTGCTGACAGCTTCATAGGAACCATATCAGACTGCTTACCTAATTTGATATAAAACTCTCCATTACCAGATCCCACTTTTTTTTTTTTTTTTTTTTTTTCCAAAGTAAATTAACCCATTACCCTCATTTTGTAGACAGAAGTGAGGTTCTGAGATATAAAAGGACTGTCAAAAATAATTCAAAAGGCAAAATTACAATCCCCTTTTCTCCCCCTTATAGCCCATTACACTCAAAATGTAACATGTTGGATCCTATGAAGGAGAGAAGGCAGAACAGTAGTACTACAAGACATTTAGACAGGAAACAGAATGAAGTCTGGCTTTTGAGTTTGTTTGAATTTTGTTACTGGGAAGACAACAAGGCTTAGCAAGGCTGTTCTGAGACAAACCTATCTGTTTGAAAGGGCAGTCTGTGCTGGAGCTAAAGGTAGTAATTTCTTCACAAATTTTAGCTTACACACAAAATACCAGGGAAAGAACAAGAAAGTTGAGGAAGGAAAGGGATCTGTCATTATGTGAGTAATTCACCTATTCCTATCTTCTGATACAAAGCTTCTCCCAACTGGTTTCCTCAAGCAGTAAAAAAGAGACTCACACACTCCTGCTCACAAATGGTGCTTTTGATATCACATAGTTTACCAGCCAGCTGCTTCATACCTTTACTATCTCCCCAGCATCACAGAGTGAGCTTATAACATGAAGCCACCAGAATGCAAAAATTTACAGGATAAATATGAAAAGAAGGGTGTCAAAGGTAACAACTGGTGTAGTCCTTAACTCATAACATGCCTCATTTTAACTGTTGTGGGGCCACGCCAAGAAGGAATAGGCTTTGACAGGCTTTGTGTTTGGGTGAATGTCTGTGAGCTCTTCTATGCACAGCCATACTGCCTTACAGTTTGCTTCAGCACCCTGAGTAGAATCCACTGTTGCCAGTAGAGGCTTTCTGTTAATGTGCATGCTTGCAAATAAAAAGAGCTTGACATAGCTATGCCAAAAATAATTGTCACAATGAGTCATTCCCGAATTATGACCTATTTTCTGTGATTAACTTCTCTAGGGTCTAAATGAGCCAGTTGTGATATATGGTGTGTTAGTATGGTTGCTGTTCAGTGTGCTTTGTAACAGATCAGGGTTTTATTTGTTGTTTGCTTTTGTTTTTGTCTTTAAAGAGTGGTGATCCACCAGTAAATGCTAATCTCTACTGTTTAATTCAGGTATATCTGTACTGACCTTACCTCAGTACTTTCTGTGCTTAACTGGCTGTGTCTGTGCTTTTCCTCCATCTCAAAACCTCTCACCTTAGCCAGTCAAATTCTGCTTCAGAAATGGTAGTGACTGAATCAAATTTATTTCATATTCCTCTTTCTACTGCTACTTTCTTCCACAAATTAGAGAAACCATTTCTTAGCAGCCTTCTTGAGAGTCACATCTTTAATGCATCAGATGTCTCAATTTGGCCATATCCTTTATGTACCTCTATGACTAGATCCTGTACATCATTTCTCTGCCTGCAGTTCTTCAGATCTGTGAATTCTCTGGCTTCTAAAAATGATTTTCTGCACTATTCCAAGATGCTTGCTTTTCTTGGCTCCTTTCTTGGGTGCCTTCAAAGTAGTGCAGTGACTTACAAGGATCTGTAGACTGAGGTTAAAAGCATGGAGCTGATTATCTGGGTGTAGCACCAGAGTCCCTGGATGCCTGCAGTAAGGAGAGCAGGGGATGTAAATCTGTGACAGTTTGGTTAATGGATTTCTATCACAAGTCGTCATTCTCTGAGCCAAGGCAATAAAAATGAATCTAATCAATATTTATAGTTGGTGTGATTTTGCAAACATATCCATGTGAAGTAATCTTTGGGTGTATGTAAAACACTGGCTATATGATATATGATCATGTTTTTGTTTGTGTTAGTTCCTGTGACTGGCACAACCAAGTGCTAAAATCTGTACTCCTTTAACATTGTGGTAAATCTGATTTTGAGCAATGAAAGTTCCTGAATCATCTTCTACACCCATCAAATAATATTCCATAATGTATTTAATGTATTTATATTTTGACATATACATATATTTTACTTTAAAGTTGAATTTCATCTAATTCTTACTGAATTTTCCAATAGTTGTGTTTCTTGTACAGAGGCAAAACCTTAAACATGACTTTCCTTTTTTGGCCATTCACCTTTAGATCAAAGCCTGAATATTATGTCCTGGACCATTTTTAGTGCTGGATTTTTTTGATTGGAAGAAATTGCTTATTAGTGCATTAATATTAAGGAAAAATATACAAGAAATTTATGATCATATTATAGAAGATGGCTGTGATCAGTTAAATATTAATTGGTGCCGGTTTTGAACTACAGTGTAGACAGATTTTATAGAAGTTATTTTCACATAATCTATTTAAGTGAATAGCATATACTACTTTGTAATTCTGAATTTACATCTAACTGAATTATCTAAATACTGCCAAGCAAAAGTCATCTAGCTTCTACTTATAACATTTCTAGTGATTCAAATCATCACTTCTAATAGTTATAATTTTCTGCAGAAACAAAATGTGTTCTCTCTGTCTCTCTCTATATATACTTAATTCTTCAGACTGTATTTGAGTTTCCAGAATATGCACTACATATTTACATGTTTTTCAAGAGTACTGTTTTCACAGCATGGAAAACTACTTAGGGGAAAAAAAAATAATAAAATAAATAAATAATAATAATAATAATAATAAAATATATATATATAAAAGAAAATATGTAGAGATTTTATTTTCTTATATAGATTTTAGCCTTTACCATGGTTCACTTATTATTATTATTATTTTTTTTTCCTTCAAATTAAAACCAGAATGGGGTTAAAGGTAACTAGGACTTAATGCACTGCTGCAGGTGAATGTGCCTATATATAAACCTATCAAACATATGTTAACATATTTTTAAGGACAGATCTTGAAGATTACTGCAAGGAATACATTTCATCAGTATTCATCTTAAGAACATTAATTTGACTCATGCTTGGTGGGAATTTCCATTTTAATTTCCTGTGATTTATTTGTCATTCTTTCCTGAAAGCAAAAAATTTAGTGTTTCCCAGAAAATGAAATTACATTTGGTCAGTCAACAATGTTTGTAATTCTAAATTAGAGACAATTTTATTGAATGTTTAATCTGAAATGTACTTTGAAAGGCTCAATTTCACAGAATGTTATGAAACATTTCAAAACACACAAGAACACACAGTTTTACATTGTTGGAAAAAAAAAAAAAAAAAGCTTTTTCAGTAAGATGCTGTGGCAGTGAGTGCTCCCCTGTTATTTCAATGGTAATGTTCTGCTAAGAGCCGTTTCCCGACCACATTACTGGAATGGGCATTTTACTAGGTCCTCCCCACCCACAGGGTTGGGTCTTCTGAAAGTAATTTGGATTAAGTACAGACTGTGCAGGTATGAAAGTTGCATAAAGTATTCAATTTCTTACTTACTGCTTCATTCCAACTCTGCTATTCTTCTGCCTTTCTGAATTTGCCAAGAATGTTGATTTACATCTGCATTTTAACAAAAGATCATCAAGGCAGTCACTGTGCTTGGACTGCCAGGACACTGCAGTCGCCCTGCTCAGTGCTCTCCTCAGCTTTCCTTACTTGGTAACCTCACTTTTCTGCTTTCCCTTTATAAACGGTGGAAGCAATTACTACAGGATATTGATCCTTCCTGTTCGTTTGGGAAGATAAACTACTATTCTGCCTACACAGTTATTTGAAATGCATTTTGATTTTGCCAATATTACTGTCTATATACTATTCCACTGGTATAAATAGTATACATTTTCTAGGCTCAGTGCTATTACCTTTTATTTGTAAATCCTGGCACAAGTAGTCCAAAACAACTATAGCAATGGTGCAAGAAAAGGTTTTCAATACCAGGAACTCTCTAGTTGATTGAACTCTCTAGAGAGTTCAATCAGGAACTCTCTAGTATTTCATTTGTAAAATTAATTTGATAAATTCAGACTTTTTTTTTTTTTTTTTTTTTTTTTTTTTTTTTTTTTATACAGCCTAAACAAGACTACATAGAAAGTCAAAGAAAACAAGGGCAAACTCACTATATATTAGATAAATAATTTGTTTTACCTTATGTTCTTTTCTTCTGTCTATGGAAAGAGGAGTTTTTTGTTCCTCTTGCTGATTTATTTTCCTCCATCAGTACTTTGTATTAAGGAATCAGACTACAAATCCAGTATGAAATTTGATCTAATGGCTACTTTTGCTCTTATTACTATAAGCTAATCTGAAATAAATTGTACCCATGAAAATAGAAGCAGGTTAGAACAAAACAAAAACCACAAAACTAGGAGGTGAATGCTCAAGTAAAATCCACTCACAGTTCCTTTCAGCTGTGAGCAAGATCTGATAGGTCTTTTTTACCTTGAAGTACAATTCTGTTTCTAATCCAGTATTGTTTGATTTTCAAACTCTCCTTTGGCAGACTGGGCTTGACAGAAGGGCTGTTATTAAATCCACAACAACACCCTCTTTAATGCAGTGGAGGGTAAGGTAACTGGGGTCTGTTCCTTAAAAGATACTCTGGCACATTCTCTAAAACAGCTCCCACACTAACCACAAAACATCTCTAGGGCTAGTTTTCACATGTTTGTAGCAGTCTGCTTCTGGTCTTGAGCCACATCACTGTGTCCTTGGATAAAAGGGTGGGTTTTAATCTTCCCAGTTGTCAATGTACACTAAATTATAGGAAGAAAAGGGAATTCATCTCACAATAATGAAACCAGACTTGGTTCAAACATAATTTAGGGATTAACACGAGCTTAACCTGAGGCCGTCATCTTCTCTCTTTTGATTGTTAATCATCAGTGAAATGTCCTAACTTGATCATTAATACTCAGTTAAATCAAAAGTATGCTAAAGGCATAAAATTATAATATTCAACTACTATCATCCAAAGTTTTGCTCCAGAATTACTTACTCCTAGAAATCTTTTTTTTTTTCTGTAACACCTTTTGTGAGCTACGGAGAACAGTAACATATACTCTATATTTGCCTTACTATGAATTTCCATAAGTTTACAGTTTCTTTACATTCTGTTAAATATGTACATAAAACATGCATACTGTAGCTTTCACATATTTTTTTTCATTATGGATCTGCCTTTTTAAGGCTGTCTCTATTTGTGAAAGTAAACGTATTCTACCTGTATTGAAAGAAACTTTCATTATGCAAGCAATAGTGTTGCTCTTTTCAAGAACTCAAAATAGATTGCACTTCAATCATTCATTATCTGCCTGTCTGTTTACATACCTTTTCCACTGGACAAAATATCCAAGATAAACTCCTCATTTAGTTTTTCAAAGACAATGTGAACCTTAAAATAAAATCTAGAATTGGAAACATGTTTAAATGGACTTGTTTCTTGAGTTCTTTTAAAATGTATTGGATGGAATAGTTTCATCTGCTAGGGGAAAACATAAGAGTTTTAGTATAGTTTTTAGAGAGGCAAGTATATCATTAAACAGGGAGGATTTTTTTTTTCTAACATTATAACTTTAAGAAACTAAGTAAGATCACTTAAAGGTAATAAACAATTAGTAAAGACTATAATCCATCTTCCTCATAATTTTCCTTTTCCCTAGGGGAAAAAAAAAAAAAAAAAGTATTTCAGAAGACATGGCTAGAGTCTTCTAAGACTCTTCTAAGACAAAACAAGACAAAAGGAAAGAAAAGCAGATCAGTTGCATAAGGGACTCCAAAAGAAACAACCAGCATTTTTGTTTACTGCCTGACTGCTCTCTGTGATGTCTGCATAAGTTGTCAGACGAGAAACTAATATGCAACAAAAGACAAAGGTCACTACCACAATAAGCCAGCAAACTTTTAGAAAGGTTACACATTATGTTGACAGTTGTGAACACCATAGCTATTCCATGGATGAGCAGTGGGGAAGTGAAGTTTCATTAAAACCAGAGTGATGTTATTAAACTTTTATAATTTGACTGGGATACATGCAGCAGCATTTTTCATAAGCATAAACCTGTGTAACGTGCAATGAGGGAACCAATACATAGTGAATTACAATAATCAATATGTGAAATGACAAAAGCATTAATCAACACTGCAGCAGTGACTTGACCTAGGAAGAAATTAGTTTTATATAGATCACATAAATATGAGATAAATTACATACTGGGCCAAATGAATGGCTCATGTAACTCAAATGCTGATATATGCAGCTGGTGACACATTTGGATCTAGTGATGAATCTGGATGATTACATTTTGACATGATATCATACTGAGTCAGGCAATTAGCATAACAACATTTTCACAAGGACTTATTTTGATGTAAAATTTATGTAGATTCAGCTGTGCTCATACATTTTTCTAGTTTGCATGGGACGTTATATTGCTCCACAAGAGAAAGTCATTGAGTTTTACTGGCATGGGTACCTACAAATGCATAAAGTTAGGAGCACTTATTCTGTTACTGGAAACAGGAAAATTATACAATTTTATTGAAAGGGATGTCACCTAATACAGAGACCTGGATCAGAAGAGATCACAAGTGATTAAGTAAACCAGGTAATGGACCATTCACCTGCATTCAGAAACTTAGTTGGCACAGTGAGAGAAAATTAGTGTTAAAATTTGTGCATTGCAAGATTGGATTTTCTTTTCTTAAAAAATATTTTTCATTTGCACTTTTTGGCCAAGGTGATGTGAAAGTTGCAGAGAAAGTGTTTCTTGCCTTAACATTGATAGACTCATTCCAAGTACCTAGAAGTATATATCTATTTTTGCAGTTATTTATTTGACATATAGCAAAAAGTAGGAGACATATTGGAAGACGTTGCAGAAATGTTTTTAAATGAAAACAGCCTTTAGAATATCTTTTCCTTAAAAATAATGTGGAATAACAACAGTGCTAACTAGACATGTAGACATCCTAATTTCCTAAGTTTACTGTCTGGATGGAAGATAAGCCTGTTTCAAGGTAAACATTATCCTTCAAGAGATACAAATAGATCCTATTGCTGTCCTCATGTGTAAAGATAAATGACAGCGCATACACTGCTAGTGTGGACTTATAGAAATGAAAGGAAGGGTTTAAAATGAATGACAGCACAGCTGCATTCTTTATCAGGAAATACAAGCATTTTTGTAAGGGAAGCTAGAATACAAACATAAACAATAGGCAAGTGAAGATATTTTGTCTAATAAACAGAAATAGCTGTTAAAAATGAGAAACTTACTAGAATAACTGCTGTTTTCACTAAGTATAACAAAAACTACAGGAAAGCCCAAGGGAATTTCCAGGAACTTAAAAAATGTTTAGAAAGAAAAGGTAAAAGGGTGACTCTGAAGAATGTTTAATATGCCTTTATTAAATTCTCAACATTTCTCTTGTCTGTATATAAAACGTGTATGAAAAGTTAATGAAAATGACAGGTTGTAGGCATTATGTTGGCTGACATGGTGGTGATGTGTATGATCCTGTCAATGTCTCAGAGTTCACTTGCAATGATTGCTTTTTTGACTGTTCACTCAATTCTTGTTAACAAAAAATTCAGAGTGAGATCCATTAGTCTTCTCAATTGCTAGTGACTGTCAATGTAGAGTTTGTTTTTAGTTGGACTAACTCTAACTTTGCTAGATGAAAGAATATCCATGAGGTTCTTCAATAATTCAGGAGTGACTCTAAGTCTGGCCAACAGCATTAAACTGAATTTATTTAGGCAGAGCATAATAACAAAATTTGACTTATTAAGCAAGTAAGGGATTAAGGCATTTTAAATACACACTCCTTGCTTTTTGCCTGAGCGAGCACACTTTGTATGCTGGGTATTACTGTGAAGTTTGTCATTATAAATAATATTTCCAGACCACAATGAAAATAAATTTGGCCCATCTTTATTGTTAGTTACTCCATAGTCGCTTGTACATTGGTCAGGAAATATCATCTGTCTATCATTTCTAAGAAAATATAGTTGTTCTGTTATCTCATCCTAAGAGCTAAAAGCAGTGAAATATAACATGCTTTGGCAGTGTAATTTACTGCACAAAAGTGCAAACAGGATAAAATAGATATGAAATGAACCTAGCAAAATTAATGTGTGCTTTGGAGCTCTTTGTTTATGAGATGGTTACACTAAGCAGTTTGCTAGTGTGGAAACATTTCCTTATTTTTCAACACTCTAAAACTTTTTCAAATAGTTTATAGATTCAGTCTATCACCAATATGTATGTCAAAAATTCACATTACTACTGAGAAGTGGAAATATTTTTTATGACAAGTTCATGCATGAATTACTGAAGGATTGACATTGTCACATAAATAACTGCTTCAGAAAGTAAACTAAATGAAGACTGAGAGGTTTTAGCTATTGTATTCCAGGATTTCACATTCACTAATCTTTAAATTATGGTGAAAATGTGTATTTTACACTTATGAAGAGACTTCACAGACAGAAGATAGTAGCAAATTTGATTAAAGTGCAAAATCAAAGTATTATTGCATGGGACTGTATATCTCAGTTGTGGGGATTTTTTTTTCTTTTGAACTGACAATCCATCTGTAACTCTGCTGTAGAAGAAACTTTAATGCAATAAGAAGAGCTGTGCAGTTTAATTAGATATATTCAACAGGTTGAGAATCTTTGCATTTTGTTTGCTTTAAAACCTGACTGAAGATACAATGTGACCTTCCAGGCTTCTGATCTTCCATGAGGAGTGCTACAAATCCCCAGATCCCATTGACTTTGATAAGATTTGAATACCAGAATAATTTCCTAGGATGTGTACCATGTCTTGGAAGTTCAGTTCTGCTGTTGCATTTACATTTCTATAATCTGCTACTAAGGCTTTGTTCTTTCTTTGCAATGGTTTTGTTTGTTTGTGGAGGTTGATTGTGTTTTTTATTGTTTGTTCATGGGGGTTGATTGTGTTTTTTATTGTTTGTTCATTATATCAGTCCTCAGCCTTCAAACACTATAAAGGAGAAAGAATGACAGCTTTTATTATCAGAAGACAGGAAATGACATTACGATGCAGCCAGTGAATCGTATTTCTCTAGACTTAAAGAATAGTGATCTCATTTACAAAGTACATTACTTTGCTTCACATTCGAAGAGGAATACATTAATATTTGGAAAATGACATTTCATGATTAGCTAAGCATGACACCTACACAGTCATTTCAAATAAGATTGCTTGTTCTCAAAATTGTTTTACTATGTCAAAGGAAACAATAGTCTCTCTTGCAAGCCTGTTTTAAATTGAAAAACAATTATTTAAATTCACTTTGACTTGCAGGCCTGATTTTTCAGTAAAGAAATCAGCTCATCTCTGTATTCTCTTTTCTAATAATCAGCATTATATCTTATTTTCCAAAGACTTTCAGCACTCTGTGGATTTGGAAAGCAATTTTCCATGCTATAGGTATTAATGCTTCTGGTGAAAAATTATTTAAGAACATTGAAAAAGCTAATTGACTAGCTTCATATACCTACTTAAATATAAGTAGGATTTCAATGAATTAATACAGAGTGAAAAGAGACACCTTTTCAAGTTTTCCTCTGTAATCTTGGGACATCTCAGAAAAGAAGTAACTGAAGAGAGGGATACGTCTAGTGGAGTTCAGCACTACAGTAACTGAAGAAAATAGACATCTGAAATAAAAGGAGCGCTGACTGTGGTGGGTTTGGCTTGCAGTTCAACTGTGTTCAAACTTTTGAAGCACATTTATTGGTTCAAGTCCTCACCTGAAGTACATCGTCAAATCTCCACTGAGTTTGGTGAACTAGATCACTGCAGTGCACTGTTTTCCTCAACTCTAGTACCTAAGTTTACAGAGACTAATATTTGAAAGGGCATTCTTTCAAAAGTTTTGTCCAGACAGCTTTCAAAAATTACATGCTGGCACACATACTAAGGTCAATAAATGTATCAAATAACTAAAGTCATGGGTTCACCTGTGATCAGGATACCACTGTAGTATGTTTTTCCTTTGCAGTAAATATATAGCTGTAGCTGAACTGAGATCTATGTTTAATTGTAATACCTGATTCTGTCATACCAGATGCTTAAAAAAAAAAAAAAGAAAACAAAAAAAGAAGAAAAAAAAAACCCACATGAAATGTAGAAACCGTTAAGCATGCTCCAGTGACTGCAGAAAGTGTTTCAAAGACAAACCATTCACTCTTCAGTGTCAGAAACTCATTTGTTTCTAAGTTTCATCCTTCAGAGACCTTTGATCTGATCCTGATGTCCCGTCTTGCAACTTCAATATGTATAATGTTGCTTCATTATTTCCTGACATCTTGCCTCATGGTGAGCAGGTGTAACTTGAAAATAGTGTATAAAAGCAATCTCTAATGCTGTTTTCGATGCCTGAAAAAATAATCCATTTCTGAACCATTTATTTGAAAGAAAAAGTATATTTTGGATCCTTGAAATCTGGAACAACTTTCTCTCCTGCTTCGGGATTTTGTGTGTGAAGCTGTTAGGCTCAGAGGAACTTTAAATTTAGTGTAGCTATCCCATTTAAATGCACATGGAAGTATATTCTCAGGGTTGCTCCAGGCTGGGTTAAAACCAGGAAAGAACTGAGGAAGAAAATGTACTTGTGTTTCATTGATGGTCATATTACTTGTCACAAAATACAGCTGTAGACAATAAGTATATAACATATTCCATTTTTACCCTGTTTGTGTCACTGTGTCACAGATTCCTGTTAGTCAGAGGTCAGATTCCTCTGCCCGAGGTCACAGACATCAAAAACCAGAGTTACCTGTATTGGCCAACATTTGCCAGTCAAAGAAGTGAGATGAGAGGGAGAGGGAGAGGGAGAGGGAGAGGGAGAGGGAGAGGGAGAGGGAGAGGGAGAGGGAGAGGGAGAGGGAGAGGGAGAGGGAGAGGGAGAGGGAGAGGGAGAGGGAGAGGGAGAGGGAGAGGGAAGAAAAGGAAGGAGGGAAGGAGGGAACAAAAAGGAAGGAAGGAAGGAAGGAAGGAAGGAAGGAAGGAAGGAAGGAAGGAAGGAAGGAAGGAAGGAAGGAAGGAAGGAAGGAAGGAAGGAAGGAAGGAAGGAAGGAAGGAAGGAAGGAAGGAAGGAAGGAAGGAAGAAACCTTTTTGAAACTAGGTCACAGACCATTATGACAATAAGAGCAGCTTCTCTGAAATTGTGGCTTCTGAAATTGAAAACATTTTGACAACTTTAATGTAGCAGTTCTAAAGTATTGAAGCACTCCAGGATTATTAACCTCCAAATAAACTGCATCTTCTTTTCAAGACGAGTCTTTGATCAAAGCACTTTGTTTATTTGCTTTTTTCGAAGTCAAAGACCTGCAGTATATGAAACATCTTAACCAGAATTTTACAGATGATAATTCAGATTTAGGAAAGCATAGGGGGGATAAATTTGCTTCATTTACTGTACTTTGAGCCCAAGAGACATAAAAGATGGAATTCCTAGATTTTTTTTTTTAAAAATTTCAAAACAGAACTGATTTCCCAAAATTGTAAATTTAATGATTCAGTCTGAGCTGGCATCAGTGTTTTTTGACTCTGTTAAAATGATTGTTTTTCCTAAACCAGAATATGTGAAAGGAAAAATAATTCTCAATGTCATGCAGATATAGCTGACATATGCAAAAAGTCTACGTGCATAATACTATAAAAAAAAAAACAAAACACTACAAACACTTTTTCATTCAGATTTTGGTCTTCTTTAGTCAAACTATGAACAGAAAAAGACAGAAGAATGAACTCTAATGTTCTACTATTAAAAAAAAAAATAATGTTCAAGGGTTTATGCTTTTGAAGTTGAGTGAATTCTTTGCAAGTATAAGGCAGAAAATCCGTCATATTTACTAACACATTTTCAACATTTGTGTTGAAAACATTCCATGTGTTCATTCTGCACCAGTATTTTCTCATGATGGAAATATTTGCCAAATCTGGAAATAACCTTGCATAATGTGTGTGAAAAAGTTAGTAAAACTGAATTTCAGAGTTAATGATCAGTTTGCCCATAGCAGTCAAACAGCTTTATGTATCATACTCTGTGCAAAACTATCTGTGTGCTTTTTCCAGTTCAAACAAAAATGAGAAAAAGCGAGGTTAGAAAATGAGAAAGACTCTTAATACAATGTAAACCGGTAGGTATAACAAACATTTTTCAGAAATAGAACAGTTATTTATTTACAACAATTTGAGCTATTTAAAAAGCTATAACTGGTTTAAAAAGAATTTTAAAAGAAGCAGCAGGAGCAGATCATGAAACTAGAAGACAATATGGTTGCAGTAAATAATGTTTAAATAACTCTCAGATAATTCATTCACTAAATTCTAAAAAGTTTTCTTTGAGGAAATGTACAGTAACCTTAACTTGAAATTTAAGGTAATTTAATCTGCTTCATAAGATAATTAACCAGTATTCAGGTGAAAATATTTTGTGATTGTTATGGGGCCACATCCCAGGATGTTATTTTATGAAAAATAAGTATTTTATTAAAACTTTTATTGTAGTTCCACAAATACATACAGAAGGCCAGTTCTCAGAAGTCATTACTGAAGAGCATTTCAAAAGAAAAATGTACATTTTCTGCATAATTAATAGTTTAAAAATTCCTATTTGAAATGTTTGAGTTGAACATTTCAAAGAATATTTTAATATTTCGGAAATAAAGTAAATCATTTCAGATTGGTGTAACATTGACTTCTTACCAGAGACATTTTGGCATATGTTGACAAAGTTTAAAGAAAACGAACAAGCAAACAAACAACAACAAAAAACACCAAAACCACAACAATTTTGACAAAATCAAAGGTTTTGCATAAAAGTAACCAATACTGATGCAAACAACTGTCATAAATTAATAAATGTCATAATCTTAGTCATCTAATTTTGTTATGCAACTTGAAAGGGATTATATTGTTAATTATTTTTACTATATTGAGATGTAGTTTACATATAAATGATCTTTCTGCTGTGTTCTGTGCAGAAGTGATATTCTAAATAAATGAGACAGGCTAAAAATTGAGTGGGAAAGCAACAGAGAGTAGTTCAGTGGCCTTGTATAATTACAGAAGCCTGAAAACATGTAAAAAGAAGCATGGTCCAGTGCTGGACCAATTAATGCAATATTGAACACAGCCTTTTCACATACAAAAAGTAAGCAGAGACCTTAACTTTCTAAAATATGTTTTAGAAATTATGCACATGCTTGCATTGCATCCAGATGAGGAATATAAAAGAGAAATTTTCAAAGCCAAATTTTGTTAGTTCTCTAGTAGGCAATCTCTTGCATCTCCCTTTGATTTAACCTTTGTCCTTTCTCTGTAAGGACTGCAATAAGGGGCAACCTTATTGCTCTCTATAGGTACCTTAAAGGAGGCTGTAGCCAGGTGGAGGTTGGTCTATTCTCCCACATGCCTGATGACAGGACAAGGGGGAATGGACTAAAGTTGCACCTGGGGAGGTTTAGGTTGGATATTAGGAAGAACGTATTTACTGAAAGGGCTGTTAGGCATTGGAATAGGCTGCCCAGGGAAGTGGTTGTCTCCATCCCTGGGTGTCTTTAAAAGACATTTAGATGAAGAGCTTAGTGATATGGTTTAGTGGGGACTGTTAGTGTTAGGTCAGAGGTTGGACTCGGTGATCTTGAAGGTCTCTTCCAACCTAGACGATGCTGTGATTCTGTGATTCTGTGATTTATAGAGCATAAGCCGTTGTCAAGTCTAAACAGGCAATTTGCCTAATCAAGTATGAACATTTCTGTATGGTTCTAACTACCTGTGGTGGTTTTACTCAGGTGAGCAGCTGCGCTCCACCACAACTACTCTTTCACTCCCCCTCCTCAATAGAAAAGGGGAAAAAAGCATGATGGAAAGGGCTCAGGGTTTGAGGACAGGGAGATCACTCAGCAATTATCATCACAGGAAAAACAGACACAGCACAGGAAGATTACTGTAAGTTATTACTTATTACTAACAAACTAGGGCAGTGAGAAACTAAGCAAACTACAAGGACCTTCCCGCCATCCTCCCTCTTCTAAGTCCTCCCCTCAAGTGGCTCACAGGAACAGGGAATGGGGATGGGGTCAGTCTATAGCACTTAATCTCCACCACTCCTTTGTGGTCATTCTCTGCCCCTGCTCTAACATGGGATGCCGTCCTTCCTGAGCTGATCCTGTGGAGGCTTCCCACAGGCAGCAGCTCTTCAAGAACTGTTCCAACATGGGCCCATGTCACAAAGCCCATCCATCAGGAGCAAACTGCTCCAGCACAGGTCCCCCATGGGCAGAAGCTCCCCCCAGACCCCCTGCTCCTGCATGGGCTCCTCTCCATGGGCTGCAGCTCCAGCCTTGGGCCTGCTCCTGCAGGGGCTCTCCATGGGCCACAGCCTCCTCCAGGCCACATCCACCTGCTCCACCGGGGGCTCCTCCACAGGCTGCAGCAGGGAGATCTGCTCCAAGTGGGACCCATGGGCTGCAGGGGGACAGCCTGCTCCACCAGGGACCTCTCCACAGGTGTCGTGGTTTAACCCAGCTGGCAGCTAAACACCACACAGCCGTTCGCTCACTCTTCCCCCTCCCTCTCTGGGATGGGGGAGAGAAATGGGAAAGTGAAGCCTGAGTTGAGATAGACAGTTTATTAAGACAGGACAATAATAATAACAACAATAATAATCACAATAATGAAGATAATAGTACTACTACTAATAATGTGTACGAAACAAGCGATGCACGATGCAATTGTTCACTACCCGCTGACCGATGCCCAGCCTAACCCCGAGCAGTCCAGGCCCCTCACCCCAGCTAGCCACCCCTATATATTGTTTAGCATGACGTCAGATGGTATGGAATACCCCTTTGGCTAGTTTGGGTCAGCTGTCCTAGGTCCATCCCCTCCTAGCCTGCACGTTGGCAGGACAGAGTGAGACACTGAGACGTCCTTGGCTTGGTGTAAGCACTGCTCTACAACAATTAAAACATCAGCGTGTTACCAGCACTCTTCTCATCCTAAGCCAAAACATAGCATTCTACCAGCTACTAGGAAGAAAATTAACTCTGTCCTAACTGAAATCAGGACAACAGGCCACATGGGAACTTCTGCTCTGTGCCTAGAGCACCTCCTGCCTGCCTTCTGTACTGACATTGGGGTCTGCAGGGCTGGTTCTTACTTCCTTGGTATACCAGTCACTGTTGTGCAGCATTTCGTTTACCCCTTTCTTAAATATGCTCTCACAGAGGCACAAACAACATAGCTTATTGGATCGACTCTGGCCATCAGCAGGTCCCTTCTGGAGCTGGCTGAAACTGGCCCTTATCTAACATGGGGCAGCACTCACTCTTCTTCTCCCAGAAGCTACCCCTGCAGCCCCCTCCAGCCCCCTGCTACCAAAACCTTGCCGTGTAAACCCAAGACTGCTAAGCACTTCTCCTGAAAAAAAAAAATAATAAAAATAAATAAATAAATAAAAATGAGGACTTAATAAATGTTGCCTGAACAGTCGGAAACTTGTCTAAGTCAGTGGGTATTATAACCACCTGCAAAGTAAGTTTGAGAATCTGATTTTCTACAGATAGGGCAGCTATTTGAAAGACCTAATTACACTAATTATAATAAGCGTTTCATAATGTTTTATCAAAAACACTGACCCACTCCGCATAGCAGGTGCTCATTAAATGTGGAAGGTCTGCTATTAATAATCATTTACCCCTTGTGGAAATGGTGTACTGTATGTAATAAAGATAAAATTTAACTTCCCCAGATAACTACCCAAGAAAATAATATTTCAATAAAACTGAGTGGAAACACCTTGTTATTTCTTCACATTTAATGAACTAAAGAAAGAATAGGGAATCATTGCATCTTGTTAATCCCTCAGAAACAAAATACTATTGCTTAATAAAATATATGAAGAGTAGCAAACTATATACTGCAAATTCAAAAGCTAAAAGACACTGTACTGTAATCTACATCCATGTGCAGTACTGTTGTATGTAAAAGCTATACAGTGTACATCTACTAAATGTATACTTACTAAGTGTAAGTAAACAAGCAGGTTTCTTTTGTTTGTTTGTTTGTTTTAGGAAACAAACTTGGCTAATTCTCTGGTAATTTCATTAGGACAACCTCTGTCCTATTAGAAGGCATCACGCATCATGAGTGAAGGGCTTGAGAACAGCCCTGCAGAGAAAGGCTTTGGGGTGTTGGTGGATGAGAAGCTCAACATGAGCCAGCAAAGTGTACTTGCAGCCCAGAAAGCCAACTGTATCCTGGGCTGCAGGGAGGTGGTGGAGTCACCATCCCTGGGGGTGTTTAAGGAAAGGTTAGACATGGTGCTTAGGGACATGGTTTAGTGGGTGATATTGGTGGTAGGGGTATGGTTAGACCAGATGATCTTGAAGACCATTTCTGGTGTTACTGATTCTATGATTCTATGAAAAGTGTGACCAGCAGGTCAAAAGAGGTAATTCTCCCTTTCTGTTTCACTCTCATGAGACCCCATATAGCATACTGCATCCAGCTCTGGGTCCCCCAGCATAAGAAAGATGTGGACATGGACATAGAGCAAATCCGGAGGAGAACCATGAAGATGATCAGAGGGCTGAAGCATCTTTTGTATGAAGACAGACTGAGAGACCCAGGGTTGTTCAGGCTGGAGAAGAGAAGGCTCTGGGGAGATCCTATAACAGCCTTCCAGTACCTAAAGGAGGCCCACAGAAAAGATGGAGAAAGACTACCAGGGAGTACAGTGGTAGGACAAGGGGTAAGGGCATTAAACTAAAAGAATGTAGATTTAGATTAGATATAAGGAAAAAAAATCTTTACTCTGAGGGTTGTAAGGCACTGGAACAGGTTTCATGGAGTTGTGGATGCACCGTCCCTGTAATTGTTCAAGGCCAGGTTGGATGGGGCTTGGACCAACCTGATCTAGCAGAAGGTGTCCCTGTTTAGAGAGGCAGGGGTGAGGGGCAGAGGGAACTAGATGCTCTTTAAAGTCCCTTTGAACCTCCAAACATTCTGTGATTCTATGATTGGTCATAAGTGACAAACCACAGAGAGATTCCCCAGGCTATAGTGTTGAAATTTCAGTAATTTTTGTCATCCAAAATAACAAAATAATGTAATTCCAGTATTTTTTAAGTTAAATGTTTTATTTATCAATAATCAAATAATACTTTTAAGAATACATTTAGAATATAAGTCTCCTTTCAATGGTTTCTCTCTGTCCTGCTTTCTCCTTTCTCCCTCATCTGAACCTTCATGACTGAATGTTTTCATTGTCAAATGTGGCTTTTCTTATTTTAGCATGTTTTTACTCCATTGCAAGATTCCCATCAAATCTACGACTTTGCTTGATTGCTTTACAAAATAGTCTCTTTCTGCAGCTGTAGGGTATAAAACAAAATCAAGCTTCTGTGTAAGATGAATTTTCTCTCTTATATTTTACCTCCTAATTGTTTTAGTGTTTTAACAGTTTGGAAACAGATATACAATTTGCAAAAGAAACAGACGCAACTGTGAGTACTGGTGAGCATGTGGCAAGCATACAGAGTAATCTCTTTTAAGTTGGGACCCTTTAAACTAAATGAAGTTATTTTAATACTGTCAAATCTAAGAGCTTACACCTAGGGACAAAGAATAATAGTCATGCCTACTGTCATGTGTCCTGTAGTCTGGACAGGAAAGACATTGAAAGAGAGAAAGGAGATTAGCAATATTCAGTATCTGAAAGTTACAGTCAGACAAATCCAAGTTAAAAAGATATTTGCTTTATTTTGTTTTGTGAGTGACACAAAGTGACATTTGAATCACACAGAATCACAGAATTTTCTAGGTTGGAAGAGACCTCAAGGTCATCGAGTCCAACCTCCAACCTAACGCTAACAGCCCTCCACTAAACCATATCCCTAAGCTCTACATCTAAGCGTTTGAGTGACATTTGGAAGAAATCAACAAAGAAAATGGTAAGAAAATGTTTTTTTTTTTTTTTTTTTTTTGGTCTTAAAATCAAGACAGAATGATTTACCAAAATATAACCTTTACTCAAATATACTTTATTGAAGTCAATAGATGGCTTATGGACTGTATTGTACAGGTCAGATAGTATATCTGATATCAAATCTCTTATATCTTAAAAAATCTATGAATTTACAAGAAAGTTACATTTGCTAATTGATTTAAGCCCCTTCTAACTGATTTAGGTATGATTAAGTTAGAAGCAGTTAAGTATTCTAGAAGATCTTTTACATGTGTTAAACTTACTTTGTCTTGGTCTTTATTTCTTAAGTTTTCAGGTCTCCTTTTGCTTCCATTTGATCTTTTTCTTATTTCTTTATAAATATTTCTACCAGTCCCCTTGATGGAGGAAGTCCCCTTAAACGGAGGAAGTTTGAAATATAAATCAAACAGGACAAAACACTTGTCTAGGATAAATTAACATACATCACTGCTTTGTGCTTTCCCAGTAAAAGAGATCTCTTTCTTCTCAGGTATTTTAACCATTAAAAAAGAACAGGTCCAGAGGCCCATTTATAAGAAAATGAATATGGATGTAGTCTGCTTAGCCCCAGCCACAAAATGAAAAAGCTAGAGCTCATGTAATGTGAATTTCCTGATGTTCCCATCATGAGCAAGCTCTACCCTCCAACAGTAAATACTACTGAACTTGAGGCTCCTTAAAAGGACTAACAAATCATAATGCAGTGAAAGCATGTGCAGTTGGAAATCTTTTCTGTATATCGGAGGAGATATTACCATGGCAGGAAAAACAGATACTGTCTAGATCCATTTCCTGCAGCTTATAAATATCAGTGCTCATGATTCCCAGGAATCATTGTATTGCTTGAGACCAGCTGAAAGTGAGTAAAATGAGTTGTAATTCTTATATATTCACCGTTGGAGAATGCATTTTCCTGATAGATAATTTCAAAGAAATACACTTTCTTGAAACACATTTAATATATTTTTAAAAATGCTTTTGAAATATTCTTTCAAACCCAGGTGGCTAATGCCATTAACAGATGTGCGAATTTTGTCTGGGGACTCCAAAAAATGCACTTTATTAAATTGTGCCGTATGGCAGATGGGTAGGAGCTCAGTGGAGTATTTGGTTGATTACTCCACAGTTTCTTCAGTCAGAGGGAAAGCCCCAGACTGTGCTCCCACAGATTCTGGGGATGCCAGTATGCATTTGTGAAAGAAAGAGGATTAAAACTAAACACCTCAGGGCTTCTCCAAGGATATCTACTCTGCATTGCTTAATTCCAAACCTGGTCTTCTTATGTCTGGATAAGAAATGCAATAAGGAGCCCTTTGGGCTAAACAGCTACTTCCTCTGGTAAATAGGGTTTATAGATCTTGCTATTTCATCTGTTCTACTTAAATAACCCGTTAAACTTTCTCTATTAGCCATAATTACATTACAATAGTTATATGAAGGCTTTCACAATGTTTCCAGTTTTAAAGCAGACTCCACCATCAAATGCAAAAGCTCTCATAAATCTAATTTCTTATTCTTAGTTTACAAAGATCCCTGTGCTCATTGGTGACTCATAATCTTCATATGAGTTGCAGCAGTCAAGAGACAGAGGAAGTAGTTTTATGCTGAACCAGCAAAATAGTTATCTTAAAAAGAATAGTCTGTTTTATTCTGCTCATGCAAATTTTCTGCGTTGGTGCAGACACAATAGTATGTTGAAAATCAAAGGAGAAAAAAAGTGGAAAAACCCTAGATATTTAATACCAAAAATGACAAATAACCATCACAACTTAAAATGTTATCATGACTAGAGATGCTATTGATTTCAGTCCCCAGTGATGTTATGACATAGTCAATAAGAGCTAGATAGGAATACCCAGAAATCACCAACATTTTTGCTGTGAAAGATTTGCAAAACTTAATAACTAAATCATTTTATTTATTATTGTGAAAAGATAATGAAAATCAAGTAATATTTTTCTTATACATTACTGTAGTGATGGGAATGGTGTTATGTAGCAAATGGCACATTACAAATGGAGCTAGTAAGAATGTAAGTATAATGTTAGGCTGCCACCTAACACTTTATTTATAAGAAGCTGTATTCAATTACCTATCACTTTGAGAAATTTTGGCTGTTGCAGCTAAAATTTCCCATGTCAGCAAGTTCACTTCAGACAGAATATCTTTTGGTAATTTTTTTTTTTTTTTTAAAGTTTCCCTTAGAAAATTGTTTTGTCTGTTCCAACAATGACAGCATGACAGCAAGGGCTAATAAACAGTTTGTTTGCATCACACTGAGAACAAGAGGCTTTGGAACTAGAGTTTCACTTTACCACTACTTTTGGCTCAGGAAAATAGATGTTTCATTGAATGCTTACCAAAATATGACCAACTTTTTAACCTTTCCAAAAAGTCTTGGTGTTTTTCATATTTCTGCTGAAAACATCCACCAATTACATAAATAGACCTACATAGTCTGAAGGCAGTTATCAAAGCTTGCAAATTTTTTGCTAAGGTGTCAATCTCACACTTCACTGGTATTGGTTCATAGAGAGTAAAAGCCATGTAGCCCTACCAGCTACTCCAGTCAGAAAAGCTCTATTATGAACATTCAATCTCTGCTCATGTATGGCTCAATATGTTTATAGTTTTGTTTTCTTTTCTTTCATGACCAAAATCTCACTGCCATTCATGACCTGATTAGTAAAAAAAGAATAATACCACACTCTACTCACAGGTAGACTGGAAAATGATGTGCTTTCTGCCCTCAGAGCAGGGTCTAAACAGTTGGCAGTAAATAAAGCATATTTGTTGACAGCAAGGCTGCCAGGAAAAGTAAATAAATACTGACACAGGCTGTTCCTCCCTTCATTACACCCAGTAAGGCAGAAATCCTGTGAAACAGAAAGTAAGTGTTTATTCAGTAAAAAGACAGAAGAGGAGGATATCCACAAGCCTAGCTGTAGCACTGGAGATTTTAACCACCTGTCCTGTAGTCAGCTGGCAGAGGGAGTTCCTTCTGGAGAGGATTTATAACACTTGAAGTTGACGCCTATTCTAGCTTTGCTCTCCAGATAAGTTTTCCTCTCTCCTCTTTAACTGAGGAGGGACCCAGGGCAGGTTGTATCTTCAGAACTGAGCTGTCCTGCGTGAATTTTCTTCTGTGCAGGTGCAAGAATGCTGCAAGTGCATCGACTTGTTCAGCAGGAACAACAACAACAAAAAACAACAACAACAACAAACAAACATTAATTATTAAAAGCAAGAGAAAAAAAAAAAAAAAAAAAAAAAGAACAACAAAGCAGTAACATTGAAATATATATTTTAACGATTCTTTTGCCATAAATGCTCTGTGAATTTTAATGATACAGGAAGTTTCAAGAGCTATCTTTGTTTCTTAACTCTGCTGGGACAAGAGCATAATTTGAAACAGCATGAAAATTTCCTAAAGGATTGTTTTCCAACTGAAAGTCTAATTAATTTATTTGCAAAATAAATTCAGTACTTGCTAAAACTTTGAATAAGAAGGGGCATTCTTTTATATAGTGGTATTTTAATCTTTCTTTAGATACAAAAACATTCTGAAATACAAAGCAATCTGGATTTAGTATTTTTGAGAGCCAGCAGGGGAAGCTTTCTGGACTGTTAAAACAGCTTCATAAAGAGAGCTGAAATTAAGCTGACACTTCTTATCTGAAAACATTTTTTCCACATGCAACTCAGCAGAGAAATTGGAGACAGCCTTGAGAAAGAAAGAGACAAACAGCTGATCAAAGACTGGCATGACTGACCAACCAGGGGCTAATCCTGCTTCAAGGCAGGTGGCAAAAAGCAAAACTGCATCTCTGCTTCACAGCAAATGTTTGCACTGGGTATGGTGTTTGAGAGGAAAATAGTAGAGAGGCTTTGTAGAAACTGATGTGGTCGTACTGACAAATCCATCTGGTTTGCAAAAGGACTTGCACAGCATCGCACTGCCTGCTTTTCACAGGTTTTCACCTGTGTGAAGCAAAAACTCTTCAGACCATGAATTTCAGTGGTTGTGCTGCTGAGAGGACTACGTCAGTACTGTGCTATTCTCTAAGTTATGTATGCATACAAGAACTTCTTCTGAATTATTTTTAGTGTGAATGTTCACAGGAAGTGTAGAGACTATTCACCTGGGTGATTTCATGCAAAGTGAGGATCTTGTTCCCAGTAGGCAAATGGGAAATTGCTGTATGAGGATGGATGTGAAAAGTGGGTAACTACAACTTCCTTGCTTACAGGTTCAGCAAGGAGAGGAGATTTTTTGGGTGAAGATCCTCAGTTTTTTTGTGAATACATGCCGTGCACTATGACAAAAGCACTTCACTGGTCACCATACCCTACAGCAAAGGTCTGCTGTTGAGATGGTGTGGAGGGGAGCCTTTACAGGCATTGCTTCTCTTCTGAGCACTTATGAGAAGGAATGTCTCATAGACTCAACCACAGAAAGAGCTGAACAGTTTTAAGAAAAGGATTGTTTTGATTCCCCATGGGGCTCAGCTCCGTGTCACTGTGTAAACAGCTTGGCTTGTGTAAGAGATAGCTTCTGTAGAATTATCAGCAGGGCTTATATGCATGGAGCTCCCCATTAGCTTCTCTCTCAGCCCCATTGTTGCAGGATTGGCAATGACTGATCCAGCTCTGCAGGCATTAACCTTTTCCACCAACAGAATCAGAAAGGAATGACAGCAAGCTCAGCTATGGATATCAAGCCAAGGACTCACCATATGGTGTTTTTGTTTCCCACAAGGGGAAAGATTGCTTTAAAGACGAAGGGCCAAATTCATCCCCGGTGTAAGACTATTAAATTCAGTAGTGTTAGATCAAGCATGAATTTAACAACAAACTAATTCTATGTGATGGGGAGCAGAAGTCAAGAGTTTTTGTTTGTTAGTTTATTTTTTAAAATAGCACTAGGATGTCTGTAAGGTAAACTCAGTTGAGCCAAGGTTTATTTATTTATTTATTTATTTTTATTTTTTATTTTTTTTAATGTCTAACTGACATCTGTTCCCTAAAAGCCTGCAGCAGACTGGAACAGTTTTCCAACCTTTTCCCCCTCTATTAACCACTGAGAACTTCTGCAACAGCCAGATATGGTGAAATGGCATGTTTTGTATGAAAATAGGCACTACAAATGACCCAACAGACATTACTGTGTTAAAACACTGTTTTAGTGGTGCTATACTCAAGAAAGAAATATGACAAGAAAGCTTTCCAACAATGAATTGTGAATTTTGTTAAAGTTCTCTTAGAGATCTATTAACATCAACAGCAGATGTGTTTTAGCATCATTGCTGTCACCATGTGCATTAATGAAATGAGACCAGGGACAATAGATTGTGAGCTAGCCAAACTACTGACAGTCTAAGCCCCTCTTTTACATTTTCAGAACATTTGATGTGTAGATCAATTACAGAGCCTATTTCGAGTCTTCTTCTATAGCACAGCAGCTATGACATGCAGAACCCCCATAATGCAGCCCTTCAGTTAAGTGCACATTGGTACACTTTTATCTTTACAGCATGTTATCTCATTTTTACAGGTTACTG
This sequence comes from Aythya fuligula, assembly GCF_009819795.1. Lineage (NCBI taxonomy): Eukaryota > Metazoa > Chordata > Aves > Anseriformes > Anatidae > Aythya > Aythya fuligula. The sequence continues at coordinate 51,470,603 of NC_045562.1, forward strand.
GATGTGAATTGGTTGAAATGTAAAGAGCAAGTGAGGAACCTGGCTTTTAGCCTTGATGAGTTAATAAATAGATGGAAAAAAAAAGGTTGTTAACATGAGTCAGGTTGCCTAAACTGACTACTGCTATAGGTTAACTTAGTAACAATACATGAGAGCGATTTTAGAGGAGCTACTTGAAGTCTAGAATAATAGCTTGTGAAGCTGTACTCAAGATAATGTAAATCAACACTTATTCAACAGAAGCCAATGAATGGCTTTAAATGGCTATAAATCCAATAGAAATGTGTTTGGGATCAAGTCCAGTATATCTTTTGTATAAGAGGAGCTATTAGGTATATTAGAACTGAATTCAAGGGAAAAAATTGAGAAGTAAAGTAACATGGCAAAAGCCTCTACAACATCAATGAGGGATAAGACCTGCCTGCAGAATCAATTTTTGATTGACAAAGCATAGATAGATGAGATACATGGTTAAAGAAAAATAGAATCATAGAATCATAGAATCATAGAATATCCTGAGTTGGAAGGGACCCTTAAGGATCATCAAGTCCAACTCTTGACACCGCACAGGTCTACCCAAAAGTTCAGACCATGTGACTAAGTGCACAGTCCAATCTCTTCTTAATTCAGACAGGCTCGTGCAGTGACCACTTCCCTGGGGAGCCTGTTCCAGTGTGCAACCACCCTCTCTGTGAAGAACCCCCTCCTGACGTCCAGCCTATATTTCCCCTGCCTCAGCTTAACCCCGTTCCCGCGGGTCCTGTCACTAGTGTTAATGGAGAAAAGGTCTCCTGCCTCTCGACACCCCCTTCCGAGGAAGTTGTAGACTGTGATGAGGTCTCCCCTCAGCCTCCTCTTCTCCAGGCTGAATAGGCCCAGTGACCTCAGCCGTTCCTCGTACATCTTCCCCTCAAGGCCTTTCACCATCTTCGTAGCCCTCCTCTGGACACTTTCCAACAGTTTCATGTCCTTTTTATACTGTGGTGCCCAGAACTGCACACAGTACTCGAGGTGAGGCCGCACCAGCGCAGAGTAGAGCGGGACAATCACCTCCCTTGACCTACTAGCGATGCCGTGCTTGATGCACCCCAGGACACGGTTGGCCCTCCTGGCTGCCAGGGCACATTGCTGGCTCATATTCAACTTGCTGTCTACCACGACCCCCAGATCCCTCTCTTCTAGGCTGCTCTCCAGCGTCTCATCGCCCAGTCTGTACATGCAGCCAGGGTTTCCCCGTCCCAGGTGCAGGACCCGGCACTTGCTCTTATTGAACTTCATGCGGTTGGTGATCGCCCAGCTTTCCAACCTGTCCAGATCCCTCTGTAAGGCCTTTATGCCCTCATTTGAGTCCACAACTCCTCCAAGTTTGGTGTCATCAGCAAACTTGCTCAAAATACCCTCTATTCCTACATCCAGATCGTTTATAAAAATATTGAAAAGTACCGGCCCTAAAATGGAGCCTTGAGGGACCCCACTGGTGACCGCCCGCCAGCCTGACACAGCCCCATTTACCATAACCCTTTGGGCCCTGCCCGTTAGCCAATTGCTCACCCATCGTATGATGTTTTTATTTAGCTGTATGGTGGACATTTTGTCCAGTAGGATCCTATGGGAAACCGTGTCAAAAGCCTTGCTGAAGTCCAAAAAAATCACATCAGCTGGTTTCCCTTGGTCCACCATACGGGTGATCTTATCATAAAAGGAAATCAGGTTAGTTAGGCAGGACCTACCCTTCACAAACCCATGCTGGCTGGGACCAATGACTGCTTTGTCCCCCAGGTGAGCCTCAATAAGTCCGAGAACCATCTTCTCCATGATTTTACCAGGCACTGACGTGAGACTGACAGGCCTGTAATTGCTAGGGTCTTCTTTCTGACCCTTCTTGAAAATCGGCACAACATTTGCCAGCTTCCAGTCTACCGGGACCTCTCCAAATTCCCAGGATCGTTGAAAAATAATCGAGAGAGGTTCCGCGATGACATCTGCCAGCTCTTTCAGCACCCGGGGATGAATCCCATCCGGACCCATGGACTTGTAGGGATCCAGGTGGAGTAGCAAATCCCGCACACGTTCAGGGTCAGTTGGGAGTTTGTCATCCCCACCGTCCCGGCCCTCCAGCTCAGGGCACCCTGGGTCCCAAAGCCCATCATCGGCATTGAAGACAGAGGCAAAGAAGGCGTTAAGCGTCTCTGCTTTGCCTATGTCATCGTCTGTGAGGAGACCTTCCCTATCAAGGAGCGGCCCTATGTATTCTTTAGTTCTCCTTTTTCCATTTACATATCTAAAAAAACCCTTTTTATTTTCTCTCATAGACACAGCCAGCTTCAACTCTAGCTGTGCTTTGGCCACATGAACTTTCTCCCTGCAAACACGAACAGCATCCCTGTATTCTTTCCATGACGCCTGGCCCTCCTTCCAGTAGCGAAACACTCTCTGTTTCCGCCTAATCTCCATTAGAACATTCCTGGTCAGCCACGCCGGCCTCCTGCCCCGCCTGCCTGACTTGTGATATTTAGGAATTGCCTGATCTTGTGCTTCTAGGAGGCATCGCTTAAAGAGTGACCAGCACTGGTGGACATCGAGGCCTTCAAGAGCAGTTTCCCAGGGGACCTTGCTGACTAGTTCCCTGAGCAGCCTGAAGTCCGCTTTCCCCATATCTAGGGATGAGGTTTTGGTGGCACTTTTCCTTCTGTCACCATAAATTTTGAACTCAACCACTTCATGGTCGCTATGACCGAGGCGGCCACCAATCACCACATCTCCCACCAGACCCTCTCTGTTTTCTAGCAACAGGTCTAGGAGGGCACCTTTCCTAGTTGGCTCCGTTAGCACCTGCACCAAGAAGTTATCATCTAGGTGCTTCATGAACCTCCTGGACGTGCTCGTGTCAGCCGTGTGGCACTCTCAGTTAACGTCCGGCAAGTTGAAGTCCCCCATAAGGACAAGGGGAGTTAATCTCGAGGCCTCTCTTAGTTCTGTAAAGAATAATTTATCGGCGCTATCGTCCTGGCCAGGTGGTCTGTAATAGACTCCCACAACGACATCCCCTTTATTCGTTCGTCCCTTGATCCTTACCCAGAGGCTCTCAACTTTGCCATCGCCGACCTGAAGTTCCACACAGTCCAGCCCCTGCTTCACATACATCGCCACCCCACCACCTCGCCTACCCTGCCTGTCCCTCCTGAAGAGCCTGTAACCATGTATCACAACACCCCAGTCACAGGACTCATCCCACCAGGTTTCGCTTATACCGATGATGTCGTAGTTGCGGGACTGGGCCAGGACTTCTAGCTCATCCATTTTATTCCTCATACTGCGTGCGTTCGTGTAAAAATAGGTTTTCCTTGTGACTCTGGCTGTTGCTAAGTGGCAGAGTGGCTCCACAAAACTGAGAGCTGAGTTCACGAAACAGTTCCATCATTCTCATAAACTCCTGTGAAAGACCAAAGAATGGTCCTGGTGGACATAAATTATTCATATCTTAATCATATTATTGATTCTGGCCCTAAATTCTGTGTAGCCCGGAAAGGGAGGACTGCCTCAGAAGTGAAAGGAGATCCCCTGAAGGTGTAGTCTGGTTGAGCAGGACATGCAGCTACTGCAAGGAGTGAGGCCAGGGTTTGTATAAATCCTTCAATGTCCTGAAATTTTGCTGAGAAAATTAAGAGAAGCACAAAACATTTTAGTTTTCAGTGAATACTTCATGGCTGTTAGAGGTCTCCTTTATTCAGGTTCCAGCTGATGCCCCTTAGCAAGAAGACTTCAGAGCTGCCTGTCTTTGAAGCTAGTAATTTCTACAACCATCTTTCTATGCAAGTGAAAAGGCAGTTTTAATAGTCCTTAAAAGTGATTGCGTGCAATAGAAATATTTATACTAAACCTAATAACTCATTTACTGAAATATTATTCCACTAGTCTGGGGAATTGTGAGACAATGTGGGGGGTTGCCAGCAGCACTGCTGTCATGGAGGGTGCATGACCATTTCCTTTGGTTGTTTCACCCTCTGGAGCCCCACAATTTCCATCAGCCTCTGCTGCTGCAGAACCTCTCAGCTGAGACCCCCACTCACACAACCTCTGAGTTGTGATGATTCCTCATCACTGTCTGTTGAATCTGGTTGACCCCTTGGTACCACCATGGTCTGAACTTGCTTCTTTCTCCTAGTCTCCCCCTAGGAGATGACCATGGCTCCCAGTACTGACTGGTATTCTGTGCCACCCAGTTTTTCCTGCATCACCATCATGGAACTGCTTGGCTGGCACACACAGACCACATTACCACCTTTCTCAATGCTGCTTCTTGCCCAGAGATGTATAAAGCATCACCTTCTTCCCAGATGGAAAATACAAGATGCAGAAATCAGGGAGCCCATGCTGTGTTGCTTATTGAAAGTGAGGATAAGCTGTTGCAGTAGCCTTATGCTGACAACATCAGTGTCTGCTTGCAGGCTCTTTTCATTGAGCAGTGGTTGTAGCAGTGAGTCCATATTTTGTCTGATTCAAGGGCAAGTGATTTTAATCATACTGACATGTCATGCACTTTACTCAAGTACTCTTTTGCCAAGCACCCTAACAACCAGCAACCAGCAACTCTTTGATGCTTGCATTTAATTTGCAGAATGTACATTCAGAGTTGAAATATTATCTGTATATTATCAGGAAGTAATGAATATATTTGCCAGGCAGTAAAGGCCCTATAAATAAAGATATTAGATTTCTTTCACACTCAAGGATTTAGACAACCCTCCTTTTCTGTCTAAGCTTATTAAGAGTGTATTTTTGTTAAAACTTATAGCACATGTGATTGCAGGAAACAAGGTTAGGCACATGCATATCAGAGAGGGCCTCTCTTGGCTGGGATCTATCTGATGCTTTCTGGATTAATTTTTCTCTCAGATATATTCTATTTTCAAGAAATTCATATTTTTGTAAGTCTAGCTTTATTTCAGATTTTTTTCCAAAGCCTCTGGGTGCTTTGGTTGTGCCTTCCTCTTTTTTTTTTTTTTTTTTTTTTTTCTCCTCCCATTAGTATGATTTTATTATTTTTTTCTTCTTTTTTTTCTGTACTCCCTGTATAAGAAAGGTGTTAGAATTATTGATAAATCATCTCAGGCATTGAAAAAAACCTAGATGGCACTCTGAGGAACAGTCTCTAAACAGGGGAGCTGAAAGCAGTGGGAAAAGAGGAAATGAAGCAAAAGCTTTGGGACCGCTGAACAAATTTAAATGTGTGCTCTGCTTCCTTGATGACATCTGTTGAGACATAAAAAGAATAGAAAACTATAGAAAAAGTCTATGCAGGCAAGCAGACACAAAAACATTACATTTTAAAGCAAAGATTTTCATAGCCTACAAGGGGAGAAAAAGGAAATGGTTCAAGAAATATCTTTCTTTATCCTTTAATCTATGCCATCACATAACTTTTTTTTTTTTTTTTTTCTTTTCCCCTCCTTTTTCTTTTCTGTTACAGTAACATAGTAAAGCTGCACAACACTAAAGACTACTACCATGATCCACTCCATCTCTGCTCTGATTGTACCATTAATAATTTGGACCAAATTCTTCATTCCAGGATGCCTTGGCATATACAGGCTTGTGGCTGTAGCTACCAGTAACTTGTTTTGAGGACACAGAATACAGTAGAATTAATCAACGGGATTGTCCTTAGGCAACACTCACAAATGTTTGAGACTGTGGTACAAGCCAGTTGATTCATAAAACAGCTGAAAGTTTCCTAGGTCAAGCAAGGGCTTTGTCTGCATCTTATCTGCATTTCTCACTACATCTCAGAAACGTACCCATGAAAATTCCATGAAAATAAAAATTTGGATAAATATCCTCACTGTGACAGTCCTTGTGACAGTTTTGAAGAAATCAAAAGAAAATGCAGGGGATTTGGAAATCATTTCTTGTTACTTGGGAAGGACCACCAATACACCATACTTTGTGTGATCAGCATGAAGGTTGCATACATGCCTTTCAATGCAAAGTCAATGTTCTGGGTGTAAATGCCTAGATCTTGTAAAAAATAATTGATGGTATTATAGGTTATGCTATCAGTTGTGCATGTGTGGGCTCATAGGAAGTCTATATTTAGCTACCTAGAAACTTCTGTGTGTTTGAAAATGTGGTTAACCAGATTAGAGGGTTTGTTGTGTTTGTTTCTGATTCCCATCTTAACTGTGTACACTATTTAAAAGAATTATGCTTGCTTATAATGTTTCTTCGCCAGGCATATCCATTAATTGCTGAAATTTTACCTAGTAATCAAAACTGGGTGAATGCTCATTTTGGTTTGTCCTTACCAATGGAAGTGATTAGGACACAAGTATTTTATCAGCCCTTGGTTAAGATATGAACATTCTGTATAATTCAGCTTGTTTTAACTTATTGACAAACCCACCCTCATTCTTGATTTCTTAAAGAAAATAAATGTACCATAATACTGTTATTTCATATTTAATCAAAATAACAAATGCCCTGCATACTGCAAATTTAAGACACAAGTATCTGTGTCCTTTTAAAGTCATGATCTGCAAAAACTATAAAACTATGCTATTTTCACTGAATGTCTCTAAAATAAATTTAAAGAACTATGGAATCAGATATCCCCAAAGTTAAGTGAGAAATTGAGCTCTTTCCATAGGTTTACATCTGCTGATAGTCACTGGTACTGCAACACTTAATCATGACCTAAATCTTTTTAGCTTCTTAGCTCTGGATAGAGAATGAATTTGCATGACCAAAGAGAGAAAAAAAAAGAAAAAAAAAATAAGAGGAACGAAGTCAGGAGATTATAAAATGCGTATGGTAGAATTATTGAAGTAACTACATGTATTCTCTGATGCAAATGAATGCACTATATACTTTCAGCAACTTTTGATTTGTCCTTTTCATTGTTGCTTTTCTTCATGTACCCTATATAAGTAAACAGCTGCCAGATGAGGAAAAAATAACCGGCACACATCCACACATTCAATCTCAGTTCTTTGTTCCATCAGTTATTCTTTAAAAAGTGATGAAAGTTCTGCTTCAGAGGAGTACACAGATTTAAATTGTTTCTTTAAATAGAAATTTGGAGGAAGAAGCAACATCAATATACCTCTGTGAAGGAAGAAAAAAATAAAAACCATCTATATTTTATTTAGTCATTGCTTCATTTGTTTTAAAAACATATGTGGATGCTCAGACTTCTGTTTATGCTACATGAGCAGTGAATTTTATCTTCAGTGCCTGATCTGAGTCGTATTTTGTGAAGCTGTTTGCCACAAAATGGTGTTCTTTTCTTTACCCGTTGTTTTGTCTTCAGCCTTAATGTTGTCAAACATTATGCATGAGATCAAAGAGGCTGTGGGATAAAACCTCGTAACACTATGCAAATGTTACCTAGATGAGTTCAAGTTATTAAGAAGAAAATAGCCAACATTTATTATAATACTATCAAGCTGAGTTATGCCCACTTTCAGATTTAAGTTAATTGTGTATAACTCCCCCATTACAGTCTACTGTAAACTACAGCCTTTATCTCCATTACTTGGTAGTTGAATCATTTCTGTTATGATTTTCACTACCAGTTATGAATCTTTCTTCCATTAACACACATTTCAGCTTTATCTGCAGTTCCATTGTCTGTTTCCTTCCCATGGTGAGCAATTTGTATATCTGCACTACTAAACTGTTTATTGCAAATAGAGTTTTTTCCCTCATATAAATCACAGGTCCCCTAAGTTTTGTCTTTACAGTCTGCAGCTTTTTGAATCTCTTCTGCTTTGAATCAATTAAATCTGCGTCTCCGGAAAAGACACTTTTCTATTATTTTTCTTGCTATATTCACTGTTTTTGTGTGTGTATAAAATATATATACAAGGTAGTGAACTGTGTGACTGAAAATATCATTTTAATAATATTATTTCAAGTATTTTAATATTCACATCTATGTTGTCTTCATTTGAAATGCCATCTTAGCTCCCATGTCCCACTAGTGAAATGAAATATTTTTTTTAATAAATGAAATATTTCTATACCTACTTGTTTCTCAGTGAAGTTAGGTTAGAAAGTTATTTTAGTATTAACAGCCTGGTAGTTTACTGAATGCATGTGTATCTGTACATGTGTGTCTGTGACAGATCATTTACGATAGCTACATGTATATTATCAGTTCTATATTGTGTTTGACACTCACAATAGCATAGCTTTTTCTCTGTATTGATCATTGTAAATGGAGACAACATGAAAGATTCATGGATCCTGCATTTTGTTTGTACTCAGCAGAGTTTATATAGAATAAAGCAAGAAAAAAGTGTTTGGGTATACCTGCTTTCCTATTTATATACTCAGTATATTGAGTTTTCATACCTTTATGTATATACATATATAATATAATTATTTACACACATATAAATTTACATTTTAATGAAAAAAAATTAAGCCTGTGTGTGTCTAAAACTACATTTTCAAGTAGCAGAATAAAACAAGAAATTCATCATCTTGGTGTCTTGAATGGTTTTAAATGGAACTGTAAAGCTTCTGTTTCTCCTAATCCTACCTTAAAACGAAAGAGAAAACAAACCATTATGAAACAAAAGTCAGCATATGGACATTTTCTGTGTGGTTCATAAATTTTATAGAATATCTACTTTTAGATATCTGGCCTCTGAGAATTCAGGTGTTAGAAAAGCCTGAACACTTCAAGAGAAATATCTACAAATTAAAATTGAATTTTTAATAGTGTGCTACAAAGCAAGGCTATTAAGGTATTCCAAAGCTAGTCTCAGTCATGTAAAGAGATTCGATAGTCCAGTACGGTATACTTCAGATAGACACTTCAAATTGTGTCAAGTTTATTACTAGCTAATATGCCTTTGAAGCACTGAAAGGAAAAATAACCTACTGGTTCCATTCAATCATTTTAACTGCACTTAGACAAGTGAGTTTTCTAATTCCTAACAAAAGTTTTGTTGCCTTATGTGACTTAACATGTCACATATTAAGCTGGTTAAAACCAAATCCAGTTTTTAAGGAATGCTAAACAAATCTGAGAGCAGGTATAGATCCACACTGAAATTTTACTAGGCAAAACTGCATGTCATGTATAGAAAACCACAATAATACCAGAGAGCAGCTAAATACACAGGAGCAGCTTTCAACGGATATCTTACATTTATTGTCTAGTGTATATTGCCTTATGTCTTCTAAACAGATTCGTTTGTGTGACAAACTTGTCCTGCCACCCACTGAATATACATGCACACACGTACAAAATAGTTTATTCTTCACATAACATCCTCTCACCAATTCAACTGCATAACAAATGGCTGAAAGAACAGTGCTGACAGGACCAAAAAGTTTTTTATATGTAAAAATTGTTACAGTTACTCCACAAATGACCTCTTTCCAGCATCTGTTGTCATAACTGTGGGTCAGGCTTTCCTAGGATGCCAAATGAATTAGCTAAGAGTATGACCTGTTGCTAATGCTTCTCCCTTCCAGGGCACAATTTCTCAGTTCTCCACCACTCTGAAAAACTATGATTCTGTTTGTAACTCTGTCTCTCTGTCTCTGAGTCTGACACCTCATATGTGCATATGTCTGACACCTCATGTATATGTCTATGAAAGGTCGCTGATTTATGAGGACTTGTAGGAAGAGAGAACAAAGAATTTATAACTCCATGTTCTTTGTATTTGGTTGTGTGATTTTTTTTTTTTTTCAAAAACAAATTAATTTTACCTGCATCAGTTTTACCATGCTGTGCACAACTAGCATATTGCCTTTTGTTTGTTTGTATGCTTTATAACCATGGAGCCATGGTTTTCACAAAAACTACCACCACCTACCTTTGTGAATCATTTCAAATATTTTAATTAATTAATTATCCTTTGGAATTCTAATGAAGCTGCACAGCAAAACAGATTCTTTTTACATTTTCATCTTTATTTCCCTCTGGTGTGACAAAGATAAAATTCTGTTTCAGACATCTGTGCATCTTTCCCACCTGCTTTTCTTACACCTCTGTGTTGTGTAGATACTTTTTACTGCTCTTTCCATTGGCATAGGATCCTTTTCAAAAGATGGTCAGAGGTTTTCTGACCATCTTTTCATCCCGTTTTCTAAATGTTTGGATTTAACTAGAGATGACATTACACACCCTTTACCTCCTCACTGTAAATGACATACAAGGGAAAGGATCTCATCACGTCCTGATTTAGTTAACTATGCTATCAACAGTCTAAATCATGTAATCCTTGGCAAATTGCTGAGCCTAAGATTAAAGCAAACTACTCTGTTCAGCAAGATATTCTGTCTGCCACAGGAATTTGAAAAGTACAAATTACATCTCCAGACCTACTGTAAAATCTTCATCAAAATACAAGTTGCATATCAGCTGAATATATAAAAAAATCCCTTCCTGCCTTACATCAAGCACTGCAGTTTTCTAGAGGAACACTGCCATCATGGACAAGTACGCAGAAGGCACTTGGGGGTTGAACACAGTAACAACTGTTTTAAGTGAAGATTTATGCAGAAGTTGTTCTTCTTTCACCAAAACAGATGTTTGTAGAGTGTTTGTAGGTTATGGTTCACCTTTTCCTTCTACCAGATTAACCATGTAGGTATTCCAGTCTGCTGTTGAGAGTACAAAATGAGTGAACATAGTTCCATCACTTTAACTCTAGTAGTCATGTCTGGCAACATGAACTTTATATTATCCACTGTCTATCATACTTCAAAATTCTACTTCAGGACCTTATTACACTGTTACTACATCACAACTTTTTAATATGTTAGTACTATTAAGAAGTTTCTATGGTCACATAAAACTTCTCTGTAGTTCCAGCATTTGCTATAACTCTATAACTCATATGTAATGAACTCATACACATATTTTAGGAGAGATAATAAACTGCATATGAGATCATTAAATATTTTCCATGGACATTGAGTACTCTTATTTTCCTGGCTTCTTTTCTCAATTTTGCATGCAGTTGAAAATACATTTATATATATATATATTTATATTTACTCATGACCTCTGTCCATTTTGCTAGGAGAAAGGGAAATCCAAACTGAAATTTAACAGAAAATGGTTTTAATTCTGAGTCCTGAAATCTTTGCACATTACAACTGGTTGGCAAATATCTGAGTGTTATTTCTTTCCTGATCGTTCCCTAAATGTAATTTTGAAATACTCTCTGAAGAATAATCTTGCATGTGTTTAAAATTTATGAAGCTTCCTTTATTAAAAATATGTAAAAGTTAAGACATTTTAGCTTTAATCTGTTTTCCCAATGTACCATTTATTTCTTGAAGCTTAGTATATTTTTATAACCTCTGATGTCTTCTTTTGTGAATGGAAGTTTACAGTTCCAAAAAGTTAACTTCAGAATATCCAGTAGTATATGTTAACATCATTACAGCCTTCCTTTGATTCTCATGTCTAATGCTAGATCTAAAAGATAACTTTTAATTCCAGGAATGTATGTATTAAAATTGATCTTTTACTCAGGTGTTAATAACCTTTCTTCCCTGCACCGTACATGAAGAGAATTGGGAGCAATGGGGATCACAGCAACTAGCATGGCAGGCTGGAATAGGAGGAAGATAAAAGAAGCATTTGGGACTTAAATAAGAATTAATTTTAATCACTGGGATATGAGAGGTTTAGGCAGATTGTGATTCACTGGCCAAAGTCTCTTCTTTGCTCCTGCCAAAGGAGATCAGTCCTTCTGTTATTTGTGGTGCTGTCCCTTTGTGAAAGTTTATGGGTTATGACTGTGTGGGAGATCTGGGAATAGAGGTAAGAAATCAAACTTGACCATTGTGCTCCTCAGATCAACTGCCTGATCAAGCTATGCACCTCTGTATGCTGAACTGCAAAGGGTAGATGAATAATTTCCATTTTTCCTGCTGCCACCGTAGCAGAATATAGTTCAGGATTAAGTTGGTTCACACAAAGGAATTTCTCTATGTTAGACCAAAGATTATGTTGGCCAGCTGGAGGAAAGGGAAGTTGGGAAGCACTGGATAGTCTAAAACTGGGTCTAATCAACTGGCTTCTTTGGTAGACCATGACGTGCCCAGTTTAAGACTCCTGATGTTAAATTTAACTACAGACTATTTCTTTGAAGATGGTGTGGCATCAAAACAGAATTATGGTTTCAAATTGAGCTCATCTGGCAAAAACTGTAGCAATTATGGATGGAAGTTTTTTTTGAATTCCTTTTTTTTTTTTTTTTTTCTGCACCAAATCTGTAATCCTTGCTAAGACTAGTAAAAGGAAAATTTTCCTTCATAGTAGGAGAAAGCTAACTGTTCTCTTTTGTTGATTGGTAATTTGTAGAGAGCAGTAGGAAGTTATCACTTACTGACTGTTCACACATTTAACAGGCACTTGTATTTTCTGACACCATGTCAGTTCACTTTGCCATCTTGCCTGGAATTGATGGTGGTATTCCACAATAAATACCAGTGTTTGCTGATTGTCATTTCTGGTCACCAGCCGTGAGCCAATATTTAATTACAAATTCCGGTGCATCATCATTATGTGCATTATGCAATGTGGCACTGTAATATGGACAGCTACTGCCAAAGACATTGAAGGATGCACATATAACACATTTTCTGGCAGAAATATATCCTCTTATGGTCCTTCTTCGATGTCAGCCAAAATGGTGCTGTTTACTGGATATGTTGAAAAGTTGTTCATGACAGAACTTCACATCTGTTCTGAAGTAAAATGAAACTCAAAAATAACAGAAAAAGACAATTTTTATTAATGTCTTCTATGAGCATTTCAAAATGAAGACATTTCTGGTCATGTACTACCATGCATCTGCACAACTTTTTCAGTAACACTCCAATGTCAATACATAGTGTACATTATGTATATACATTTATGAAGGAAACAGTGAATAGAGTTTGTATAAGTGATAGTGTTCAGAAAATTTTGCATTCTTTTGATATTCCTCTGAAAAATTCAATGAGCATAAGCACAGACCAGCTTATAATTCCTTTGAAAATTAGAGCATGTTGGGGTTTCAAATGAAATGAGAAATGTCTCTTGGATTTACATAGCAGAAGCCTGCTTCCAAGACAGCTGCAGATATCAAACAGAATATAATTAGGGTGAATTAAATCATTCTAGGGCAATAATACCACATTCCCCCAAAGAAGAAAAAGAAACTATTTTAAAATAGTTTCTCTAACGAGTTATTTGTCTGTACTGCTTCTTAAAGATGCCTATTTGGGGACCATTTTTGTTGCAATATGGTATGCAGTGTTTTACCCTGAAATCATTTTAAGTACTTTGTATTTCTCTGATGAACATATTTGCAGGATCAATAGAAGACACTAATTTTACCAGGTAAAGGTTTTTATTGTTACTATTTTCTTTTCTTTTTATATGAAGACTATTATAGACACTCCCCTTGGGATGCTTAGTTTTAAAACTACAGAAACAGTAATATTTTGGTGAGATGTAGTTTTATTTTAATTCCTTACGTAGATATTTAGGACAAGAACTTGAAAGGATTTATCAGGTTCTAAATAACAAAAGAGAGATTTCAAAATCTCTTCAATAATAATTAAATATGAGTTCTAATAAAGTGGTACAAAAATCAGCATGGAGAGAAAATGGAAAGACTAAAGAAACAGCAAAAAGGCTGTCCGTCATGAAAAGTATCTGTCCTGCAGCTGAGTGAATGATACCTTGAGAGTGAGCTCAAACCTGCTAGGCTCTCTTGCCAGCTCTTGTTCCATTTAGCTGTCTTGTTACAGCTCTGATTTGAAATGTCCACCTGGGCTTAGGGCTGTGCTCAGAATAAGAGCTGTTGATCCAGCTGAAGAGCAATCTGCCCCACCAGTGCTGTCTCATAGCCCACAGAGGTCCAGCCAAAAGGCAAGTCAAGAACCAAGAGCTTAAGTTTTTCTCCTTACCTTGGTGTCCGGTTTAAGCCCATAGTGAATACAAACACCTGCATGGGCTTTGATCCATCTTGAAAAACCTTGTGTATAGGCTCCTACTGAGTATAGCATCCTTTCCCCAGGGATCTGGTTTAGCTTGTTTCTCCCAGAAGCTCAACCAGAGTGCTGGCATGCTCAGTTGTCTGCATCTTTGAGGTTTTCTAGCATTCAGAGGTGAAGGACCTCTTCCTAACGCACAGGATTCTCAGTACAAAACACTGAGAGATTAAAACATTTCTCTGTGTACTGGTAATACAGATAGCTGTTCACAGAAATAGACTAGTTACTGCAGTTTGCCAGAGATCAATCTTGTAAATACACTATCTTAAGAGACAACTGTCTTTATATATTTTCTTTCCCCTGCTTTTCTTTTATTTGAAAGTTTTTGTTTGTTTGTTTATTGGTAAAGCAGCATGGGAAGAAATATATGTATGAGCCCTCTTTATTTTCTAGGACTTTATAATTTTTCATGTTTTACTGTTTCTTCTAAACTGCTTTAATATTTAGGTCCTTTGACAGATTCCTAAAATGTCTGAGTGCTGGGTCTTGAACTTTGGTCGAAACAATGCCATGCAATGTTACAGGCTTGGGGCAGAGTGGCTGGAAAGCTGGTCAGAGGAAAAGGATATAGGGGTGTTGGTTGATGCTCACCTGAACGTGAGCTGGCAGAGTGCCCAGGTGGCCAAGAAGGCCAGTGGCATCCTGGTTTATACCAGGAACAGTGTAGCCAGCAGGACCAGGGAGGTGATTGTCCCCCTGTACTCTGCTCTGGTGAGGCCGCACCTCGAGTACTGTGTTCAGTTTTGGGCCCCTCAGTACAAGAAGGACATTGAGGCCCTGGAGCATGTCCAGAGAAGGGCTACAAAGCTGGTGAGGGGCCTGGAACACAAGTCCTATGAGGAGTGGCTGAGGGAGCTGGGGTTGTTTAGTATGAAGAAGAGGAGGCTCAGGAGAGACCTCAGGTGTGGAAAGCTGGGGGTCAGCCTCTTCTCACAGGTAACTAGTGATTACACTAGACGGAATGGCCTCAAGTTGCACCAGGGGAGGTTTAGGTTGGAAATTAGGAGACATTTCTTCTCAGAAAGAGCTGTCAGGCACTGGAACTGGTTTCCCAGGGAAGTGGTGGAGTTACCTTCCTTGGGGGTGATTAAGGAAAGGTTGGACATGGTGCTTAGGGACATGGTTTATTAGTGGGTGATATTGGTGGTAGGGGGATGGCTGGACCAGATGGTCTTGAAGGTCTTTTCCAACCCTAATGATTCTATGATTCTAAAATGATTCTGTGCTTTCACAAGCTAACCATAGGTCCTTTTTTTCAGCATTCTTCGTAATTCCATTTGTGCAGGAGATGAATTCAGATTACTTCAGCTTTCCTCTCACTTTACACTCAAAACGTAATACTGAACAGCAGTAGATCAGCATTAGAAAAATCAGCATTTATTGCTTGCCTCACCTCTGCTTTAAAGATTCACCTCAGCTGCCGCCTCATAGCAAAGTCCCATGAGTAACGTGTTCATTTGAACATATTCAAGATTTGCTGTTTTACAAGGTTACTATATTGGATTTATTTTATTTGGGAAGTTATGATTTTTATGACAGTTATTTTTTTTTTTCTTTCAGTTCTTTGCACACACTTTCTCCTCCATAGGAGCAAGGTTTAGGATGGACTCCTCAGCGAAACAAATGAGAGTGTTTTTACCTAACAGTGCCCTTCTAACAGAGAAAACTAATACCGCTTGTCCAAAATTGGCTTTTATTGACCTGTAGTGGCCTAAGAACAATGAATCTGCCTGTGTAAAGTATTCCACGGCCTGCAGCAGAGTCTGAAAATCCATTCAAGATTGGATACGTGACTGTAACCTCAGGTTAAGAATAGTCTGATCCACTTCCGGAACAAACTTTTTGCCCAAGCATACACAAAGTCTGCCTCTCAGGACAGACTAATGTATATATACATATAATGTATATATACATATATATATATAAAATGTATAACTCCACACTATTTGCGTATTCATATCTGTTGTATGCATTTGGGCCTGTCCCATTCAGCAAAATCCATTAGAATTTAAATAGTAATAATAATGATAATAAAAAATAATAAAGCAAATCAACAAGAAAAATATTCTAGCAAGTTATTTTAGCTATGGAAATACCTCTAAAATTTATTTAGCTGATGTAGATAGAAGGTAAAAGGTTGGAAGAAAATCACTGATTTAAAGATACAAAAAATTCTTAGATTTTTTAATGTTGTGATAGCTGTTGTGTAGCAATTACAAGTGCTGTAAAGTGCTCAAAGTGAGACAGAGCATTTCTCAACCTCAGAAATATCCATTTTTGTGTAGTTGCATTAATAATATACTTGTGCAGTAGCACTTTAATTTCACAGATGTTTCTTCAATGACAACCTGACCAAAGACATTCGCAATTCATCTGCACTTATTTATGTTATTTTCATTTGTATGTGTGATATTTTTATGATCATTATATCAATTGATGGATTATTTCCTGTATCATCACTAGATTCCTGCTGTAGTTAAAGGTAAGTATGTAACTTAGTACTCTGATGAAGCACTTCTCAAGATACAGAAACATCAGAACAAAGGGATAAAGTGATTCATCTGCAGAGAAATAACTATGATCGATACGCAGGTCTTCAATGAATGAATTTTTATACTGTGACTTCACTGAATGAAAATGACAGTCCAAAAATCAAAAAGCTGGAAGAAGGAAGATTTTTCCATTTCTTGAGGCAAGTGACCCCAGAAATTATACACTTTCATGTTCAGTTTCCATGCACAGTCAATTTTAGGTTAAGTATTTTCTTTAAGGATGTGAGTGACACCTAGCTTCCAAAAATTGCACTCAGGTGCAGAGGGAAAAGGTGAAAGACCTAAAAATCTAACAAAAATAACCAATAAAAGGGTCAAGAGATTTTTCCAAAGATGAAAGTTTTATACACATTGTAGTCAGTACTGCAATTCAGATGTGAGATAATTGTGATTACAGCAACTAAAATCTAAAATAGAATGAAACATACATATATATGTACAAACACAAATATATATGCACGCACTAATAAACATAACAAAGTAGTCGAGTTATTACTCGCGCAGTCAGAATGAAAATATCAGACTTTCATTAAACACCTGTTTTTAAGCTTTGTCACAACGTGTACTTTCAGACTGCCTTAGAAATCAACTGTGTATGCCCAAGACTCAATATTCACTGCACCAGTGGAAAAATAGTGAAGTAATCTAAGGAACCAAAAAAGAAGCAACAGGGGAGAGGTTAGGGTTTCAGTCATAGTTTTGGTCAAAACTATAGTTAATTCATTTCAGCACAAATGTGCTGAAATATTCCTGGAATTCAGGAGTCAACAGCAGTATTGTCACTCCCCTCTGTGTTCCCTCTTTCATCTTTCCTTTCTTTTCCAGCTTCTCTCTTTTCCATACATCTGTTTACTTCCAGTGCGTAGCCAGCAGCAAGCACACTGTCAGCAACAGCACTCTGAAACCACTTTCTACCACCCTACAATATTCAAGCAGAGGAGTATAATAAACCCAAAGTTTTTTATAATCATTCCGCTATTTCATAAAGAGACTTAACTAGCTTTTCTCAAACCACATGCTGTGTTTTGTGAAAAACCCCACATTTTCAGCGTATCAGGCATGCCCTGAGAGTGCCTATTGCCTCAAGCTCCCCAGATAGTGAAGTCCAAAGAAAACTAGTCTTTGTTTTAAGCAGCCAAATTTAACCTCATTCTGCCTTTAGTTTCTTTTGGCATTTTTGTTTTGTTTAAGGGCAGACTATAAGCACAGGTGTCCTACTTTCAGCTGGAATAAAGTCAATTTTCTACCTACTAGCTGGTACTGTGCTGTGTTTTGGATTTAGGATAATGTTGATATTAGGATAATGTTGAAAACACACTGACATTTAGCTGTTGCAGAGCAGCACTTACACTAAGTCAGGGCCTTTTCAGCTTCTCATTTTGCCCAGCCAGCAAGCAGGCTAGAGGTGCAAAAGAAGGTGGGAGGGGACTGAACCAGGACAGCTGACCTAAAGTGGCCAAAGGGATGTTCCATGCCATATGGAGTCATGCTGTATAACAAAACTAGGGGTAGTTAGCCAGGGGAGCTACTGTTGCTTGGGGGCCAGCTGGGCATCAGTCATCAGGTGATGAGCAATTACATTGTGCATCATTTGCTGTGTTTATTCTTTTTGTTGTCTTTTGTTTGTTTTTCTTTCTCTTTCGCTCTCTCTTTTTTTTTTTTTTCTTTTTCTTTTTTTTTTTTTCCATATTAAACTCTCTTTGTGTCAACCCACAAATTCTAGCACTTCTCAATTTTCTCCACTGGGACTTCTCACTGGGGTGGGGAGTGATCAAATACCTGTGTGGCGTTTAACTGCCTTCCAAGTTAAACCACAGCACCTGGTATTGATAGTGGAAATTTTCACATTTTCTTCTAAACATTACTGTTTAATTGGGGTCATGGTAGTGAGTAAGTCATTAAGAAGTGAATGGGGAGATTAGTGTATGTCTAAAGTGAGATTAGAATGAAATAAGGTCAATAGTGCCTGACTAGTTACTCTCTTACTGGATGAATGCATGTTAAGAAAATACAACCTGTATCATTGTTTTAACAGGAACAAGTTAGGTCAAATCTACTTATTGTCTATGTCTTTTTTAAGGATTAGCCAGCTAAGAAAAGTTACAGTAGGAATGTAGACCCAGAATAGGATTCACAACTCAAACTACCTTGCAGCGAAGGTAAGGTTTGATACCTCTTTTTTGTTTTGTTTTTGTTTTTAAGTAATCTTTTAACATTCTGTGCTAACTCAGTATGCTAGTGTCAGACCTGCACAAAACGCTGTTGTTAAAGAGCTGAGTTTTAATCCTAGAACTGAATTTCTGATCTGTATTTTTTATTGGTTCTTCCTTTTTCTTTCACACTTTCTCTGAGATTTGTACCATAACCTTAGATTTAAAGCTAGAAGTATTTCTGCTAACCTTATAAATTAGTTATTATTTTCAACTGCTCTCACCTCATTTTATCTGTTCCAGAAATTCTCTGTGTGTAGTGTACTGAGAATTGTGTTGCACTTGATTTAGAAATACCATGGGGCACTCTAGTCTGCATTTCTGTGACCATCTGACCTGTTTGCTTAATTTTAACCAGATTAAACTCAGTATGCCTGTGCATTTCATAACTGAAGAAAGGAAAGGAGGAAACCTCAAATACAGATAAGTCACAGCGCGGCCCTCAAATTCGTGAATGCCTTGTCATGTGTTTCGAATTTTATTTAGCAATCTGGTCACTGAAAATGTGAAAGATGTGTATATAGTCAATGACAAGATTATATTCATTTTATAGGACTGAACAGAGAAAAGCAAGTGTCGATCCTTTCCAGGACAGCCAGTATGACTAGAAATCAAAGGTCAGACATAACCTCAGTCTATCCCTCTGCACCAAGACAGGGTCAACTGTACATGTCATAGATATTTAACTTGTTACTAAAGATCTCTGTTACTGGAAATTAGTAAATGCTTCTTTTTTTAATTTATAATCATCCTATGTCTACCAATATGTGCTGGTGGGATGTACTACAAGGCTGTGATGTTGTAACAGGTAGTTACAGTCTTCAAGGCAGTATAGAGTAAACAAAAATTTGGTGAGTGTGTGTCCATGGCAGGCATTTCTACAGCACGGATTCATGAAAGTTTAAACTCATTTTTTTCTGTGCTTAATTAAGACAACATTCTGGTAAGTGAATGGGAGGAGATACTGTCATGTGCCCTTGAGTTAAACCAGAAAAATAGAGACTTTTTTTTTCAAATATGTATCCATTTCTCTGTATCAGCAAGCTGACTTACAAAGACTTTAACTGAAAATCAACTGTGTCAGATTTCCAATATACAATGGCAATGCATGTCTTTCTAAAATTTATAGATGACATTTTTCTGACAGAAAATGCATTGAAGACATCTTTGGAAACTAACAGAATGACCAGATAAAAATTATTCCTGTATCACTGTGGCTGTTTTTGTTGCCAAATGATTGGCATGATCTCATTGCCAATATTCTTGATCAATCAGAATCATCCTTAAGTACTTAAAGAGAAACAAATTACCAAGATTAATAACATTTCAAATTTAATATCCATCATCCACATGAAGGCATTTTTGGCCTTTGGTATTTCCTGTTTCACAAGGTGTGGGCAGCAATTTGAAACATAAAAGCAATAAGAAAGATAGAAGAACAGAGGGGAAGCAAAAACACTAAAAAAAAAAAAAATCACAAAAGAAAGTAAGAGCACTGTGGATTTTAAAGTAATGTGAAAAATAAATAAATAAATAAATAAATATATATGGACAAGAAGAGAAGTTTTGAAAGGAGAATTGGACTGAAAAAATCCAACTTAATAATATAGTCCACCACTTACTAGTTGTGTTCTCCCTAATGGTGCAGAAATATTCATTAATATTTTCTGTTTTATGTTTGAATTGATAATATCAAAGCTTTTCTATTTGTAATTGAGGAGGCTTTACTAAGAGTAAACATTTTAAAAGTACCACCCCATTTTACTGGAATTGTAGATAGAAGAGATCTCTGACCTGCTGTTAGCAATTTTAATTAAGTCTTGGCATGGCAGAGAAATTACAAATGAATAAAGGATGCCATTGTATACATTCAAACAGAGTGTGCTGTATGACCCACATGACTGTGGGCAGGTTAGCTAGACATCAGCCCACAGTAAAATAATGAGTGTTCTCATGCAGGATTCAAAAAATAATGAATATACAGGCCTATAATTAATATAAAACAAAGAACAGAAATATAATTGAAGCAATCAACATACTTTCCTAAAAATGCATCTTGACAAACAGTTTAGTTTAATTATTTGGGAAAATTGCAGGTTTGATTATTAGAGGTAATGACACTAGGCATTTTACTTACATGTAGAAGCACCTAGCATTCTGATGTTAAAAACAGTGTCATATTTCAGATTTTCAAATGCTGTTGTCAAATGGGATTGTCAAGCAATATGGGCAAGGTTCCACTGAAGCTCACCAGCCTTCAACACTTCCATTTATTATTAAGACAAAATATGAAATAATACCATTTTTTAATTATAAAATAGATAGACAACACTGGAAGAGTAATACATCATTGTGAGTTCAGAGAAGCCAAAGAAATTAGATCATACATAACAAGAGTCTGTTGATTCAAATGTACTTTTAATGTAGCCAGCAGCAAGCTTACACATCTAGAAAGAAACTACATCTTCAGGATAGGAGACTGAGAGGGAATGGAATGAGACTAAAATAGATTTACAAATTTTTCACTTCTTCTTTACAGAGAAGTGAAGATGAGCTTCCAAGATGTGGAATGGACAAAAACAGCATAAGAAATTGTTCGCTGTACAAGTATGTATCAGTAAGTAGCCTCTACAATTCCTGAGAATGAATTAATTAATTTATTTTTTCTATTTACCAGAAATAGAAAATTTTTCTATTTTCCAGAAATAACCCCAATTTGTGGACTTCGAAAGAGGAGAAGGAATATAAGATCCTAAGGGTTACCTTAATTAATAACCAATGGTTACAATTTGATGGGTATTTATTTATTTTATGACCGCAGATGTAACAAAGTAATGACCAATATACCAAAAAATAAAAAAATAAAAAAAAATGGATTCACCATTTCCTAATTCAACAGGTAAGTATGACACCTGTGTGTGGCCCAAGTAATATGAACCAAGAATATGGGACAAGTAATAGAACAGATAAGACTAAATTACCTAAATTTTCCTTCTTAACTTAAATTGTATGAATCAGTATGTAAAATTACCCTCAATGACTGGACTTAGCAAAATGCAACTATTTATAGACAATAAATTAATTTTAGAAATGAGCTATAATCCTCTTAGTGGGAAGGAAAATGAAATGACGATACCATAATTGAAGGAATGGAAAAAAAAATCAGCGACTAACTGAGGAAATGTATTAGTAATGGATATTGTCATTTTATTGCTGTTGCTTTTTGCTTACTTTTTTTGTTTTAATCTAGAACTTTCAGTATGCTAACATGTATTATTATCTGACAAAATTTCAAGATACAACAATGTAAACAATATTGACTTCTACTGAATAATTATTTATAAGCCAAGTGTATTATTCTGAGAAATACAAGGAAGGCTCAGTCCAAAATAAATAACATTCATGTACTCATCCTATTTTCTTCTAAGACCATTTTCCAACAAGGAAAGAAAGAATCTGCCATCTGTTACTTTGCTAATGTTTCTTTTAGCACACATATTAAGGTAGGTATTCTTGTAAAAGATTATCAAATTAAAATATTTGCTTTTTTTTTTTTTTGTGAAAATTTTTAACATAATTAAAAAGTAATGGCTATGGTTAGCAAGCCACTAAAATAAATGTTTAGAATTTTACATCTAAACCAGTCCACTATTGAATTTAGTATTAAATAATTTAAAGAGGTGTCCCTCTGGGCTAGCCTACAAGATAGAAATAAAAGGTTATTTGACTTTACTGGGTATCCTGAGTGCATCACTGTTGTGCTTTTGACAACATTTTCATTTTGTTTCACTCAGGAAAGAAGATGTGGTGGTTACCCACTGCAGAACTGAGAACTGGTTGGCTAGATCTATCCCCAGACTACCTTACTGATGAGTATGCCTACTACCATATGCAAGAACAAGATTTTGTGATGAGTAAGTGCACTTTCTTCTGAGCAGATGAACGATTATCACAGTGACAGCTGGGCACCTTCCTAAAAGCTACAAAAATAAAATCACTCAGACTGTTTCTACATGGTTTAATTTTTGGTATTTGTTCATCGTTTTCCTTCTGGTAGATTTTGCTCTGCACCCCCGTTCCCCCATTCTTCTCTTCTTTTAATAGTCCAATATTCCACTTACAGATGTTGAAAGAAAAAAACACTGTACATAGAAAAAAAGAAAAGGAGTATATTTAGATTGTTGCAAATAGTAAATATTATCTGCTGTGATTTGTTTTTGGAAAGATTATTCAATTTCTTGGCAAGATGATTCCTTTTGGTGGCAAGACTACAGATCTACAGATTCTACTCCTTATCATCTTCATCTCTATTAATAAGGAGCTAAAAAATGATTAGAGGACTGGAGCACCTGTCATATGAGGACAGGCTGAGAGAACTGGGCTTGTTTAGCCTGGAAAAGAGAAGACTGAGTGGAGACCGCATCAATGTATTTAAATATCTGAGGAGAGGGTACTGAGAGGATGGAGCCAGTCTCTTTTCAGTTTTGTCCAGCAACGAGAGGCAAAGGGTACAAACTGAATCACAGGAAATTCTGGCTGAATATGAGGGGGTACTTCTTTACTGTAAGGGTGACAGAGCAGTGGAACAGATTGCCCAGATGGGTTGTGGAGTCTCCTTCTCTGGAGATATTTAAAACCCACCTGGCATCCTGTGCAACCTGCTCTCGGTGATCCTGCCTTGCAGGGGCTAGGGATCTTCTTGGCAAGGGACTTCTGAGGTCCCATCCAACTTCGGCATTTCTGTGATTCTCTGAAAAAAGAAGGAATACTTCAAAACAAGTACAGATAATTCCATTACTTATGGTCATAAAATAAGAGCCATTATACTACATCCCATAGCTTACTTCCATTGGCTCTTAGCCATAATATCTATTTCAGGATCATTTGTGAAGAAGGTCTGAGTGCTACCAAGGAATTGAAGAATCGGTGAGTATGTTAAATTATTATGCAGTGCTGATTTAGACACAAAATAATTGGTGTCATTCATAGAGCATTAGTATGAGGTAAAATGAGTGTTTTAATCTTCAGTCACTATCTAATTAAAAAGCTTACATTTTTATTTTAAAAGTTTGAATGTAAGCGTAGAAACCAAATCATTGCAAGGAAGTGGAGGCAGAATAAAATAAAAAGGGTATTAAAATAAAAAGGTTCAAGTTCTGGAATATCCTTTGGTATACTAATAAGTAGTATGTAAGAATACCTACTCATGTTTCTGTGGATATCTTTCCCTCTCACACCATTTCAGCTTATCATATGAATAAAATAAAATAAAATCTAATATTCAATTTACATTTTAATTCTTACAAAAACAAAATATTGTTCTTCTTTTATTACTTTATCCTTTGTTCACAACATCAAAAATTGCCATGTTTTTTGGTGTTCAAAAAGTGGCAAGGAGTCTTTTTTCCACACATCCACATTGTATTTTATTCAAATTTTCAGCTTTATCAATATTAACAATTCCTGCAAAATACAACTATTTTTATAAACGCTAGAAAAAGTGGATTTTCCAATTTACTGTTGGAAGATACACTTTATGAGTAGAAAGACAGATTGATGTGTAGTAAGTAAATATTCACATAACACAAGGCAGCTACCCTTTGGTGGCTTGGCTCAGGTCATGTAGCTTACAGTGTCCTTAACAACTAAACCACTACCATCTCTCAATACCAAAAAGAATATTATTTTGGACACTTTCAAATAAAAACAGAAAAGAACCACTGTCTCTTTTAGGAAGGTGTGCATCACTATATTTTTCAGATAGAATGCGACAAGAAGGTGTGATTTTGCTAATTAAAGTTTTGTCTCTTACACAATAATATCAGCTTAAAGGGTCACAAATAAGACTGCAATGCAACTACAAAGTTAGTTTTATCTGTTATTTCCAACATATTCTTCTTTCAAAAAATTTCTCTGTATTTCTCTGATAATCAAGGATGTTGTATACATACAAAAAATAATTTAAAAAAGACATTCAACAGTGATAATTAACTAAAAGCTGTTTAAAGAATTATTAAAACCTCCCTAAGAAGCTCAAGTAATGTGTATAATTACATCTGCTGGGGTCTCTTAATTGACAAAAACTACACCTCCTATAGATTGTGTTGTGTATCTGAAGTAATTAGTCCTGAATTCAGAAGTCCAAATGACTGCTTAAGGGCATAGCTATACTGTTCTAATAACAAAAGATTATCAATTAAAAGAAATTCATAAAATTTTTCATTTTATGAATTCATTTTTCATAAAGCAAGCAAAAAAAAAGTCACTGTTGGATTTTCCTGAGATTCTGAAAATTCTGCAATATAGACAAACATATATTACAAATATTTTTTTATAATGCATTTTGTGGTTGATATCAGTTTGATACCTGAAAATAGATATTAACAAATCCCTTTACCAGACTGATTACAGGTCAGGACACTCTGCAGGAAGTAGTAAATTAGAAGCAGTCTGCTTTGAAACAGAAGAAATAACAATTAATAATTAATTAGGCAAGATGATGTTTTTTTCTTTTTTTTCATAGTTATGTTTACACATAAAATCTATAGACTACAGAGTGACAATACAGGGCTATGCGCCAAGTCAAATCTTGTGAAGAGAATAGTGGTTTTATTTTACATAATAATAATATATTAAAGGCTTACCAGCCAAGCAGTGTGATCTACTTACTAATATGTTGAGTACAAATGTCTGAACTATCCAGAGCAGTAGCTCTCCTTTCTTTATCAAAGATATTGATAGAAAGATTAGGAAGGTTAAATTCACCTTTTGTCATTGTTGTTGTTGTTCCTACTACATGCCTTAAAATATTAATTTCCTTAAATAGAAAAGCAGTTATAGCAGCCCATCCCACATTTCAGGGTGATTTCAGATCCATGGAGAGCAAATGTAATTTGGTTCTGACACAGGGGCCACCTCCCATGAAAACAGGAGCTGAAGGACACCAATGTAAGCATCACAGCATGGAATAGGTCCGCGTGTTGCAAGAACAATCAGATATGGGAGCTGTCAAACTTTCCTAGGCCTCTTCATTGTGGTGGTTTTACCGTGCTGGGCAGCTAAACCCCACAACCGCTCTCTCACTCCCCCTCCTTTAGATAAGGAGGGGGAGAAGTAAAGCAAAGAACAACTCACGGGTTGAGATAAGGATAATTTAATTAAAGGGAAATAATTATAATAATTAAATAAAGACTACCATGAACTAAACAATTTAACTAAGGGGAAATAAAAGGGAAAGGGGAAAAAAGGGAGGAAAACAAACAAACAAAATAAATGAAAGCTATATGGAAGTGCAGAGGAAAGAAATTACTCTCTACTTCCCACAAATGAGCGATGATTGACCACGTCCTTGAAGCAAGGCCTCAACGCACGCAGCCGGTGTTCAAGAGGAGGACCAACGTCTTCTCAACGAGAGCCCACCCCTCCCCTCTTCTCCCTGTTTCCACCTTTTATTGCTGAGTGTGACACCACATGGTATGGAATATCCCTTTGATTGGTTTAGGTCAGCTGCCCTAGTGATGTTTCTCTCCTCACTTTTTTGCCCACCCCCTAGGAGGGTTAGAGAAAGGCCCAATGCTGTGCCACTGCTGCTCAGCAGTAGACACAACACTGGTGTGATAACACTGCTGTTCCAGCTACAAGTACAGAGTACGGCACTGAATGGGCTGCTGCCGGGAAAGTTAACATTCCAGCCAGACCCAGTACTTTCATATATAAATCATAAATAAAAATAATCATAGGTGTAATAATATACATTTAGTAATAATAAATACTGGACAGTATTGTAGTCCTAGGACCACCTAGTGTCTCTAGGACCAAAGAAAGCACTCTGTCAAGTTACAAATGCAGTTCTGGGACATCGTCTTTTGGGTCAATACAAAATGTTCATAGTTCTTAGAAATGTTTGGAAGCCTACAGATGTTTTACTCATATTTAAACCAGGTAGCTCTACATAAACAGACAGCCTAATGGCTAAAGTCATGCCCCAGGGTTAAAGACTTTGAGACCTTCTGTTATATTTCTCAGGCCAAGAAAATTGTGTAAAAACACCAGATACTGTGCTATTCACTATAATGTGATATTGTGCTATTCACAATGTATCTAGTGATGGTGTGATAGTGGTTGACATGCCTTATAGGACAGATTCTCAGACAGAATAAATTGTCATTGGTCCTCTGTTTTTAGCAGACTTACTTATTTCAGTGAGTGAGTTGACCCAAGAAATCAGTCATTTTCTCAATTCCTGATTCATCAATGAACACAATATAATAAACCTGCTTGAAGATGACTTTGTTTCTCTGCTGGTGCTTTTTCATTTGCTGCGCTATTAATATACAGATGAAGAACTGCTGTAAAAAATCCTCTAATTGCACTGAACTTTTCAGTGTGGACCTGTATCACATCTGACAGCAGCCAGGTGCTCAGATGAGGGTATAAGTAGAGACCAAATATGCAGGTACATTTTTCCTACCTCTAACATTCTGCAGCTTGAAAGGTGAGGAGTTTCCAAGACAGAAATTGCATCTTTAGATTTGTATTACTTGTGATGGATTTATTTATTTTTTTAATTCCTAGACTATGTATAATTACTTTTCAAACTGTGTAAACTTTTAGCACCCACATCCTCTGACAGTAGCCCAGTAATTATGTACTGTGTGGAAAAGTTTGGGGATTGGTTTTAGACTTACTACATGAATGTTGATGGATTTGATGTCTCTAAAGTTATATTGTTGAAAATGCTAAGTGTTTTTCTTTTTACCTTCTCTGTTTCACTCCTGATGTTAGAGACTTTTGTCACACCCAAATTTTCTAGGCCAAGAGGCCTTAATCTTCAATAGGAGGAGCAGTAGAAGCTGTTTAATAACACTGACCACCTTCCCTGCCTGTTTTTGTACATCCTACAATTCTACTAAATCTCTTTTACCTGAGCTCATACCAAAGAGCTATTCATACAATGGGGAAAAGACCTCTAAGATCATCTAGTCTAATTGTTAACCTAACACTACCAAGTTTACCACTAAGCCATGTCCCTAAGCACTAACTCTACACATCTTTTAAATACCTCCAGGGGTGATAAATCAACTACTTCCCTGGGCAGCCTGTTCCAATATCACAATCTTTTCAGTGAAGAAATTTCACCTATTATCCAACTTAAACCTCCCCTAACACAGCTTGAAGCCACCTCCTCTTGTCCTTTTACTTGTTGCTTGGGAGAAGAGACCGATCTCTGCCTTGCTACAGCCTCCTTTGGAGAGTGATAAGGTCTCCTTGAGCTTCCTTTTCTCTGGGCTAAATAACCCCAGTTTCTTTAGCCGCTCCTCATAAGACTAGTTGTCTAGATCCTTCACCAGCTTTGTTGCCCTTCTTTGGACATGTTCCACTCTTTCTTGTAGTGAGGAGCCCAAAACTGAACACAATATTTGGTGTATGGCCTCACCAGAGCTGAGTACAGGGGGACAATCACTTCCCTACTGCTACTGGCCACACTATTTCTGATACAACCCAAGATGATTTTGGCTTTCTTGGCCACCTGAGTACACTGCTGTCTCATATCCATATAACAGCTTCTGTTTTCTTTCTCTTGTACTTTCTTAAAACATTCTATTCTCTTTCAATAGCTTCTAAGGACTGAGGTAACATTTTCATGATCCTATCCAAAATGACTTAAAGATCTTATTTTGGGGTTGTAATGGTTGCTTTAAAGCCCCTCATTAGACATGTATAATTTGGTTTGTTTTTCTCTGAGAGAATTACTTTGTACTTATCAATGTTGAATTTCATCTGTCACTTTATCACCTAGTCACTCACAAGAGATGAATCAATGTTTCATGAATTTAATGACATATAATAAAGAGTTGTAAGTTCAAGCTAAATAGCATAAAGATCATGGGAAAATTACTTTGCAATTCCACTGAAGCAGAATGAAATCTTTTTCCCTACTTAGTGACATTTCACATGAAGAACAATTAGCTGTGCATTTAAACTTCAGAGAAGTTTTGGGACATGAGATTATTGTAGAAATATTCCCTTGGTTTATATTTTAATGGAAAAGATAATGTCCACCAGCATTTTTCTATAACAGTTACTAGTTTTGGAAGTGGGGAAAATGGGCAGGATTCCCACAGCAGGTCATTGTCTCCTTGCCTTAGTGTAGCCTGTTTGTTGGGCCTCAGGACACATTATACCTACATAGGTAGATTTCACAGCACTGAGGCAAAAAAGTCCTTTGACAGGTCTTTTGATAATCAGGGAAGTTCCTTACATTTCTCTCTTCTTTCTCAAAATTATGAAGAAAAAAAAATGATACAGAAATAAATTTTTTAGATCATTTAGATCTAATTTGCAGATAGGGTAACTTTGTCTTCCAGAAGTTTATTTATGAGCATAAAATAAGCTCAAGAAAGTTCAGAGGAAAAAGAAAAATGTTGCTTCTGAGAGTAATTCTCTTCATAGCCACAAAACTACCTTCTTCCTATCTAATTTTGATACATAAAAAGGATGCTTTGAATATTGAGTATTACAGATGACTCACAAATCCATAATGCATATGTTTCTGAGGAGATTTGACACATTTTTTTGATCAGTCCAGTAGGGACTGGGGACTCAGAATCTCTCATGAGGCTCTCAGTAATTTACAAAATCAAGGCCTGATGACCTTAAACAAGTCATTTGATTTTTCTTTGTGAAAATCAGTCTATCTGTAAAATCTGGAGTCAGTGCTGCTGTCATTGCATAGATGAGAAAAAAAGAGAAACATGAGAAGAAAACTGTGTTCAATGATCAATCATTTCCATCTTTCTTATTCTCCTTATGAAGATTTTATTTTTGCTAACCCTCTATTCTGTAGGTTAAGGAAAAAACAATGTTCTGACAAAATGTACATGGTATGTGATTCCTCAGGCTTAGCCTGCAACTCCTAATGATTGCTAGCTTAGCCAGCAGACAGGTAATATACATTCAAAGCTACTGAATAAAGTATCTGAATATATTTTTGTCAGGAACTTGGAAGAAAAGCAAGACGTCATCTCATGCAAAAGCAGTAATGTCAGCATTTTATGTCATAAAACCCAAGGTCAAAATCATCATGGCAATGAATAATCCTTGCTTGTGTATTTTATAAGATTTAAGCTCCAAAATTAATAATTCAGTTTATTAACACAATGCAGTAAGATAACCACACTTTTATTAATCCATTATAATAAATAAAAATCTGAAATTTATTAAGCAAAATGGTCAAAATAATAATGGTTTTTAAGTCTGCTTTGCAGACAAAATCCTGCTTGAAGTCACATAAACAACACAAGTTGGAAAAGAAACAAAGTTCCAGCAGTGAAGAACAGAAGAGAACAGCTGGACTGGGTCAGCAAAAGCATCCTGCTCCACAGCTTACCTCTGTTCCCAGAAGAAGCATACTGTAGCTTTTGGCATGTAAAATCTTGCTTAGAAAATGCACGAAGGCAGAAGGGACCTGGGCCCTGCTATATATAATCAAGCTGCTGAAAGGCAATACTGAAAGGGGTGATAAGAAATCCTGGAGTGCTTTGTAGCGCCTATAATGGCAGAAAGGTTTTATACTAATGGGCACATTTGAATAATGAGCAGCAGCAATAATAAGAATTAAAGCAACATATATTAGCAATAGTAGCCCCTAACAACAGCCAGATATTTTCCGTTGTGCTTGAAAAATTATGACTGAAAACATTAAGTAAAAAATAAAATAGAAATGTCAATAATATAAAAAGTTTTCTGTACTAAAACATCTTAAAAGGACATTTCGTATGACTCTATAAAATAAAGAAAATATGCTTTTCAAAACACAAATTAATATTCAGGAAGAAATATGTTAATCAGAAGTGAAAGCTTTGACAACATAACAACTTCAAAATTCTGAGATAAATGGGGACCTCAGCAAATAGCAGAGGTCTTTAAAAATACAAAATGAATTTGATTTTTTTAATGGTTCTTCCTGGTAATCATTTTAGTGTTTCAAAATGTTATTTGATTTGGAAAAAAAAAGGCTGGCAATGCAAATTTAATATCATAGCTATTGCAAAGTCTGTTATA
This sequence comes from Aythya fuligula, assembly GCF_009819795.1. NCBI lineage: Eukaryota > Metazoa > Chordata > Aves > Anseriformes > Anatidae > Aythya > Aythya fuligula. Next base: position 51,501,450 of record NC_045562.1, read on the forward strand.
AAACTGTGTAACACATGTTGAATGTCATATAAACATTTCTGGCAATCATTTGTCAGATGCAAGTGTAAATTGTACTAAAATCTCTAAGAAAATATGGAAACAACTTATGCCATTTGAGAAATACTGTTTGTATGCTTAGCTTTGTTCTGACTTTGTTTATATATTTTTCCTGTATTGTGCTTATCAGTATAGTGCAATGCTAGTGTTAAATATGTGCAATTCTTGTCACAAGTAAATTGTCCAGACTACAGTCATCCAGATGCTTTGCTAAGTTACAGATACATAGGTGACTTGGAATCACCTTGGACACAGAGACACAGATCTCAAACAAGATCCCAGGAAGATCCCACTGCCTTTCTCTCCTTTCTGCACTTCTCTGCCTCAGATGTGAGATGCTCCAGGGTATAAATGGCCTTGGATTACAGACTGCACAGTTACAGAAGGATAAAACACCTCTCTCTGCTATCTGGGGTCTCAAGGAAGATGGGCTCCCGTTTCTTGCTGGAGAAACATAATGGCAGTTGGTGCAACTGCTGCATGCTCTTGGTGGCACTTGGTAGCTACTGCAGGCTCAGTTCTGCCCAGAAATCTCCCTCTTCTCCCTCAGCCCCAGCCAATATCCTCAGTCTTCAGTAATTCCCAGTTCTGCACTCATCACTAACTGAAGGATCTGAAAAGGAGCAAAATCAGTAAAATATGATGTCAACTTTTACACATTATATCAAAAGTTTAGTACATTAATTAGAAAAATAAAATAAAATCTAATTTTGGGAGAGTTTACTGTAAGTGGGAATGGTACCAGTTTGCCCATATAGAGTCTGTCTTTGGATTCTAGGTATAGTCTCTGTGTTCATCTGGGCCAGGAGTGGAAGCCCATCCATGACACTGGCCAGTTTACAATCTTGTTTAAGAGCCCCAAATGGAGAACTTTGCTGACCAGTTGGAGATAGTTTCTTCATGAACTAATTCTTTCAAATAAAATGGTACTCTCAGCACTAGCCTCAACTTGCTGCTTATGTTTTTCCAGAAGTTGTTGAGTGGGTTTTGTTCAGGCAGTTTGAGGTAACCAAAAGTCCTGAGAACATATTTAGTGTGAACCTGCTGAAGACTACCTATGGTGACTTTCTGATCAGTGGGGTTGTTTAGTAGATCTCAGCACTGTGCCAGAACCTTGTTCTGGGGGCAGGAAGCTCAATAAGAGCTCACCTTGCCAAGTGCTCTGCCAAAGTTATCCTTTGTTTCTTTATTCACAGAAGGGGTACTGTTTACAGAGTACAGAGGAAACTGTTTTTACATAAGAATATTGTTAACATGCTGTTTAGCAGATGCCACCTGGATGCTGAGAGATGTACATGTACGCTTCTAGCAATACCGTTCAGAAAATCGACGTTACTGCTACTGCATTGCTGTTTGTTTGTTTGTTTCAATTTTCGTTCCATTGCATTGTATTTTCATACTGCATATATTACTCTTTGCCCTACAGTCTTTTTTTTTTTTTTTTTTCTCCTCTCTTTTTAATTTGGGTTTTCCATTTCTATGAAGGGGTTTCCCATATTTTTTCCTTAAACTCTCCTCTTTTATTTATTTAACTATCAATTTATTTATTTATTTTTGGAGTCTCTTTTATACCCAGTTTCAAATTTCAGCTTGGCTCCCATGTGGTCAGTTTTTACTAGACTGCACCTTTGCAAATATCTCATATCGCAAGATCCCTCTTAGGTGCCAAAAGAACAGTTGTAGCCTCAGTCCATTCAAATATATAACCATCAACAAGATCAGAAGAGGAAGGATAGCTATTTTTTATTCAGATTTCAGATGCATAATGCTACTGACTTTTTAATGGCAGAGTCAATTAAAAAGAGAAAAAAACACACATACTCCATTTCCTGCTAGAGCTACATCCTTCTCAGATGCTCTCAGTGATACCCATCTCTCACTGGAACCAGTAGAAGCTCATTTGCGTCATGCCCTGGAGGTCAGCATACTACAGCTGTTTTGGAAAGGAGCCAAAAAGCTTGTTCACAGATACATCCTCCTTGTGAAGAACATTTAGCTATCAGACCCTCTGTCAAAAGGAAGGCAATCTAGCAAGAGTATCCTTCTACTGAAGTGTTGTTCTGAGCAGAAATCTTGTCCAACAGGATGCAAATGTCTTTCATTTACTTCCTCCCTTGAGAAAGAATGGCCAAAATTTGTGGAAAATGTGCATAAAATAATGAAACTACAGAATTTGTCATGTTCTGGTAAACATCCTAAAGAGTTCGTAAAGCAACTCTGACAAATAAGATCATAGAAGAATGATTAAAAGTAAACTTAGAGAACAGAAAACCAAAAACATCTCCCATTGTCAAAAGCATGAACAGTAACTTAAATTACAGCATAAATTCTGCTTTTGTGCATTTATAGTTCTTTAGCAACTGCTCTCAAAACAGTAGAATTACACTACTGTAAATAATTGAATGATACATGTAGTGATACTTCCAAAACATTTTATAGAGGAATATGTTTATACAGGATTACTTAAATGGCTAAAAATTCAAGATTAAATTCGACTCATTTGTGAAAATTTCTAGTGCCACCTATTGGCAAAGAGAATAAAATGTTAGTTAACGTGCTGCTCTTCAGGAAATACGTTTTTCTTGAGATTATTGAGAAAATAAAGGTTTTCAATTCATATTTAAAATACCATCCTGGATTAGTATTAAACTCTTAAGAGGCATACAATTAATTTTTCAATTCTGATTAATGCATTTGTTTCCCAATTGCTCCTGCCTGTGAGGTGGAGGCAGTATATGATGTACAAATTACCAACCTGCAACAAGCCACCCAACAACTTGACAGGACTTCTGAGATGTATCTGAGAGGAATGAGGAATCTTGTAGAATAAATTTTATCCCTTTCTCTTTCCTTGGGTAATTAATAAATAAAGAGCATTAATGAAGCTTTGAACAACATACAGTCCTTGCCAGAAAATAATTTACACTGAACCTTTTAAATAATTCTGCCAATTGTTTACCTTTTCATAACAATATAAATAATCATAATGTTTGAGTGAAAGTCTATCAAAAATTTTTATCTCAATATTTTGAAATTTGAATAGGAACTTCTCTATTTTCATCCCTCAGAAAATAAATAAATAAATAAATAAAAGCAATAAATAAATGGACTTTCTTAACAATTTTTTTGTACCTAGGACAAATTTATAAACATAAATTCTGGAAAATAAAAGATCATAAGAATGTTAAATATTTGCCCCCCAAACCTATTTTTTGTTCTGCTGATAACCAAACATTAGTCTTTGCCAAGAAGAATGTAGGAACAAATATAATGCTCAAAGTGTACAAGTGCAGCAGAGCCTGGTGAGATTTGGCCTCATCATCTACAGCGCATCACACAATGTGAAAACTCAGCATCAGCTTAGCTCCTACAAATACAAGGAACATTTTCTTGTGCAATAATACTCCAGGCAGCATGGGGAAAGGCAGATGAAAAGAGAGGGTCTGGCAAAAGATGGGTACTTGCTGAAGCAATTGTTTCACTGAGTCATTGTCAGTGATCATGTATCCCAAGGGATGGATGAAAAGGAAGTGTTTGGAAAGGTATATTTTGAAAATAGTGACAGCATTTTCATACCAACAGCTTTTAATTTGCTTACTCATATTCTGTTCAGATTTTAAGTACTCTTGCTACAAATTTCCATAGAAAATGGAAACAATGGTGAAACTGTGGAGACTAAATCAGAATGATGTTATGGATATTTCATTCAGAAAGTGCTATTTTTCAAGTAAGTCAATGTTTTTCAGCAAATATACTCCATTCTAAGTATCATAAATGTAAAATCAATTCAAGTCTTGGCCCAATGAGTTAATGAACTGAAGCACATAATTAGTTGTAGAAAAGGTGCTGAAATTCAATGTCATACATAGAAACAAATAACATACAGTATATCTAAGATTTTGTCATGAATTAGGGCAATATTTTCAAAGAATGTAAATTAAAAGTAAATTAAAATTGTATGTTTTTCTATCTGAAGTGATTTTGAAGACATTTCTGTTATGCTTATGAGAATTAATTAATAAGCATTATGAGCATTGTCATGCGTTTATGAGAATGAAATTTAGTATCTTTAGACTTTCACTCTGTTTTTAAGAAAACAAACTTTAGTGTGGTAGAGAAGAGAAAGTCAGGGCCAAGAAAACTACACACACAATATATCAGATAACTTTGAAGGTGTTGACAGATTTCAAGAATTATGAGAAGACAAAAGCTTTTTAATGACATTAATGAGTTCAGTTCTCAATAGAGACTCCTAAATTCCAAACATTAGCAGAAGCAATTCACATAAAATATGCATTAATAAATATTTACACACCAATTTAATCTATTTGTAATATATATTAGTTGGAAAATCATATATATTTAAAATAAACTTTTCAAAATGAAGGCTTTAATATCAACCTCATTTATTATGTGTGCTTACTCTGAATTTAACCTCTTGGACAGCTGAAAGTGGGCTTTCAGTACAGCCTTGAGGTTAATGTGAATGCACTTATCATTTTTATAAAATTGGATTTTAATGAGTATCAAATTAGAGATCCATTTAGTATTTTATCTTGGTTTGCATTAGTTTCCAGATCCCATCTGAAGAAAAAAAAAAAAACAATGAGAAAGTATAGAGTTTCTGGAGCCCAAAGAACAAATATTAAAGATGAATGATAAGAGATTAAGGTGCTCTATTTATCCCATGTTAAAAACTTGCAGGTAGTGAGCATACATGTACAAAACCACAGCTGTTGATAAACAATGGTCTGTTTCACTCCTACATAAATATTGTTCTGAACATCCTGGGAAATTGCTATGATCACATATTTCTCTTGTGCACAGATATTGAATATCTACACAGCAGTCTCACAACTCTTATATCAGTCTCAAGTTATTAACAAACATTTAATGTTGCTGTATGTTTATCATTCACCATTTTCACAGCATCCTCAGAGGTGACATTTCCAAGCTGTTGGGGCTGAGACTTGCTGGGTTTCATACTAACCAGCAAAAACAATTCTTCTTTTAGCTCTCAGCACTTAAAGCTTGTAAATGGTAATACAAAGTGTGGCTGCAACCTTTGTTGTTTGTCTGCCAATATAATGAAAACCTTAAGGAGAAATTTAATCCATTGGAATTTTAAAAAGTATAACTTGCAGTTATACCAATACTTACAGTCACAAAAAATGTTCAGAAAAAAAAAAAAAAAGGAAAAAAGAAAAAAAAAATATGCTTGTCCAGGAGCATAAGAAAAACTCCTGCTGTTATAGTCAACAATATCATAAAATCGTTGCCAACAGCTGATAGAGAAACACCACAAAACATGCTGGGGTTCTTATCTTTACCATTGTCAATAAAAAGAATTGTTCCAGAGGCTCTCCCAAATTTGAGTGAAACTTTATTTTTCAGGCTGATAATTAAACCTCTGGGGAACAAAAAAAAATATAATAAAAAATAGGGCAATAGTATGGGCAGACTACTTGGGAAATGAAGGAAAGAGAGGCTAAGGGACTGTTGTAATTCCAGCTATTGCCATGGGATTCACAGCAACAGCCTCAGCTGACTACCTGATATGTCAGAGTTGAAGATTGAATTAACTTAAATATTTCATGCACTGGAAAAAAAATGAAATTGGCAAAATTACTCTGTAATCTTAAATGTTCTTTTGACCTGAGAAAATGAACGTTTACAGGAGGTTATTCAACTTCCTTTTTTTTTTTCTTCCAAAAATTTTTAACCTTCCTAACTTGCACATAACTGGCCATCAATAACTCTGGCCTTCTGTTATGCTTTATTCATCTGCTGTAGATACAGTTCTTTATGAGCCTTACACTATGCACAGACACAAAAGATAGCCTGAATAAATTGCCTGGGGCACTGACAGTTCACTTGCTACTGAGAGCAGTGCTCCAGCCATCTCCCAGTGTTCATCTGGGTTCCAGTACTTAAGTCCTCCAAAACAGCTTGTACAGTACTGCACTTTCTTAGGCTGCCCTGTTTATGTTCCGTTGTCATTTTCCAAGGCTGCACATGAGGATTATTGCTTATCTGCCTCCTGCTCCCATTAGTATGTCTGTTCTTTAATCCTTTGGCTTCCTTGCTGCCCTAGTTTTGGCTGGAACAGGGTATGGTGCTGTGGCATGAGATGAGAATAATGTGGCATTAGGATGAGAATAATGCTGGTAAGACACTGATGTTTTAGTTGTTGCCGAGCAGTTTTTACACAGAGACAAGGACTTTTCAGCTTCTTGTGCTGCCCTGCCAGCGAGGAGGCTGGGGGTGCTGGGACGGGACAGAAACAGGAAAGCTGACCCAGTCTGGCCAAAGGGATATTTCATAACGTATGATGAGCACTCATGCTGAATGATAACACTTCAGGGATTGGCTGGGTGGGAGGACACTGCTCAGGGTGTGGCTGAAATTCAGGCTGTGGGGGGTGAGCAATTGCATTATTCATCACTTGCTGTATATATTCCTTTATCATAATAATAATTAATATTTTATCTTTCTGCCCTATTAAACTGTCTGTATCTCAACCTCTCAACCCTCGACTTTTACCTTTTTTTTTTTTTCTTATTCTCTACCCCACCCACTTCGGGGGTAGATAGGGTAGGGAGCAGTGAGCAAATGGCTAGGTGTGCTTAGCTGTCTGCCAGGTTAAACTACATTTGTATCTATGATTCTTTTCACCTTTGCCAGGTTTTTCTTTTCCTATGTAACTGAAAAGTACTGTGTAGTACTTAAACTGTGCAGTTTAAGGAATGGTTAGCCTATATTCTGTAGGAACATTTATTTTTCATTTTTCTGATTGCAAGAGGATTTCCATACATGAAGAGCTGACGTAAATTTCTAATCTAACATACATCATCAAGTCAGCACTGGCTTTATTTGCATAAGACATACACATGCACGACACAAAATAAGGAGCTGCACTGCTCACTGAACAGAATAGAAAATGGTCATTTTGCTGACTAGTATCGGTTTAAAAAAATAATAATTCTGACAAATACAAACATTTACAGACAAAGTATACATTTTTTCTTCCCTGCTATTTTTATGTCACAGTGATACTTATATTTTTCATTTAAATTATTTTACAGATTTTGAAAATATTTAGGAAGGTTTTCCTATCATTTTCTGTGGTTTGGAAAATTAGTAGTGCCACCTACAGCTTATCATCAGTTTGGCAACAAATTTCTCTTTGACCTTTCTAAACTTAGGTGCCTCTGCCAGGCCATCAGCCAAGAATCACATTGTAAGGAGATAAGCAACTATTGAAAATCCCAAGTGACTTTGGTGGGCTGTGGCAAATAAAATTGATTATAAACTTTATAAAAATAGTGAGGAAGCTTTGGGTAAACACTAATCACTGTCGCTAAGAGAAATCTCTGATATGTATCAGAGAACAGGAAACAGTTACTCGAACAGAAAAACAAACAAACAAACAAACAAACAAACAAAAACAACAAAAAAAAAAAAACATAGATACATGGGAAGTGCTTTTATTGTCATTAAACTAATGACCAGCAATACTTGACTTTGAAGAAAAAGACAGATATTCTGGATTCATGTTACAGAACAGAGTTGATCATGAATGACACATTCATTGCATAGATTTTTTCTCAAAGGGAAATTCAACCTGAGACTTGACAACATACCAATAAGAATGGTTTGAATTAAATTTTGGATTAATAAAATCTCTATTTTGGGGCCAGACAACAAACACAAATGTAGAAAGTAAGTTTCAAAATATGTAATGTTGCTGAACGAGAAGAGCAGAAAACATAGAAAACTTAGCCAATGTATTTCATATTTGTCTGTTGTAAAGTATGTGTATGCTTGCACTTGCCCTGTCAAAAACATGCAACTCACTGAAAGAATTTTCCCTGATTGTGAATCTGTGCTGTTCTTGATGATCATTTAGGTTTAAAATCAAATTTCATAATTTAAGATGATGTTTGAACATATTTCATAAAGGAAAATAAAGTTTCATAAAGGACTTAAAACTTAAGAAATGTAGTTTAGTTCTACAAAAGAGCAGAAATCAAAATTTACAGAATTAATAGGGAAAGGAGAAGAAAATCACTTTTTGTTTATGTTTCTAGCCAGCCAATAATTTATCTCTTACACTCTCACCAAGAATGTATTTAATTTAAGGAGAATTTCATGTAGCTGAATTACAGGTGAAGCTCAATTTAGGGAATTGTTTTTCTCAACCTCAGTCATGGTTTTTCTTTTTGATGTGTTGACAATCTATTTGCTTAGCATGTTTTTTGCTGTGGTAATGTCAACTTCTAAAACAGAACTGAAGCAGTGATTCTCACAGTATTATACCTGTAAATGCATAGTGAATAGTGCAGCTTGTGTGATTTCAATACAATTTTAATTATATTTGGCAGAAAAGTCTAGCTTTAAATGCATCTCAGTCAGATCACTGGTGTTTAAGCTAGAAATCCCCTCTCTTGAATGCAAAAATTATCTAATTGTTTCAGAGAACTCATACTAGGACTAAGTTTTCTAAACTGTAATAGGACTTGAACTGCAGTGACATCTTCAGAACTGCCCTACTGTTTTGAACTGGAAGTGAAAATATTGCATGTTACTTACAGTTAACTTTTGGGGTTTCAGTTATAAATTTTTAATGGAATGCACCAATCATGAGAATGGTTAGCTGTAATGAGCTCTAATGACATCCTCTTTGCTATATGTATGACCAATATAACCAGTTCCTTCTCTTCAAATGTTTGAATTTTTGGATCTATTACGTTCTTACTGCATCAAAAAGGCCTATATGCACTTTGCACAGAGAGTTGTTATCTGTACCATTTCTCTGAGATCTCACTTCTTCTACAGGCTTTAAGGGCATCCAGCTTTTCCTATATATCACGATCTTTGTTTTAATGGTGTTTTTCAATCCAGCATCTCTAGCAGCTTTTTAGCATGGTCTTGCTCTTTTTGATGAAGTCATTAATACTAATTGCACGCTTTTCATGGAAAAACAGATTTATTATGCAACCACTGTTCTCTAAATAGAATGCACAGTGTTCTTGGTTTTAAAAACAACCTGCATCCAACATTCACAGTCGATAACAATTTGCAGATAAAAATCAATCAGCCATACTTGACTGGGCTGTATAACTGCCCTACCATGCTTAACTAGGCTTGTAAAATCACATCTTATTCAAAATTCCTGCTGCTTTTATTTACATTTTTTTTTCACTTCTCTTTTTTTCAGTGATTTGAATAGTCATAAAAGTGAGTAATTTCTTATACCAGAATTAAGATTGAAGCTAACCTGCTATTACATGTCAAGTTTTCAATCATTATTCTTAAAGGAAATAAATAATAATAATAAAAGTTAGAAATAAAATAAAATAATAAAATAAAATAAAATAAAATAAAATAAAATAAAATAAAATAAAATAAAATAAAATAAAATAAAATAAAATAAAATAAATAAAATAAAATAAATATCACTAGAATGTATGGATTCCTTTCATGAAATTATGCTTTTCAGACTTCCATATATTTTAAAAACTATTAGAAGATAAAGATTTATCTGATGTTATTTTAAAACTCCTTTACCATTGACTTCCTAAATTATTTCATGTGCATGAAACTCAACATATAATCAAAATGTATATGTACTGGACTCTGCTGTGATAAGAAATACTTTTTAGTACTTTGCTTCTGAAGTGAGAGACAGGAGATTTAAAAAATCTATAAAATCAATCACACAATTTTTGTAAAAGTGTTACACAGCTGAATATTACAGTATTACAGTCAAGTAAGGTTGTGTATATACCAACTACTTCAGGGAGAAAAGATATTTATTTAGCATTTTAATTAGAGCAAGAAGGTGGAAAAGATGCATGGAAAATCCAGAAATGCCCTGAGGCAAAGACTGACTATTTTCTCCCAAGCTAGGCCTGGAAGGAAAAAGAATTTGAGAAAAAAAAAAAAAAATCATCCTGCTGTGTTATAAGCCAAGTCTCACTTACCAATTTTACCTTTCTATTTGCACTTTGTGAAGCGAGTCAAGAAAGTCAAGAAAGGTTTTCTCCTTGACAAGTGATATGTCACTAAGCTAATGGCATGTGCTGAGGACTGCTGTCTCTTCTGCTGTCTCATCTGATGGCAGATGCATTCTGCCATCTTCTTTCTCTTCCCTTTCTCTGGAGGTACCTCCAGATACACAGGATAACACTTGTGCAGAAATAAAAGCAGTGTAAATGCACAAGCTAAAGTACCCTGCTGGCTATGAATCAGATTACACAACACTTTGCAAAATGGAACTTCAAAAAGACTGTTTTTGGAGAAATACAACCACAGGGAAATGCTTGGCCACCTGAGTCTTATTTCTCACTGCACCAGCATAAGAACACTGAATTTACTCCTTCCCCACTCTGGGGTCCTTGGGTAGTTATGAAAGGCTTTATGTCTCTACTATAGCTAATGATTCAGAGGAAAGTATAATCCATAATAATGCCAGATATTTTGGGAATAATTATTTTTACTTGTCAAGGGAAATGAGGAGTTAATATCCTAAACAATAAGGAAGAATACCTTCCATGGTGAGTTTTGCAAGTTAGTTGCATTTTGCACAAAGAAAATTATTCCCCTGAAATTTTTCAATATATTACGCTTACTGTCTGTGAATGCTTTCCCACATTTATATCATGGGAAGGGCACAAGACTAACCTTTTTTTTTGAATTTCTAATGTAATGTATGTCTTTAACATTAGAAGCTTTCACTAATTTAAAAATAAACAAGAAAATCTAGAAATCCAGAAATCTAATTACTCTACTGCTTTTAATTTTCTTTGTAGGAAAGTTCTTCATCTTATTGACTTTAATATTTTTCATTGTTCTTTTTATAACTTTTCCTATATGTGAGAAGATTTAAATTGCTCCCTCTGATAAGTAATGCTTTGCATTTCTCCATTTTGAATTTATTCTGTCATGATATAGACTAATTGTCTAATAGGTTTAGAAAGTCTTTCCTCTTTCTGCCCAATTTTGAAAACCTAAATAATTTTATCCTTATCAAGACTCACAACAGGGTTGTCTCTGCTTGATTGAATCAATGAGAAACATCAGAGAATTAAAAAGAAGACCACATCAGTGATTACATAGTAGAAAGTGATCAGAGGATAGTAATTTGTGTATTTTTACTATGTAAGTGAATGTGAAGGCAACTGATAGATAATACAAGCTCACTGTAAAATAAGAGTGTTTTCTCTAGTTTCTTCTCCCCTTCTCCCTTTCTCACCCAACCTGTCTTCTCCAGCATGCTTTTTATGTGCACTCCATGGACTTTATCCCCATCTATAATACGTAAAAATTTTGATTGGGCAGGGCCAGCTCATAGGCATATCCCCTAGTGTTGACTAACCAGATGGCTTTTGCTAAGCATATATCCCAATGTTTGAATGTCTTCACACTCATTTCTCCCTGTGTAGTCTTTATCAGTCATAGAATCATAGAATATCCCGAGTTGGCAGGGACCCATAAGGATCATCAAATAAGGACCATGCACTGCACAGGTCTATACAAAATTTTAGACCATGTGACTAAGTGCACAGTCCAATCGCTTCCTAAATTCAGACAGGCTTGGTGCAGTGACTACTTCACTGGGGAGCCTGTTCCAGTGTCCAACCACCCTCTCAGTGAAGAACCTCTTCCTGATGGAAGAGGTAAAACTTCCCCTGCTTAACACCATTCCCATGGGTCCTATCACTGCCTCTCCATTCATCTTGCAAGGAAGTTGTAGACCACGATGAGGTCCCCCCTCAACCTCCTCTTCTCCAGGCTAAACAAGCCCAAAGACCTTAGCCAGTCCTCATATGTCTTCCCCTCTAGGCCCTTCACCATCTTCATCCCCCTCTTCTGGACACTCTCCAACAGTTTAATGTCCTTTTTGTACTGTGGTGCCCAGAACCGCACACAGTCCATTTCATTGTTCAATTTTCAGGAGGCTGGTGCATGACAAGGGATGTGATAAAGCCATTCAATACCATGCATGCTCTTTGGCCTAGGTTGTTTTGAAAATGAGTCCCATTGTCTGACTCTGTTCTTTCTGGGGTGCCATGTCTCCATACAACTTGCTTTTCAAGGCCCAGGATAGTGTTCTGAGCAGTGGCATGCGGTGTAGAATAAGTTTCCAGACATCCAGTGGTTGCTTCCACCATTGTAAGTACATAGCATTTGCCATGACAGGTCTGTGGGAGTTTGATATAATAAGTCTGCCAAGCCTCCCCATATTTATATTTCAGCCATCATCTTCCATGCCAGAAAGGTCTTAACCACTTGGCTTGCTTAAATGCAATGCATGTTTCACATCCAAGGATATATGCAATAGTGTCGACAGTCATTTCCACCCCTCAGTCACAAGCCCATCTATATGTTACATCTTGCCCTTGACAGTCTGAGGTGTTATGGGCCCACCAAGTTATAAATAATTCACCCTTATGTTGCCAATCCAGATCCACATGAGCCACTCTTTGACGTCTGATCTACCTGCTGCTTTGATGTTCTTCAGTGGCCCTAACCTTGGGTGCATGAGCACATGGCATACTTTTACAACCAGGTTCTCTATCTGGGCAGCAATATCTTGCCACAATGCAGCAGCCCAGATGGCTTTGGATCTGTGTTGCCAGTTGCTTTGCTTCCATTTCTGTAATCATACCCACAGGGCATTTCATAGAATTATATCATAGAATCATAAAGTGACTTGGGTTGGAAGGGAACCATAAAGACCATCTATTTCCAACCCCCTGCCATGGGCAGGGACACCTGGGACATCAGGTTGCTCAGGGTGTCATCTAACCTGGTCATAAACACCTCCAGGGATGGGGTATCCACAACAACTCCAGGCAAAGATGCCTTTCTTCATAGGAGAGGTGCTCCAGTCCCTTGATCATCTTTGTGGCCTTCCTCTGGACCTGTTCTCACAGATCAACATCCTTCTTGTGCTGGAGTCCCCAGACCTGGATGCAATACTCCAAGTGGGGCCTCACAAGGGCAGAGCAGAGGGGGACAAACACCTCCCTCAATCTGCTGGCCCCTCCTCTTTTGATGCAGCCCAGGATGCAGATGGTCTTCTGGCCTTTGAATCACATTCTTGGAAATGCATACTGTGCACAGTATAGGAACAGGTTAAAATAAGGATGTGTTTTTAATTTTACTTCTAGTAAAGTAGGCTGCTAACTAACTGTATCTGCCTACAGGCTTTCTCTATGCTTCTCCTTCTAACCCTGTAAGGGAACTTTTTTCATTTTTTGCAGTGGTTTACGACTATGCTTGGGATATATATATATATTTTAATCCATATAAATACTGTACTATGAAATTTTTGTCTTCTGAAACTGTTTCCTAGCAACAATGTGTTTATCATTCTCAGGCAATGCAATGACATATTGCCATTTAGATACACTAATTGCAATTTTTTTTCAACCTGACAAGGAAATAGCATGCACTCAAGGCAGTATTAAATTAGAAGAAACAGAGTTAAAAAGGAATAATGGAAAACACAATTGGAAAAAAAGCTAATCATATTTATTTGCGTATGATGGTGGCATTTCTTCCCACTGAGGCTGAAGCTGACATGTCAAAACCAATAGTTCCTAGACACCTATAACTGGCTAGTATTCATTATTTTTAAAAAGCAAGGAGATAGAACATGGTACATTTAATAGTTCTTTACTATAACCCTGAAGATATTTTGTAATGGAATATTTTGTCATCTAAGTTAACATCAGCTAAGCATTCTCTGCTTGTATTTGGTGTACACATAAAGAGCTACTCATATTATCAGCTAGTGACTATAGTTCTTTAATTTCAAGGATAGATGTCATACATGTATAGCAACTGCCAGAGATTAACCTGCCAGTAAGATGTTGTAGGAGGTCACTACTACCATATTTTGGTACCTTTTCCAATGTGTCAGTTTTAAAGTATATTCTCAATATGAACTTCAATGAGACTTAATGAATTAGACTTCAAAAATATTTAAGATTATTATTCACTTTTTGTTACTAATCAGGATAAGAATATTATCACATTGCAGTATCTTGAAACCAGACTTTTTGCCCTTCTGATAACTGAGGACTCAGCAGAATGGTTGTCCTAAATAGATTTGCAAAATTCTGTTAATGTAGGAGATTAAGTGCAAATAGTGTCTTAAGAAACAGTAAAGAACAATTCCTCCAATGCAAAAAACACTACCAGGATTAACATCATGATGAGAATATTCATTCAGAAATATATAGATATGTGTTATGTTTATTTGTTATGCTTAATATTAAACATTCTTCTGTATTGGCACCAGACAGGATGTACATTACTTAAAATCATTTGATCTTAAGTGATCAACACATTCTAGAGGTTTGTGAGGTTTGTATTTCCTCCTTTTTTTCCTGAGTTTCCCTGTCCTTTTAGTGATAGGTGAGACAAACAATTGAAGTGTGTAGGCATTAGAAGGCAAAAAACAAATTGATTTTAAATGAGAGGACAAAATTAATTATTGGTGGAAAGACAAATATTATTTTTATATATATTTTTATTACATAAATCATAACTTACAAACTGTGCTCAGAATATTAGTATAATTTCTGCATGAAATAAATAAATAAATAAATAAATAAATAAAGGTTAAATGACTTCCATTTAGGAGTGAAATTTTATATTTAAAACCTCTTATGTGTATCTTCACCAAACTCTTTTTGTAATTATATTTTTGATCAGAGAAATAAGAAGAAAATTAAAGCAGAAGGCAGCTGTGAATTTTGAACCCTAAATGGTCCAAAAATAGACCAATTTAAAAGTCAATAGAAAAAAAAAAAATATGTGTGTGTTTATTTTATCTTTGAAAGATAAAATGAAAATTGAAAATAAAAATGAAAGAAAAGTGGAAAGACGTCACAACAGAGGTGTAAAAAAAGGTGAGTTTTTAGAACATTTTCATGGTTTTATAGGTTCAGAAGCAGCAACTCTCAAATGAGAATCTATATTGCTATTAAGAAGATGCTCTTATACTCCATGAACAATTCCATGATACTCCATTATACTCCATGGCAACTCCATGAACTCAAGTAGTGTTCATGCGTTTATCTGAAAATCAGTAAAAATTTACTAATGTCAAACTACATTTTACGTTCTAAGACCCCTGACAGCACCAAGACAAACTTAGTTTGGGTCCAGTGTAACAGTAAAACCAAGAGCTCTTGAACCTGGGGAATGGGGCACCTGGGGGATTGGGAAGTGGTCCCCTGCACAGTGCTGGTGCATCTGTGTGCTCTGCTTGATGTTCTGCAACTTGTTGCACAGTTCTGCAGTTTTAATTGCTACAGATCAAGGTGAAGGTTATTCCCATTTCTCCTCCTTTGTGGCCTCAGTTCCATGATTTTTTTTTCTCTTTGTTTGCTTGTACCTTTTCAGCTATCTTCTTGGAAAGGATGAATTGTTAATTTTGTACACGCATGGACAAAAAAGGCAGAGATACTACTACCTGTAACTTCTCATAAGTCACTTGTTTGCTTTTGACTTTATCTGAGCCTCAGCAACGAATTTCACAAATTAGATGATAACAAATAAACTCAAGACTGTCAGGATATTTGTTTAAATAAGTAGTAAATGAAAATTTCTATTATTATTCAGTATATTTCTGTCATATTTAACATTGTTAATATAATTTTTAAAGTTAATGACATGTACATGTTCCATGTACAGTCCTTCTATAAGAAACTATTGGTGTTTTGAAATCGTCATATGACACTTTTCAGTTATTTAACTGCATATGTTAACTGTTAGCATCAGGTTTCTTATTCAAATCATTAAAATTACAAGTTTGAGGTTTGCTTTCTGGCTTTGCAGTGCTCATTCACTACTTGTTCTTTTGACAAACATTATTTCATTGAAGTTTAGCTGTTAGAAAATGCATGGGAAAGGGAAGGCCTGAGCAGAGTCAGAGTGAATAATTTAGAAACTCAAGATGTTTACAGAGCATCTTCTGTAACACTCTCCCATTGCTACCTGAGAGGTTGCTTTAGAGTTTCAAGGATACTGTAAGATATCCCTGTGCAAGGAAAGGACAACTGTATGAAAAATGAGCAAGGTACATGAAAAATGCATAAAAGAATAAAAAGATTTTGATTATTCTCTAGTAATATTTCATGTGGGTTGATGGACAGATAGAAAAAGACTTAAAAAAAATATATCACTTTTTCTACGAAAAGATAGCTTTGAAAATGTGCCACATTACAGAAATTGCCACATAATGAGGAATTAAGTTTATAAAATCTTGTATTAACGCCAAAAAATACTAAAAATGAATCGATCACAAGCTCCAAATCACTTATTATCAAGTTTCTGTTTTCATATGTGAAGTGTGAGGAACAATGTTTATGCAGATTAAGTCATTTATGTAATAGAATGGTCTTCATTGGCAAATACGCTTAAGCATATGTATGCAGAGTGAAGGGATACAGGCAATGTAACACAAATTGCAATCTTTACAATCTAAGTGATTATTAACAATAATACCTGATGCTGCAATAAAAACAGAAAAAGCAAGTACTTGGCAGGGTAACCTGGTCTAACTTGACCCCAAACTTTGAATGGAATCCCAATGGTTTCTTAGAGATAATTCCAAATTTACACTATATTGTATCATTTCATTCGTTTTCATGTCAGCTGAGAGACAGGAAAACAAGCAAGCAAACAAACAAAAACCTTCTAAATTTGTTTGTTTGCTTGTTTGTTTTAAATTTAAATACAACAGGAGTTGTAGAATTCTTAAGAAATCTTTCCAATCACAGTATTTTCTTAAAAAGATTTTTTCAGGTTCTGGATTTCTGAAACTAGAATTTCTATTCTTGCTTCTTTTCTGAGTGCATAGAAAGGAAATAGCCATGCAAAAAGTGACTGAGCCAACCTGCCCAAAGTGTGTTTCAGGGACAGCTGATGGGGGATTCACCAATCTATTTCCAAAATCTTCCCTACTGCTGCGTAAATGTCTACCACTAACTGACTGCAGCCTCAGTGATGAACAAGAAGGCAACCATGTGAGAAGATGGACCCATCAGGTCTCACCTTACCGTTGTCAGTTTTACTGGGTTTAAACATTGTATCCTCCAAAAATCAGGAAAAAAAAATCAAAATGCTTTTGAAATTTATTAATTTGCACATTCTCTTAATTTTCTTGGCCCTTAGTAGTAGTGATAAAGATGCTAAGAAATTCAAATTAATTGAAGAAAGTATCCATTAAAAAGTAAAAAAGTATCCATAATTGAGATAAGATATCCTAAGTTGTAAATGTAGTGTTTTATACTGTGTTTTTTAATACTGTTGCATTTTTTGTGTTATTACTGATTATAATTGTTCTGGTGCTATCTACTCAGTCTAACTCATTGCATTTTATCTCCCTTTTGTAAATTCTGGAAGTTTCACTGACTTCAATTCAAACCTCCGGATGAGCTGCCAGGATTTTTTAATATAATGTCTGTCACTCTATGACCTATCAAAATTTGAAATGGCTTTCTCTTAAGTACATTGCAAAAGAAAAGAAATGTAAAATCAGTGTTCCACTCCATAGTCATAGTCACTTCATATGGAAGAGTAAGAAACTATTTGGTTGCTTTGCTTTCCATGCATGCACAGGGTTATTATCCAACAGTGAGCTTCCACAGGGTGGAAAACAAACAAACAAACAAACAAACAAACAAACCACCACCACCAAAACAGATACAAGATACAAGTTCCAGTAATATTCAGATGGAACATAACAGCATAGTTTAGCACTTCACTCCCCACTCCAGTTATGCATGACTTTGAAGATGCTGGCTCAAGAGTAAAATGACTGATAAAGCTGGAGTCACTTATTGCTACACTGCCTTATTAAGGCAGAACTTCCTCTGACTTACTTTTCTTACTGTTCAGAAAGAAGAAGTTATGATGAGCTGTAGGAGTAGTATTACAGCATTGTGGAGGAAATGGGTTCTCATGTCAACTGCATGATTTTCCACCCTCTGGAAGCCTCAGTATCCTATCTGCAATAAGATAAGCATTTGTTAGGAGATATCAGCTATACATATCAAGGAGTCTTCTTAAGAAAGGTAATCAGGACCCCTCTGGATGGAACTCCCTTAAGGACTAACACTAGTAATTGTGTGTCTCAAAGGCTAAAAATGCCTCTGACAGCATCTACTGCGAGTGCTTGCTAGGATAGGAGATGTTTAATTCAGTGCCTCACAACACTTTAAACATAAATTAGCTGATTGGTCCCAGTAGACTGGAGGCTATGGTTTTAATCTGTTAGACAATCTGCTCTCTTTCAGAGACAAAGCAAGAGCTGAACAAATCATTCATAACTGAGCAGGAATATGTAGAATTTCACAGGAATTGGACTGGATGACTTTTCACATAACAGCAAATGTCTTTTGGGAAGCTTCTCTGTGGAGGAATGGTTAAGTGAAATAGGACATGTGGATGTTGGGCAGTTAGGAGGCAATGGGCTAGTGAAGTACCGTACTCAACTCACATGAGTCTGGGCACGTACGCAGCTGGCTGAGAGCCAATCAGGCTCAAGGACACGATGCCCTTGAGCGATTGGGAAAGTCCCTAAGGCGGGACGGTAGCTAAAAGAAGGAGGAACTAACTGAAAAGAGCGGGAAATGTTAGCCAATCCTGAGCTTAGTTTTTGCAACATGTATGAGTTGATTATGTTCGAACTAGATAAAAGGCAACTGAGCTACCCATTAAAGTTGAAGTTCATTGTTCACTCATATTGAGCGTCTGTGTCTTCCTTCCATCAACAACACTTCTCTTTGCTTATCATCTTCTGACTAGATCACTTCTTACATACAAATTAGGAAATCAGATCAGAATTTCACATTTTCCTAATTCTTACTTTAGTTTCTCTTAATTTACCTTTTCCATCTATCTTAATATATTTTAGCAAAGATTTCTTGTGGTTTGCAGACAAGGTTGTGTGCAATAGTTTTGATTCACTAATAGCTTTCCAACAAACTGAGCAATTAAACAGGAGATACGAGTATCCAAAACATGCCACACAATTTTTGCATAATGTAAACTAAAGTTTACAGACTATGAAAGCACCTGAAATACTCCTGCACATTAATGACCAAAGCTACCCTAAAGATGTTTAGCTCTGTTTAGAAGAGCCCTTCAGCTCCTTTCTTTTGGAGCCCTCAGCCATCTCAGACTGGTAGTCTCTGGTTTAATAAAATGGTTTAATACCACAGAATGAAAGTCCAGTATTAAAGCTGGCAAGCATTTTATTTTTGCAGTGATGTTTTTCCAAATAATAAATAAACTACCCACAAATCTTACACACAGTCTTTCTCCTTTTGTCAGGAATGGAGAAGAGCCCTTATTTCCACAACGCATGAATTTTGTATACCCCAGACATGTAGATAGTCACATGAAGCAAATTAGCTTATTTGTATTGGACAAGAAGCTGTAGATGCTTTTTTTCCGTAGCTATGTGCTCTAATGATTTCAGTCCAGTCTGTGTCACTCCAACCTAGATTATTTCAACATGTACCTGAAGCAACACCCAGAGAACACGTGAACATTTGAACTAAAACTAAATTTGTTTGTTTGGAAGTTCTGTCAGAGAGTATGCCAAACGTGAAACTAATTATTTCATTTGAACACTTGATTCAGTCTACAAAATGTTTAATAGTTTAAACTCTTGGAAATTTAAAGGTTTTTTGCAAACAAAATAGATTCATTTCCACAAATTGTCTGACTAGTGGAATACAAACTGGTTGAAGGGAAAAATTAAGACGTGTTGACATGTGCCTAGTTTTTAATTGTAAACTACTGTTAAGAGCAGCTTTGCAACTGTGCAAAGAGACTTTTTGTTCCTTATATGAGATACATGCCTCTACTATGAAGAAAAGGAAACAGCTAAACATTATTCAAAAGGGAGTATTAAGTTGTGAGTCATTAGAAACAAATAAAAATTACATATGGAGGACAACCTTTCATACAGAACCAGAGAAGCCCTTAGAAATATAAATTACTGCCAATGTACAGTAATATCACCACTTTGAGGATATGAAGATCAACCAATATCTCCTAAAAAAACATATTTCTAATATGTAAAATAGGTAAATAGTAAAGGTAAAGTGAGTGACGGGTAAATGTGAGCAAGAGTTAATGATTGTTGCAAACAGTAAAAAAAGACATAGAGAAAAGTAGTGAGGATACACTAAAAGGATGACTGGAGACTACTGGTCTATAGATCAATGCAGCAGTATTTATGTTTCAATGGAAATCATTAATACTTAATACTTCAGTGGAGTATGTATGTATACATATAGACGTGTGTGTGTGCAGAAGTATGGTATACATGCATATATATGTTTAATGCTCTAAGTAACATTAGTTACAGTTCTCTGATTCCTGAA
Organism: Aythya fuligula; assembly: GCF_009819795.1. Taxonomy (NCBI): domain Eukaryota; kingdom Metazoa; phylum Chordata; class Aves; order Anseriformes; family Anatidae; genus Aythya; species Aythya fuligula. The sequence goes on from NC_045562.1 coordinate 51,521,927, forward strand.
AAAAGCCTCAACAAGAAAACTTTTATTATAGCTGTGACTTAAAATTACAGCTGAGGTTTTAAAAATCTAGACACCCCTTAACTGGGCCTAAGGTCCATTCCCTCCACAAAATGAGAGCACTCAGCATATTTGGATCATGCTCAGGATAGAAGCACTAGCAGGCCTTTTTGCTCTGACTTAACAGATGACAGCAGTAGGTAGCACTACTGTCATTGCATGGTTTTAATGGTCTTGTATTGTTAGACAAGTGGTATATGACCATCACAGAAAGGAAGGAATTCAGACAGATTTATTAAGATCTTTCAGTGACAGAATTGGAAATTGGACCTCCTTTCTCTGAGTTCTTCCTTCCATGCCATCTTTAATATTTATGATCAGAAAACAGCCAGTTTTCAAATCCCCTTCTAAATTAAACATTGTTAAATATCCTAAATTAAAAAGCAACATGTACTGGACTGCCCAGATTATATTTTTTATAGTTCAAGTTTGTCCTTCTTTTCAGCATAATATGGCTAAATCCAAGTTTGAAATCTGTAACAGGTTCTCACATAACTTTTTCTAACATTTTAGTAGCATTAATAATTTACTTAAACCGAATTCTGCAGCCAAAATCCTGCCGTATTGTAGATTACATTAGTTGCAAATTATTGCTCCCATTACTGCACAAATCCTATAGTAATCTCATCTGTTTATTGTTAATGGAAGATATCAGTACATTAACAAAGCAATTCATTCAGATTCTTTTGTAAGTTTGCCCTAAACAGTGATTAATTGGTATTAGAGACAGTGAATCAACATTATTTGAAATAATCCACTGTTTCTTGTGAGTCTAGTGTTAAGTAATTTGCATTTCACTACCAAAATATAAAGTTCTTTCAGGGACCTGTTCTGCTGTTAACTCACATCCATAAATATCTTAATTGTTAAGGGAATTGTACATGCATAAAATGGACAAATAAACGTCATCCTTAAAATTTTAATACCATAACTAAAATATCCTTTTATGATGCTGTTAAAAGCATTTGCGCTTTCTAAACTTTTTTTTTTTTTTTTTTTTTTTTCCTATCTCTGTATATTAAAACACATGCTGTTAATTAGATCTTAAGGAGATTATGCTATTTCTACTGTTGTCAGTTACAACAGTTGTCTTGCGGAGGCAATCGGCTCTGGGGCAGACATGTTCTGCAGCGGAGTAGGGGATCGGACAGGCAGGGATAATTTTTCCGGCACCGAGCCCACTCGAGGGAGCCGCCAGGACCCAGCAGGCCTCGAGAGGAAGGTGAAGGAGGCGAGAACGAGGCGTAGGTGGAGCCAGCAGTGCCACCTCCCCGGCCATTCATAAACTGCCCCTAGGGAGCGCGAGTGACCAGGAGCGTGGCGAGCAGGATGGGCAAACAGGGTGTGGTGTATCAGAAGGGAGTGGCGCGGCAGTTAGCGCAGGCAGGGTGAGCAGGAAGGGCAAGAGTGTTCCCCCTCCCCCCCACCCATACAAACACCTCCTCTAACGGTTGTCTACTGCTAGTGGTCAGCTGCAACGGTGTACACAAGGCACAGTGTGCTCTCCAGGAAGTCTGTACACACCCAGACTGACTGCCTGCTCAAAACTGTGGCAGTTCAGGTCTCTGGGTGCAGGGGGTGCCTGAGCCTGTTGCTGCCACCTGCAGGGGGCAAAGAGACTGTGCGCATGAGGTGTGAGCAGGTGGACGATCTGGTCTGCTTCATGGCAGAACTCAAAGAGGAGTTTGAAACGTTGAGGAATATCAGGGAGTGTGAGCGGGAGATAGACTTGTGGAGCAACTCCCTGCGCAGCCTGAAGGACAGGTGCTGGGGTGAGACACCCCAAATGGGGGTGGACCCCCTGCCCTGTTGCTGTCGGGCAGAGGCAGGGGACCTAGGAGTTGAGGAGGAATGGAAACAGGTCCCTGCTCGACATCGCAGGTGATGCCCTTCCCCACTGGCCCCAACTTCCCAGGTGCCCTTACTCAACAGGTTTGAGGCCCTGGAGCTTGAGAGACTGGTAGCTGAGGAAGAGGTAGAAAGTCTACCCAGGAGGATGCTTAGGGCGAGGAAGTCGACTCCATGCCTCAGGACAGCAAGAAGTGTGATTGTTGTGGGCGACTCCCTTCTCAGGGGAACAGAGGGACCTACTTGTTGGCCTGACCCTACCCATTGGGAAGTCTGCTGCCTCCCTGGGGCCAGGGTCAGGGACATTTCCAGAAAGCTTCCCAACCTGGTCCATCCCTCTGACCATTATCCTCTTTTAATAGTCCAGGCTGGCAGTGGTGACATTGAAGAGAGAAGCCTGAAGACCATCAGATGGGACTTTAGGGGACTGGGACGGTTAGTAGATGGAACAGGAGTACAGGTGGTGTTTTGTCCATCCCTACGGTGGCAGGGAGGGGTACAGAGAGGACACGGAAAGCCCACCTGATAAACACGTGGCTCAGAGTCTGGTACCAACACAGAAATTTTGTTTTTTTTTGACGTGGGACACTTCACTTGGCACCCGGCCTGATGGCCGCAGGCGGGTCCCTACCTCTAAGGGGAAAACGGATCCTAGGCCAGGAGCTGGCAGGGCTTATTGAGAGGGCTTTAAACTAGATGAGAAGGGGGACAGGGCTGAAACAAGGCTTGTTAGATCTGCGCCAGGGGTAACAATGGCAAGGCTGGGAGAGAAGGCAATGGCCCAACTGAAGTGCATCTACACTAATGCATGCAGCATGGATAACAAACAGGAGGAGCTAGAAGCCATCATGCGTCAGGCAGGCTACAACTTGGTTGGCATCATGGAAACGTGGCAGGACCACTCTCATAACTGGAGTTCTGCAATGTCTGGCTAGAGGCTCTTCAGAAGGGACAGGCAGCATGGAAGGGGTGGTGGTGTGGCTGTCTATATCAGAGAGAGTTTTGATGTCGCGGAACTTGAGGCTGGGAATGATAAGGTTAAGTCCCTATGGGTTAGGATCAGCAGGAAGGCCAACAAGGGAAGCATCCTGGTGGGGGTCTGTTATAGACCACCAAACCGGGATGAGGAGACTGATGAGGAGTTCTACAGGCAGCTGACAAAAGTTGTGAAATCGTCAGCTCTTGTACTCGTGGGGGACTTCAACTTCCCAGACATATCCTGCAAGCACAACACAGCCCAGAGAAAGCAGTCTAGGAGGTTTCTGGAGAGCGTGGAAGATAGCTTCCTGATGCAGCTGGTTAGTGAGCCTACCAGGGGAGGTGCCCTGCTAGACCTTCTCTTCACAAACAGAGAAGGACTGGTGGGAGATGTGGTGGTTGGAAACTGTCTTGGGCAGAGTGACCATGAAATGGTAGAGTTCTCCATTTTTGGAGAAGCCAGGAAGGGGACCATTAAAACCGCTGTATTGGATCTCTGGAGGGCTGACTTTGAACTGCTCAGGACTCTGGTTGGTAGAGTCCCTTGGTAGGTGGTTCTGAAGGGCAGAGGAGTCCAGGAAGGCTGGGTGCTCTTCAAGAAGGAAATCTTAATGGCGCAGGAGCGGTCTGTCCCCACATGCCCAAAGACGAGCCAGTGGGGAAGAAGACTTAACTGCTGGGGAAGAAAGGGATTAAACTACCTGGGAGAAAAAAAAAAAAAAAAAAAAAAAAAAAAGTAGAAAGAATGGAATGGAATAGGAATTGGGCACAACATTAAAATGAAATTATTATTACCTTTCAATATGTCTGTTTTCAATGGGCTCACTGTGAAAAAAAAATCTGACTCATTATGTATGGCACAATTTAGAATCTTAAAATCATAGAATAATATTCTGGAAGGAACTGGAAGGGACCCACATGGATCATTAAGTCCAACTCATGGCTCCACACAAAACCACCCAAAAATCAGACCATATATCTGAGAGCTATTATATCCAATCACTTCTTGAACTCTGGCAGGCTTGGTGCTGTGACCTCCCTGGGGAGCCTGCTACTTCTCCTAGGGTCTTTTCCTAACATCCAGGCTGAACCTACCCTGTTGTAGCTTCATGACATTCCAGAAATTAGAAACTAGACACAGGTTTTTTTTTGTGTGTGTGTGTGTTGTGTTTTTTTAAGGTACTGCTGAGCTTGTTTCAGCCACATGATTTGCCATGCCTAAAGCATTAATTTACAGCATGAAAAAAGATATATGTGACAAAGAATCTTTCAGTTGGTTTCTATAGACCTTGGAGCAAGCCCAGAGGTACATAATAGAGATAAAACTTTTACTAGTTTCAAAGAGCAAGAACAAAAATAGCAATGCATAAGATTCAACTGTTTAAAATGTCTAGCTGTTCAGTAAAGATGAAAAAAAAAACAACACACCACCAACAACTACAAACCTGAAGCAGTTTAAATCTGTAAGTAAAATATAACCTACCAATAAAGTTTAGGGAAGAGAAGAATCTAAATAAATAAATAAATAATAACAAATAAAATTTAAAAAATCTTTTCTCTAGGAATCAAAGCTAAGATTAATATTCATTAAATATGTCTTTTACAGAAGAAAAATGTGTTAAAATCATAACAAAAAAGAAAGTATGAAACCTTTTCTGTTCGTTATAAAAATAAAAACACCACCAGCAAAAAGCCAATTATCAAATACTTCTCTTGACCTGTTAAGAATGTCCATGTGTTATTTAAATAGTCTTGTGCCAATGAAGTAACTTTTTTTTTTTTTTTAAATAAGAAGATAGAGAAATTTCTACATTTAAAACAAAGACAATTAAGACTTAAAATTAATGTTCCTATTTAATAATACCATAGTTAAACTCAATTCATAAACCTTGGGATTTAAATGTCACTTGAATTCTCTGTGACATAGTATAGAAAACTAATCCTTAATACATAAGGTCTTTTAATACAGATGATATACAGAGAGATCTTAATTAAAAGCTAACATAGTCATAAAGGATAAAGGATGTGCTTGACTGAAAACATAAAAAGTTCAAGGTGATAGTTTTCAAAACAAACAAATAAGCAGAATGTTACAGTCAGAAACAGGTGACAGGAATATATTGGACTGCGAAATATACTTACTAATGTAGTTACTTGTGCTAGTGTTAGTATTTCTCTTAAAAATGATAAATTATCTGAAGAAATTCAGGAAAAAAATATTTTTTTCTTTCAGTAGTAAAATTAACAAGTTCTATGGGAATCTGTGACAAAGTACTAAGTCTATTGTAATACTTTTGTATATCCTGTGAATCAAGTGTATGCACACTTATCAATCTGCTGATACCTAGTAAATTGACAATACCTAAACCCTCATGCCTAAGCCTCACTGCCTGATTCATTAATTTTATTTTTGCATGAGTGTATTTTATTTATTCCAGTTAATATTCATACATACATAATAGAAGAACTTCTGGTGAACTCTAACAGGGAAAAAAAAAGTTTCTTAGTATGAGAAAAATTGTATGTTTGACATTTTAAAAGATGGTGAAATACTCCTATCATACACATCATTATTATTGGTGGTCTAAAGTACACGTGATCTTTATTGCACTGCTATCATATGCTTTATCATCATCTCCTTCTTTTTAATCTTCTTACTGCAGTGGTTTTTGATCCTCAGCATTTGTCAAGGGAAGGGGAAAGCTTCCACGTTCTTCATTGTTCCAAACATTCACTGCAGCTGAAGGGGCAACAGGCAAAAGATTGAGGCTGCAGAGGATCAGAGCAGATGCTTCACATGTGTCACTGTGTTTGCAGAGTGGCAGACATCTTCATAATTAAAAGGCAAATTGTTTGCCAGGGCAGATTTAGCAAATTTTGACTTGTTAATTAGATTAAAAGACAAAGGCTGCACAATAATGCAAAAACAGCTGTAAAGGATTTTGAAGTTGCAGAGACAACAACCTTGGGCAGCAATTGAATAAAATGAAAGAAGCGTTTAGATGTAGAGCTTAGGGAAATGGTTTAGTGGGGACTGTTAGCGTTAGGTCAGAGGTTGGACTCGATGATCTTGAGGTCTCTTCCAACCTAGAAAATTCTGTGATTCTGTGATTCTGTGAAGCAGATTTTGAAGGTCCTTGAAACAGGATTTTTCTGACTTTTAGTATAGAGGAGCTGTGTGCTGCCCACTGAGGTGACACATGAAGGTGATCAGCAGAACTACGTGCAACATTGCCACTGAGATGCATTGCAGAATAGGGTACTGCTGATCCTCCTTTTCCCCCTTTTTTTCAAAATGAAGTTATAAGTCTCATGAATTGATGTAAGAAGTACAGTCCTCTACAGAGCTAAATTTACCATGAACCCCAAAAAGGTAAAGAGGAGAACTTTCTGATCCTCTGGCAGCAATGTGCATAGTCAACTCTGATGCCCTGGCACTTACGGTGAAACCTGGACTGCGCACATATCCTTCCTGGGCTTGACTCAAATGCAACTGTGCCTATAAAGGATGCTCACTGATTTTACAGTGGCTGGAAACAGGTTCATAATGAGCAATTTACCCCATATTTGTGAAAAAGCACATTTATGGTCTCACTGAAACTACAGTTTACACTAGAGTTATCTGTCATATGCCAATCACCATCCTGTTCTTCACAGTACAGCTGCATGCTGGGAAAAAATAAAATAACTAAACTAAACTAAAATAAAATAAAAAGCTAATTAGTTCTCAAATAACAGTTTGATTTTAATATTTTATTTTTTTTCTGATAAATTATCCAGTAAATTCACTTACGTCTAGATTTATTTACTTTTTTTTTTTTTTTTTTTTTTCCCTCACAGATAATTGCTGAAGTTATATGCTTTTATCAATGGCCTAATATTGCCAGAGAAGCAATCAGCCTCACCAGAGCGCAAATCACAACAAAACCAATTGCCTGTCAATACTCTGCAGACATCCTTCTAGCTGAAACATTTTGTGTGCTACATCTTATCTGTAATGATTATAGCTAGACTCCTTGGAAAGTTGCAAACATATTAAAAAAAAATAAATAAACATGCTGTGTTTTTCGAGTGTCTGAACTGAAAACAGCTCTGGGCTAGCATCCTTGCACTCTTGAAAGTCTCTCTTGCCTTTTTTTATTTTTTTCATTTGATGTAGTAAATCAGACACCCAAGAGACAGGGGAACTAGGACAGGCTTTTCAAATGTAACAAACATAGTAAATTAAGCTGGGTAGCCCAACGGCAATTCTCAGAGTCCCAAAGATTAGAGAGCAACACTTTCTGATGCTTTCTGAACTGGCATTTAAAGGAAAAGAAATGATAATAATAAAAATAAATAAATAAACAAATAAGGGAAAAAAATGTGTATCTGTAATTCCTTTGCTTCATCTAAAGATGTTGCCATAGGAACTCCCTGCAGAGGAAGAAGGGCACTCAACCTGGCAGTTTCTGGGAGTAGGTTCAGGCACAGCTATTTGGGCGAACTTGTCGAGTTTCTTGAAATATTTGTGGAGGAAACTAAAATATAAGAAGTGTTTTATTCACTTTTGCTTCCAAGGAAAACTCCTTATAACCCTAAGTTGTCAGCTCTGCCTGACATTATGTCTGTTATCTCTGCCTGTTGTCAGTGTCTTTGGGAGAAAAATGGAGAAGAAAAATCATGGAAGGACAGAGAGAAACTAAAAGCTGTTATGCTGCTCTTCATTCCGTCCACATTGAATCTGATTTCTGAACACATGGTAAATACTGGTGTTCTTGAGAACTGGCACACAGTCCTGCTATGGCAGTTGTTAGATTGCCTGACGGATGATTTGACACTATGTTTTATATAATACATCCTGTCAGAAATGAACCTGTGCATATTTTCTGAGTAATGAGGAAGAAAAGCCTAGTATTGTTTCTAGGCATATTCTGCAGTGGTACATCTGCCCTGAATATAATCCAGTCAAAAATGCAAGCAGTGATACAGTGATTTGTGGTTCAAAAAGCAGTCTTACCTTGTTATGTGAATTAAAGCATAAGCAGAAGACTTGAAATTATTAATTCATAAGATCAATGGGAGATGGAGCCTCTAACTGTTAATACCAAATATTGAATTAGCCCAGTTAGGCTTCAAAGTAAATTAAATATGTAATGTGAAAATTGCTTTGGTGAAAACTAGTACGAAAGCATGACACTGAATGTGATAACTAGAATAACTGTAGTCTGGAGAATAGGCTACCTAAGCATATTCTAAGTGCAAAAAAGTTCTAATAATTTTAGAAAAGACCTAATGACATTCTTACTACAAAGAAAAGAATCCTATTCTTTTACAAAGATATCTTGACTCTTGCTGTTTTCCTTCAGATTCACTTTTAAAATATAGTAGAATTACTTCAGAGAAAGAGAGAAGTTTTCATCAGAGACTGTTTCAGTTTGGGGATTTTCAATGTTAAGAGCTAATATATCCTAATAAAAGTTTGTTGTTTGTTTGTTTGTTTTGTTTTGTTTTTAAATCTTTGTATCTTTAATTAGTCTATTGCTATTAATGATCTGGTGACAGATTTTGAAGTTTTATCCTTCTACACGGTATATGCTGTAAAGGTCTGTTAAGGCTGAATTCTATGTCTTCAAAGGATATTGACAGGAGTGAATTAAAAATATGGATCTCATATTTTCTCTTTAGCTATTATGTGAATTGGCATCCTGGAATAGCTACTTTTATTCCAGAAGACAATTTTGTAAGATAAATTAAAATAAAATTTACACTATGAAACAAAACTTGAGAGTATCCACAGATTGCATTTTAACTTCTGTGATGCTCACACATCACACAGGAGATGTAAGTAATTTGCTAATAGGAAGAAATTACCTTGCTATAATGTTTACGAGGTTTTCTTAGCTCAAGGTTTATTAGCAATAACTGTCATATGAGGAATCACTGCTGTGAAAATATTCAATCTACCTCCAGTCTATATGGAAAGTTGCTTAATTAATTTGGTACCTTTCTCTAACCCCAAATTAAAATAGGAGCTCAGGCATGAAAAAATCATGAGAAGCAATTAAAGTATGCACCCAACTCCAGATTCTCAACTGCATATTTCCATATCCCATCAGTGAATGCAGAGAGCTTATTTCTCAGGTACATACAACTTTTTAGAAGTTTTATAAGGAAATCTCCACATCTTTGCATGTTTTGAATTTGAGCCTTCTTAACTCTCCTCAACATGTCTATGTTTATTTTGTAAAGATTTTTTCTTAAAAACTATCAATCTCTGAAGAGAAGAAAACCAAAGAAAAACTACATTTCACATTGGCATATGTATTTAAAAGTCTTATGACTGCTAAATCAAGATATCTAACTTTTCAATAGCAAAAGCCACATTTAAGATAACTGATTTGTCAGGTGTGTAGCTGACTTGCTTTAATACTAAAAGGAATTCTTTGCATCTTATTACTATAAAATAGCTAACATTTATTTAATTAATTAATTAACAGAAGAAGAAAAAGAAATAAGAAAGAAAAAAAATCCCATCACATTCAGAATAGATAGCTTTATAGTCTGATACTTAGATTAATTTACCACTTTCAGAGTTGTGTTATGGTCATTTCACAACCTCACAAATGCAGTGATCTCTATGTGAATACCAACGTTTGGCAACAAACAAAACCTCAAAGTTTATCACAGATATGGAAATTTCTATTCTTAAAATATAGGTTTATATCACAGAATCACAGAATTGTCTAGGTTGGAAGAGACCTCAAGATCATTTATATGTCATATTCTATTGGAGTGCACTGTGTATTTTTGACATTACCCAATTATTGATATCAGTTTATATGCCCATATTATTTCCCAGTTAAATATGACATCATTTGAATTTTTGAGAGTTTGATAAATCAGAATAATAAGATAGACACCCAACCTCTTGCTTTTGATTTTCATAATCAGGTAAATTCTTTATTGGCATTGATCAAATACTCCATATATACTTTTATCTGTAGTCTCCTACACTGGGACAGATCTTCCGATCTTCCTGAGAGTAGTAGCTATTGAACCTACACAAAGGAACTGACCCAGACTATGATCAAAACAACAGAATAAGCCAAACTTGTCTGTAATAATCTCAATAGCTTCAAGTTTGAATTAATCTTAAATAAAGAATTATTTATAGGAATCACAGAGTATTTCATTATATATGTAACAATGGTTCTATCTGAGTATTTCACAGATGCAGCCAGAAAACTGCTAAAAATCACTCCATAGAAAGCTGTGATACATAGGGAAACAGCCTTAAGGTGGCCTGTGAGATGTATGACAAAACAAAGAACAAATGGCATTACTTCTAAAGAAAGGAGAGCACCTATAAATTATTAAAGGGAGAGGTCTGAATCATGTCTCTTTTCTCTCTACACTAAGATGAGCATTTACTTCACCCAAATCTCCAACATTAGACAGAGCTTTTAAAAGTGGAAGCTATTTATTATGAGAAAGAATTTCTTTAAAGGTTTTTGGCTGAAGAACAACATTGCAATGAGCAGACACTGGAGGATTTTCTTTTTGCTGCAGTAATGAACTTGACCATCTAATACCTTGTTTTTATTTCTCATGTCTCCACTGTTATTCTTACATTACCTCACACATAATTAACAGCAAACTCATAAATTACTAACTACTCAACTGTTGCATGTACTGACAATTACAATTTACCACTTTATTGTAAATATTTTGTCCATGGTTAACATTAGAAATGAAAGTTTAACAACGTGCTTTAGTCTCTAAGACAAAAAAAAAAATCTTTGGCAAAATGTTTCAATATATGTTGTCTTGAAAAGATTCAGACATTTCAGGTTAAGTATCTGTCTACAAAATATGTGAACTAGAAAAAGCAAAAACAATGTCTGAATCTCAAGGGTGTGTTTTATTTTAATAAAGCTACTGCAAATTCCTATATTTATCTGTACATTTTTTTATTTATCAATAATACAGTAAATATAATAAATTGATTTATTAGTTTTGCACTTCAATCATGCAGTGAGATAACATTGAAGACAAAGTGGGTGCTGTCATAGACAATTAAAATGTATAGAAATAGAAAATATGTATGCATAAAAATAAATGAATGAGAAATACATATAAATAAAGTTTTAAAAATGCAATTAGTCAAAAACAGAAATGACAGATTTAGTTCAATATAGTCTGACCTCTTAATCTACATAGTTATACAGCCTGCAGTTATAAAGTGACTATTTTTTTCAGCTCCACCTATAACAGCAAAAGCCTTTTTTCAAGCAAAGCAAGCGATCTACATTTTATTTGTCATTAAAATTGAAGGTGAATTTTATTAGACCTAGTTTTCCTTCATTAATCATAACACACACATTCATATTTGAATCTTTTACTTATTTGAACTTTACTGAATCAGGGATCAAGACTTTCACAATTTGCAAGCCAGGTCTTTCTGGTTTGGAAAATAAGCCTGTCACAAGAAAATGATACACAATTCATAACAGATTATTCCATCAGTTCAGTCAGGCTCTCTAAAATATTCTATTTAAAGATCAAGCACCAATTTTAATATACAAAGAGGCTATAATTGGTTCAGAATTTCTGAACCAAACATCGATTCAGTTTAGTTTAAAGACCTGCCTGAATGCGTGTTCCCAAATTGGAAAATGGTGCCATTAAAACAGCAGTAAAGTATAATCAGAAATGCACATTTTGGGTGATACTCACAAGTACACTTCTTAGGAGTGACTTTCCACACTATTCTGTAAAAAGAAATATTATTAAACTTAACAAAAATGGCATTAGAAGAATAAAGAGGAAGGCTGATGCTTCATTCTGCCTCCATTACTTGATTGGAATGGCTTCCCTATAGCCTCAGAATTTGTCTGAAAAAAAGGACAGAGGTATGGGAAAAATATTAAGAAATGCAGCAGTAGTTTCTCAGCTTACTATACTTACTATACTTTCACTATACTTGAAACTAGTTGCTAATTCTGGAAGCTGTGTGTTTATCAGAAGGTTTTACACTTTCAGTGACTATAGGTAAACATGAACTTGTTTTTTGTGGTTGTTGTTTTGTTTGTTTGTTTGTAATTTGGAAGGTTACACAGTCATACTTAAGTGAGTATAAATATCAGGAGAATAAAGTCTTCCCTAAGCAAGAACTTTAGAATGCTCGTTTGATCATGAGGTCAGATAGGTAGATGAAGGTCAGGATGAAAAACGAGGTGTATGAGGAAGGATTTATTTTTGTAAGTTTTTGATCCCACAGGTCTGTTCAGGTTTATAATCAAGAAAAATACACATTCAGGATGAATTATATCATAAATATTAAATCCCTTCCCCCCCATTCCCCTGTTTGTCTTTGCACATTTCACACATTTGTTTCAAGAATGTTCCTGTAAAAAGTCTCAACTCATAACTGTCATTAACTGATCTACTGAGTTTGGCTTGGTGGAGTTAAAAATCACCTGGGCTTGATCTTTCAGTGAGTGTCTAGAATCAACCCTCCACACTTGATGTGAATTATTAAAAATACACAGAATGAGGACAGAAAATACATGTCACCTACAGTCTCAGAGAGAAATCTGATATCATAGGACATCAGAGGATTATGAAATAAGGCAGGAGAAAGGACCCTTTCTTTAGATGTTTGGCTAACCTTAATTGCATATGAAGGTTCCTACCAACTGGCATATTTTTTGTTATGATGAAATGTCCTATTTCGTGATGGGGTATGGTTCATTGTGGGATGTGGTTTTCTTTTTCTGTTCAGCTTTATGCTACTTTATTAGTTCCCTGCTGTCAGTAGAGCTTCGGGTCTCAACCCCTGTTTGTGACTCATGGTTCAGTCTCCTTAAATGATTTACTCTAAAATATCTAGTCTTCTTACTAGCTGTCTGGCTGAAATTTAATATCTTATGGAATAAAAGATCAAACTAGATCTCTGGCTTCTTGTAGCCTAAACATAAATAATTTTCTGACATCAAACCTCAGAGGAGGACTGGAGAACTATCTCAAATATTTTAAAATTACAGACTTTTATAATCAATTATGATCAGCTGTTTTGTAATTGTGTATGGCTTATGAACCAGTATTGTCACAAATATGACACATTACGATATATTGTTTTTCAGCTTGCCCTGTGGAACAAGCATGGGGATGGGCTGATGAGACAGAAATGTAGTCTCTGCCTTCTTTGGAGAAAATTGTTGCACCCCACAAACTTCACTCTACGTCATTTTCTTTGTCCAGTTTCCTGATTTTTCTGTCCTCTTGCTCTTATGTTTGGTAAGTTAGATTGAGAAAACCTGCCTTTTCCCCTGGGAAATCAGCAGTGGTAAATTAACCACTGTTTGGCAATCCTCCACATACGGTGCCAGTAGAATTTCAGTCTATGTCAGTAAGAACAAGGCAATTTAAAAGCATTAAAAATGCATGGACAGCAAAGGAATAAAAGTAGTCAAGACAGGTATAAGCCAGAATAATTGGAGCTATTTGGCAACACTATTTTATCTTTTATTTTCTATCCTATTTTACACAGAGAACTTTATGGTTAAAGATATGCACAATAGTGGAATCACTAGTCAAAATATTTATTGGGGAAGAAAAGTGTAACATTTTGTCTGATAAAACCTAGAATAAAAATAAACATTAAAATCTATTGAATACATTACTATTTTTTTGTTTGTTTGTTTTATTTATGATAATTTCTGATGTTGTTTACCATTTAATGGTCTTCTGAAAGCCATTGTTTCACACATACAGACACATGGACTTCATTCACATTTGCAATGCCATTCATTATATATGAACAACTGTGCTAAGACTGCTATTGAGGAAGAAATCAGAAAAAGTGTTTCTAAAGTGAGGCAGTTCTATAAATATATATCCTGAACAGGGAACTCATTACAGTGTTTACTACTCTGTTGAGTGTAAGATACTAGGATTGCTGCCCATTGGTTCCTTTAGGAATGCATTTACTGCTGGTTTATACATTCCTATTTTTTTTAAGATTAATATTACTCTAGGGTGGAATTTTCCCATTCCCTGTCTTTCTGAAATGATAAAATTCCATCAGTTAAAAGTATATAGAATATATGAATATGTACAAACTAGAAAAATGATCTAATATCCATAACAGATATGATGGAATAAGATCTGATGAACTATTTATAAATAAATTTAGCTTACTTGACAACTAAGATGGTTTCAACATTTCCAAGTGTAATTTCTTATTTTTTTTAGTTTTTAAATGGTTGCTGGCAGGTAATTTATTAGGATGTTTATTCAGTGTTTAAATTTTCAAAATTTAGCTGGGTCATCTTCTATTTTTGATGTGACATATACACTGAATATGTAACAGAATAACATTGCTATTCCCCGATCCAAAGAGAATTGTAACAATCCCTGGTGAGACATGTGAATTTAGTAATTCATAATTGTATGTGTTTATGGTTAGCTAAGGCCTTTTAAAGTAGCTACCAGCCAGATCTGATAGCTACATTATAAGCTAAGACATTATTTATGAATAAAGCAGAAAAATAGCACAGATTTTAGGTGTGGGAAGATGGAGTACAATAGTCTGTAACCATTAATTCCTGACCTTCCACAACTGTGAGTGTACCATGGAATACATTTCACCATCAGAAATACATGCACAGCTAAACCTGGAGCCCATGTTTTGTTTTCTGCATGGGAAATCCTTTCCCAGACTGATGTCCTGAAGCCTTGAAATTATTGTATATTCATAGTTGGAAACTTTATAATTTACAGACACATTGCCCTACAGTCCTTTTTATTCATGTATTAATTTCCCAATATTATTTTTAACCTTCCCTTCCTTAAAGTTTGTTCCCAACATGTTGATTAAAGAGGATGTTCAATGTCTTCACTCAAAAGAGTGAAGACATTCATTTTGCCAAGCTAAACCAATCATACCCTTTCAGTTTTGTCTCTCTATGTCAGAGTACCATTCTATTTTTATTTTTTTTTGGTGGAGGTGTTTTTGTTTTATTTTGTTTTGTTTTAGCGACAGTTCCTTATGAGTTCTTTCTTCTTTAATTGACAAACCTTTTTTTTCCTTATGGTATTTTCAATAAGCTCTCTCCACTGTGTATGCTATACAATAACATATTGTATGATATGACAGAAAATATTATACTGCATCTAGACTCATGAGAGGATGAGAGAAAATATCCTGTTTGCTTTATCCTACAGGCAAATCTGCCTTTTTCACAGCCTTACCACACTGGCAAAGACAAATCAGTTCCAGTCAACTTGTAATGTTCCTCTGACATTTTCTGCTGGCAAAGTTTATAGTAGAAATTCATACCAGTCATTGAAGGTATGACCTTTTAATTGTGTAATTCTGTAATTCTAACCTATAAGATGGTCTGTTCTTCCTGTAGGAGACTTTCATCTTTGTGTACAAGCTATGTGTACAAGCTAAATATCAGATTTTAAGAACACTTTAAAGCCCATTTTCATATTATTTATCTTATGCCTTCATCCCAGCTTCCACTATATTGAGCAGGATCTCCATCCATCCTTAGATTTAAAAAGAATCCTGTATCTCATGAATATGTTGAATTAATTAGATAAAAGCTGCATCAGTCAAACATAGCACTGCCAAATTATGCAAAAAATATTATGTAAAAATTTACAAATTATGTAAAACTGGATTACACACTCTTGTTATAGAAATAAGTTTAAAGGAAATTCAACTTTTAATAAAAACTAAATACAGCCGTGTAATGAAAAATCTCTCTGTTTTTCTAAATCTCCATTACATTGCACATCTAAAATAAAGTTGTGACTTCATATTATACACTTCGTAAGTTACAAAAACTAATGAACTTTTTTAATAAAACTTGTAACTCAGATAGAAAATGGCAATTCATATACATTGATCAATTTAGATATTTATCAATTTATCAATCATTTATCTAAATTATGATATGGTTCTAAGTACACATTGCAGGAAGATGACAATTCTTTTCTTATCTAATTGTCAGCTCATCTAGTGACTGATATCTTAAGTTGAGTAATGAGAATATTTCAATCCCATTTCCTCATGTGAACAACTCTGTTTCCATTTTACAGGAGAGGTTTGATTCTGTTCATTCCATAATATGGAATAAACTGATGTTTATTCCATATTATGGAATAAAAACATAATAAACTGATGTTTTTGATATAGTGAATTAGTTGAAAGGTACATTGAAACACTGGTATAGTATTTGTTCATACGTATAATTGACATAATGACAGGTACAGAAAATGGAGGTAACTACATTTAGAAATAAGTATGAACTTGTAATATCACATTTTCATACATTGAAAAATATATTACTTTAGCTTAACTCATCCACTTTTTCCAGAAAACATGCTAATTTTACAGATAGTCACAATCACTACTCAGGGATTGAAACCTGAGAACAGAATTAAGAGGAACTGTTTGTGTGAGCAATACTGTATAGAATAGATTTGGACAGGAATATGGATGCTTCAGGAATCCCATAATCTAAGATTCTGATTTTAAATCTTACTTTTAGGCACTTTAAACTTTGTGAATTTATTGTGCCTACCGCTATCTCAAATGAAATTGTGAAAATAACTTTTTGCTTGTGTAAAGAGAGCAAAATGGGTTGTAGAAACCTGTGATATATTATTAAATTCATTAAACTTGAAGCTCAAATTCATTTAACTTGTATATATTTTTTATTAATTGAATTAAGATCAAAGATTATTGAAACATCTTAGAACTGATTTACTCTCTTAAAAACATTAAAGCTTATGAAGATCAAATGGCATGGATGAAGTCAGTGTAAGCATACCTCTAAAAAACTAATAATATTCTAGGGAAAATTAAATTTCATTCAAGCATTTTTTATAATTAAAATATCTCACTTTTTTGTTCAAATGTCCCCTATGTCTATCTAGCAGAGTTACCATATATCCTTGCCTCTAAGGAAATTAAGAGATAGTTTGCTAGTAGTTTCACAGGGGGTGAACATTTCATCCTAATTTGCTACGAAATCTGGCTTTTGGTAATATGTTTAAATATAAATTCCACTAACAAGAAAATTAAAGTTCTTTTTGGCTGGTTTGCTCAATAGAGCCCAAATATTCTATTTTCTGATTCTGAAGATATTTACACAGATTTGTCTCTCCTATCTCCTCCTATAATCATATGCATTCTCTTCCATCTCAGGGCATCTGAAAACCTGATGAAGGCTAGATTAAGATGTAAATTATCAGAATAAACATATTATTTTGTATTTTTTTTCAATTTTTTTGGCAAACATTGGGCAATTAAATCTGGCTAATATTTATGGTTCTACCTTCCTTCTGAGTTTATACAAGAACACAGTGGATGATAGTAATTAATAAATAATTGTAATAAATATCGACCTGATAAAAAATAATCTTTTCAGATCTTAAAAATGTATTGAGCCAGACCATTAATTCTTCAAGTGCTTAGCATGAAATCACCAGAACACAAAACTGTTCCGATCACATTGCAAAGTGTATTTTTGAGTGAGTTCTTTTACCTTTAATTAGTCTCAGGAAAGAAAAAAATAATCCACTATTATTAGAAATAACATAATTAAAAGCTCCTCCAGTATAATTAAGAGTCCTCATGCCTAGATTAAATGCAGTTTATTTCCTGGTGAGAGCACTCAAGTCTAGAAAGTGAAAGGGTCGAGGGAAAAAAAAAAAAAAGAAAATTAAAATAAACCTACCCTTCACAGGGTTCTTCTTTTCTTCACTCTGATTCCTACTAAAGATTTATAAAGCTCCTAAGATCTTCACAAAGAATATTAAATTTGCTATTGAGTATACTTATCTTTTATTTTTTTTTCTCCCTGATTTTATTTAAATAGTTATTCAATCTATGATGTTTCAAGTAACACAATAAAAATAATTAAGAAAGTGGTGCATCATCCATAATATTGCATCACCAGGTATAGTGTTTTTATGTTGAAAAAAGCTACCTAATGGCTGGCATAGTTAACACATTCAGAAACACATCAAAATCTAATCCTGTGACCCCTGAGTATTCAGAATTGTTTCTAATTATTGCCTCTGGTAGTCAGAATATACCCTTATCCTCCCCTAATAAAGAGTAAACCAGTTTATTCTCCTTCTTTTCTCTTAAAACTCTTCTGTTAGTAAAGTTAAAAACCAAAACCGTCAGAAAACTAAACGTAATTTCTCTCCCTCAGGCTAGTAAATCCCTGTACTTTTATGCCCTAGTTCTTCACCCTTATATTTTATCCCGAATATACTTTGTATTCTGTCAAAGATCAGTCAAGATCTTAATACAGTCTTTCAGTGAAGTAATTGAAAGAAGGCTTCATAAGACCAGTATGTTTTCTTATCACTATTTTTTTTTCAGCAATCATATATTTGTGCAACGTTGGTCAAAACCATTTTTTTTTTTCAGAAATGCTCCTCCTTTCTAAAGTAAAACTGTCAAGAATACAATCAGAAACAGGAGAAAACATTATTAAAATATAATAGCTGTTCACAGTAGTTTGAGCAGAATTTTTCCCATCTTTACTTTGCCCCTTTTCACCAGAGCACAAATAATGAATGCTTTTACCTTGGTTATGGCAATTTGTACTTCAAAAATTCTTCCACTTTATGAATGTTGCTGTCTTCAAATATTATTCCTTGAAATAAGAGAGGTTTCATGCTTTCTTGTATTATGGAGTGATCTGGAATATAGCAGATTTTCAGAATCAATCACTTTTCTTATTAAGATCTTTTCCTTTCTAACACATACATCCAATACCTATCTGTTTTATTGAGTGCTGTGTATAGTTCAGCATAGGGAAGATTTATGTATACAGTAATATCAGTCTTTAGCTTCAGTTAAATGTTTTAATGAACTTGTGTATACATGTTTCTTGCATTGTAGCCAAGTTCTGCAAATGATTTAACCCCTTTTAATTTATTAATATGTGCTCACCAGCATGCTTGTAAGTCATCCAAACCATTTTGATGCAGTCAGGGTCTGAAATTCAAAAGGGCAGTTGGAAAAAATCCACCTAGAACAGATGCATTATGCACTTCTGTGCCATCACAGACAGGGCCAGGGTTGCACAGTACCTCTTCCCTGCTCTCTCTGCTCAGGTTGCCCCCTGAGTTGCAGGTCCCCAGAGGTGCACGAAGCAGTTTAAACCATCCAGGTGAAATACTGAAAGCAAGAGTGTGCAAGTTCTTCCTAGCTCTGACTTCCCAGAACTGAAATAATTTGTTTCTCATCACTGTGAGTCATGGGCTTGAAAGAATATAGACATAGAATTTAGACAGATTCTAAACTCAGAAAAGAAGATAATTTTTATTAGTTCTTCCAACATACGTAAATATATATATATATATAATAACTTCAGCTGCTTTTATGTTAGCAAAAATGATTACCTGTTATTTCATTCACTAGCATCAGAGAAAACAAATGGAAATTTTAAATACATATAATTTTATTTTCAAAAAAACTTACAGATATCCAAGAACAACATTTATTATAAAATATTTATAGTGTTGAAGTCATATGTTTATGTTCATACCATTTACTACTTATTTTTCTGTTTCACAAAGCTTTGTAGACACAAAAGGTAAGAGACAACAATGCTCCTGTTTCTCTCTTCCATGGTAACATTTTATCACAAGCTGAGGAGGAAAGGAAAATGAGACAAGCAGACAAAATAATTAGAGAGGAAAGAGTCTGAGGTCCCCATGTTTGCAGAAACAAACTGTCTGTACCTAATTCAAATTACCTAAATTTCACAAAATTCATAGCACAAGTCATTATCTATTGTCTCCCAGAAGGAATATTAATTTATCTGGATTTATGTTCCATTGTCTGAAAAAAATGTTTGCAGTACGTTTTTAAAATAAAGTTGCTTGTATTGAATACCAAAGTGAGAATACAGACAGCAACAGTTTTATAAGTGTGCAATGCAAATACACAAATATGTTTTTTTGATGTGCAATGCAAAAAAAAATAATATTTTGGATTATTAACCTTCAGATGTTTCATCATGCAGTGTGGTCTGGCATACACTTGTCTTTTACATTTATGAATATTCATATTCTTCTGTCTATTATTGACTAATATTATATGTCTAAATAGTATTTGGAGAACAAAAACTTCAAGTGGTGACCTATTGAAAACAAGATATAAGCTATTTGAGTATTTATTAATTTTATTTTTTTTAATTTTGTCTCTAGTTGTAGAAGGATGTCACATATATTGCAACTTAATCTGCTGATAATACATTGTATCTCAAACATTAAAGTTAACATCAAAATATTAAAATATTTCTATTCTTAAACATTGAATGGTTTATTTTTGGTGTGAAAATCTGTTCTTTATCAACCTTTGCTTTTAAATCTTTGTTGGGTCAGTCTACACATACATACAAACAGAAAATCATCTAGGCCAGAGTTTGATATTGCTATTCTGGATTATAGATGATGTCAGATGTTGTTTGTAGAGTTCAATTTCTTTGTAAGAATATTTGATTTTTAACATCAAGCAGAAGATCTAAGTATTTGCTATATTAAACTTTTTATTCTAAATCTACCATTCACATCCTTTTCTCCTTTGATTGTTACTAAACACTGATGACACTTACAAACTCTGTACATGTAAATACTGAAGTCATGCAAAACATATTTTCAATGAAAAATATTGATCCATTCCAAGGCTCCATATGTAATATATAATATACATGTATATTGATATTTTGAGTTATATTCAGCCATTTCAGTATAATAGATATGTCAAACATAGTCATTTTTTTTTTGTTTGTACTGATTTGTTCTCATTTCCTCAGAATGATCTCTAAAATACACATGTACTTTTTAAAAATAATGCAGAGCTGATAGAGTAAGGCATTATGTTTCACTTATTTCTGTAATTTTATTTTCTTTTTCCAAAGGGGAAAAGGGAATTGTGCCTTCTCCCTTCTCTCCAACAAAAGATAACATCAAGTGAGGATACAAAGTTCCTTCATTAAACTGATTTTTCAATGAAAAACTGAACAAATTCTCAAACCAGCTTTATTTTTTTTGTATATGTATGCTACATACATTCTTAATCTACCACCTTTGTGTAATTCTACTTATGGATGGGTTGGACTTGTTTCTACTTTGAGTTAAGGTTGTCCAAGACCACCCTGCAAGGACAGTGGATGTCCATTATCTTCTGACCAAGGTATTCTATAGAGGAGTATTCTATAGAGCCTATATGTCAATAGAATTTTACTTGCTAAAAATATCACTAGGTCTTTTTAAGGTATTTGTCCTCACAGCTGTTTGGTTGGAGAAAATATTCAGGATAATGCAGCATATATGGTTTAATTAGACTAAAGTTTCACTAATGTGCTTCCCTGAGGAACTACCAACAATAATTCAGCCAGGTGTCACCTTTCCTCGGTTTTCCCCTTCCTATCGATTTATGTCAGTCTGCAATTCTTTCTTTAGTTGCTTCTCAGTTCTCTGCAGGAACTCCCAGTTTCCCTCTTCTCTCTTGTACTGCTTATGAGTAAAATGAGAGAAAACTGTATTGCTTAGTTTTTTTGGACAGTATCAAGATTTTTATTTATTTATTTATTGGTGTAGCTGAGTTGCTTGCCTCAAAGATGTGAGATGTTTGTAACCTGTATTCCTTGTCTGTCTAATTCAAGCCTGATCTGTGGTAAAAAAAAAAAAAAAAAAAAAAAAAAAAAAAAGCCCCAATCCTTCCCTCCCCAACCCATATAACCATGCCAGATAAGTGAGAAAGCAGTAACTTTTCCTTAGACTAAATATCAATTCATGACTCCCAAACCAGACTCCTATGCCTTGCCTAGGAGCTGATGAGGTCAATTTACCACTGATACAAAACAAGGAACCAAACTTGAATTCTCTTTCTCTACTGGCATCTTGATGAAAAACATGGTAAATTGGAGGCAATATGCCTATTGTTACATTTTAATCTTTTCCTTTTTTTTTTTTTTTTAATTAAGATTAATATTATAACATTTTCTGCCACCTAAGATTTTAAAAATATTTTATTTTTTCCCTGTATTCTTCTGATTTTTCTTATGCCAATCTGAATTTTTCTCTCTTATTTAATGTTAAACCGAGTTTGAGATTGGAATGGTTATTTGGCCTATTCAGGCTATACTGACTGTTTCATCAAGGACCAAACATGAAAGCAGGCATTAAATTCATCAGATCTACCACAAGTGTTCTGTAGGGTCAGCCTGGTGAAGCTTCCCATCTTCCCACTGTACTCTAGGGAAGTTGTGACTTTTGCTGATATCTGTAGGTACTAAGAAACCCACAACTACTATTAAATTCAAGAATCACTCATCCACTTCACCAGGGTGTTATAAGGATTAATTAGTTAGTGTTTAGAAAGTGCTTCATAAAAGTAAAGTACTAAACATTATTATCACATTAAAGAAAATCTGGAACCCCTTTGACAGAGTTACTGTACTATACGGGCTCTTTGTGTAGATAATTATACATTATAATATATTCATAATTATATCAGTAATTTAAGTTACACAATACACTTTAGAAAATGCTCATCAAATGTCCCATTTCTATTATGCATGCCTTCTATAAAGCTCCAGCTGTTAGATGTCCCATTAAAGGTAAGATCTCCTTGAGTTGAGAATACATACAGTTTCAAACCAGTTTAAGGCCTAAATATGTCTGACCAGAGCATTAGAACCTCATAAAAGTTCAGTGGCTTTATAAGTACCAACACCCACAATTTGTAATGTTCTTTTTCCATGGAGTGGGAGTTTTAAATCTCTTATTTCCCTACAGTCAGCAAGTACAGTTATTTTGACACATATTCAGAGATACTGGTAGACTAAGATGAAAAGCATAAAACTTCTGACAGGAGATGCTGAAGACAGATTTGCTCTTTTTTGAGTGCCTTTATGTGTTTCTTTCTCTATTCCTTTTCCAGGTAGGGTTTTCTTTCATCCTTCTGGCTTTAAACTGTCAACTTTTCATGAGACGACACTGCAGACTTTTCAGGGAGTCTGCAGCTGAAGGAGAATGGAAGGACTAGGATGAGTTCTTACACATAACATTCTCTTCTGGTTTCCTGTGTGTATTTATAATCTTTTTAATCTAGTAAATGGCTTGAAATCAGCACCATTTTTTAATCAATTTGATAAATTTGAATAATGTTTATGAAGTATATAACTACTGAGATTTAAAAAAAAAATATCTGCTGTAGAAAAGCATAGTGTAGTAAGCTACCTTGAATTATTCATTTATTCAGCCAGAATGTAGGGCTTACCACCCTTCCTCAGGAATTTAAACTGTCATAGGGAATAAAGTTCATACCATTAATATCTTATTTTCTTCCTGTACTAAAAACTGTGTGTTTATAGTTACAGTATTGTATGACTGTAGATCTTAAAACAGTATGTGATATGAAGTATATGATTAAATGACAATTTTCTGAATATAGACAGGGTATCTATTTGCACTGCTCTAGTTCCTATAACAATAGCTAAAAGCAATTCTGCAAGTATTGAAAGTCAAGATGGAAGAAGGATAAAATCTGGGCTTACTCCCATAATTTCCAGCCTACAGATTTATTGAACATACTCCATCTGCAATACCCTACACTGTGCTTCTGGTGTAAAATCAGAAATTATGTGGGAGAAAAGGGAAAAGAAGAGGAAGGGGAAGAGGCTTTTTGTGCGATGTATTCTGCATTTGTCACCTGTATTTTTAAGTTCTAGCTCCAGGGACAGTAATGACATCTCACATAGAGAAAGATCATACTTCAGTTATCCAGAGTGTAAAGAACTTTATATGTACTTATAGAGGTCAAAAACAACCTCGTAGCCTTTTCACTTTCCATTCCCCTTCCTCTTTTTTTTTTTTTTTCCACATTATTTTTTGTAATGTGATTCCTTGTAGGAAATGATATGGAGGTCTTCTGGAATATATATGTAGATTCATAGAATCAGAATGGTTTGGGTTGGAAGGGAGATCTTCCACACAGGAGAGATGCTGCAGCCAATCATTTTTTGTGGCCCTCCTCTAGACACTGTCTAAGAGGTCCATGTCTGTTTTGTTTTGGGAACCCATGTATACATGATAATATGATAGTATAACATTTTACTTGCAACTGCTCTGTCCATTTTGACAGACAACAAGTAAATAAATACATGGATAAATAGTTGTTCCTTGACAGTTTCAAGGAACAATATTTGTTCCCTGAAAATAGCTGTAGACATTTCTTAAGTAATAAGTAATTTGCATTAATATTATAACACATGGGTAGGTCTTCAAAATACCTGATTTGTCTCTGTTTTTATAAGAAAAATTATAGTAGAACAGCTACTACAACATTTTAGATTATAACATGAGACAATACAATGATGTGTTTAACAGATTAATAAGTAAAATTTCCAAAGCACCCAATGGCTTAAATCTGCTTAATTGAAAGTCACAGAATATAAACATGATTCTACTGGAAATAATTTTAATTTAATGTTAAATCCTTCATAATAAATGTTACGTTGTAAGGATATAATAATTCAATATAGAACAAAAATAAACGTTCCAAATTTTACTGTGTGTGGTATTTGCCTAAGATGACAGCATTCCTGTCATTAGTTTACCATAAGTACGTCAAGGCTTGCAATAACTAGTGCACTGTATGTCAGGAAGCAAGGACTAGCTACGCAGGCGTAATTGTCTTTTTGACACTAAGGTACATCTTAATTTTCAAAACAACTTCATGGCTTTTCAGAAAAAAAAAAACAACAAAGCGTTCTGTGGAAAACCTGATTTTAATGAGAAGCCTAACCACCGTAAATAAGGGAGATGCTCCTAAATATTATTATTATTATATATATTATTAATAATATTATATATATTATAATACTATATTATTATATTATAATTATTATATTATAATATTATATTATTATATTATAATAATGTGTGATTATAATTATTATTATTAATAATAATAATATATTATTATTAATAATAATAATTTAAGGGAGATATTTAAATTTTTAAATATTATTTAATATTTATATTAATAAATTATTATTAATAATAATACAAATATATTACTATTACTATTACTATTATTAAATGTTGACCAGAAAATATACTAAATTAGGTTCTTATGATGAAGCGAAAATAACATTAGAGCTGCTCTTCTGAACACCACAGGATGTTTCCAAATGGGATGGTGACAAAATTGACTTTAGCTTTTTACTTTCTAAAGATAAAGATAAAGACAAGATAAAATGTCCTATTAAAAATGTTGACTGCTACCTATGATGCATTCCTCTTCTCCCAGCTGTTGTTCTTTGCTCAGATATGACTGTTAAGTGGATACATTTTTCTTATCTTAACATTACCAGCGATGTAGAATAGCATGTATTTATTATTCCTGAAGATATATTTGCTGAACTTTTCACACTTTTAATTTGTAATTTATAAAAATTGCTGTAAGAAAAATCAATGGTTTGTTTGATCAACACTTCACAAAATGGTATTCACTCCCTCTCTTTGGTCATTTTATCAAGAAAATACTTTATAAGTTCCTAAAATGAGCATCAATTAACATCCAGGAACATTGCACTCTTAAAACCATGAACATAATTTATTTGGTCGTTTCTCTGAACGGGAGCAATAAAATCTACTGAACAAAACTTTGAGTAATATCAGAAAATGCTTCATCAGCATTTTTCTGATTATCTACCATAACCTCTAGATGAATAGCCATGATTAACATCTCTAATATCACATGCTGTAGAAACGGTCCATCTCAATATTAATATTAATGTACTCACTGATACCAACATGGAGAAAGATAAGACAAAATCCGTTTAAAAAAAAAAAAAAAAGTTACTCCTTACAATTTGTACAGGAGTGATTATTAAATAACCTGACAAAATTTTGCAGGGTGGTAAAAAAGCTTCTGACCAAGAACTGATATATTCTCCTCCTGCAGTTATGTATCTACAACATAACATTGATTTTAGTGATTAACCACTGAGTGATATAGCATGCAGAAAGGACTCTATATACATAAAAGCATTATTCACTAGGCTGTTACACTGTTACAAGACTAATTTGCTATATATAAAATAAGCGAAATTTGAGAATAACTACCTTCTTTCAGGTAGAACAGCCCAATAAACAAGGGTTTCTGTTCAGCCACCTCCCACACTATCACAGTTCTCAGATACTGAGTATCTGGCATGTCTTCCCAGTGAACTGTCATTTGCTTTGCCACAGCTTTAGTGTGGTAAATTCAAAGCAAGAAATGAGCTTTCTTCCTGGTCTTCATTTTGAGTCTGGGATTAAAAAAGGATTCAGAAATGTGCAGAAATGCTCCAGTAAAATTCACAAAACTTAACCACACTTTTCTGCAACAAGAGTTGTTGAAAATCAGTACTGACAGTACAGTACAACAGTAGTTTGATGAGAAAATGCAGTGAAAACGGTTCTCAGAAGAGAGCACTGCTGTGGGGCTAGACCACCATTTGTTCTAGTAGAGATTAAAGTCCTTAGAACAAGTACAGCTGTGGACTAATTTTTCTTTTCTGCAGTTTGTCAGAAAATTAAGTGATCAAGACTGTAAGAAGTCAAAACATCGAGTCTATGTTAGCAGGAGTCCTATTTAATTTCTTGACATTGAAAGATGAGTGAAACTTTTTTGAAGGCAGAATTTTTTTAACAGTTGAAAAAATGTGGCATGAGATACTGAAAGAGAAGAGAACAGAATACAAACAGAAATTTATTAGCAAAGGGAAACATTGGTTTTCAGGAAGACATTTTTCATGAGGCACAGAAACAAGTACTAAACTAGAGAAGTAACTAAAATATCTAAGAACCGGAGGAAAGGGAAAAATGTTAGCATAAAACCCTCTTACTTTGCAGGCTGCCAATCTTTTCTCTAAAGTTATGTTAGAAGATCTCCAAGACAAAGAAAGTGAAGAGGAAAGATCTAATATATAACAAACAAAACTCAGACAGATTGAGAGGTTAATACCCTGCATTCAAAATTATAAAAAAAAAAAAAAAAAAAAAAATATTTCCCAAGTGAAAAATCTTTACATGGCAAATCCTCAGCATCAGGAAAGAGAGAAGAAGGAGGGAAAGTAACAGAGGATATAAGACTTTTTCTTAAGAATAACAGGTGGTGTACTGCAATCCAACTTCCACAATGTGAAACACAGATAAACAGAAATTGGAAAATAAATATGAAATTTATGCCAAACTATGAGGATCCTGAGGCAAGAATCAACTGTTATGCAAAGACCTTACATGAAACTCTGGGTAATAATAGTCTCTCCCACAGAACTTAGGTTCAGTAATAGCAACCAGTCCCTCAATCCACATATTCTTCTGAATAAATACCAGTGTAGACAACAATACAGACAACATTTTAGGAATATCAGTCTTAAGATGAATAAATACTGTGGTCCAGAGGGAACACCATATAATCTGTAATGATTTGCAGAGACCGATATTAATTATAGACTTAACCAAGGTTCTTAAGTGTCATGTTTGGAGGTATAACCTACAGAACAAAGATCAAAGGTGCACTGCAATCAGTGAAGCAATTTAGATTAGTCTCAGAAAGCTTTGAATTAGACTTCTTGGATAAATCAAAACGAAACTTGCCTTGGGAAGATGAGAATTCAAACTGATTCTACAGGTGAAAGATCTCATAGCTTTACTCTTGAGCCCCAAGTCTGGTGCCAGTCATTACTTTCAGCACCTTTAATGGTCTAGGAAATTTGCTCAGCATTGCAGCCCTGACTACCCTTTTCAAGACAGAAGGACAGACAGAAAGACATAAAAACTCAGAGGTGCACATATGAATTATTATTTCTTCTAAATTATGTCAGAAGAAAGAGCATGTGACAATGCTTTTTCTCATCCCTTTTTATAGCACTTATCCATGTTCAATTTCATCTCAGTGACAGATCCATATTTCCAGCAGCCTGGGGCAATACCCTGACCTACATGTTCCTGTTGATATTCTGACACTGTGTTGGAAGTAGTTCAAGATTTATGGGATCAAGAAGTGTTTGAAAGAACAAGATCTGGTGACCCTTCAGTGAAGGCACTCACTGGAAAAAAAGTTATTAATATCTGGTCCCTGCTTCACAGACTGTTTATGCATTTAGCATTAAATATTAATTAGTTAAAATGCATGATATCTTTTTTTTTTTTCTTTTCCCCAGAAATGACCTGCTATTAAACCTTGTCCTAATAGATCTGTGTAGATTCCTGTTGTATGTATAAAGCACTTGGTTTTGTGAAACTATTATTGCATTGATATCAATCACAGTTGAGACTTTCAACTAAATATCTTCTCAAGATATGAATGGTGTATCTTGATATATACAAATACTTACAGATCTGCTTAAAGAAACAGGGGAACATGGATATTTATATTCAATCATTTTCTAAACAGTATTTTTACCAAAAATTCCAAATTTCCACCAGCTTCTAAAGTTCAGAATGAAAATATCAATGAGGAACCATTTAGACAAGACATAGTAAATTCCCTTCCCTGTGTCTGAGCTCCAAGAAATACCATCAAAACACAAAGTGAGCAACTAGGGCATGATTATAATTTTAAAATGTCTCATACTCAAACCTCCTGCTTGATTTGAATGTATATTAAGCATGAGCTTTTCTTAGCAGTATGTCTCTTGTAAGGCAATATTTTTATAAGGAAACAACTAGCTTTAAGGAGAGGTCAATATGAATATCTTACCATGTTATCCCTTTGTGCATTCTCAAACTCCACAGATGGAATTTGTCAGTAACAAAAGCTTTCAGAAGTCTTGTTTCTGCATCAAGTGGCATAGAAATATCATTGTCAAAGTAACAATCAATATACTAAAATTAGAAATATATTTTAAGGTGCATAAGATACATCAAAAAAAGTAAGATACCTGCCAACAAAATCTATTCTCTCCATGGCTGCAGCAAAATGATAGCAGCAGGATATATTTTGCCATGCTCTGGCAAACAACTGGAAAGGTAGAAAAATCACAGAATCACAGAATTTTCTAGGTTGGAAGAGACCTCAAGGTCATCGAGTCCAACCTCCAACCTAACGCTAACAGCCCTCCACTAAACCATATCCCTAAGCTCTACATCTAAACGTCTTTTGAAGACTTCCAAGGATGGTGACTCCACCACTTCCCTGGGCAGCCTGTTCCAATGCCTCACAACCCTTTCAGTGAAGAAGTTCTTCCTAACATCTAGCCTAAAACTCCCCTGGCTCAACTTAAACCCATTCCCCCTCGTCCTGTCACCAGGCACGTGGGAGAACAGGCCAACCCCCACCTCGCTACAGCCTCCCTTGAGGTACCTAAAAAGAGCGATAAGGTCGCCCCTGAGCCTCCTTTTCTCCAGGCTGAACAAGCCCAGCTCCCTCAGCCGCTCCTCGTAGGACTTGTTCTCCAGGCCCCTCACCAGCTTCGTCGCCCTTCTCTGCACCCGCTCAAGCACCTCGATGTCCTTCTTGTAGCGAGGGGCCCAAAACTGAACACAGTACTCGAGGTGCGGCCTCACCAGAGCTGAGTACAGGGGGACGATCACCTCCCTAGCCCTGCTGGTCACGCTGTTCCTAATACAAGCCAGGATGCCGTTGGCCTTCTTGGCCACCTGAGCACACTGCTGGCTCATATTCAGCCGACTGTCCACCATCACTCCCAGGTCCTTCTCTGCCTGGCAGCTTTCCAACCATTCCTCTCCCAGCCTGTAGCTCTGCTTGGGGTTATTGCGCCCCAGGTGCAGGACCCGGCACTTGGCCTTGTTAAACTTCATGCAGTTGACCTCAGCCCATCGGTGCAGCCTATCCAGATCCTCCTGCAGAGCTTTCCTACCCTCAAGCAGATCGACACACGCACCTAACTTGGTGTCATCTGCGAACTTACTGAGGGTGCACTCGATGCCCTCGTCCAGATCATCGATGAAGATATTAAAGAGGACCGGCCCCAGCACCGAGCCCTGGGGGACGCCACTAGTGACTGGCCTCCAACTGGACTTGATTCCATTCACCACGACTCTTTGGGCCCGGCTATCCAGCCAGTTTCTAACCCAACGAAGCGTGCGCCAGTCCAAGCCAAGAGCAGACAGTTTCTTGAGGAGAATGCTGTGGGAGACGGTGTCAAAAGCCTTGCTGAAGTCAAGGTAGACCACATCCACAGCCTTTCCCTCATCCACCCAGCGCGTCACTCTGTCATAGAAGGAGATCAGGTTCGTCAGGCATGACCTGCCTTTCATAAAGCCATGCTGACTGGGCCTGATCGCCTGCTTCCCCTTCAAGTGCTGCATGATGACTCTCAGGAGGATCTGCTCCATGAGCTTTCCTGGCACTGAGGTCAAACTGACAGGCCTGTAGTTTCCTGGGTCAGCCCTCCGGCCCTTCTTGTAGATGGGCATCACGTTTGCTAGCCGCCAGTCGATTGGGACCTCCCCCGATAGCCAGGACTGTTGATAAATGATGGACAGTGGCTTGGCCAGCTCCTCTGCCAGTTCCCTCAGTACCCTTGGGTGGATGCCATCTGGCCCCATCGACTTGTGCACATCTAAGTGCCGTAGTAGGTCACCAACCAGTTCTTCATGGATAATGAGGGCCACATCCTGCTCCCCATCCCCTTCCACCAGCTCAGGGTACTGGGTATCCAGAGAACATCCGGTATTGCCGCTAAAGACTGAGGCAAAGAAGGCATTGAGCACCTCCGCCTTTTCCTCATCTCTTGTAACTAAGTTTCCCCCCGCATCCAGTAAAGGATGGAGATTCTCCTTAGTCCTCCTTTTTGTGTTGATGTATTTATAGAAACGTTTTTTGTTATCTTTAACGGCAGTAGCCAGATTGAGCTCCAGATGAGCTTTGGCCTTCCTAATTTTGTCCCTGCACAGCCTCGCTACTTCTTTAAAGTCCTCCTTAGTGGCCTGCCCACTTTTCCAAAGCTTATAAACCCTCTTTTTCCTCCTAAGATCAAGCCACAATTCTCTGTTGAGCCAGGCCGGTCTTCTTCCCCGCCAGCTCGTCTTTGGGCACGTGGGAACAGACCGTTCCTGCGCCATTAAGACTTCCCTCTTGAAGAGCGCCCAGCCTTCCTGGACCCCTCTGCCCTTCAGAACCACCTCCCAAGGGACTCCACCAACCAGTGTCCTGAGCAGCTCAAAGTCAGCCCTCCGAAAGTCCAATACAGCGGTTTTACTGGTCCCCTTCCTGGCCTCGCCAAGAATAGTGAACTCCACCATTGCGTGGTCACTCTGCCCTAGACAGCTCCCGACGATCACGTCCTCCACCAGTCCTTCTCTGTTTGTGAAGAGAAGGTCTAGCAGGGCACCTCCCCTGGTAGGCTCACTAACCAGCTGCGTCAGGAAGCTATCTTCCACGCTCTCCAGAAACCTCCTAGACTGCTTTCTCAGGGCTGTGTTGTGCTTCCAGGATATGTCAGGGAAGTTGAAGTCCCCCACGAGTACAAGAGCTGATGATTTTGCAACCTCTGTCAGCTGCCTGTAGAATTCCTCATCCGTCTCCTCATCCTGGTTCGGCGGTCTATAGCAGACCCCGACCAGGACACTAGCCTTGTTGTCCCTGCCGATCCTAACCCAAAGGGACTCGACCTTGTCATTCCCAACCTCGAGTTCTACAACCTCGAAAGACTCTCTAATATAGAGAGCCACACCACCACCCCTTCCATGCTGCCTGTCCCTTCTATAGAGCTTATAGCCAGGCATTGCAGCACTCCAGTCATGAGACTGGTCCCACCACGTCTCCGTGATGGCAACCAAGTCGTAGCCTGCCTGCCGCACGATGGCTTCCAGCTCCTCCTGTTTGTTACCCATGCTGCGTGCATTGGTGTAGATGCACTTCAGCTGGGCCATTGCCTTATCCTCCGGCCTTGCCATTGTTCCCCCTGGCACAGCCCCAACAATCCTAGCCTCAGCCCCATCCCCCTTCCTACCTAGTTTAAAGCCCTCTCAATGAGCCCTGCCAGTTCCTGGCCCAGGATCCGTTTTCCCCTAAAAGATAGGGACCCGTCTGCGGCCATCAGGCCAGGTGCTGAGTAAAGTGCCCCATGATCAAAAAACCCAAGATTTCTGCGTTGGCACCAGCCCCGGAGCCACGTGTTTAACAGGTGGGCTTTCCGTGTCCTCTCTGAACTCCTCCCTGCCACCATAGGGATGGACGAAAACACCACCTGCACTCCCGCTCCATCCACTAACCGACCCAGCCCCCTAAAGTCCCTTTTGATAGCCTTGAGGCTTCTCTCTTCGATGTTATCACTGCCCGCCTGGACTATCAAAAGGGGGTAATAGTCAGAGGGGCGTACCAAGTTAGGAAGCTTCCTGGCAACGTCCCTGACCCTGGCCCCAGGGAGACAGCAGACTTCCCTACGGGTAGGGTCCGGACGACAAATAGGGCCCTCTGTTCCCCTAAGAATCGAGTCACCAACAACAATAACCCTCCTGTCTTTTTTGGTGGAGGCAGTCCTGAGGCGCGGAGTCGACCTCCTCGCTCCAGGCATCCTCCTGGGAACATTTGCTACCTCTTCCTCACACACCGGCCTCTCAATCTCTAGGGCCTCAAACCTGTTGTGTAAGGGCACCTGGGAAGGTGGGGCCGGACGGGGAGAGCATCGCCTGCGATGTCGAGCAGGGACCTGTTTCCATTCCTCCTCAGCTCCCAGATCCCCTCCCTCTGCCCGATGGGGACAGGGCAGGGGGTCCGCCCCCATTTGAGGAGTCTCACCTCGGCACCTCCCCTTGAGGCCCTGCAGGGAGTTACTCCAGAAGTCTATCTCCCGCTCGCACTCCCTGATGGCCCTCAACCTCTCCACCTCCTCCTTGAGCTCCGCCACCATGCGGACCAGGTCATCCACCTGCTCGCACCTCACGCACGCAGTTTCTCTGCCTCCTGCCGATGGCAGCAACAGGCTCAGACACTCCTTGCATCCGGTGACCTGAACTGCGGAAAAATACACATTGCTCTATGTCTAGTACAAATCCAGATGTTTTCTCTGAGGCCTTGTACCCATTCAAGCTCTGGTGTTGAGGAGAAACCCATACATCTATCTATTGGAAATGATAATATATTGTCAGAAAGATAGGTAAAACTCTATTTTTCTTCACTGAGTAAAAGCCACGGCCACAGGCATGGAAGCACACACGTACACAAGCGTTTCTTTCTGGAGCACAGCATGTTTCTGACTTTAGTTTGGATGTGGAGAAAAGTGGCAGATTTGTAAGTTTTCAAATCAAACATAATCTTAGTGTTGTTGAGGGCAGGTCTGAAGTTCTGCTCAAGGCAGATGTCCATAAGTTATGTCTCCTTACTTTTAATAAAGAGGAAAGAATTACACCTGAATACCTGAAGTGGGTTGCACCTTGAAATGTAGCTGCAGTTGTGATATAGGTAAGGACAGATAGACAACTTTAAAGTAGTATATCCTATGATCATGTCATCAGACTTTCAGAAAATATCAGACTTAGAGACAGGTCCTTTCAAAAGTGACCCTATTAATCAGCAAAAACAAGTAATCCCTTGGATGCACTATGAATTAGTAACAGTTGGTCCAAAGTACACAGAAAAATGGTAAAAGTTATGCACCTCTGAAGACATATTTCTAAGCAGTACACCTGAGAGAATTATAACAAAAATATATTGAAGTTGGTATAGTTTTTTCTTCAGTCTATTTTGTACACCAGATAGCATTGCATATGTTAAAGATCATCTACTCCTTGATAATCTGATTTGTTCTATAGTTTCTGCACATTTTAGTCAAACACTTTTTACAGTTTATGGTTAATGTAAATTTTCTTCAATGATTTGGAGTTTAGAAGCAAAGTAATGCCATAGGTAATAGGAAACATTCAAAACTTTTTTTTTAATTTAATTTTATTATTTTTATTTTTTTAGAGTATTTATGCTCTAAAAATGCACTAGAGCATTTAACATCAGGTCATTCATACTGTTGTAACACAAGAAGAGAGAAGCTAAGGTACTGACTCTTTAAAACTACGTGCAAGCAGCCAAGCTTGAGCAGGCACCATATTTACTGCAGCCTTAAATCAGCTCATACAATAATTCTGCCTGGAAGTAGCAATCTTTGAAAAGAGAAAAGGTACAGCCAGGACACCCACATTTAATTAAACCATGGTTGTGACGAAGATTTCAAAGTTTCAAAGTTTCAAAGCTATTGTAACATACAGAAAGTCTAAAGACTTAACAGGCCAACTTAAGAAGCAAGTGTTTGAACTATTTTTATGCAAATGAACAGTTTGAATAACCTATGGAACATAGTACATTGAAATATGTATTCGCTACTCACAACATATCAGCAAGTTTGACTTGCCTATTTTGCAATGCAAAGCCATGCTTAAACTTCATGGTGATGTCTCTCAAGTGCACAAGCACAATGTGCTATTAGCACTGTAAGTTAAATTTTATTTATCTAAATATTATTGATGTTTTCAAGAGATTTATAAAGATCATGATACTGAAGTCGCGTCTTCATGACCTGTATCTGTGAAATGCACATAGAAGCAAATAGTAGGAGACTAAGCATGTATGGGTGTTTTCTCATACCCTGTCTCTCATCTGAGACATTCAGTCAATATTAAAACCCAAAAGGAAAGAGATGGAATACAGTTCATTTTTGTCAAAATCTGTCTTCTGATATTATCACTGCAAGAATACTGTTCCAAGATCTGCCTCCATTTTTCTCACTAAGTACTGTTTTTTCCACAAAAATTAAAATAGTCATGCTTAATTTGGTATTAGCTAAAGAGGCATTGCTTGCTTTGGCAGAGGAAACCACTTTCCTATTATTTAAATAACAATGCCACATCTCAAGGCCTTTGAGCTTTGCTTTGGAAGACAGCATAACCTCTAGACTTTCCATGAAATTTGATTGATTTATTGCCACACAGAGCATAGGGCACCAGTGCAAATAGCCAAGTGGATGAAGAAGAAGAGGGGACTAAGTGCTTCCCTCCCTGCTCAGTTTCAGGAACAGCCCCTGCTCATCAGCCCAGAGGGACTGCTGAAAGCAAGGCAAACTGAGAAGCAGCAGACCCGTGTGAGCTGTGGGGAACACTGAGGGGCTTGATCCAGAGTCCTTGGTAAGGAGGTCACATAACCAAAAGATGACCACACCCTGTGCACCCATAAAGCAAGTTTTTTGCTTGTTGCAGCTGTACCTCCTCCTGATATCTGCCCCAAGGCTTCCCCATTCCTACACCTGTGTTCACACCATTGTAGGTGGTGCACCCAAGCTCATGTTACATTTCTCTTTCAGCAGGAAGTGTTGGACCTTTCCTCACATACAATCTGTTTCCCAGAAGTGTCAGGAATAACTATGTGTGTTTTTCTTTTTTTCATCAGAACAAAGGTACTATCCCTTCTCAGACTTTTCCACCAACCCATCAAACCTGTTACTTAAGAGTTTATTTTCCTGTTCCGTGAAAAATGGGCTTTTTTTTTTTTTTTTTTTTTTTTTTTTTCCACTCCATCTGTGTAAAGAGACTCTCCACCTTCATTTCTGCTCTGTTCCCTGAAGTCAGGCTCATTTACAGTTGCTTCTTTACTTCGTGTCTGGGTTAGTTTTTTCCTTGTAGACAGCATCACATTATTTTGAGTCATATGCTGTGCAGGAATGATCTTTTCCCCTGCACATTGTTCTTAGTAGAGATGAGATATACCTTTCAATGTTTAGTCCTGCAAAAGCAACAGGATACCACTAAGTAATATAAAATTACTTAATCCATTTGAAAAGTATTAGAACATGCCCACAGCAGTGGCATGTTTTGAGTCACATTTAAAATCAGTTATGGTATTGAATGTACAAAGCAGTTACCAAAAAACAAAGCCACAAGGGTTATTTTAAGCATAGATGATTAACACAGATTTTGCAAATGGTCACATTCAGAAACTTAGAAAAATAGCTAATATTAAAATTGTGAATTTGCTTATTTAATTTTAGAATTGTTTTCTTATTATGTTTTGGAACACTGGCAGTGTTGTGGACTATTATCGGGGGTATCAGAAGCTAGTTTCCCAGTGAGATGCTGGAAAAGTGACTAAGTAACAAGCTACTCAAAACTAGAAGATGTTGCTTCCTGACAGTGCAAAAGGTGTATCTTGGATTTCAGTTGCCAGCTGCTTGCCTTTCCAGATCCTAGCTGACAAGTCAATGAAATCCTGACATCTGAAATGAAGGGGAAGAGGCCACCAACCCAATGTTTTTCTTGACTCCTTATTGAAACCAAGCAGCATGGAGGAGGAAATAGCACGGACTAAATGCAACCTGACAAGTGAATTTAAAGGGTAGTATATCACGCATTTACTAATAGAAGCTTTCTTCACCTTCAGAAAACCATTGCGTTGGGCAGCATGAGACAAGACACCAAGCCAAATGGGCAATGTATATAATTTCCTATCACTGACAATTTTCCCAGTGATGTCAATGAATTAACATTAGAATTGGGAAAACATCTCTATAAATAATCTTGATGAACACACAGTTTGTCACGTTGTAAATAGAATGTCTTCTCAGATATGTAGCTTAAATGATAAATTATATCAAGAAAATGGTGAAAGTGCGTTAACAATATTCTAGTTATATGAAGAATATACCATTATTCTGTTGTTACTGTTGTCTCAACTGTTGTGGTGCATCTCTGACAAATGACTGATTTTCCCTAGAGCTGTTTGCATTTCAATTGCAACTTCAAGATGAAGCTAGAGCAGAAAAAAAATATAATGGGTTTTGCAAATACCAGCTCCTAAAAATATCCAATAAGGATATGTCAGCTACTTTAAGACACATAAAATGGCTGCACCCTTTTGTCTGACATCTTCATGGATCTTATAAGAATTGAGTTTATTTATCAACACAGCAACTTAAAAATGATCTTAAATTGTAGGCTTGGAAAGCAAGTTTCTAATTCATGGGTCACACTGGAAATCTAAAAATTATGCTCAACCAATCAGCAAACAAACAAATGAAAATATACTACGTGACACTTTTCAAAGATGAACAGCACAAATTTTGAAAAATGAATGCTAGCAATAAACTTCTAACATGCAGAAATTGCTCAGAGAAATAATACAGTGAATAATGAATACATTGGAGAAAATAATGACCCATATACTGACAAAACTTGCACAGAAAAAGAGATAAATATGATAAATAAATAAATGCTTTGTTATGAATTATTCACCTAACTCTGTTCCCACCTATAGAAAAGGACTTACTTTCATCTCTGTTCTACCACTATAAATCCTGAGTCACTTTGATTATATCCATTCTATTTCACAAGTATACAAAGATATATATTTCTAGGTTATATTTCTAGGTTACCTGGTTCCAGTGTCACTGAAAGACCAGTGTCCTGAATTAGTCAACACCAGTTTAAATTGACTGAGATATTGGATTGTATTTCTCTCAATCTATCTGAGGTTCAGAACAGGCTCCACTAATGTTAATGAATTAAACTTTGTTGTCTCTTAGAGTACAAAATTATTTCTATATTCTTAGATCTTAAGGGTAGAAAAAAAAATTTGACCACCTAATTCACTCTCCTATATGAAAAGGACCATAATATTTGCCAGACACTCTTCTGTTGAGTTTGGGAGCTCACAAATAAACTCACAGATAGGTATTTTATATTTTAATATAATCATTAAAGAAAAAAAAGCAGGGGAAAAACCAACCAACCAAACAAACAAATAAAGCCTCAGAGTTTGAACTGGTATCCTAAATCTCAGTTTACAGAGTTTAAATAGTTATTTTAGGTCCCAGAATTTGTCATAGAGGAGAACTTGGAATACATTCAATTTTTTACTGTAGTCATTAATACCTCAGTGTCCTTCACCAGATTTCCTAAAATCAGAGGACTATAACCCCTTCTTACAGAAGAGAGCAAATTTAATTAAGGTTTGTTACTCCGGGAGCATATAAGTTTCACAATGCAATTTCATATTTAATACTGTTGAAAGCTATTTGTTTCAAGTCACTGAAAGTTACTCCAATACTTAATGTGTCTACATTGCAATTAGCTGAAAAATGGAATAAAATGAAGAACACTTCCAATACTGTGAACATAGATAGGTTCAGGAAAGATTGGGGCTTAGGAGAAGGGAAAAAGGTAAGTAAAGCTAAAACAAGTGTACATATTTCCTGTAAACTTCATGAAAACTCTACATTATGATTTTTAATTTTTGTTATGTTGTAGGTAATGTGATTGACTTACATGTGAGATTGTTTGAAAATGCTTGCATTGTCAGTGAAGGGTGTTTAAAGACCCATTGTGTGGTGCTATAAAGGTTTATGTTTTGAAAGTATTTATATATTAATAACACTTCAATTGCAGGGTATCTACCATGTGAACTGTGCTATTATAAAATGATGGATTTTCTAGAATGTCACTAAAAGAGAAATTCAGTGCTGACCCAAGGGGACAGATGAGACAAACAAGTACAATATCTGTCACTTTCCAATCATCTCTGTTTTCACATCACAAGAAATGATCATGACTCTTCCCTCCACTGCACACACCTAGAAAAATCAACACCACACACATGCATTCTAGTAATTCAGGTCTCAAATAGGTTTGAAACCAGTCTGCCTTCTATAAATCCTCTCTTTGTTTTATTTATTTATTTATTTTTAAACTTATTGTTACTGCTAAACCAAATGCTCCCTGAGAATTCTGGCTTTATAGATCCAAGTCATTTTATGCACACAAGGTTTTCTTTTGAAAAAAAAAAAAAAGTTAAGCATTTTGATGATTTTCATGAATTAGTAATGGACACAGTGCTAATCTAAGCAAACATATTTATCTTGTCCTGTTCTTGCATTTGTTAGTCCTTTGTGTGATACACTATTTGCTCCATACAAGATTGCTTAGCTCATGTTAACTTCACATGGCTTCCAAGTCCAGAAACTATAAAGTCTAACTGAAATCAAATGTCAGCAAATTGTTATGTGGTAGATAAGAAACTATTAATACTTATTTAAGAGATAGTGGTGATATATTGGACATCTGAGAGATGAGATAAGCAAGGCTTATACTGTCTTTTTTCAGTGGGTTCCTTGTAAAGACCTGTAGCACATTTCCTCTTCCAAAAATAAATAGTGCACTGTGCTGCTGGCTAATCTTAGCCAGCTCGGGAAGTTCTTATTATGCAGAAAATCTATATCCTTAGAACTTGCTAACATTGGGAAATGCTCACTGACTAGTTTTCAGAATTATCTGGAAGCATTGCTCAGGTTCTTCTGTCCTTAATCTTCTTGCATAATACTTTAATCTGAAATGGTTCAATTATAAGCAAAACATAGCAGAACATAGCAATATAAGTAAAGGTGGAAAATAAAAATAATAATAAATAATAATAAAAAAGATCCATTATTAAAGAGTTCCTACTATTTTCTTATTTTTGAGAGCATTGTCCAAAGGTTTCTTGAAAACCAGCAGCCTCAGTGCTGTGACCAATGCTCCAGTTCCTCTTCCAGTGCCCAACCGCCTTCTCTCCATGGAGAACCTTTTCCTAACATATAACCTGAACTTCCCCTGTCACAATTTCATGATGTTCCCTTGGGTCCTGTTCCTGTTTGCAGACAACAACAGAAACATGGATTTGTCAAGGAAATGTGATACCAAACACTTAAAATCATTTATTCTGAATCAGTTTTTTCAAAAGAGTTCTTCGTATACTGATCCAGAACTGATTTTGCTGTCTTGTAGCAATGGTAAGTGGTAAAAGCATTACCAAAGATGACTCTGTAAATCTCTTAGGCAGCACATTCACCTAAGGTATTGGCATAATTTTCAGACCATACAGCATTACTCCTAAGGTATGCGTATAATTTTCAGATCATTCAGCATTACTCTCTCCTCATTTTAGCAAAACTTTTGATCATCTTAACTGAAGTAATACCCTCCACCCTAGGCGGAATGTAAGATTACAAATGTATAAAAATAAAAGGTAATTTATTTATTTATTATTCATTTTCAGTTTATTTAGACAATTATGATGCAGTACTTTATGCAGAAGCTTATCTGTGTAATTGGAAATCATTTTAGGAAGAACAAATAAACTTTTTCACCAATGTAATGGTCAGAGATTGTTTTTCTCTTCATCTTCTGTAACTGGGACTGGGTATGCTACAAAACAGCTGTACGGTTAGCACCTAGCACAGGCTTGCCCATCTTATTTTATGGACAGCATGGGTGTCTCCAGTATTATTGTCTTTATTTCTGAAAATCTTTCCCTGTAGCAATCTTTCATGATTACAGTCAGGCTGATGTATAATAGCTAGCAATGTCCCTGAGTGCTATAATAGTCACAGAAGCTCCATAGGTTGTTCAATTGCAAAGCCCACACAAAGTCATGATGATTTCATTCCCCTCTGATGAAACTATACTGGAATGATAAATTGTTTCAGCAATGCTGGGACTGATACTTTCTGCCCAGAAGACACATAAAATGTAGGCTGTTTTCTGTCATTAATATTGCTAGGATTAATTTTGCTTTTGTGGACAGTTCTTTATTCTTTGTATGATGTCTCCTTTTCAAAATTGTTTTATCTTTTCTTTTTCAGCTTCCATTTTTTGTGCATATTGATAAAAAACATGGATATAAACAAAAGTTAAGTTAATCACTGTTTAAAATAGCTCCATTATTTTAGGCCAAGATGGGAATGAAAATATCAGGCTGCCATATAAGAAGCTGTTGTCAGTCATCCC
Source organism: Aythya fuligula (assembly GCF_009819795.1). Lineage (NCBI taxonomy): Eukaryota > Metazoa > Chordata > Aves > Anseriformes > Anatidae > Aythya > Aythya fuligula. The sequence continues at coordinate 51,562,601 of NC_045562.1, forward strand.
CAGCTATCTCAGGCATTTCAGGAAGGTGTTCTCTTTTGAATACATTTGTCCTTATTATGAAGGACAAAGCATTTAGTTTGGAAAACATTTAATCTTTTCTGGTTTGGGGGTAATTAGTAGGAATGGGTTTTAAATTTTATTTTTATTTTTCCCATAGATAGACTAAAACTGAACACATCAAACAGGATATTTTCCCTGTTACTTGCCTGGTGTTCCTATTGCACCAACTATTAGGCATTTTCAGTGAATGTTTCTCCCTTAGAAATGTCTCAAATTTAAAATATCTAGTAAAAGCTTAGTATATAAAAAAGTCTTTCCACTGTTTCTATATTCTCATTTAACCACATTCAGTTGATATAATTTATCTTTTCCCTTAATATCACTATTTAGAGTGTGTTTTTATTCTGTTTGCAACTTTTCTCTAGACTGCATATGTTTAGTGCTCTCAATTTTCTTTTCCTACTAATCCAAATTCCTAACCTACCAAAGTTGATTGGATAAAGAAAACGCAAGAAGTAAAATGCCAAATACATCATTCATTTATTGTTTTAGTTCTTTTGACTAGATTTATCAGGATTAAGAAACATCTGCTCAAAACCATAAAGCAAACAAGTCAATTTGTTATTTTTCTTTTTAGGGACTTTGCTTTTTTGCTTGTGTTAAAATTTAATGATAAATTCCAAATTTTCAGACTCATACACAGCATTGGCCTCCTAAAGGCAGAACTGATTCTAAATGAGAGAACATAATTTATGTTGGAATGGTTTTTTGGTAGTTGGTTAGGACTCCCTGTTATGCTGAGTGATGATATAAGCCTTCAGTCAATAAAGTCAATAAGGATTCAGTTTGATGGGGAAATCTGAATATAGATTCCCAGCTGCTGAAAATATTATTTCTGACACTAAAAGGAAACAGAAAGACAAATAGGTAGTACCGTGAATGTGTGTGTGTGAGAGAGAGAGAGAGAGGGAGAGGGAGAGAGAATGGATGGTTGTGCGTAAAAAAGATCTTTCCAAAGACGGTATGAGAATACATGTAACCCACAAGACTTGATTTCCAAGAAGTATGAAACATAAAATAATTTATTAAGTTTTTGTATATTTAATGTCATCCTAAAACATGTATTATAACATTCTGCTTGTTTAGAATCATTCTGTTTTTTTACTTTTACATTACAACTTTTTCTTTGAAATTTCTTAATCTAAACTACATGACACTCTAACATTGTGGTGGTTTTACCGTGCTGGGCAGCTAAACCCCACAACCACTCTCTCACTCCCCCTCCTTTAGATAAGGAGGGGAAGAAGTAAAGCAAAGAACAACTCACGGGTTGAGATAAGGATAATTTAATTAAAGGGAAATAATTATAATAATTAAATAAAGACTACCATGAACTAAACAATTTAACTAAGGGGAAATAAAAGGGAAAGGGGAAAAAGGGAGGAAAACAAACAAACAAAATAAATGAAAGCTATATGGAAGTGCAGAGGAAAGAAATTACTCTCTACTTCCCACAAATGAGCGATGATTGACCACGTCCTTGAAGCAAGGCCTCAACGCACGCAGCCGGTGTTCGAGAGGAGGACCGACGTCTTCTCAACGAGAGCCCACCCCTCCCCTCTTCTCCCTGTTTCCACCTTTTATTGCTGAGTGTGACACCACATGGTATGGAATATCCCTTTGATTGGTTTAGGTCAGCTGCCCTAGTGATGTTTCTCTCCTCACTTTTTTGCCCACCCCCTAGGAGGGTTAGAGAAAGGCCCAATGCTGTGCCACTGCTGCTCAGCAGTAGACACAACACTGGTGTGATAACACTGCTGTTCCAGCTACAAGTACAGAGTACGGCACTGAATGGGCTGCTGCTGGGAAAGTTAACATTCCAGCCAGACCCAGTACAAACATTCATAGTTTATTTTCTTCAAATGGCTTTAAATGGATACAAATTATTACGGAAAATGATAGTAAAGAAGATTAGTTTTTAATCTGGATTAACCTAAAAATATCAGAAGAGAATTGATAAATCTCCAGGAACGGAAGGGAAAGGTACCACACTGTGCTGTATTGGAGGCTGTCTTTGTATCTTGCTGGTTCTCTGAAAAGACAGGAAACTTAGTGGGGGAAAAATAAAGTGCATCTGAGTGTGGTCCTTACTAAGACACTAACAAGAAACATCTAACAAATGTTATGAGATGATGACTGATGTCTATACCTTCTGTTTTCTTCTCAAGGAGGAGAACATCAGCACTAGGAGTGAAGTCAGTGGTGAAAGTCAGTACAAAGCAGAAAAATCTGCAGGAAGTATGTGAGCAAAGCCAAACCAAGTTCATCATGACAAGCAGTGGGAAATCTAAAACAGAGAAGAGAGACACAAGGTAGAAAATTGATGAAAACCTAGATTTAGTGGCTTTAAGATTTTACTGTGGTAGCTACGGGTCATCTCCCTAAAGGATCTTGTAAGAATGAGCAACTCTGCCCATCCTTCCCTCCAAACACCTTTTTGCTTTCTTTTCTCAGTCGTTGTCTTGTCCATTTAAATCAATAATTCCTATGAGACAGATCTGTCCATTATCAAGTGGTTGTAGAAAGCCTAACACAACAGCAGGATGACCTGTGTCAGGGACATTGCAATCAGTATACATAATAATAAAGGATACTATAAAATGAGCCTCTGTATTTCTTCCACATTTTATTGGGCAAAGTTCCCCTTAGTTCCAAAAGTGCCAGTGTTCTGGGCACAGCTCCATCATTTTTAGATCTTAACAATATTTATATTAGAAATAATAAATAAAAAAAAAAATAATAATCTAGAAATTGTGAAGAAGAGCCAGCAGTTGTTTAAACTAAACAAATGAATCCCACAACATAACAAACCTCCTTCATCAATAATTTCACATCCCTCCAGTGTGACCTTTGCTACACCTCTGTACAATTTGTGTGAAGCAAGGTGAATGATTGTTCTCTATTCTTGGTGAGGCCAGGAAGGGGACCAGTAAAACCGCTGTATTGGACTTCCAGAGGGCTGACTTTGTGCTGCTCAGGACACTGGTTGGCAGAGTCCCTTGGGAGGTGGTTCTGAAGGGCACAGGAATCCAGGAAGGCTGGGCGCTCTTCAAGAAGGAAATCTTAATGGCGCAGGAGCGGTCTGTCCCCACATGCCCAAAGATGAGCCGGCGTGGAAGAAGACCGGCCTGGCTCAACAGAGAGTTGCAGCTTGAGCTTAGGAGAAAAAAGAGGGTTTATAATCTTTGGAAAAAAGGGCGGACCACTGAGGAGGACTATAAGGAGGTTACGAGGCTGTGCAGGGACAAAATTAGAAAGGCCAAAGCTCATCTGGAGCTCAATCTGGCTACTACTGTCAAAGACAACAAAAAAATCTTTTTACAAATACATCAACACAAAATGGAGGACTAAGGAGAATCTCCAGCCTTTACTGGATGCGGGGGAAACCTTGTTACAAAAGATGAGGAAAAGGCGGAGGTGCTTAATGCCTTCTTTGCCTCAGTCTTTAGCGGCAATACCAGTTGTTCTCTGGATACCCAGTACCCTGAACTGGTGGAAGGGGATGGGGAGCAGAATGTGGCCTTCACTATCCACGAAGAAATAGTTGGCGACCTGCTATGGCACTTAGATGTACACAAGTCTATGGGGCCAGATGGGATCCACCCGAGGATACTGAGAGAACTGGCAGAGGAGCTGGCCAAGCCACTTACCATCATTTATCAGCAGTCCTGGCTATCGGGGGAGGTCCCAGTTGACTGGTGGCTAGCAAACATGATGCCCATCTACAAGAAGGGCTGGAGGGCAGACCCAGGGAACTATAGGCCTGTCAGTTTGACCTCAGTGCCAGGGAAACTCATGGAGCAGATCCTCCTGAGAGTCATCATGCAGCACTTGCAGGGCAAGCAGGCGATCAGGCCCAGTCAGCATGGCTTTATGAAAGGCAGGTCCTGCTTGACAAACCTGATCTCCTTCTATGACAAAGTGACGCGCTGGGTGGATGAGGGAAAGGCTGTGGATGTGGTCTACCTTGACTTCAGTAAGGCTTTTGACACCATTTCCCACAGCATTCTCCTCAAGAAACTGGCTGCTCATGGCTTGGACTGGCGCACGCTTCATTGGGTTAAAAACTGGCTGGATAGCCAGGCCCAAAGAGTCGTGGTGAATGGAATCAAGTCCAGTTGGAGGCCAGTCACTAGTGGCGTTCCCCAGGGCTTGGTACTGGGGCCGATCCTCTCTAATATCTTTATCAATGATCTGGATGAGGGCATTGAGTGCACCCTCATTAAGTTTGCAGATGACACCAAGTTAGGTGCGTGTGTCGATCTGCTTGAGGGTAGGAAAGCTCTGCAGGAGGATCTGGATAGGCTGCACCGATGGGCTGAGGTCAACTGCATGAAGTTCAGGCTAAGTGCCGGGTCCTGCACCTGGGGTGCAATAACCCCAAGCAGAGCTACAGGCTGGGAGAGGAATGGTTGGAAAGCTGCCTGGCGGAGAAGGACCTGGGAGTGATGGTTGATAGTCAGCTGAATATGAGCCAGCAGTGTGCTCAGGTGGCCAAGAAGGCCAACGGCATCCTGGCATGTATAAGAAGCAGTGTGACCAGCAGGTCTAGGGAAGTGATCGTCCCCCTGTACTCGGCTCTGGTGAGGCCACAGCTCAAGTACTGTGTTCAGTTTTGGGCTCCTCGCTACAAGAAGGACATCGAGGTGCTTGAGCGGGTGCAGAGAAGGGCGACGAAGCTGGTGAGGGGCCTGGAGAACAAGTCCTACGAGGAGCGGCTGAGGGAGCTGGGCTTGTTCAGCCTGGAGAAAAGGAGGCTCAGGGGCGACCTTATCGCTCTCTACAGGTACCTCAAAGGAGGCTGTAGCGAGGTGGGGGTTGGCCTGTTCTCCCTTGTGCCTGGTGACAGGACGAGGGGGAATGGGCTTAAGTTGCACCAGGGGAGGTTTAAGTTGGATGTTAGGAAGAACTTCTTTACGTAAAGGGTTGTTAGGCATTGGAATGGGCTGCCCAGGGAAGTGGTGGAGTCACCGTCCCTGGAAGTCTTTAAAAGACGTTTAGATGTAGAGCTTAGGGATATGGTTTAGTGGGAACTGTTAGTGTTAGGTCAGAGATTGGACTCAATGATCTTGAGGTCTCTTACAACCTAGAAATTCTGTGATTCTGTGATTCTGTGATTGTTAGCAATGTGACTAACTCTCATTTTACTGAAAGTAATTTTGGGGTCTTTTTTTTTTTTTTTTCAGCAAAGAAAATTTTTTATTTTGATTACATGAATAGAGACTACACTAGCTTGGAGTAGAACTTTTCTGAGTTCATATTAGAATTCAAAGAGTGACCAGTAGAATAAATAAATAAATAAATAAAAGCAAAATATATTGTATAGAAGTAGGTGCAGAACAGAAATATATATATATATATATACCATAAATTCAGGAGAAAAAAAAAAAAAAAAGACAATTCAGATCAATTTGATTTGCATTTAGATATAATCAGTTCCAAGCATGAAATGCTACTTAATCAGGTAGCAGCTTCATTAGCAGTAGTTAATCACATACTACCTTCAACTCATTTTCAAAAATTGGAATTAGTAATTCAAATTATAGCAATTAAAATATCTCAGTTAAGGGCTTGAGTCATCTGCAAAAATTCTTATGCAAACTCACCACAAATTTACGAATCATTTTCTAAGAGCCCGAATGTGTGTAGAATATCTAATTTTAAAAGAAAAATGCATGTGATATTAACTAGGTAATACAGCATTCTGTATGTAAAATAACTGTAATTTTAAAGGAAGCAGCTTTATTTATTTATATATTTATAGGAAGCTTAACTCTGGGATTTTACTGTCACTTTAACCATGTAGAAAGTCAGCTTTTTTTATCTATGAACACAAATAGCATATTAAAACTACCTCCAGCAATTTATTTGAGTTACAGCTCTTAGAAAACACTGTGACCCCTCAGAGAATATCTCCAATATAAATAAATAAATAATATCTACAAAATAAAACTCCTCACAGCTTGTAAGACTCCTGGATGCAATCCACTTGAACAAGTCATTTATTTGTCATTTAGACACAGCATATGTGAGTAGAGAAAATGCATGAGGAAAAGTTGTGTTTTCCCTAAGTGTTATGTGATTTATGGATATTGCAATTTTGAATACTTGCTAAAGCATTATATTTTTAATAGTTATAACTTCAGAAATTATATTCTACTAAATAGGGTTATGGACTGAAAAAAATATAAAAAAAATATTATGAGTTCTGTCCACTGAGGATTTTCAAGGGTAGAACAAGTGAATTGTAACACATTTGTCATATAAAGTTAAAATAATTTCATTAGTTGTATGTGATGCCTAATTAGTAACTTTTCTGATGTGCAAACTGCAATTCACATATGTTCCTATTTAGTTGTGGTATTTTTAATTTCTAAGTGATGGCTCACAATATTTATTTTTTTCACTGAAATAATAAAAAGAAAATAGTACTCTCACAGGTGTCAGGCAGACTGAGGAAACCCATACTGGAAATGCAGCAGACAAGTTTTACTTAAAATCTTTTCATAGTATCCTAGGTGCTGCGTAAAACATTTTCAGTGTTGAATTTGTTATACAAAGAGTGGATGTATCTTTGAAAGTTGCCTGGAACCACTGATAGCTGACTTTCGAGGAGTTATATTAATAAATCAGCTTCTTAAAACACCCTGAACTTTTGCCAATCTCCAGCACAGGATTAAAAAGAACCATGGGAAAAACAGGATGTAGTATTCGTACCTAATATATCATCAACATTTCGTTGCCTTCTTACTTTCCAAAACACCCCCACCCAAAAAAAAAAAAAAAAAAAGTGCAACTCACACATAAGCTGCAAAGTCTCTCTGCCCAATAAGATAACATAAGCACATTAAACAAGGATTTGTGTGATCCTAAGAGTCCCAAGGAGCAGAACTGTAAATTTGTCCCTTCTCCACGCATCCCAGAGTTTGCACAAAGAGTTAGATAAAAGGAATGGCTAAGAGCTTTTGTAGTGACTAATATAAAGTATGAATAAATTAACACACACCTTCAAATTAAAAAAAAAAAAAAAAAAAAAAACAACAAATATGAAAGGGAAACAGTCAGCATTTGCACTGGTATAAGATGCTTTCTTAGACCCATGGCCAGTTTGATAGGGATCTGTAAAGTCAGGTCTCTTCACTGCTGTTTATAAATGGCTTTTGTATTAGCAGAAGAAAATAACAGGCTTCTTTAAAAAAAAATAAAAAAAAAATAATGACAGTCATGACTACTTTACTTATTAGCATAATGAGCAGCTGTTTCATAATTAATATACTGTTTAAGTGCTATTAGCAGAGACATGTGATTCAAAAATTCAGTGAAACATGAAAGCACAAAGAAATAAGGAAACAGTCCTGTTTGCTGTCTCTTCCACCCCCATGTATCCCAATGCCTGCATTTGAGCCTAAAGCTCATCTTGAATGAAGAACCGTGATACAAAAGAAGGAGGTACATAATTTTTCCACTGAGTATTCCTCAGTTACATACTGGATTATTTTATGAGAGGTGTAAAACATTGATATGAGCATCCCTCTGCCCCCAGACATGGACAGTGCTCTTGCCTAGTCAAGTCACTTGCCTAGTCAAGTGCTCTTGACAGTTAAACTGTCAACCTAGCAGTCTTCTAGACTGTGTGAGCTCTATGTGCCCAGAAGATTATATAATCTTGCTCAAGCATTTCCAGTCTTCTTGCATGGTCTTCTGTCTGTGATAATGTAACTGAAGGTAAACAGATAAAATTCACAAGCATCTGAATCCCATTAGCTTGCTGGGAAGCCCAGGTAAAATGCAGATGATTGTTAGGGCACTTCTTGCATCCATCTCTATTTCCCAATATTTCTGTACATTTGGTTAGGAAATGAATAGAAATTCTCTATTAAAAAATAATTATAATAAATATGAAAGTAACTAAGTATTAGTACATAATGTTGCTCACTAAACCCTAAGAAAATGTTCAGAAATACATTTTGCTCAAATTGGGAATTTCCAGATCTGTGAAACTTTTCCTTTCCACACTCTGAACTGGAGTTTAGGAATATTCAGATGCTTGAAGAATTATATGAATATCAGGATTTTCTTCCAGGGATAGTCATAACTCTTAAGTAGTCCTGAAAATTACAGACTGAATTTTTAGCTATCAGCTATCTAAACACCTTTTTAAAGTCTATCACTGACAGAGAGAACATTCACTGCTTTTCAAGAAGCAGTGGAAACCTTCTTATTACTGTTTAAAAAATTGAAACCTCAGGCAGTCACAGCAGTCCCAGATGTACCAAGGTCTTATTGTAGTCTGCTATTTTAATATTTATTATTATGACATTATCGAGATGTCAAAGAACATCTCATTTTAATACATGTATTAAAATACAAGAAAATTAATTAATTACCATAATTTTGTATTTAAAGTTGCTCAACTTTTGAAGAAAGGACGGAAAACTGTACGAGCAAAGAAGAAGTTTGCCTTATTCATGTCTCTATAATGGGTCCTATTAAGCTTCAACAAACTATACTTAAGCTGATCTTGAAAAACATTTATTTCCAGTCTCATACAGTTGTGAAAGAATTGCCATGTGAGTGGCCATAGTAAATTTGAGTCCTTTCTTTAAACAAGATAAAGGTGTAAGAGAATCTGCTGCTCTTGTAGACTATGGGAAAAGACTATAATCTGGATTTCCTCCTGTATATCACTTGTCATTGCACATTATCTTTCAGTAACAGCTGGTGACATAGACACTGTGCCTTTAGGAAAGTTCCCTTTCCTTTCTTCCATCTGTTTCAGTCCATTTACCTCAGAGATAAAACTCTGTTTTGGTTGGTCTGTTCATAATATCTTATCGAGATCATAATTTAAAACCCTTCTGTTGGTGATACAGATCGTGTATTTTTTTTATTTCCTTAGAAATAGCTGAAAATGATGGTTCCTGCTATTCTGTTTTTTTTCATGCAACAGAGGTTTTCAACAAGCTAACCCATAGGAAATAATAAATAAATAAATAACACTGAGAAACCCAATTTCTCTTTTTTTGTATCAGTAACTCCTTGTGCTAAGTAAAGAAATTTGTTCATACATATATCTCCTTTGTGTCCTTTACTAAATTATTCTGCTTATCCATACAAGAAGTATTTCTTCTAACTGAGTTCTGGATAAAACATTTTAGATTAACAGCACCTCCTCATTGTCACCTTACATAAGGAACAAAACCTCTTCAGTCTTTTCCTAGGCATCTTAATAATGGTGATCTAGCTGTTCCACCTGCATTATACAATTCCTGTATTTCTAAGAATGAGATTAACTTACCCACTCTCTTATTCTTAGTTCCCTGTATTTTGAACACTTTTCAGAAATTTAAATAGCACTTTTGGGTGATGATTTCTGTGAAATATTAGTATCTACTTTTATTCCATACTCAACACTGGATTGTTTGTTTTGTTAATATTAGCATAAAAAATCAATACACATATTGACATTGTTAAGATCCTGAGAGTTTTGAGACAGTGTACATTTAGTGAATTTTGTAGTTAACATTCTAGAAAAATCTTGTGAATGTCTGCATTTTTCAATTTTTACAAGGGCCTGTAGTGGTAGGACAAGGGGTAATGGCTTTAAACTAAAAGAAGGCAGATTTAGATTAGAAATTTGGAAGAAATCATTCATTCAGAGGGTGGTGAGGCACTGACACAGGTTGCCCAAAGAAGCAGAGGATGCCCCATCCCTAGAAGTTTTTAAAGCCAGGTTGGATAGGGCTTTCAAGCTACCTTGTCTAGTTGAAGGTGTAGGTAGGGGGGATGGAAAAAGATGATCCTTAAGGTCCCTTCCAATCAAAATCAAAATTCTATGATTCTATGATTTGATGAAATGGAAAATAGAACATTTACTTTTTGCAGAAATTTTCTCATGGCATATTTTGGCATCTTGATATTTTGGATGTGGCTTGAATACTCTTTTTAAAAAAATAAAAATATTTTCTACAACTTTTCCTCTGAGCAGTTTCTGACTTTTTTATTAAAAATGGAAGATCACAATTGTTCTTATTGTTATTGGGAGGTGACAAATCTTAATTTCATTGGAAGCAGGACAAGACACTAATCAAAGACAGCTTCGTTCTCTGCTATCAATTTCTCAGAAAGCCAAAACTGAACTAAATATGTCTTATAAAATAATACATATATAAATAATCAAACAAGAAAAGTGGTGCTACCACCACAAGCACCTACAATAAACGTAATAACCTCAAAATTCAAACTTCACAACTTAAGCGTGTTTATGTGTCATTAAATGACAGAAACTGCTATTTGTCTCACCATCTTGGGCAGGATAGATTATAATTGCCAAAGAATGTGAAAGTTTTGTTTCAGAACACATTTATTTATTCAAAACGTTGTTCTCTGGGGGTGACCTCAGGAGAGCTTTCTCATTTTTGTTAACAATCTGGTGGGAGACTGCTCACACAGTGCTACTCAGTGCTCAGTGCATTTAGGAACACTGAATTCTCATTGCCTGGGAACAAAGAAAGATATTTCCAAGCACATTTTAAATACATATTATTCTGACAAGTTAACATGTGGAATATTTCTCACATCTAAACATTGGGTATATTAAAGATCAACAACAATTTTCCTAATTAATTAATAGTGTTTTTAGTCTAGATGTTTACCTTAGAGCCTGACAAGCAGAGATTGTTAGCAAATGGAAAGAGTATATTTATGTTACAAGGCTTTGCAGCCAAGTCTAAACCAAAAACATTTTGCAGTTCATCTTCTTTCAGTAAACAAAATTTTGTGAATTTCTAGCCAAAAACATTTGCTGGTTTTGGATGGGCATATAGATGATATGTAAAGCACATTCTGGGGAAATACATCTGCACTTATTGCAAGTAACTGGAGAAACATTTAGATGAGTTGTTAGTGATTCATTTTTGAAATAAATTCACAAACAGAAAGAAAACAGACTTGCTGGAAGAAAGGCACACAAAATCTTCTTCCACCCTAAGATGAAGTGCAGGGAATTAAGGCTGGAGGAATTGCAATATGGTAGATGGTTGTACTCTTGAGAAGTTGATATTCTCCCAATTTATTTAGAACAGACAAGAATGGGGTTAATGCTAAGGCTATGATGTAAATACTTGCATAAACTATGCTGTCTTCCCTCAGGAAGGCTAGAATTTGTCTCATGTCTCATCTTTATGCAGATAACACATGAAATTTGTCAAGTTTCATGATTTCATGTTGTAGGATAGTCTGATGTAATCTTATCATTAGGCCAATACCAATAAATGCAAAAGAGCTTAAGAAATGGTTAACCAAAAACTCAGGAGTGTTTGTCAATAAGAAAACTTCAAAAATTTAAAATTAAAATATTTCTATATTACACCTAGTGCTATTTACGACCTTAATAAGTCACAGTAATCATTGAAAACAAGATGAAAGATTAGGTTAGTTCAATTCATGGGTCTTAAATGGGTCTAAATGGGTCTTAAAAACAATTGACTATAAAGTTACATATCAGAAAACAAGAACTGCAAACTATGTTTACAGGGTGCAAAATGAGCTCCTTGGGTAGTGATGTCCCTTGGGGTAATGGTGATGTTGGCTATATCTACAGAAAGTCCTGAGTAATGGAAAACCTAAATATTGTGAAAAGAACACAGGACTCATACTGAACCAGTGAGTTATTTCCAGAGATGTGCTGCATATGAAGAGATCTCAGAATGTATAAGGGGAGCAGTGAATATAAATAGGATATTAACTTTCACATACAGCATTGTGAAGACATAATATAATGTTATACTTAGGATTTTCAAAGATTTTAAAAACTAAAAAAGATATCAGGGTACTTTCACAAAAAGAAACAGAAATAATCAGAAAGTCCGCAGATAGAAAAATTATACAGTAAAACATTGTCTGGTTGGTCAGCATAAAATAAATAAATAGTTAAATAACTACATGATTAACTATCTTTATTTGATAACACACTGGTGCTGATGGGCATTTAAGCTTACCAAGAAAGGAATATGGATGGCTTTTGAAGCCGCAAAAAAATCAAATCAGAAATAAACTATCTTCTTAGCAATTACAGTGATTAACCAGTTTTAATTAACATTAGAACACAGAGACTGAAAAAGAACAAGTTGTTTATATGAATTAAGAATGTTTAGGTTCAGTTCTGTGTTTCTAGTAGAAAGACTGCAGACACAGATTAACTGCCAAACCAACACCAACCATAACCACTGGAAATTGCAACTCCTGGCACAGCGACCTTGGAGCTGGTCACTATGGCCTGAAGCTCTTCACTAGAACTGAACTTTAAATCAAGTACTAATTATATGACTGTATGCACAAAATAGGTTCTAGAAGCAGAATGTGTTGTGCTTGAGTTCCATTTTGTAGGTACAAATTTTTCAGGCTTAATGCATCTAAAAAGAAAGAAGGCTGAATTCTTATGGATGAAAGCTAATTTAAAAAAAAAAAAAAAAAAAAAAGATCTTAAACTTTAAGCTCATCTTGAAATTCCTTGGAGAACAATATCAAGAACTCCACTTGAGCAGATGAGCATAAGGCATAGAAAGTTGTTTGTTTTCTTTTGTTGTTTTGTTTTTTTGTTTTTGTTTGTTTGTTTGTTTTTTGTTTTGTTTGTTTTTATGACAGGCATTACATTGATCTCCATTATTTTGACTTTGCAATGAAGTCATGCCAACTTTAGTTAAACAATATTGAAGTATTGTATCACTTATGCTGCAGCAGCATAAAGCTACTGAAAGGTAATAAAAACATAAGGCACATTTTCTCACTTACCCTTTAGGATGAGGCTAAATAGTTTACGGCTCCTCAGCTTGGAAATGGGAGAACAGGAGGGACAGAGAATAGGCATACAGTCAATCTCTTTTTTTGTGATACCACAGCCAGGTGATACCCAGTGAAATTAGCAAACTTCATATTCAAGTGACACAATGGGGGACATTTTGGCACAATTTACTTTAAGCTGTGAAACTTTGTGTTTAAATGTCAATAAATAAATAAATAAATAAAGTAAACAAACAGATCAGCACACTCTTGGAAGATTGACCCACCGGGATGAAAAGTTACACATGAAACAGTCTGGATGAAGCAGCACAGGAAGTCACTAAATGTCCTATATAGGTGTATAGGGAAGTGTATAGGTGTATAGGTGTATCACTCTATATCACTCTATACTTGCCATGTTTCTCAAAACCATTTTGTAGGTATCTACAACTGACCACTGTTGGAGATAAGGTACGTGAGCACAGCTGGGGTCAAATATTTGGTCAAACTGTAATATCCTTGTAATTACAGCACAAGCTGCAGTATCTTTCTGAAAACATAGTTATTGAAACAAACAAATATATAATATATATTTTAATTTCTACTGGTCCACAGAGAATCTGAGTTCATTCAATGTGACTGCAGAGTAAATTTTTGCAATGAAATACTGAGAAATCAATTTGTCTGTACAGAGGAAATAACATCCATATGAGGAAGTAGTCTACTGCAGTTATGCTTATGAGACAAACAGCTACTCATGAGTCTTGGGTAAAAAACTAGACACCAGCTTTAGGCAGCTCAAAATGTAAGCAAAACCTTTCAAGTTTAAGCTTCCTTCTTTCAGACTCAGACAAGCATCTATTAAAAAGTAACTATGATTTCTCTTTAAAAATTGTGTTTATAGCAGGGTGGAGAACATATATCTTGGGTAGGTTCAGTCAATGTAGTAAAATCAATATCATTAGCCTAAAAGCTCTGTATAGCCTGTACAGGCTTTGACAGGCTTCTCTCTTTAAGAAGAAACAAGAATCCTAAAAGAATCCACTTACCACATGGGTTTCGAACAGATTTCTCCGGAGAATGATGAAAGAATCATTTCAAATACATGTACTTTTTAGAGGATATAGGGTATTCCTCCCCTTCTCTTTCCCCATTGGAAAAAAAAAAAAAAAAAAAAAAAGGAGTTTAAAAATTCCTTTTTCCTTGCTCATGTATTTCTCTAAGATAAGCATTTCTGCTACTTTCATTTAACATAAGTTTTGAAATAGCTTAATGATACTGATTTATTTTTTTTAATCAATTTGTAAAGCTCCCTACAGTTACAATTGGAATTTATTTGGAATTTTATTGTAACAGAATCAATATTTATTAGTTTTCTGAAATTCTTCCAAGCTTGTTTAGTTAAGAAAATAGTTTTCTACTACTGCATTTAAATGCAAACAGGCAAGTAAATTACACAAGTTATGTTGAAAAGAAATAAAACCAAAAATGAAACATATAATGAGAATGTTAAGAAAGGAAATGGATTAATTTTCTGACACCAAATTTCTAAACAATAAGCATGCTTTTCTAAATATCTCAATGTACAATATTTCTCCTGAAATTAGACTATGCTGAGTTCTTTGTAAAGTATCAGAGTATTGACAATGTATATAGTTTTCAGGAAAAAAAAAAAAAAAAAAAAAAATGAGTTACGTTAGATTTCTGGGAGGCATTGTGCATTGTGATATATTTTTAGAGTGATACATGAGAATTTGTAATCAATTATTTATTATACTTTACTATGCTTGGAACTTATTCTTCATAAGTTACAATAGCTGTAAGTTCAGATGGTCATATTTTAAGATCTAACATTAAGGAAAAATAAAAAATAAAATTAAAAAAAAAAAAGACTCAGGGAAAAAACAAATATATATATATAGCAGCTATGTAGACTTTACTATTGTCCTAAAGTAACTGTTAATAACAAGGAAAATGATTTCATACCTTTCTAATGATACAATATAGAAATAATTACCTTGTGGAGAAATGCTTCAGTCTTGCTTTATATTCAATTGAAATATAACATGTAATTCTAATTTTTTTCCATAAATAGGGACCCTCTTATGCAATCGTCAAGAGAAAATGGCAGTTGAACCATAGTCTGTTTTGCTGTCTCATGCAGTATATGAACTGGACAAATATTAACTCTTATGTTCTGCCATCTGCTATATTGTACAGGCCTGATATCTCCCTTAGTGACATCATCAGTCACAAATGAGAGTACACTTTTCAAGTTTAAAATGTTTATGTTTCTGAATGTTATTACTAGTGTCCTAATGTAGTCTTGAAAATAATAATCTAGGCAATAAATTCACTTTGAGTGGAACGACAATGATAGGAAACCACTATTGAGTGACTGAATAAGAATAAAGTTATGGCACATTTTTACTGCTTCTTTATCAGTCTTATTGACTGCCAAAAATAAATAAATAAATAAATAAATAAATACATAAATTTACGCATAAAAGCTGTTCTGTGCATATATTTAGAAAAACTGTTCATGATGTCTTACATCTATCCACTGTGGCCAATAAGAAAACTTCTGCAAAATCGACAGCAAGCTTTGTATCAATTATTCTATTTTTTCACAGATGTTTACAAAAGCATTCCTCCCAATTCTGGAAAGTGCAAAGGCTGTTCTAATTCAGAAGCATTCTGACTTACTGATGAGTGTCATCAGCTCTGTCACTGTCAGCTTCGCAAGCCAGGTATTGATGTGAAAATTACTAGGTAATGCTTATATCTGTCCTTAAATCTTGGTCAATTTCTATAATATTCATAAGCAGTTCATATAGTAAAAAGTATGTAGCTCTAAAGCTAGACAAATATATGACATAAAATCTCTGAAACCCAAGAGCTTGAGTGCCTGCTGTGTTTCTTTCAGGTAATACTGAAAATAAAATTTAAATCCTTAATATTCTCTGAGCTTTTTCTGTAGTAAAAAAAACCCTGTTATTTATTCACAGTCACTAATGAACCTTTCCATAATATTTGTTTTTCTTTTTTTATGATACTTTCTTAAAGAGGAAATCAAGAAAAAAAAAAAAAAAAAAAAAGTTTGAGGTTGTATTTTTTTTAAAAAATTGTCTCAGATGCTAAGCTGTATGCATGATGTTATTTCTCATTGCAGTTCAGCAATGTTTTAGGAGAACACAATGTGTGGAGTTTTTATTATATATTTCAGAGGTTTGGGGGCATTTAAGTATATATATACATATTTGTATATATATATTAAGGTGGGTTTCCTCTGAACTCAAAACTGAAAATAGGTTTAGTCAATTTCATTAACATTTGTAATGGTTAGGTTAAAAAAAGGTTTTTAAGGATTCTGATATCTTCAGAGTGAAAAACATGACTGCTACTAGTAAAGAAATGATAAAATGGCAGATAAAATTCCATGAGGAAAAAAATGTTCCAAAGAGAAAAAAAAAATAACATACACAAGAAATCAGAAATTGAGATATAATTGACAGAATTATGAAAATGTCATTTCAGTGCTCAGTAGCAAACATAAAAATAAAAACAAAAATTAAAAAATGAAATTTTGGGAATTATTGGAAGTTAGGGAAAAGATTATACTTCTATGTGATGCCTTGTATCTTGAAAATTGTTCTGTTTTCCTGAGGACATAGCAGAGCTGGGAAAAATAAAGGGAGAAAAAAGAAAATGTATAATTAGAGTACTTAAACACATGGAAAGACTTCTGTGTAAGAAAACAGTGAATTTATGCAGAACAGGACCAGAACCCTTCAGACTGTAAAAGAGCAACTACTTGAGGGAAATATAGCAGAGGTTAACAAAATCATAAGAGATATTGAAAAGGTAAGTAGGGACATAATCTTTCAATATGCAAATTAATGGCCATCAAATAAACCAGCATGAGGTAGGTAAGGATGTATTTCTCGATGTAGTAAGATGGCTAACTGTGGCCTCTGTGGGATATTTTATATACTAAATGTACACAGGTTCAGAAATGACAGAACATATTCAGGGATGAAAAGTCCACTGAGGACTGTTGAATACAAAGATATTATCTCTGGAGCAAGAAGTCCCTGATCCATAAATCACTGGAGGCTGTGAATATACTACAGTATACTGGCTGTGTGTTTTGTTTTTTTCCCTCTGGATCTATATTGGAGACACTTGTGGATGCAGATCTGGAGGGACTTCTCTTACCTGCCTTCTCTTATCTTATTTCATACTGAAGTCCTACAGACTGGCTCAGGGGCCTTTCATGGTGTCACAGCAGATATTTGCTTTATATTCAAGACTGAGAAATGAAATATCACTTATAACACTAAAATTCTTTAGAAGCTGTCCCAGTGGTCTTTATGAAGGTTTCATGAGAGTCCTTCAAAAAGACCTGTCATGGTAACTGACAGCATGGTCCAAATCATAGAATCTTCGGAGTGGTACTTTTGAGTTTGTGCCAAGTTTCCCTAAGTTTCTATCTTCATGGTCAAGAGACTTTCAAAAAAAAACAAACCAAACCAAACCAAACCAAACAAACAAACAAACAAACAAACAAAAAAACAGACAACAACCACCAAAACAACCAAAAAACAATAATAAAATACATAAATAAATAGAAACACCAAAGCACCACCCCTATTAGCCTAGTTCTATGTTTAATTACTCTTATGCTCTTATGCATAAATGTTTGTTTTTTTTTCAGCTGGATATTCCGTGGTTGGCAAACATTATAAGAAAAGGAAGATGAAGTGTGATTGAGGTAAGAGAGAGGCATGTAGCCATCATACATAGCTTGAAAGAAACCACATGCCAAGGACAAAAAAAGAAATGAAAGTATTTTCTACTTTTCCTGTTTGAACAAAATAGAACGTACAAGCAAGAAGTGCAAGGTGAAATCCAGATGTCAACATGAGGTGCTCAAAGGGCTCTCTTCAGAAGAACCAGAAGCAGTAACCAAAAAAACAGCAAGAATGTCATTGCCTGGATGATTTTAAGAAGGGCTGGATATGGGGAAGAAGGCAAATATTAGCAATATTGTATTCTGAACAAACTGACCAATTGCTAGAAAAATACCTTTTTTTTTTTTTTTTTTTGTATCGAGAGTGAGGAAGATTTGTCAGCTCTTGAACCCCAAATAAAGGAAAATCAAAAAGACAAAAATCATAGACAGAGAATAATAGAGGTAGCAACACCCCAAGCTTCTTAACAGTATTTAAAAAAAAAAAAAAAAGGCAACAATAACAACAATAACAAAAACTTACAGACACATCATTTTCTGCTAAATTTTACATACAAGAGCTCCTTTTGGTAAACTTAGGGCATATTTTATCTTATTTATTTATTTATTTATTTATTTATTTATTGTATTGCCAGTGGTTATGATGCTCAATATTTCACAGTACTTCCTTTTTTTATGGTGTGTTTGTAACCTCAGAGGTGTGATATTTCAGCATGATTATTCCCTTTGCAGAGTAATCCAGAGAAGAAAAAAAAAGCTTACACCTCTTCCATTAAAAATATCAAAACATCCTTTTGGTATTATCTTGCATGCCTTATAAAATAACAACTCTGCTTCTTTCAGAATTAAAAGAAACCAAATTGATGTTCAATAAAGTATACAGAATGAAAATCACAATGAGAAATAATTATTTTTATATATATCTCCTTCAAAATTGAAAACCAGTAACATTTTTGAAAAGGTAAAAAAATTGTAAAAGAAATCCCTTAGGTAAATACCCAGTATAAAGTGTCTAACATTGAATTCAAAATATAGCTTTTTATTTTGTTCACTAATGAATCGTAAAATATCAGGTTCCTCAGCTGCAAGAAACTTACTGACCTACACAGCAGACAATGCATAAGGATAACAATTTAAGTACAACTAAAATGTTAGTTTTTATAAATATCATGAATAGGTCCTTGACGCTGAAATTAAAAACATATATATGTTACAGAAAGTTGCTTTTGTACAACACGCATGACTTCTTGTTACTATGACATTCATAAAACATTTTTACACTGTTCTGAAAATACATAATCATTTAAAAAATACTTATGAAAACTTCTACCCAGAGAAGGTTTTATACAGCCTCAAAATCATTTCTTAGCCTCACTCATGTTGTGTATAAATACCAGGTACAGGGATAATAGAATGGTTCATTTCCCATACTATGTAGTCTATAACGTAACTAAGATTTTTTCCCCAGAGTGTTAAAAAAAAAAAAAAAAAAAGAAAAAAAAAAAGAAAAGCTTAAAGAATAAGAATCACTGACAGGAGGGGCTTGAGAATGGTTTAATGGTGTAGCGCAAATGGCACTGGGGCAAGGCTCAACTGGTAGTGGTGTCACACAGGTCGTGGATTTGCATTCAAAGAGAATCTACAGTAGACACATTTTTCTTAGAATGTGGCTAAGAAACTGTGTTCATATCAAAATACCAAATGTGAGGTCAGAAAATGTGCAAAGTGCTTTGCTGTATTTGCTGACTTATTCAGACATGAATGTTTTGATGTACCTCATGATTTTATCTCTGAAATGATGTGGTGAAGGCTGATCACAAACAGCAGAAGATTCTAATTACTCTCGATGAATATCACGTAATTAATTTCAGAACACAAATAAATAAATAAATAATTCAGAGCATTAACCATGTAACTAATGCAGAATCTACTACAAACAAATTATATTGTGTTCTTATCTGCCTTTGCTATAAAAAAAAAAATAAATAAAAAATCAAGATAGCAGAGAAACAATGAGAATTAATTATTTGTAAGAAGAACGCATGTCTTTAGCTGCTTGAACTATCATCATTATTCCTATTTTCCACCTTGCAAAATAATACTAAGAACTGTCACTGTGTAGAGGTATAGTTATGATCCTTGCAGCTAGGTTGTCTAATAAATACAAGTCTCAACTTCATTAAACTGTATGAGATTATCTTGGTGAAGGACGCAGGAGGAGATCTTTCAATTTTACAAAAGAAGAAGGGAAAGAAAAAAAAAAAAAAAAAGAAAAGAAAAGTTGTGCTTCTGCTTAATGACAGAAGCACAACTTTGAAAAGACTATTGCTAGCTGCTGCAAATTATTTGTACAAAAGTCAAACACAGGAACGTGAGCATGGATTGAACGAAAAGCAGCACTAGAATCTGCCCAGAATGTTAAAGCAAGAATAAATAAAGATACAAATAATCCTTAGGAAATTTTAAAGTTTTTAAGTATGAGCTCTATTTCCAGGATAAAAATAAGGGTAAAAATATAATCTTAGATTTTAAGGTATTATTGTCATTCTGCATTATTGTATATTACTGTACTTTCTTAACTCATGGTAAATAAAATTTGCTGCTTCTCCAAAGATACTTTTGCCTCTATAGATTGAAATAAATAAATAAATAAATAAAATAAAGCAAAATATTACTGGATCATTAGTTCTACGGCAAGGAATATTTGCGAAGAGGTAGAGTAAGGCTGCAATGCTGTATCACTTAATTTTGTATACCTAACATCAAGCTTGTAGTAACATAGTTACTCATAGTTACTCATGTAGTAACATGTTACTCATCCATCACCTTAGGAAGCAAATATTCCTGCTGAACCAAATTATAACAGACAGGGGTTTTAGCAATTCTGTTTAGCAGATTTAAGAAGAGAGAATGTGATGAATATTGTAAATTTCTCTACAGACTAAGCCCCACAGCACTATGACATAGAGACATGTACATATTAGGCTGAGATCTGAATTCTTAGACTTGAGTCTTGGTTATTTTTCAGGATGGCATTTTAAAGTTATGTTGAAGAGGCAGATACACAATTCTCATCCAAGCACAGGGAAAAAAGTGCAGATGTTCTTATTTGAATGCTTTCTCTCTTCCAGACCAGTAACTTAGCTGCAAGGATATTCTGCCTCTCACAGCTTCCGTGTTCTTGAGAGGCTGACAGAAGGCTGACAATGTGCACGTAGTCTGAGATTTTTAGGTGTATTTACATAAAATAGTTAATCAAAAGCTAGGCTATTTTAATGCTATATTTCAATGTTGATTAAAAAAAATAGTAAATTTAGTAAGTAAACGAAAATTAGAAGAAAAAAAAAAAAAGAGGGGGCAAAAAAGTGCAACAGACATTTGAGAAAACCAGAGGCTGTTTTACCTTTGTTTCACTGATATATATATATATCAAATATATATATACACATATATATATAATTTTGTATATAAGATTGAACATGGAAAGCTTTAGTCTGATTAGAAACCTTTTGATTGCAGGTATAAACTTTTTGATTACAGGTAAATATTTAAAGTTGAAACTCAACACGATGCTAATCATGGGAGAACTAATCTTACCTTGTAATACATAGAAAATGTAATTTATTACAGTATACCAACTGTGGTATTTAATCAATTTAAAATTGATTTTACATTGAAATAAATGTAAATTTCTTGAGAAGGTGAATTTATATTTTTGATAATAAATGTCTTTACATCTAACACTGATGAAACCTCTAAGGTCTCTAAGTTCAATTGAGGTCATTCCATGAAACTTATTTTAAATGTATCCTGCTTCAAACGGTAAATAGGAAGTAGTCTTCATCAAAGCATCCTTCTGGTGGTAAAGAATGGAAAGAAATGTGGAAAGAAATCCTGGCATAAGAACTAAGGATACTCTGCTCTCCTTGCTGCTACTGTCCTCAGAGCTCCACACTTCTACAGCTTGCCAGATGCTTTTAGACTGCAGATGTTGTTTCTCCTACAATATTGGTCCCCTAGGACCTTATTCAGCTAACATCCAAGGTCCACATACACTTTCTTTTTAACAGTCCCTTCAGAGCTCTTGGCCTCACTTGGGAAGGCAGAGTGATCCCTGTGTACCTTTTTTTTTTGTTTGTTTTCTTCTTCTTTTCTTTCCTCAGAGAGGAATTACACAGGGGTATTGCCTCTGCCTACTATAGTTAGTTTATTGTATTCAAACCCTTTTCACAGACTCACAAAACCACAAAATCACAGAATGGTTAAAGTTAGAAGGGTCCTTTGGAGGTCATCCTAGGGAGCCCCAAGCAGGGCTTCCTAGAGCAGGTTGACCAGGACCATTTTCAGACAGCTTTTGGAGATCCCCATTGAGAAGGAATGCACAATCTCTCTTGGCAACCTGTGACAGTACTCCATCACCTGAACAGTGAAGTGCTTCCTGATGTTCAGACAGAATCTTTTGTGTTCTAGTTTACACCCTTACCTACCTGTCAGCTCATGGTCCGCTTTCTCTTTATGGTCCAGAAGTCACAGGCACAAAATTGAAAAGTCCTTTGAAGCAACATGAATAAAATATTCTAGGGTCTCTTTTTACTTTTTACTTTGTTGTTGTTGTTGTTGTTGTTTTTAACCTGTTTCCCCAGACCCTACTAGAAAAGAAAGGGCAGTAGAAAACACTTTGCTCTGCTCCACAGACTGCTTTGGCAGCATTCAGAGATTTCCATGGTGTTGAATTTTTATGAACTTGTGACTTACGATTATCTAGAGGGCAAGACATATGAGCAGTGGCTGTGGTTCCTTGGTTTGTCCAGCCCACAGCAGAGCAAGCTGAGGGGAGGCCTCATGGTGGCCTGCAGCTCCCTCACAAGGGGAGCAGAGGGGCAGGCGCTGAGCTCTGCTCTCTGGGGACAGGAACAGCACCTGAGGGAATGGCATGGAGCTGGGACAGGGGAGGGTCAGGCTGGGTGTTAGTAAAAGGTTCTGCACCCAGAGGGTGGTCAGGTACTGGGACAGGGTCCCCAGGGTAGTGTCTACAGCTCTGAGCCTGCCAGAGTTCAAGAAGACTTTGGACAACGCTCCCAGATATATGGTTTGATATTGGGGTGCTCCTGTGTGGAGCCAGGAATTGGATTCAAAAATCCTTGTGGGTTTAGAATATTCCAATTCAGTATGTTCTATGTTTCTGTCATTTTATGAATTATTTAATTCCTCTAAATGATTAAATCTGCACTACATATAGCAAATATTAGCTGTTGTGTAATAGCACACCTATGAAGCTATAGTCTTAAATAAACCTGTCCTATTTGTTTTATAGCCTTTTTAGAAAAAGGATATGTCTGTTGAACTCTAAATATTTTCTTATGGCTGTTGGAGAATATACTTGGCATAATATTGAAGAAAGATATGTTACTCCCCAGTCAGAAGCATGAAGCTTAAGTGTCAGCAAAACTGTAAAGGTCTTACAAATAAAGACCTACTTTTAATAGGCTCAAATATAGTGACATACAGCTAACCATGAGAAAATTATGAGTAAGATTAAGAAGGAAAAAAATACCACTTAAATCTGAAAAAAATTCCTGAATAAATACAAGTGTCAGTTTATTTGAAGAGAAGAATTTACCTTTTATACTATACATTATTGATATATATATAAATCTGGAATGAATACATTGGTAGATAATCAAAAATGTTTTTCATCTGTGTTGCAGACAATTTTCTAATAAATATAGTGGATTTATCTATCAAGTTCAGTTTCGTTTCAGTCAACATGAATTCCTACACTTTTCACATCACTTTAATATCTGAGCATCTTACATGTTCAAGTGCTTTGTGAGCAGAAAACATTGATTCCTTAAAATGTACCAGAAGAGAGAAAAGCCTTTTTCTGCTATTCTTAATTTACAGATGGAGGAGCAGATAAAGGGATTAAATATCCCAGAGGATTTAGAGTGAAAGTACTTCATACCCAAGCCCATAGTTTAAATTCTGTGATTTGCAGATCTTCAGCATTACATTTTCTTTTCAGAGTCTTGCTGAATGGTGACATAAAGCAATAGGTGACCACTGTGCGCCAGCTGCATTTTTAGATGATGTTCCACGTAGAACAGTCTGCAAGGATAAAGAAAAGGTTCTTTCCGGTGCTAACTGCAGTTTTTCATCAATACATATCAACTATTTCTATCTTTTATAAGGTGGTTTGACTTCTTTGCCATTTTCCTCAACCCTTCTGTACATATATTTTTTTCCTTTTAATGCAGTCAAAATGTTTTTCAGACATGGAAAAGCCGAACTTGCAAAGTTCTTCAAGGGAAGTTCAGGATACTTAACATCCTCTCCAGTTATATTACAATTTTTTCCTTCTTTCCTTCTCTGATTAACTGACCAGCCATGGAAATTTTAACAGGATAAATGTTCATCTTGGTAGCAGTTAATTACAGCTTCTCCCTCACCTCTGTACAGCATTAGTTTCCATTTGTTAAGTAACGATCATTGCAGCAAACAAACAAACAAAAAAAAAATCACAATATTATGTTTTCAGTTTCTATACTAGACTCTGAAAATTTGAAGCTTAAATCATCTCTTTTCCTATAGAGAACTAGATAATGCTGTACCGGTTTTCACAATATTTTGTATACAATTTAATATATAAATTCTGTTTGAGTTTCTTATGCTTGTGAGTTCAGGGGTAACTTGATTGACAAAAATGCAACTTCAGACGATTTATGTATTTCACAAAAGCTTATATTAATTTAAAACTTTGCTAAATTCACACATGGATAAACCTAACTATTTTAGATTTGCAGAGCTCAAAGAATTGCTTCACTGCAAATTCACATGCTTATTATGTATGTGAGGTTGGTTTTGTTGCTTTTTTTTTTTTTCATTCAATGATGTGTACTTTTCCCTTCTAGTTTCTTTCAGTGAGTTTGAAAATACTAGAAGGAATACTGCACATGTATAGGAGAGAAACAACCTTCAAATACTGTCCTCACTGGGTGTATGGTATACAGTTTTTCAACAGTGATATTTTCATTGATTTATCGCTTCTATCAGTGTAACTAAGCCTACATTTACATTGCACAGGTGATAAGCTCTAAGAACTGAACTAGGCTTCTGGGCAAGCCTATGTATGAGCCTCTTGGACTCAACTAAAAGAGTGGAAGGAAGCTGCACAGAAACCTGAGCTGAAAGGTTTAAACGGACTTTTTTTAAAAAGGTTTAAACAGTTTCTTAGACAGTTTCTAGGCTGTTCCTGACCATCTGATCACACCTCCATCACTATATTGGTAGGACCCAGGCCCTGTGGCTCTGCACAGGAGAGTCCTGAGAAAGACAGACTCATGTAGCCACCTCCTACTTTTGGCTGAGAGATGACACTGACAGCGCGCTGTGGCCCAACACAGTGCAGGGGCACATGTCTCAAGGTATGTCTCAACAACTCTCACCTCTTTTTAACCTTTGCTATTCTACTCTTTTGATGCTCTTTTTGGCTGCCTATCTTATCCCTGCCATTTTGTCTTCCAGAGTTAGTTCTCAGAAAAATGTAAGCCTAATAATTTTGGGATAGTAGGACTCTGATCCAGGTTATTCCACTGGAAGACCTAAAATGATTGATTTAATTAAAATCTAATTGTATTAAAATAAGTGAACTGGCCATTTCACATTTCAAAGGAAGAATTTTATTTTAATTTTTTCTTTAAAAAAAAGAGAATTTGAGGTTTTTGTTTTATGTATCTAAATGAAAAGTTACAAGATTAATTTTTCTTATTTTAAAATGACTTTTTATTTTTTTTAGATATACTCCCATTAGTTTCAAACATTTAATTTTTCATGATAATATGTAAATTTCACAGAATTTTCAAGAGCTTAAGATAAAAACCCATGTTCTCTTCATTGCTTTCACTGCTAGGACTCTCAGTGTAAATAATTCTCTAGTAAGTGCAGGCAGGTGTTGACAATAAAATTGCCCGCTACCACAACAGATATATAAATGAGAATTTCTAGAGCCAGATCTGACTAAAGTCAAATTCATATCTCTGTATGAACAAATAGCATTGTATATTGAACATATGTGATGATGAGCAGAGTTTGGCTGCTGAGTGTAAATATGAGTGTAAAATACTTAAGTCAGGAAAGCGGGAGAAAATCAGCAAGAATCTTGGGGAAGAATTTGATAGATATGACCTCTAACATCCTGTCTCAGGTAAGATGAGCCAATCAAAGAAACTCTCTCCAGATGGCTGGGTAAACTGACAGGGTGATTGCCTAAAGAATTATGGGACTTATCATGGGGTGCAGGTGGAAGAGAATTTTGGGACTGCATAAAATTCTTTTGGGGATGTTTTAAGAGTATTGTGGAAATGTGCAAAATTTATTATGAAACTTTTAGGGAAAGGATCAAAGGCAGAGATCAATGTGAACCAGAGAGGAACAAACACAGGAAAAGGGAGGAAAAAATGGAAAAAAAGCAAAGGAGACGGGCCAGGCACTGCCAGGGGCTGCTGCTGTATCACCCAGGTGTCCAACACAAGCCTCTGGAGACACCTCCACTGCATGTCTGTGCATTGCCCCAGGCACTGGCATCCCCCAACAACCAGAGAGAATGGACAGGATGAGGCCACTGTGTTCAATGCATACAAGAGTGCCATTTGTATGCCAGTAGAGGCACCTCTTTCTGCTTTGGTGAAGCTCTTGACCACTTGGTGCCATCAGGAACACATGCTTGGCCTTGGTACTGTCTGGACCTGGGAGTAGTCAGCCTGCACAGCCTTCACTGAAAGTATCCTGGTGGATTCAGATACCTCTAGCAGCTAGCAGGCAGAGGTTTAAAAGAAATTAAGTAATAAGAACTCCGGCTGAACTAAGTTTCCATGCCAACATTAAACATATTTGGGACTGTATATCTTCACACCTACTAGTGATAACTGATTTATCATTACTGTGAATGTTTTCTCATTATGCCAAGGCTGTAAATAATACAAGTGGGCTAACCTGTGCTCGGTCTGATTTTACAGATTTTGTGCTCAACACTACCTCTGAAAACTATAAAACCCTCTCCCTATAACAACGTTAAAGCAATGAATAGGGACATTTTTCTCACCTCTCCCAAGGCTGCTATTTAATGTAGTCTGCATATTTCTCATCCTTCCAAACATGTTTGCAGCTGCATTAGGCTGTTTGATTTAGGTTTGCACTATTTGTCCTCATGCCCAATCCTGCATGGCTACACCGCTTGGGTTATTCCTAATTTCTGTATGTGAAGTCACTCATTGTTTTCCACTTGTGCAGTCTTTTATGTCTAAAATGTAAAAAAGTCAACACCAAGCAGGTTTTGTAGAGATGACTGCTAGAAAGCAGTTCGCATATATAATGAATGGCAGTATCCAGACACACTGGCTGTACTGTGCCCCTCTTCATACACCTCACCTACAAGTTGCCACTTATATACTTTATGCTATGCACTTTAATGAGATATCTAAAGCATGTTCCTTGTGAGCCAGATTCTATTACTTTTACTCATGTTAAGCAGCATGTTACTTAAAATACTCTGTTGATATCAGAAAGACTTTCAGGGAACAAAGTACCAAGCAAACTGAATAATATAGCTCAATGGGAATGTTTTAGTCTAATTACTTCCATTCTTCCCAGAAAAGAGCATGGGAAATGTATGTTGCTTTGTTGTTGCTGTTTCTTCTTCCCTTGCTGGAATCCTGTTTCTGCACAGAAATATATAGAGAGAGAAAAATGGGGGTTTATGGACTATATTTACTTCCTACTGGTGCTAAATGCCATTCTGAAACTCAGTCACTTTGTTGCCTATGGTAGGACAATAATGCTTAGCTTTAGAGAAACATGCACACAAAGTGCTAAGGTTAGTGCACCGGGTCTAAACAAATAGGCTATACCCATACAATGCCTTGACATCAACAAAGGAAGAATTGAATCAACCAGTACAAGCAATGTACTTAAATTACTGCAAAATAATAGAAAGTGCATATATCTGTATATATATAATTTAAGATTATGGAACATGGAAGTAATCATGCTGCAGAACAATTGCCAAATGTCCTCTTGGGGATGGACTGTATCTCATATGTGCTATTATTTTTATGAAGAAGACATGCAAAGCAGTATCATTAATAAAACACCTGCCTTCTGTGTTTTTATTTCTTTCTAATGATAGTGCACCTGTTCAATGGGTTTTACTGCTCTCACAGGTTCTTCTAAAATGTTCAGCAATCTTTGTATGAAGTTGCTGTGATACTTATGATTTTCTCCTGTAAAATATGCTTGCATGACCTCTGTGGTACCTGAATACTAAAAGGCAGATGACCAATTTAAAGACCAAAAACAGGAAACAATCGTGAGATCCTCTCTCTTTCAGATGTTAATACGAAAGGAGCATGTTTTCCTGCTGTCATGCATAGAAGATAAGGAACAGAATTATAATCATAATCAGAATCATAAGTAGATAGTAGTAACCACACCTTTGTAAAGCTATGTCAGCTAATATTCATACTCACAAACATCTATATATTTTTAGCCTGCAGGTGGACCCTAAGCCATTTTATATCAGAACAACAAAAAAAAAAAAAATCAAAATTACAGGACTTCATTCATTCTCATAGTACTTTTCATGGGCATAAAGGCATTGGAATTCTTAAATGAACTGCATAATAATAACTCTAAGGGATAGAAAAGAAAAATAGCTAGTAGTGCCTCCCTTGGAGGCTGTGACACAGATACTGGCAAGGCAAAAAATATGATAAGGGAAAAGCCATCACTGCAGCTCCTCTTCCTGTAACTACAATTGTTAATGCTGGTATTCATGATAGAATATGAACTCTCTGTGCTTGAATATTTAGCAAGACCTGCCTCTGGGGAAAGATGTACATGGAAACTCTGGACCTGCCTGATGTTGTGGGATTTGTTTCTTAGAGCCACATCTGTGGCTCCAAACAAAGGACAGTTGAATGCTAAGTGAGCCGTATGTCTTTGCAATCTCTAATTGCATTTGTCTGGGGATAAGTGTACTTTCTGGTAGAGAAGAGTAAAGTTGTGCTGTAATATCATTCATTGTTCGGCCAACTTTATACTCTAGCTTTTTCCATGAACAAATGGCTAACACTACATCACAAATCTTTCAGGACTTTAGCCTAGGAGGCTTTCTTCTACTTCAGAGCTATTTCTATTATTAATTAACTGAGTATTTTATATGTAGTAGGAAAAGTGGTGTGTTTCTTATTCACCCCTTGAAAAGGCTAATACATCATACTAAAGCAAAGACAAGCACCTAAATCCATGATTAAACACCTAAATTATTTTAGTCTCATTTTTTAAGTTAACAAGCACTTTAAGTCCCTCTGCACCAGTATAAGTTGTGGATGGATAGCATCTCAACATGCACTCAGGCTGTATAACAGGTACCAAAGCTGCATTTTTTTTAATGAAGTCCAATGCCTTTGTTTCTTCTGAGGTATAATCTGATATGTGCAAATATATACGAATAAGCTAATCAATATTTGGCTCTGGTACAGGAAAACTTCAAGACATGATAACAGCTAGTTCTCAGCTTAATGGGCCTCATCTGAAGTCTCACATTCAGCTGGAATCTAAGTGCCTATTCCAAACTTAGCATTGCAAACTGAATAAAAAAGGCTGGCAAGCAGCCATGATTGTTGGGAAGGAGGCTCTTGACTCAGTGAAGAGTGAGACCTTGTTCCAGACAGAGTTCCTTCTCCAAGAGCAGAGGGCTAGGAAAGAACTTGTCACAAACAAGCTGGGATAAGGTACTGAATGAGAACTTAGCCTATAGTGAAATAGATCAAATATGGATCTTGGCATATCTATGGGTTTGTTATCTGTGTGTTCTCCATCCACACTGCTGGTCATAGCTGGCATCCCAAGCATCGTCTCTGTTCTTGGGAAGAGCTAAGCTTGGCATTGCTGCTTGCACCACACTGAAGCAAAGCCAGCCCCAGCCTGCCCTGAGCACTCCATACAACAAGACTTGGTGCAAGAGCTCACCATCTCTTGCCCTAGGAGAGCCCTAGAACTTGCTGATCTACCCGCCTCTTTTGATGTATGTGCACAGTGAATGGTGGGCACTGAGTACACACCTGGAACCAATGTTAGTTCTTCAAAGGAGCTGAGACCTGAGGGGCTATGACTGTTAAAGAAATCCTAATAAATTAGTCCTTTAGTGTACTCAATGATTGGAATATAGACTGAGGGGAAATATTTCAGTTCTGGAGGATCTAGCAAATATGAAAAGTTAAGGAGATCTCCAAATGCACAGCAGCCATATATACTTCACCTTCATTTGGAAGGTTTAATTGGGGTATTTGAAAGGTTTAATTGGAACTTGATCCTAACGCTAATCCTCTTTAAGTAAATCCATCAAATGGGTAGGAGAAAGACTGTCCCTTTCATCTCACTGGCACCAAAAGGAGTGTCAAATATGCCAGGAAACCTCCCTGTGCAAAATTCAAGAAGGCCAAAGGGATCTGGGCTCTGTAAACCCAGTAAGAGAAATAACTCATCTCATAGATAATCTCTCTTATAATTTTAAATGTTACCTGAATGTATTGGGTAATGCTGATTATTAAAAAATATATAATAATTTGGTCATCAATAGATTGACAACAATGCTTACAATAATGCAGGGCATGATTTAAGACAAGGCCCAGCCCTCTGAGTGGTATCAGTGGTGTTAATCAGTAGGAAAGTTATTTCCACAAAAACACCCTCTGCTATTGCTTTCAGATTACTAAATAATCTTCAATGAGGGGCAAAAGGTTCATAGTTAGGTAGAGGAGTTTGCAAATTTGGTTCCTGTCTGTTGGTCTGCTGTTCATTTGCTTTCCTTTAAGGCAAGTAAAAAGGCCTTCAATATTTGTTTATAATGTCACAATGTTCAAATAAATTTTAAAGTATGAGGATGCAAATTTGTTTTTCTTTTAGTTTGAAATGGATGGAATCAACACTGGTAATATTGCTGTAACAATGGAAAATGGTATTATATGGTAAATACCACAGAACATGGAAATCAGCAAGTTGCCATCTGAAATTGCTAACATTGAATATTCTTATTTATATGGTTAATAAACAGAATAATATCATCAGGCTGCACATCTAATTAGTCAATATTATCAACAGATCTTAACACCCTAATTTTCCTCCTTCCAGTCTTTGTTTCTGAGCTCAGCCCACTGAGCTCATTTTAAATTCTGGTCAAAGATTTCTTGATTATGTGTCTGTGAAGCAGCTCAGGTAATGAATGCCTGATCTGACCGCTTATTCTGAGCTCTAAGATATAAAGCACGATCACTTCATTACTGCATGGCACATTGTCAACTCATATGATTATTTGCCATACACTTAAACACTGAGCGTTTTGTGATAAGGAAAATTTTATGAATTATATATAGTTGTATAAAGAAAGCTGATTAAGATTCCAATTTTGCATCAGGTTCCAAAGAGGCCAGTACAGAGCAAATAACTAACATCATGTTCCTGCTTCTAATTTTATGTAATTTACAACACCAAAATATCAGCTGAAGTTCAAATTGTGGAGGTTATTACTCTGGCATTATTTATTCAGGGACTACCAAATGCCATATCTTATAATTTGTCTTATCCTCATGCCATGCTTTGAGAAGTTGTGTAATTTAATCAAATCCCTTGATTCTTCTTATGTATAAATAAATATTAAGATATTCTTTATATTTATTTTGAAAGAGGAATATCACTTTCTCATCCTAAATTTTAGTCATTGGAAAGTCCATTGTTTTTTTTTTTCCGAGTCTGAAAAATAAGGTAGTATTTATCTGAAATAGTCTCTCTCAACTGTTAAAACATACTCAGTTAAAACATACTCATAGAAAAAGGGCAAAGAGTTTTTCCACTTTCAGTAAACTGAGAATTAGGACACTGACCTCAGACCAATGTAATCCAAGGTTAAATTCTCTCTGTTATGTCTGAGCTGAACTGGAATATAAAGGGCTAGACTGCAGTTCATATTATCTCATCCCTAAACAATAAAGAAACAAGACTAGTCATACCTTTTCCCAAATTTAAGGCATCAAACAACAGTCAAAATTACCACCATTAACATAATAATATTAAACATTTGATAATTCTAAGTGGAAAGACTAGACAGGGAATGGTAGCTGTAAAAATGTTAGGAAATTTGGAAGGGAAAATGAAATGAAAATGCCGTGGAAATTGCATATGGTTTCCATCTTCCAATTATCTCTAAATATGCAAAGTAAATAAAAGAATATTGACATCACTGACACAGGTAACTTACTATAATTGGCCAGCATCCTGTCAAATGACTTCATGTTCTTGGTTGTCTTGCAGTCAGTTAAGAATGTGAACCAGAAGTTAATTCAAATTAATTAAAAATTCAAGATGATTTGCTATCTTGAAACATTGTCCAAGGCTTATGAGAAGCTGGAGTCAAAACTGCCTTGTGGACCACATTTCAACCACAGGCACCTTGCTCTGTGGGCACTACAAGGCTATATCACTCATGAGTGATTCTGGCTCCAGGGACAAAGTGTTTTGCATTTTTGTTCCAGGTGACACTCATAGGAGACCGGGATGCTGGAGAGAAACCACAGAACCTGCCAGAAAATGTCTTCTTATTAAATCATGCAGTTGGCCCAAGTCTGGGCTTCTAGCAAGCCTGAACTTTAGGTATTTTCAAACTGTTATTATTCTTCCAGAGATCTGAGGGTATATATCCACTGCAATTGCAAGTCACTTTCTGTCCCATTAATCTTGGCTGCTCCTCCAGCACCACTTCACTGTGTGCTCTACAAACTGCTGACCCAGTGAACCTGCCACACACACAGAAACATAGAGGGCAGTGCTTGACTCCTGCCCAGAGCAAGAATGGATGCAAAAGCCTTGTTCAGACACGAACTCCAAAGCTATCACCTTTATCACCTTTATTTTCCAAAGCCTGTCTCACTCTAGCCACATAATCCTATGACAACTATTTGCATCAAAAGAACATTTATGCTTCTTCACAAATGACAGAACAGGCCGAAAGGGAAGGTGGAATCATGTTGCAGCTTTGGATATGTACAATAGCTGCCAAGACTAAAAATAGTGAGTGGCAGTTGGGTAATGATAGTATGGAAAGGGGCTTTCTCAGATGGAGTGGAATTGTCTTATGTTCTGATACAGCTGATTATTGGTCAGATTTACAGTACTTGGCAATCCTTGTGACAAAGACCGGTAGCATTTAATCAGGAGAGTACAAAATTAAAGAAGAGCTTTGATAGCAATGTAAAAGCATGATCAGCTGAGCAAACCCAAGGGTTG
The DNA here is from genome assembly GCF_009819795.1 of Aythya fuligula. Taxonomy (NCBI): domain Eukaryota; kingdom Metazoa; phylum Chordata; class Aves; order Anseriformes; family Anatidae; genus Aythya; species Aythya fuligula. Next base: position 51,595,530 of record NC_045562.1, read on the forward strand.
GATGTCCCACCTGTACCAAACAGCACACCTCATCATATAGTACAGATACATTGGGAAATGGTACCAGAGTGGTGGCATAAGATCTAGTTGGTTTTTGGTGATATGTAGTATTGAATCAACCACTGAGGATAATGTTTTTCTAGCTGTACTATGGTATATCCATTCATTCTGCTTTGAAGGTACCTCCAAGAACTTTGTAAGAGAAGTGTTTGGACACAGACATTAAGTTTCACTTGCAAATGTGGATACCTTCTGGACTGCTACACATTACAAAGGCTAATTACAGTCTTGAAGGTGTTTCCAGCAGATCTTGTAATGTAGCAGTCTAGCAGCACATTTCTCCCCCCTGCAATATTTTGTTTGTTTCCTCCCAAACCTACTGTATAGAATCCCAACTCTACAGAAAATGCTTAGCTGCCCCATTTGACATAACTCTCAGAATACTTTTACAACTCCAGGCAACCAGGAGCAGGTCCAATAACAGTAATACTACAGGTTGTGCACAATAGGTATTCATTTTGAAAAATAAATAAATATATATATGTATATATATATATATTAACGTCCAATGTTAACTCAAAATCATTCAAATTCAGGTAGTATTGAATGAGATCATTTGTCATTTAATCCATTTTCTCCACTCTCAGCAGACACAGTTTTATTACTAGTCTGAGCAAACCAAAGAACCTTTGCATCATCATAATCATAAAACACTTTCTTTTGTCATTAATTAGACACAACTGGGCAGGAAACAACACAGAGGCCATAAAACCCAGTGATGCATATTCAGCTGAAGGCAATAGATTTTTTCTTCAATTTCCAGAATTTTTTGACAGAAGTGGAAAAAGATGTACCCTTCTTTTTATACCTCTTTACCCCACCTTTACTACAGCTTTCTCTAATCCAAGAACTGAGCACCTCAGCTATGAGAAGGAAGGCATCTTCATGTAAAAACTTATTTTAAAGTCACTTTCAATACATAGCAAAAGTATGATAGTATGAAGAGTGTATAAAATGTGCCTGTGGTTTAGATATCTCCTTTTCACATTATCTCTTCTGTCAGGGCATTGCAGAAACCCATGCATTGGGAAATCTGCATAAACTAATGAATTCAGCTTCATATTTGAATCTAACAGGATAGCTTAGCCTGTGTGTAGCTTCTTGGTTACAACAGTTGGATAACATCAGGACCAGAATTGTGGGACGGAAGGCAAGAAGCAAAATCCTCAGTAAAGACTGTTCTACAAAATTTGGTGAGAATACCTCCTTTTGGTGTCTCCAATTTTGCCTGCCAAGCAAATTTCACTCTTATGCCTGGACTTAAACATCTTGCAGCAACGGCAGAACCACTATATTTTTGTTATGGCAAGTCACTGAAGTAATGAACCTTTGGTGAGGCTGCCAAATTCAGGAACAAAATTATTGACAGACATGCATGTGTGTGGTATGAGGAATTATGCCATAAGAAAACATCAGTTCAACATTGCCATAGCAACCTTAGCACAGCAAAAATGTATGCCTTTCTGCAGAAATAGAGCAAACTCAGGTACAGAATTGCTTTCCCTGACATATAATATAAGTATATGCAGGAGAAGTGAAAAGCCCTGACTGCTTAACAGGGGAGAATTCACATCAAATTCGACCCTTATCATGCATATGCACACAAAAAATTAATCATTACACTTGTGTTTACGCACACTCCACAGATCCTTTATCTTCTCTAAAGTAAAAGGCAATTTTTAAAAACTCAGACATATCCCAGGTTTCTAATGTTGCTTATAAGGAGGATAGTGAAAGATCTTTAAAGAATATGCTAAAAGTCTAGTCATAATCATTTTTTAAGTGATGAACTTTAAATCACTAGAAGAGATGGTATAGGGCAGCTGCTCTGCTGGACTTCTATCAGCCTTTTGTGTTTGCTGGGAACAAGATTGGGTCAAGAAGCTAGCAAAGGTAAGTATCTACATAGGATGTCTGTGAATATGGTAAGCATATATTTTGACAGACTCCTTGGAGAAATCATTTTTGTCGTATTTTCTCTTGTTCAAAACATCAGTGCCAGATTTTGACATTTAACCAACAAGTTCAGATAGAACAAAGTACAATTTGATTAGTGGAAATTCAGAATACTTTAAAAAAGAGTCAAGAATACTAAATAAATAAATAAATAAATAAATAAATAAATATGTAAAAACGAGAGTCTTTTAACAGACAAAATGTGGATATTAAAAAAAAAAAAAAAAAAAAGCTAAATATAGAAATCCGTATTTCACAGTAATACACCATGGATAATTTTACACAGATTATTTGTGCCAGTGATCCTTTCACTATTGACTGTTTATGGTATGCAGGTGGTCCCAAGTATCACAGAATATTGTTCCTGATCAGACTGAACAAATGAAACCAATGTGCATGCCTCAAAGGGAATTTTGTTTTCTGGACATTTTTATTATATTGTTTTTAAAATGGAAAACAAAAATAGATTACTAAAATCTTACTTGTTTCAAAAATTTCATTTTTTAAATATATATTTTCAGAGTAAAAATATTTCAAAGTAAATTTCTCAGGTCTCTTTCTGTACTGGGTAAAAACAGTAACCAGCATTAAGGTTCAAAACAGATATAACTGCAAAAATATATATGTCTGGTTATTCCTATAATTCTACTGATACACATTTCCTCTAGCAGCAAGGCTAATGCCAGAATGGAAGGTAGACTGTGAGAATGTTTGCATGTTTCATTTCTAAAATAATTAGATTTTTATTGGGTTTGATGATACATGAACTACAGTGCCACCTAATAGAAGTGAAACAGAACATGAGTACTGGTATATTCTTCATTGGTGGTATTTTTACTGCATTGGACCACACATTTATCTCCCCAGTTTGGAGGTTATGTCACTGTACAATGCATTTGCAGTTGTCCCCAGGAATACTTTTAGTCAATACACCTCTTACTCCTAAATTGGAATTACCACCTGATTGACAGTTGTAGGTGTGATTTCATTATAAAATGTAAGAAAAATAAGGATTGCAGAGTAGCAATAAGACATTTGGAAATATTGTGCTAATTAATGAATAACATTTCACTATTATAGTTGGCCAGTGTATATTTCCACCTCTCATTGAGGTGAGGAAATGAATTAATTATGTACAATTTGTATATTACAGGCTACCTTAGCATTAAAAGCCTGAAAAAATAAAACAAGGAAGAAGAAAGCAAGGAGAGAAGACAACTTTTTAAAAAAATCTAAGCTTCAGTTCAGGAAATAGCAAATGTCCCTGCACTAATGATAATCCAAAAATGTTTAGCTAAGATAATAAAAATGTCTTGCTTGCTACCATAAGTTATTTTCATGACCTACATTAACTGTTATGAATGTTTCCCATCAGTACAGATATATATTTTTTATCTATCCAGAATATATCAACAATGTTTTGCTAGACAAAGCCATTAAAAGAAACTGTAACAATAGAAAACAAATGTTATCGACAATTAAGCTTACTAAAAACAAGGAAAGTAGAAGAAACTTAAAGGTGAACCAAGAGAACATATAAACTAAGAAATAAAAATATGTATTGAAAATAGTTATCAGAGTCAGCATATTCAGCACCCGGCTTTATTCAACAATATTTTGTGAGTACATCTGGAAAAAAATATATTTATATATTTTTAAAAAGGTCTTTTAGCACTGGGAGGTTTTCTTGCAAAAACAAAAGAATACATGCTTTTTCCTCATTGACTGCAAATGAAAAAAAAAAAAAAAAAAAAAGCTCTAAATTATAGTTATGTAAAATAAATTCAACTAACACATTTTAGAAATAAGCTGAAATAAATTCTCTATTTTGATTCACTGCACAAAACTGATTAAGATCTGTCAAGCACTGATTAAGATCTTTCAAGCACAGTTACATAGATTCTTTTTAATTCTTCCAAGTTTAGCACATCTACACCCAGTTTGGGATGATAAATTAGCATTTCCACCTTCATGTAGTCTTGTGCCACCTCTCAATTTTGTCATTTGATGAATGGCAATTGATAGCATGGTGCATCTAAACAACTCTGATCCAAGTTTTAAGGATCTAGCATGCTTAATCAGTAAAAACAGTATGCTACCATAAAAATAAATAAATAAATACATACATAAAATGAAATAATAAAATAAAATAAAATAAAATAAAATAAAATAAAATAAAATAAAATAAAATAAAATAAAATAAAATAAAATAAAATAAAATAAAATAAAGTAAAAATGCAGCTAAGTGTATACAAACAGGAGTAAGATGTGAGATAACATTTGTGAAAAAAAATAAATGAGATATTTCAGCTACACTTGAACTATATTAGTTTTACGAGAAGGACAGACAAATAAGAATAAAAGTTTTTGTTTTTGTTTTTAATTAAGAAAGCTTGAAAGAGGAACAAAAAGATCATTTTTAGAAGAGCTTTTATCAGGGTAATTTTGACAACTTTCATTTAAGTCTTTTGGTAATAAGACTAGTGATTACAACAGATTACAAAACTTAAAAAATAAGTGTTTGGATTTAAGAAAAAGATTTTCAAAAGCAGTGATGCTTAAGTCTCAGATCAAGCTCTGCAGGGATATTATGTAGTGCCTTTTATTGGACGAAAATGCTGCAAGAACAGGTATAATAGACATCTGCTGGAGGTGGACAAAGAATGTTTGTCCTTGCCAACAGATGAAATGTGCATGCATGCGTGTATAAAAAAGTGATTCTCCAAATTAAGCATGTCATAATATCTTATAAACTCAAGGCATTTGAACCTAAAACTGTCAAGTTCTTTTCTCCCTCATTAATCTCAAAATATAACTGTTTCCGGCACAAAATTGCATGCTATGGATTCAAGTAATGATTTCTGTCTCGTTAAAGAGAACAATAAGATATATTTCATGCTTGTCAGCCATAGATAGAAAACAAAGCAGATATATTTTAAAACTGAATTTAAACTTATTTTATGACTCTGATCAAATCCAATGTTTATATTCAACAAGACAGACTAATTCAGAATTTATTAAAAGTTAATTGCATTCATTCGTTCCCTGGAATTTCGTACTACCGCTTAAAACATATTGTGTAAGTATAGCTCATTTGTAAATCATTTAGTCATTGAATAAAACAGTAAAAAGTAGATATAAAGTATCTATTGTATCAACCAGTTTTCGTGTGTCAATGAGGTTAAGAATTAAATACTGACTTTCTCAGTGCCAGAGAAGAACAGTTAAATCCTGTAGAGGCTTGTTTGGGGATCTGTGCTGATCAAGGTATTAACAGAAAATATTTTGGAAAATGGAACTAACTGCATAAACTACAAAGTCTGTAGGCAACACAAAAATAATTAAATTAATGCTGAAATTAAACTTTTGAGAAATATAACAAAGTGTTCTGTTCTCACAATACTGTATGACTGGACAAAAATAGAAAAACAGCAAAAAAAACGGCAGACTGCAAATTGCTAAATGCAAAGAAAAGTACCTCAGGTGAACAAACTACACCATCATGTACTATAAATTGACAATTATGATACAGGGAACAGAATTCTGAGCCTTTGGAGGTGGATTTAAAAATATCAGGTCAATTCTCAATAGCAATCCACCAAGGAAATAAATTGTAAAATATATTAGTGAAAAAAAAAATCCTTCTATTATTAGGTCACAGAATAAACTTGTTTACTTACAGCCTTGGTGTTTCCAGCTTTTGTTATTTCATCTGCAAAATAACACAGAATCAAAAAGTGGCTGGAGAAAGGCTACAAGGATGACCAGAGAAATGCAACAGCTTCTGTATCAGGAGAGATGAACTAAATTAAGACTCTTTTGCTTGAAAAAGAGAAGATATTAAAAAGATGACTAGAACAGAAATTTTCTATGACCTCTAATAGTTTCTCATTATGGAAGGACTAAGGACACCCAATAAGTGTTCTTATCATACAGAGTGTAATTAAATTAAGTAACTCATTGCCACAGGGTGTTGCAGAGGCCAAACTATAAATGGGCTCAGGAAATAAATTTTGAAATAAATTCAAAGAAGAAAGGTCTACTAGAGACAATTAAGCATGCTGTTGCAGATGCAGTCTCTGGCTCTGGAAGTCCCTGAACTGCAGATTGCTGAAAGCTGGAATGTTACACCAGGGAAAATGTCACTGTATAATTGTCCTGTTCTTTTTTTTTTTTTTTTTTTTTTTTTTTTTCACTAAGCATCTGCAAATTGTTAGTGCCAGGGACAGGACACGTATCTAAATTGATCGTTGATTTCCTCAGAAAAACTGTTCTGAAATTCTCACATTAATAGTGATGCAGAGAAGATACCATAGATCAAAGTCTAAAAAAACCCGTGTTTAAAAACCACTGAAACTACCTATTTGATTAGCAGTGTGAATATGTTAATAAGAAATAATAATACAGTGTTTTCACCATCAAGTTTTTTCCATCTGTATGTGTCCCCATCTGAAACTGTGGCTTTCAGAGACTGCAGAATTCCTAAGCCCAAAGATCTTGGGACCAGATAATTGTTGTTGTTCCCGTGAGATTCAGTTCCTCCTGTCTGTGTAACTGACAACTTCTGAGAGTTGGTTTTCCTTTTCTGGGAACTTTTCATACGAAAGCAGTGATTTAGGAAATGTGTAATGCTTACTGCCCCTCAAAATGCAAACAAGCTTCTGCCTACAAAATGAATATGACAAAAATATATGTTGGATTTAAAAGTAAAGAAAAATGATAAGATGATATTCTATCAGAAAGCAGAAAGAACCTTAGATGTTTGTCTCTAAGTCATATTTTGCAGTGACTAAATATTATGGAAGTTCATTTATATCCCCTGTTAGAAGATCCTCAGAGTGTTTATTTATCTCCCAATTGCAACCTAACAAACTTCTGTCTTCAACAGGCAAAAAACACTTTTATATCAGAGAATAAAATGTTCAATTCTTGATATCTCAGCTATTTCACAAAGTGTCTCCTTACTGAACTTTATTTCACAGCATCTGAAAGACCCCTAGCAGTGGGCAATATTCTCACTAGGCAATGCCATCTGCTTTGATTTCTCCAGTACAATTTTATGTCTAAGCAATCAGTACCCTGGGAAGTGCCTCCAGGAGCAGGTTCCTACTTCCAGAAGGCCCCACACTGGTGCCAGCAGAAGACAATGTGTTGTAGAGTCCTTCCTTCTGAGAAACCAATAAGAGCACCAGAAAAAAAAAAAAAAAAAAAAAATTATAATAGTAATAATTGCTGTCCTGTTGGCAAGCCCACGTATCTTAAGAATTTAGGGCATCATCCCTTGACCCCACTGTGGACTCCATTTAAAGTCGCTATATCTGAGGCTGACCATGTGAACAGGTGGCTGCTTCATAGCACACTTTCAGATGTCCATGTTTGGTAGCCAGCTGGCCTGGACAACAGCCAGAGTGCTCCCCTTTTGTAATGGTGAAATTATTGTAAATTGTATCCCAGAATGGAGGGCAATTGGAGCCCAAAGACATGCCAGATACAGATAGGCTGCAGAAGGGGAACATAGCTGCAGCAAAAAGAGAAGGCCTCATGGTTTCTTCCCACACTGCACTAGACCATGGGAAAAATGAAGGGCCACATTCCTTTTTTTTTTTTTCTTGATAATGAACCTATTAAAACATCATATTTGCATTTTAAAAGGCATTTAGAAATTGGACATGTGTTTCAATTGTAAACAGTTACAGAAGGCAGTTTTATTTTGGCCATGAATACTGACATCAAGAAACAAAAGAATATGTTATACCCCTCTTTCTTCATCCAAACCTCATGGGGCTGTATCCCCAGATGGTCAAGCAATATGAGTCTTTCAAAATAAAAAATGCACCACCATAGCTTGGTGTGGGCAGTGGAAACAGGGAAAATACCAACATAGTTCACATGAAAAGAGATTTCATCACACTGGAGTTCATAAATTCTGAGTGTACCTGACTTGGAAACAAAAAGAAAATAAGATTTGCTAGGCAGCTGGCCAGCTTCTCCAAGCTACTAACCCTTCTTCCAGTAGAAAAATGAGAAAGCGATTAAAACTTGAAAAAAAAAAAAAAAATCCTTTTTGGCTTCTCCAGGATATTGGTATACTTCATCCATTTCTCTAGACTACATTTGTTAACTCTGAACTAGCTCAAAATGCTAGGAGGATTTTAAAAGCATTGACAACTCTGCAAGGAAAAAAGTGAAGCATCATTTTTATCTCTTTCCCACCTGCTTTCAGGAGGTGTATGTACCCAGACAACATAGCTTTTATGCATTGTGAAACTTGTATAATTTAGAAATTCATGTTCTACACATTTCAAATTGGTTTGACCCTTTCCCCTCCCAGGCATACACAAGCACAGAAATGGAGTTTTGCTGTCTTTTTCAAATCACTGTATCCTCTAATTTATTCAGGGTTGTCTTTAGAGTGGCTAAAAAGAATTTTAATTTATGCTTCTGTCAGAAACCTTCCTCACAATTTAGTGATTAAGAATTGAATGTAAAAGTGATTCACTGTGAATGTTGCATATTTTGCTGCAACACTCAGAGTTTTGGACATAAACTGACTGACTGTGAATACATTCAAACCTCAATGACCTAATGCCAAAAACATATGCATTTAATTAAGCTCTACTTTATTCAATTACTTTAAAATACATGTTTGCAAATAAAGAGCCACAAAGGAATGTGGTTTTTTGTTTGTTTGTTTATTTGTTTCTTTGTTTTTCTGCCTTTCCAAACTGTTTATTTTTCCTAATACAATTTCTTATGTATAAGAGAAGTTCTTTATGCTGGTGTGTTCAGTTGAGGTCTGTCCATCTTCCTACTTCCTATTTTGACATGAAGGAAAAACAAGAGCAAAGCAGAAAGTGGACACATTCCAAGAAGTCTCTTGAATTTGTGCAATTAAATCTTGGATTTATGCAATTAAATTAAAGTAGGGAAATCCCACCACTGTTGCATACTTTTTCACACCAGGTTGATGTGCACTTTCCTGTTAAGAAAGCTGTAACCAGTTTCTAATTATTCTATCATTTGTTCTTCAAAACCAAAGAGTTCCTGAAAAGAACCAGGATCTGTAGTTACAAAGGTAGCTTTGATAAACCATACCATAAAATACAAATTATCATGTCCATATTCACAGCTTTAAACTGCTAATAGTTACAATCAATAGTTACACTGCTTATTAGTTGATTATTTCTATTAGGAAATAAACAGCAGATCAACAGTAAGTTCCTTGCAACAGTGTGAGAACCTTCTTTAAGAAAGATATATGGGTGTCTTTTTTAATTTGGAAACATTGCTAAGAAAAATACTTAAAAGTGTTTCTTTTTTTTTTTTTTTTTTTTTAATTATTGTAGTTGAGAGAGGAAAGGACCTAAACTTGTCACATTTTCATACCTGATGTCAGCTTAACTCTCAGCTAGAAATGAAAAGAAGAAAAAAGAAAAGATAGATAAATTTAAGTTGGAAGAGATCTCTATGGGTTATTTAATCCAACTCCCTACTCAAAGCATCCCTGTAGTTTTTTCCAACTTCAAATTTGTATCAGATATGTCAGGGTCATGTCCAGTCCAGTTCTGAATATCTCCAAGGATAGGAACTCTAACCCTCTATGGGTGGAATTAATGGGAATTTAGAATCAGTCAATGCAAATACAAATGCATCAGTCAATACAAATCAGGTGAGAAAATAAAGTAGAAGTAAACAAAGTAAAACTGCTCTGGTGAAGAAACTCCTTTTCTCAGCTTTCACACCAGACTCAATCAACATAGGTTTTGGAGACACAGAATCATCTCTGTCAGATCAGAATCAGACTTAAAAATAATGTTTCGTCTGAATTAATTTTTGATCAGTTGTTCAATAGTTCTGAGGTTTGGATGTAAGTTTACTAGCGGCAATTTTATGAAGCCATCTTCCTAGAGAATCAAAGAATGGCTGAAGTTGGAAGAGGCCTCTGGAGGTCCTTTGGTCACTCTCTGCTCAACCACCTGCTATCATGACTAGCTGGCAGAAGCTTTGTAATTAACATGGAGCATTTTTTGTTCTATTAAATCTGTTTTGTAAAATTAATGATAATCTTATATCTTTATGCATTTGCATAAATTATTGGGAAAACTTCCATAATATTCTAAGAGGATGGAGTCAGCTTCTGAGCAGCACTGTATTTTGTTTTTTGTTTGCTCGTTTTCAATAGGAATCTGCGTTTAGATTCCTATATACATACAGTGTGCTTTTGTGTGTGTGTTTGTTTGTTTTGTTTTGTTGTTCTTTTGTTTTAGAAATACTTTTATTATTTATATTTAGAAATACTGCAAAATGACAGAATTGTTTTGCAGACTGAAGAAAAAATATCCTACCAATCTTTGCCAGAGGTTCCATATCACTTTGCAAAGTAAGGTGTTCAAGAAATCTATGTGGTTTTCATATGGATTTTGATGAAAACTCTATAATGTGATTATATGACCCATGTGTTCCAGTTCTAAGGTATGAAGGAGTTCTGCTTTTCCTGTGAGGATTGTGTCTGCTGCCCTCTCGCCTCTATCCATCAAGCTAACCTTCCAGCAATGTATCTTGCAAATGCACCTTTCCAAGGTGGCTTTGCATGTTTGTTAATGAAAGAAGGTATCTGAAGTCACTGTACCATTTCTTGTTTTCCTGAACTGTCTTCCATGAATGCACTTTATTCAATTAAAAATGTTTAATTATCCTGACTATATAATTCTCATATAATGAATTTCAGTATTTTTAGAGCAGATTAATGTAGTATATAATTTTACTAACAGAAGAACATTTTAGAGTGTTAAGAAATAGCTTAGAGGGAAATAAAAAAGACAATAAAAGAATTTAAATAGTCTACTTTGAATTAAAATGATATTAAATCATCCATTGAAAAAATCACACAAAATCTTCATGCACCTTCAGTTTTCAAATAAATTTTCACCAGGTATGTCTAAGCAGGGGTACTCCAGGAATGCTTCCTTCCTGCTAGTTTGGGAGATTCATTCTGGGATATGATCCAGCTGAGCACCATCCCTTGTCCTGTTCCTGGTTAACACTGAGGGTCCTTCTAGGCTCACAGGGATGAAGAGACCTGAGGTGCATTCCCATAGGTCTCTGAACTGGATGATAAAGAGAACACAGCTGGGTGAACATCAGCCTCACAATGAAAAATAAATAACATAAGATAAACCAAACCAAACCAAACCAAACCAAACCAAACCAAACCAAACCAAACCAAACCAAACCAAACCAAACTAAACTAAACTAAACTAAACTAAAATAAACTAAACTAAACTAAACTAAACTAAAATAAAATAAAATAAAATAAAATAAAATAAAATAAAATAATAAAATCATTAGGATTTGAGTTGATAGGAATTGAGTACATTCAAGAAAATGTTAGACCAGAGAAAACAGAGAGCCCTATACTGTCTGTCTTTAAGTAAGTGACTCAATCTTTTCTAAGTCAAACTGCCTTCTCATATTTCTGCTTGCTGAAATGTTTAACCCTTGCTCAGATTTTATTTGTTCACAAACACAACTCTGTTGGACTTGAGTTTTTTCTTTTATTAAGCACTACTTCTCATTATGTTCTATTCATCTCCATTCACAAGAAACTCATTTTAAATACCTGCTATTTACTCATATAAATATTCTAAATAAGTCACATAAAAATCAATAAAACCAATTAGGTTAGAAAATTAATATTCACTATGCAAATAAAAAAAAAAAAAAAAACAAAAATCAAACATAATAAAAATGCTTAAAAGCCTAATACCTAATATTTTGTTAGGTGTCACAGTATAATAAAAAATCAATAAAGTCAGAGTGCAATCTGCAACTTAGTATATATCAAGTCTTGTGTATCTACAGAGAATGCAATTGTTTAGTACTCTGGAGATATGATATTAAAGTAGATGAGATACATGTTAAGAATGGAGCCTTATGTATTGGCTGTAACTGAAGGACTCATCAAGGATGCATTTAACACAACACCACACCAAAGAAGTTTTCTTAGTGTTGCACAGCACAGATGAGAAAATTATGTGGTTTAGAACAAACAGATGAAATCACACAAACTTCAAAATCTTTAGAATAGCTAAAAAGAGAAGGAAGAGTACAGGCAGCCATGCATCACCAGACATCAACTTTACCAACAAGTGTTAATGGACATAGCAGTATAGCATGACACATGTGTAAGCTACAGCCACTGTTCAATGAAAGGTCATACTCATATCATATGGGTATTATAGGAAGTAAATCTTTCTGAGCCATTTTTTTTCCAAGGGTATCTCAAACAAATCAGAGATTTGCTAGACTCTGTTCTTTTTTAGTTTTGATTTCTGCTAATCTTCCATGAGCCGAGTGTGTGTGACTTGAAAGGAATTTTTATCTATTAGCATACAATGATCTGTCAGCTAGATATGGTTGGGTGACATTACAGAAAATCATTAATGGTAAGAGGGACTGAAAGATCAGGTGTAGTGTCTCTACCCATGTCACAATTTAGGCAAAGATCAGGGTGGGTTTTTAGGAGATTAGCATAGGTTATAGATTCAAGCTTTTGACCTATGTACAGATGAAACTCACAGGAGAAGGATATCAAGATTAATTTTGCATAAAATTCAGCTAGATTCTTTCAAATAAATACCATCTTTATCTATTTCTCAAACAGCAAATAGTGGTCTGCCACAGTTATTAAACCCACACTGAAGATTTCCAGAGATCTCCCTGGGTTGGGACCTATATACAGCAGTGCACTATTATGTTTTCTGGTAATACTGCTTTATCACTCAGCCACAGTTCTGTAGAGAACAAACCCACAGAGCAGATAACACTATAGATGAAATACTGAAAGAGAAGATCGGGGCTTAGTCAGTTTTTCTGGGTTGAATGGCACAGCATTCCCCTTCATGACCAGATATTTCTGAGAAGGGAGAGACGTCTTTCACAGGTTATTGTGTGGAGGTGCACAGACATGTCTGTCATGGAAAACAGACAGTCATGGAAGAAAAATAAAGAAAAAAAAAAAAAAAAAAGAATAGCTAAAAAAGAAAAGAAATCCAAGTTCATTCATATTTTGGTGCTAACTTTGGGTGGGGCAGGAGGAAGTGGGAGAGAATATATTAAAATCCAAACTATGCTATAATTAGCCACATGGCAGAAGAAGTAATATATGCTGATACTCTACCTTAAATTACTCTGATAATGATATAATAGCTTCTTAGGAACAGAAGTGGCACGTTTTCAGGGTTGTTTTCTTTTTGAAAGTTCCACATTTTAAGTTCTCATTTCAGTTTGTGACTGTACTTCCTGAAGAAAAATTGCAGGAACTTACAAGTGCTATAAATTCTGAGCCATTCAACCTCCTCTCATCATGTGGTACTGACCTCCCAGTAGCTCATTCTTTCATCTAGTATCATGCTAGGAACTGGCAAAGTGTCTCCAGGAGACAACTTAAGCCTCAAGCAATCCCTGCCTCCCTCATGGAATTCAGGACATAACTCCTTCATTTTTAGATGTTCTAAAAGTGGCAGTGCAGAGACTTTTCCTATCACACTGGCATAGAGCAGAACTAAAGTAGTAGAGCATTCAGTGCTAGAGAAATAGAATATTAGCCCGGGAAGGTGGTTGGATAGACTGTATGCATGGGTGAGTGGGGAGGTTTGAACACAGTTCTGCTAAAATTAACTTCAGTGACAATGGCTTGTTTGCATTCATGGAAAATCATTTGATTCAGGACCCCGACAGCTAGACAAATTCTACAATGAAAACAGTGCAAACACTCTGTTTAAGGTCTGCAGAACAGGTAATCACCAAACATAACTATGGAGCACTATGGGAGCAGCCTATGTGTACTTTTCCCAGTAACTTATCTGTGTAACTGGAGACAATTAAATTCATTTTTTGCTTGTCAGACCACAGCTGAGCATTTCTCCAAGCTGCAGTGGTATTTCCCATTACTGTATTCTGATATTATAACCCAAGCACCGCAGCATCACTACTGGAGCTGAAACATTTTGATTCATTTTTATGTAATCCTAGATGCTTGTTTAAAAATAAATTAATAAAAATCTCTTCAACTGAAAGTCAGTTCCCTTGTACTTTTAATTGTTCTTCCTTCAGAGATAAAATTGAAACAGTTTTCTTTGCAATGAGACACACAGTAAGAACCCCATTGCAAGTTTCTGACCATCATCACTTTGCCCCTTTCATTTTCTAATTGTGCATTTTGGTCTCATTGGCTTCTAAACACATGAAAACAGATAGCACTGCAAAAGCATATGTGGAAAGCAAACAGAGATGAACAGATTTCTGTAAGTAATACCAGTTTAGGTAAATTTGTAGTTTTGCCCCAAAATATAATTTTTAAAAATGTTTAGAAACTCAGATTCCACTCAAGAAAATGAGAACTATAGAAAAAAAATAATAATAAAATAGTAGAAAAAAAAAAAAAAAAGTCAAAGCATACCTGTACAGGGTATTTTTACTTTTCATTTTCTAATCAGACTTTCCCACTTTTACTTCCTAACTGAGATTTTGACTTTTAAGAGTAAAAATGGGATTAATCAGTCAAACCGTAAGGAAACATTTGTTTCTAGTGGAACTAAACATTTCTGGTCAACTGCTATAAAGTACAATGACATTTCTGATTGGTTCACAGGAAATAGTTGTTTGTTTTTTTTCATGTATTTTATTATATTGTTTCCATTGCTAAACCAAAATTCTATAATTTAATATGTGTAAATAAAGCTCCTATATCTTGTCTTTGCTTGAGGTATATTGATCAATAAAAGCATTCGTTAGCTGTTTTGTTGCCAGTTTTCTAAGGTAACATGACTGAAATCAATTGAGTAAATAGTCTTCGGTAAAATTAATGTCAACATCTTTAATTCATAAATTATCATCTTTAATTCATATATTTTCTTCTAGACATTCTAATTATTCTGCAAACAAGTGACTCTTACAGGGAAAAAAAAAAAAAGAGTTTTAATTATAACATTAATTATTTTTGTCTTCTTCTATTTCTTTTTTTTTTGTTTGTTTTTGTTCCAGAAAGTTCTTAAACAAATGGACCGAGAGTAATATTTTTAAAGCAAATACAAAAATTATAATTGTTGCAAATGGTTGCAAACAATTTTGCAATATATAATATACACTTAAAAAAACGTAATCATTGTTTCAGCTGCATTCAAGTTTTACTCGTAAACTTTTACAATTTATTTAATCATAGCAAAGAGCTAACAGATTTTATTCTGTCCTTTTAACATTCTACTACAAGCATTTATCTTGTTTTATTTAGTTAATAGCTTGCTTAACATCGATGTAAATGTTCACAAATTCTAGGATATGTATCTTATGTATCTTAATACAAACATACATACAAAAAAAAAAAAAGTCAATTTTGTATCGAAACATCAGAAGCTTGTAAATTGCAGATATCATCATTCTTGTATGATAGAAAGCTAGACAACAGTCATATTCTCTCTTTCCAGATTATCCAAATACAGAGAGGCACAATGAAGGAAGACCAAGTTACTTTTGGCCAGAGGTGATATGGGGGCAGAAAAGCTATGCATCTTTCTGCAGCTGGCTGGTGACATACAACTGTGTGCACTGGAAAAACAGAGCTCTGATATCAGGCAGAAACTCTGCAGACTGGATCTGTTGAAATGTCAATTATAAGAGAAAGAGTTATAAGTGTTCACCCAACTTCTGTCTGCTGAAATGCTCTTTCAGGTCTGGTTTATATCCTCGAATTTTCAAGATTTCAGGCCAACACAGTAGAATAATACATACCACAAACATAACACTACAAAACGAAAAGTTTCATGTGAGCTTTTCCTTTACATAGGGGGGAAAATGAGATAGAAATAAAACCTTCTTTTTTTTTTTTTTTTTTCTCCTTCCAGCTGGTACACACTGTAATTTAAGTTCTTCCTCTATAAAGTAGGAGTAACTTTCTCTATAAAGTAAGAGTAACTTTCACAAGCACCCCAAAAACTACTGTGAATTCACTTTTCATGAGTTACTAAAAAATCGTGACAGCAGTAGTCATAGATTTAATAGGAATGAAGGGACAGAGACATAAGTCATTAAGGAGACTATGACTTTCCCCTAATGTTGCCTGACTTGGCACACTCTGTCAATGGCTTGATACAGCACAGCTGCACAACCTCCCTAATGCATCCCTGAATGAGCAGCACAGAAGCTAGTACCTGTCTACGAAAGCATGCATAACCACCTAATGATGTTGAGAGCTGACATTAGAAGCTACATTCACATTAATTCTATTATACCAATATAAGGCAGTTTCAAAACACAGTGAGTGCAATTAAGATGTGAATGGAAAAAAAAATCTATATAATGCATAGCATTAAAGTTTAATAGGAAGTTATCTTCATCTGCATTTTATGTTGAAAATGTATCTTTGCAAAGGGGCTGCTTATTTCTAGCTTCCTATGAGCCTCTGAGCAAAATATGAGTCTATTAAAAGAATGAACTGGCTTGGCAGCAAAAGTGTGTTGTCAAGACCTTTCATGCTTTATTTGGGATCCAGCAGCTGTATATCTCAGTATATCAGCAACTGTATATCTCAGTAACAAGAACCTTTATTTTGTTACCCACAGTCAGAAAAATATCAAATATGTGAAAAGCATTTGTGCCCTGACAATCCACAGTCATTCTGCTAAATAGCGTCCAGTTTCTTAGGAGCACCTATCTATAGTCCCTCATATTAATTTTTGCCAGCTTCAGTTGGCACATGGAATATTTCTTGCCTTGCAGCTGCTAGATCTATTTAAATTAAATTCTCAGGAAGAAATTGGGAAAGCAAGGTTACAGGAAACAATTTCTTTACCTCTTTCAGTGTTTTGAAAGCAAAAACTAGACCATCCTCAAAAGCAGACAGCCCCCAGACAACTGTCTTCCTGGGGAATTAGAGTTAAGGAATTCCAGTTAAGTAATGCTACATGTGCAGTCTGTATTAGCCAAGTGGGATCTGATCCTATGCTCAAGCCCACGGTTGTCTTTCATCCCCATTCCTTATCCATAAATTCATATCTGAATGTAGATACAGGGCAGACTCCAGAGCACCTCCAAGAGGAAAACATCACATTCTAACACAGCACTTTAACATAATCCCAAATTCAACTTCATGCAGTCTGAATAGATCTGGTATGGGTGAAAACAAGCTAAAAGGTAAACCTCTAATTCAGAAAGCCTTGCAGTCACACTATCACACTTGGACTATTGTGCTCCATCTTCCATTTTAGCAGGTCAAAAATGATGGAGATTCTCTGTATATTTGGTCCTGCTTGAGTATCGTCCACTGTTCCCATTTCCCATCTATTAAAAATTCTTGACAGAGATGGCTCAGAGGCCCAGTACAACAAACTGTATATTATGACGATAATTAAGAGGGTACAAAGTGCAGCACTGGGATGTAAGTCACAGCTTGATCCTTTCCTAGCTGTGAGTATTCAACCAATATTCACATCAAACATACATATTCCTGGGTGAATCACAGAGGAGAGTCATTCTTCAGCTAGAAAAGCCATTTATTGATATGTTTCTCATGACAGCTTTGACACCATTACTATCTTGTGCTGTCATATTATAAATCAAGAACCACTGCATCTGATTATGATTAGAGGTGATTTCAGAGTCTGCAAGGGCTGAATGTTTTTTATATATATTTATATATATATATGTTAGATAATAATATATGTTAGATGAAGAATTCATAAGAGCATTTTCTTTCTGAACCATAGAGAATCTGGACTCCAGATAAACAGAAATGAAAAGTAAAACTATGCTGAGTTACAAGGCAGTTTCCTGTTGTCGCGTTAAGGGGTGTAGCTGATTAACCGTTACGGGCCCGGTCGGATTCAGAGTACTGAACCAGTTGGACATTCACCAAAAACAAGTTAACCATCTGTGGGTCCGTTCGGACATTCACCAAAAATGCATTAACCGTCTGGGGGTCTGGTTAGATTCAGAACACTGAACTATCACGGATAACCACCCTCACCCTCGTTGCACTTAATGAGAGTTATCACAATGCAATCAAGTATGGTTTATTACAGCAACAGATAATCAGGTTCTTTTGGATTGCCGGTGATAGGGACTGTCTGCAAAAGCAAGCTGGTATGCATGAAATACACAGGTGTTATAGGTGTTACAGATGTTACAGGTGTTATAGGTGTTATAGACGTTACAGGTGTCACAGGTGTCACAGGTGCGCAGCCTAGAAATAAATGTGTTAAAAGGATTAAAGACTCTATAGAGATTTATAAGCAAGTATTCAGATCTCACCCAAAGGCGTCCCAATGGGGGGGGAAGAGAGGCTCAGCCCCTCGACTGATCCCAGGAGTCAGGAGGTCCTAAGGATGTTGTCCTCGGGATGGTATCTCCCCTGACGGTGGTATCTTCCCTAACATCCCCTCTCTCTTGGGCCAATTTATATTATTTTCTATCTTTTAGGTGGAGCTTGAGTGGCTCTAGTCAAGCATATCTTAGTTATGATTGGTGTAAAGTTTTGCCGTCTCCGTTTAAAGTAATAGGCTCTGAGAAATTCAGGGCGCATGGTCAGTGAGGGGTGGTCGCACCTTGGAGGCGGGTAGCTTTTGGGATGGAGGTGTGTTTTGGTATTATAATGATATTATAATGAGCAAAAAGTACACTAGGGTACAGCATTTGTCAAAACATGACAGGTCTTTGGCTCAGGGTGGCAAAAAGTGCAGCTTTGTGCACAAGAACAATGAGGCCCCACCTGATTACAGAGCCTAGCCGTGGTGTCTCCACTCCACTCTACGCTCCGTGCTGTTCCTTAGAGCTAGCACACCAAGTTTCCCCAGCTCGATAGCATCTAAGGTTGGGAGCCTAGGGAACGCTCAGATAATGCAGTTATGCCCTACCCTGAAAGCCTCTTCAATGCTGTACCTTTTCCTTAAAAATGTGAATGTTAGTTTTATTTTCCTAGTTACTTCAGGCATTTACACCACACCTGTTTTCTATTTAATTTTGGTATTTTATACACTTTGGTCCTAGGAACATAGGAACACAGGTTTCCTCACATTACCTGACTTACTGGCCAGAGATAGGGAATCTAATTACATGAACTTTGTAAAGCTAAATTTTAACAGTTCACCAAGTTTCCTGGTATAGGTGTTCAGGACACAAGCATTCACTCTGCTCCAGATTTTGCATTCTCACTGACCACAGTTTCATCCTACAGTGTAACCACCAGCTAATTTAACCACATCACACCCTGAGAGAAAGCCCACCTAGTCTCTGAATGAACAACCCCAGCTCTGACAAAACCCTAATATATCCCTCTTCATAACATTTCCAAAGTTAAAGTTGTTTTGTTGTTTAATCTGTTAAAATTCCTTCCCTAGGCCATTATCTTCTCCCTCCTAGTGCACTGAAACTTCCATCTCATTGAGTTAACACATGCATTACTTCCCCACTGAGCTTCATCAAAGCATGGCCATTCCTGCCCATGACCACTTCAGCTCCCTCTGTCATTTATGTTCACTGCACTGTCTCCTCATCGTCATCTAGACAAAGATTGAGCTTTTAAGGTCCTCAGTTTAACAAACAATATTTTCTTTCTTCTATGAGAAATCCAGTGAGACAAGATAGTGAGACCTGTGTGGAGACTCTAATCTATACTTGTAATAAAAACTTGCACAAAACTATAATTTAAATAACAGTTGTTCATGAATTTTTAAGTGATCCATGACAGAGAAAAAGAAAAGAGGGAGAGAAACAGAAAGCTCCATAAGATAAGCAGGTCTGAAAAAATACATCTCTGTATTTCTAGGACCTGCTTCTTTCTTTAAATCAGGCTATAACACACAGCACTAGCAATAGATTACAACTATATACCTTCTATTTACAAGGTATCTAAAACTTCCCTGATTACCTTTCTTTCTTGTTGTTTTTTTTATAGAGTATTTGGAAGGTATAACGGATGACTTCTGTAATAAGAATGATAAAAACAGATTAAGCTGCAAAATGACAGGGAAAATCTCTCTTCTCTGGTATTTAGCAATCACAGGTGCGTGAACTCAGATGGTTTTCCCAACATAAATGTGCTTCTTCAGCTGGGTACAAATTTTCTTGAAAGCTACTTCCTGCTTTTCCCAGATTCCAGGCTGCCTCAATGGGTTACAGATAGTTCATACTTCCATCTCTTCTTGCTGAGCAGCTCACCTAAGTCCCTCTGTTACACTCCTGTGGTTACAGCTAAGCATCTGAGAGGTTACAATCCATGGAAGCAGGAACAGATGCTTCCGTACTAAGCGGGAATGAGAAAGCAAGCCATAACACAAAAGGGATAGAATAGGCACTTATATTGTAAAAATAATTATAACACTTAGATCACGAAGAGAAGAGAGGCAGACTAGCAGGAATGGTAGCCTCATTCTCCCTCCAGCTAGTGTGTTCTTTTTTTAGTAGATGTAGAATTGGTCCTCACATTAAATATGCATAAAATACGAAGATGTTTGTATGGACAGACAAGAGCAAGCTTTACAGTGTAAGCATATTGCACATTGTACGGTAGAAGTTTTCCTTCTCATTTACTACCTTTTGGTTTTTGGGTGACACCAAAACTAGTACAGGAATGCATGTAGGAAATAAATAAAAAATAATATTAATAAAATGAGAGAGAGAGAGAGAGGGAGAGAGATGTCTGTGTTGGCATCTGTCAGCTAAAAAAATTCACCAGAATTAAAATACACATTCAGTTAACTGCATATTTCCTTGATGGATAATGCTAATACCTAAAAAGTGAAATAATAGGGGAGATAAGGCAGTAGAAAACTCCCTCAGTTACTATTTTTAAGTTTCTTTTGGTGACCTTAAGTGTTGCCTTGCCCTCTCCCAAACTTCAAATTGACTGTCCTTTCCCTAAGCAAACATAGAAATAAAAAGAAAGAGGTGAAAACAATTCCTTTCTTGTTGCAATATCATTTCTACTCTGGGTAATATCTTTGTATCTTTCCATTCCTTCACCCAGTCTTCCTGATTCTCACACATAAGATGTAATATGCACAGCACCAATGTGCCGTCTGTAAGCACAGCTATGTCACTGGCTGCCAATTTTTTTGATATAAAAGCAAATGAGGCTGCCTCATGTTCTTAAATAAATGTATATATTAAATGAGAATATTTTGTTTTACTCATCACAGTTGTCTTTGTCTGTTGATGTACAATAATTCCTATTTTCTCAGCCTTCAGCAATTAGACCATGTATCTGTGATGCTGGATATGACTTCCTTCAAATCTTTTATGTCATTTTGTGCTATTTTTCTATCAACAGCCACTTTTCTTTCACAATCCTTTTTATAAATATGGAACAATCTTAGGATTTTAAAGGAAACAATTCTGTGCCTATCATGTACATTTTAGCTTATAGAGCAATTTGGAGAAGCAGAAATAAACACATATTTTGAAGAATAACAGGTCTTTGATTGCTAGCAAAAGATATCTAACATGAAACACATTGGCTTGTTTTTATAGTTATACAAAATGAATATGAAATTTAAAATTGCAGTTTTAAATGGATCATATAGATATATACTGCCTTTTTAATGCATAAAATCATTAACACTATTTATCTCGAACTTTTTATTACACTCTTCGGGTGGGTAGCATAGTAACTAAACAGAGATTTTTTTCTTGCAAAAAAAGTTAACTTTTCAATAAGTTTCAAAGATAATACAAATCTATCTGAAAATATTTTCTCTAATAAAAAGACTGATTGCTTCTTGAATCTTAAGCAGCTCAAATTTTTAGCAAATCTTAGGTACAGGCAGGAGATCTTGTCTTTTTCCATGTTGTTTGGGTGTACTCTATTGATAATATTCCTTTTCCTTGTAATATATTCTCATCCTTTGTGCCTCCATGAATTTTATGCCTTTGTCATCCAAAACCAGATGGTCATCTCAGTACTCAGACAGAACTTAGTTATTCTGTGGGGTGGTGTTATTTCCACTTCATTTCCCTTTTATCTTCTCATGTCATAGGAAAAAAAAAAAAGGGGGGGGGGGGGGGTGGGGGGGGGGGGGGGGGGGGGGGAACTGATTTTCATCTGTTTTTGAGCAGATTGTTATAATTTAAAACCAGTTATGATTTAACTCTTCTCTCACCCAGCTTCTCTCAGTTAAAATAAGCAGACATTTTATTACCATAAATAAATGTAATACGCTACAAATAGCCAAAGATCTTTGCAAGATCCAGTATAGTTTGAGAGGAAATACACGTATCTTCTATTATCAGCATCAGGAAGAACAACACAAATTTCCTCTTCATCCTCCGTACATGCGGGCACTTCATTTTGGTGAGAAAGACATGCTCTAGGAATCAAAGGACAAGATATATATATTTTATTTCAATTTTTGTTATTTTGATGAGATTGTCAATTAAAAAGATTGCTGTAACATACATGTAAATTTAGGTGACCTGTGGATATCTTAGATTGAATGCACACAGTCTAATCTTAATAGCTTTGTGTCTAGTTATCGTACGGGTGGGATACAACCCAGAAATCAAGAAATTGATTTCTAAGTCAAGAAATTGTGGTTATAAACTGCACCAAATAACAGAAACAACAGGAAAGATAATTTTTTCTTCATTCTGCAGATAGGCAAGAATTCACAAAACAAAACCAACAATCAATGACAAAAGAAGTGAACTGTTCCATTACTCCATCCCATCACTTCATCCTTGAAAGACTTTAAAATTTCCAGATTTGCTGACACCAATGGAAGTAAGCCAAGTCTGTATAGCTATGACATCACAAAGACATCAAGAAGACAACTTCTCCTTAACAGCCACACATCTGGGGAGCAGACAAATCTTATGGTCACCACTGATAGCTTAGCAATGCAGTATGCTGTAAATCAAAACTGGTTGACAGGGTTTTGACTGAGGATTCCCTGTCTTCTGCCTCAAGACATGAGTGATACAAAAGCTGTGCGCTACAGTTTGTGTTGCTGAAAATGTCTTGGAAGTGCCTTTTAAGCCTTTAAGGCTTAAAAGGGATTCCAACTACTGTCCAGACACGCTCTTGAGTCTCAGAAACCAGAAAACAAATTATAAAAAGACCTTAACTACTTTTTTTTTTTTAAATTATGTTTGTTCAGTAGGTCTTTTGGGGCTTGTTTTTTGATTTCAGAGCACTTTTTGTTCCTTCATATTAGCAAAAAGATAGTGCAAGAATATTCAAGAAAACTCCTAACACAGATAGAGATCAAGTGGTTCAATATCTGTCTGTGTGATTGGTATCAACAACAGGGATTTGTTTTTTACAACTATGTTATCCTTTCTGAGTACAGAAGTAGGATTTACCCAACCAAGTGGAAAGAAAACATCCTTGCCAACCAGCTGGCCAACCTGGTGAGGAAATCTTTAAACTAGGAACAATACAAGAGGGAGATGGTAACCCACAGTCAGGTTAGGAAGTGGTGAACCTGGCTGGCAAGCAACTGTTGTTTATATGCCTAGAGAGAGGCAATCAGTCATGAAATTCACAGCAGCTGTTCCTGTAGACTGACAGAAAAAAAATAAATAATAATATTTGTTTATATGAGCTATAGAAGGGATAAAACTACACCAGTTAATTTATATCAAATGCTGATCATATGTTTAGTTCTTCCTGTCAGCTTGGAATGGAAATGTGAATCAGACCAGTGTTGCAACATTTGAAAAACTCATGCCTGCAATGCAGTGCTGCAAGCCCTCAGAATTGCTTTATGGTCATGAGGTAACAAGGGTCTGAAATTTTGAAAGAAATCTGCTAGGTTAGTGACACATCTAGTCCACCAAAAAATCTTTTACTCCCAATACTGCTCTGCAGTCTGTAGGTGTTGTTCTCTTAGATGTGAGATTACTTGGTCTTTTATTAAAGAGAAGTATTTACTAGCAGAAAAAAATCCCTTTCTACAGAAAGACTGCCAAGAAGCCCAAACCAAATTGCTTCTGCAACACTACAAAAGTGCTGCATATGTAGTCCTGGGGCTTAAATGGGAGTACTGTGCATATGGCTGTAGCATGGTCAGGATGGCAAAGCACTTGTTAAGTGCTGTATCTGCAGACCTAGGGCTGCTGGAGTGTCACAGTGAGATAATTGAAAGCGGTGCTGCAAAGGGACACTGCAGTCCACTGGTGAGCTCAATCTGTGCTACAAAGACCAAAGTTCTTTGCAGCAGCAAATTACTTAGGTTACTCTCAGTGACAGCAAACTTTCAAGGATAAACCTGATGTTGCCAGTGAGTCTCAGCAATACTTTTGCAAGATGCACAATAGAAGTCTAGAATTTCCCAGTTCAAATTTAAGAGAGACATGTTCACTAATCAGCAGTTTTGTTATAATGTAACATATAAATTATTTTCTAATTTACACCACAGATTACCTTCCTGTTCAGACCTAAAAAATTTTCAATGAACAACCACAAATACCTTCATATGTTGGTATAGTTTTGTAAGCATTTCTTGTAGTTTGTTAAAAATTTGAGATTTTATTATTATTGTTATTATTATCTTAACATATTAGATATCAGAGACCCCAACAAGTCACCGAAAGCCTGCCTGACTGGTGATCTGGTGCTGAGATGTTGTAATTGTTGTTAGCAAAATCAAAACAAGCAAGAAAAAGAAAAGTAGTATGACATGATTGCTGAGGATTAGTGGACTTTCCAGACTCAGCAAGAGTCATGGATTGACAGTTTATCCTTTCCTCACATACAAAGACACAGCCTCATAGCTAAAGACTGCTGGTATGGCTTAGCAGGTTCCACAGATATCTAGGCTAACTCTGACTATTTGAACCTAGACTGTAGAAAGAGTACACACTGTCATTTACCATCATTTTATCCTGGTTATTTGCTCTCTTCGAATGACATGACCATTCCCCATCTGTTTGCAAGCTGCCACTAAGTGCTTACCCAGAGGGTATCTATTTCACAGTAAACCTGGATTTGTTTTTTCCAGTTTAGGTTATCTTTTATCTCTCTCCTAAATGGCCTTTAACTTAACTGCAGGGTGGTGGTTGTTGTTGGTGGTGTTTTTTTTTTTTTTTTTTTTTTTTTTTTTTTAAGTAAAGACCTTTAGTTTCATAATAGCTCTTTTTTTTTTTAAATAGCTAAGGTACATTAACTCCCTATTAATTTTATTTCCAGTAGATGGAGAGCTTTGCATTTTAGAAATTTCAAAACCTCTACATAAAAATACAGCCATGTTTGAGAACTAAATAAAACAGTATGCAACAATTCTTAAACATGATACTAATCCCTGAGGCAGAGAAAGTCTTTAGTAAAAAAATATTAATTCGCTCTTCTCTTCTGAAGAAAATAATATATTTAACTCAAAGATTCAGAAAGCACTCAGGATACTCAAAGCAAACTAATTTATGCTATCAGTTTCAACCATGCCAAACACAGTAAGGATTTTATGTCACTGTTAGGAGGAATGTTATTCTAAGGACACATATTTGATGTTTTAAATCATCTGGATCCACCTGTTTCTTTTTTCTCTTTTTTTTTTTTTTTTTTTTTTTTTCAGTACATAAACATGTACAATGCTGATCAGCCTGGTACCTTCCAGAAAGCACATATTCTCACAGTGACACTCATGTGTAAAGACCCAGTGATAAATAGACTACTTATGCAAAGAACAACTTAAGTAAATAATCACTAAGCACCTGAATCAGAACCTAAATTTTGCTCTCCCTTTCAGCTTCATCTGATGTCCACAGAGGAGGAAATATTAGGACAGTTTGCTTATCTATTTAACATCAAAGTGCTAAAGTAATGAAAAGCAACAAAAAGGTTTTTGTGTACAGAAGAAAACAATGGAGACAACATAAATATTTAGGTACAGTTCCAAAATCTCTATGTTACACTGCTGGCTCCTTTCTTATCAGTGACTAGAACTAGACCAAAGGACATACCCTATTTACCACCATAGTCACAGAAATCATTGCACTGCATTTTTCAAACTAATGCTGATATTCAGACTGCTTTGTTATGTTTAACTTGGTAAAGCTAAGGAATCTAAAGATGAAAAACTAATTTGGGTGGAGCATAACACCAAAGGCTGTGGATTACAGGTGGCCAAGAGGGGAAGTTTTAATTTAAGGTACAGTCTCTTCGTACACACAATTTAAAAATATTTTTAATATAGTTTGCATTTTAAGATGATATTTTATAGGCAATAAGTGTACAGCTTTGGGGAATTTTTCTTTTGTATTCCAACAACTGTCATGCTATTATTCACCCTGTCTCACAGGGTGACAAGCTGCTCTCAGGAAAACAGTCAGTGTGTAGTGGGAGAGATTGATGTTTACCTCCTTTTCTGAATACTTTCAATGGGAAATCAGAAAAAAAAAAAAAAAAAAAAAAAAAAAAAAAGTATAGCGCTTCATGGCCAGGACAGCAGACTACTGCCTAAGGGAAATCAGAGTTGTTGGCCAAGTCACTTCAGCTGAAGTCTTTTCTTGCGCACTCTATTTTTCAGATTCTTGACTTACAATACTTGTCTAATCTACCCCCAACAGTGTCTGAAGTCTAGCTTGTGTCACCTTGTCATTTCAGTAAGACTGCCTCCCATTTTAAGCAACGTGTCTGTCATCCGTAGGGATTATTGGGATCACAGCAGAGATAAACTCTGTGTTAATAAGTGTCACATGAAAATCCAGATTTACACTTGTAGCCTTGGCCATGCCTAATTGCTCTGTGAGATGACAGATGTGCAATCCAGTCACATGCAGAAACTTTGTCAAATATAGGAGGTTTGCATAATTTGAGTTTTCTTGAGACCTATTTTTTTTTATCTATTTTAGCTGTTAAACTGTACAAACGTTAGTAAGATGCAACTGATAATAGCTGAAAATATATAAAACTTGATTAACTTGTGGTACAGAAGCCAGACTGGAATGGAAGTGGCTGTGTCAAAGCTATTAAAGTGTACTGGCCTTCAAAACAAGGCAGCAGCACAAATTGCCCTTGGAAAAGGTCACTGTAGTGTGCTAGCTGACCCAAGCCAAAATCATGACAGATTCTAAGAGTTTAAATTATTGACTTCCAGTACTTCAGAATGGCCCCAGAACAGTTTAATTTAATGGTATAGAAGTAGCCCTGGTACCCAGATTTCTACCAATGTTTTTAGGACAGCAGAATACAAATACAGCACCACCTCTCCTCCTATATCAAGCCTCATCCAAGTTTATAAACACTTTACCCAAAAACTGGAAGCCCAAATTCTTCAAATCAAAACTCAGAATCATAGAATCATTCATTTTGGAAATGATCTCTAAGATCATCTAGTCTGACCTATAGCCTAACACTGCCAAGTCCACCATTAAACCATGTCACTAAGCTCTGTATCTAGACTTTTTCTGAAGACCTCCAGGGATGGTGACTCCCCTTGTACAACTTGAGGTCATTTTCTCTTGGGCTATTGCTTGTTGCTTGGGAGAAGAGGCCTACCCCTACTTCATTACAACTTCCTTTGAGGTAGTTGTAGAGAGAGATAAGGTCCAGTCCAGTCCAGTCCAGTCCAGTCTCCTCCACTCCCCCCCCCCCCCCCCCCCCAAAGTCTCCTTTACTTTAAGATAAATAACCCCAGTTCTCTCAGCTGTTCCTCATAAGACTTGTTCTCTAGACCTTCACCAGCTTTGTTGCCATTTCTAGACAAGCTTCAGCATCTTAATTTCTTTCTTGTAGTTCATCAGCTTTATTTGTAACTTTCTAAAGGTAACCATATCTTCCATCTGCTTTCTCAATAGTGAAGAAACCATTCCTATGTAACTTTTCCATGAGACCTACAACCTGAATAAATGCTATTGAAGCAGGCTAAAGTAAACATTCAGTATGTTAAATTTAAGAACAAAAATTTTACCTTGCCCAAACTAAAAGCAATTGAAAGCAATGACTTACAATACACAGGGTCAGGCAAATTTAATAATGAGCAATGTTAGAGTTCTGCAAATTATGTTATCTATCATAAATCAATTATTGCTGATTATTATATTTCTTAACAATTTTCTTGGGCTACTAAAAATAAGGTGTGCCTACACATGTCAATAATATTGTCATTTTATCACAAAGATCTAAATTGTTTACAAATCCCTTGACTTCTAGTGACTCACCAATAATAAACAGATTTCAACATCAGCATCTGGTATTCCCCATTCCTTAGTGGTCTCTTTAGATAGATAAATGGATTAACCTTGATGGAACCCCGCATGCATTGTCTGCACATGAAATAATAAATTAATGAGTTTCATTTATTCAATTAATTCTGGTTACTGCTTCAGCTGTGTCCTTAGATGCAGCTTTGACTTTTTGTTGACTCCTTGTTAAAAGTTGTATATAGTGAGTACAGCAAAAAGAAAGCCAAATACAGAGAGGTGAATTGGTACTCACCTAATCACCTTTATAATCTCATTAAGTTCAACAGGAGCTCTGTGTCATACCTGTTTCACATTTATATTTTCAAGTGTGCCATAATAAACAATCATGCACTTGATTTTATTTATTATTTATTTAATCCTGGTACTTCAAGTGTGCCTTTTTTACCTTCATGATGATTTGCTTACACTGAAATTAGGAACAGAGAGATTCTGAAAAAGGCAGGTCAGAAACTTATTTTCAGCAGCCCATTCGAAGTCTGGTTGTATTTCTCTCAGTTGGATTTCAAGTTTTGGTAGAATGAAAGAATTTTAATTATATACATGTACATGTACATGTATTGACAAATAATGTCATACATTTTGTACCAATGCATATGAAAAAATTGCGACCAGAGACTCAAAGGAAATGTATTGATTACACAAAATATTTCTCAAAATAAAGCTAAATCATGATAAACATTAGTTTAAATAAAATTTCCAGGGAAAGAAAGCCAGAAAAGAAACTGTTAACTGAAAACTAACAAATACAAACAGAAACTTAAGGTTCAACTTGTTTTGGAATACTATTACCATGACAATTTTGGTTTCTGAATGTAACATAACTTCCACTTTGAGCAGGTCACAGATTTTTTGTTAAGTGCCTACAAGTACTACCTGGAAGAGAGTTTGTGATAAGCTGTAAACACATTTTTTTCCACAATTTCAGCTGTGATGGAGAAGGTTTTGTACCTGGTACGATCTTTTATGAAAGGGCATTTGAGCTTGCCATATAAGCAAAATACTAGTAATGTTACTTTGCAGAGAGAGAGAGATGGGGCATGTGAACAGATGTGCATACACGTTAAGTGAACAGTTAATGATTTTTTTTATATACTGCATACTTAAACTATGATAAATCAAAGCTTGACTAACTGTTCTCTGTTAACTTCAGCTGACACAAAAGACACAGGAAGTATCTCTTATACAAATGCTAGACCATATATAAATGAGGTTTTCTGTAATTACTTAAACCCCTCAGTGCTGGATATGCACATGCCCCCTTCAAACTTAACCTGTAATAGCTTCTCAAACTGCAGTCATCACTATCATGTGTTTCCAGTGTACCAGATTATAAATGTTATAAATTCTTATTTCACCGTCTTAAATCCTGCAAAAAGGAGGTGGCAGTGTTTTATACTCTGGCACTTCCTAAAGAACAAAATATCAGCAGATTATTTTTCCTTACCATTCTCAGAGAACAGTAGTTTGGGCATGGTGACTTATCATGAGAACCAACAAAAGAGTTACGGCAGAGAAACACTAAGATGTACTTTTGCCTTTATTGCAATGACTAGAGGCTATGCCTCCACTCACTGGAACCAATCCAACAGTCAGGCATCTGTTTTCTGTTCTTTTCTGTCACATCCCCTGGGTATGAGTGGGAAAAACAAACAAACAAACAAACAAACAAACAAAAAAACAACAACAACAAAAAAAACTTTTATCAAATAAATATGGTGCTTTACAAGAAATAATTCTATTCTAATTATATTCTTAAGACATTATATAGAGATAAAGGTGACAGAAAGTAGGAGAGTGACCCAAAAAAGAATAATCAGTGTAGAGACAGCATTCCCTCAAGATCCGGAATGAGATCTGGGAGCTCAGCTTTAAGATTTGGTTCTTTGTTAGACAAAGCAGAACTGAAAACATGAATCTGGTGACTAACAGCACTGACTAGGTTATTATCAAAAATTTCATCTTAGATTTGAGAAAGCTTCCCTGTAAGGTTTACTAGTTTTTTCTGACAAGAATACAAACATTAAAAAAAAATAAAATAAAATTATTATTTCCAATAGATTGTATTTAAAGAAATTTTTAGCTTAGATATAGCAATATTCTATAACTATCTTATTGTTTTTTTCACCTGCATTTTTCAGCTTCTCACAACATTTAAGAAAAATCAGCTATGCAATCACAAGAGCTAAAATGCAAGTAGAAAAAAAGAGGTGAAATTTTAATCTATTTCTTTTGGGAATGCACAACTGTGGTAAAAATTATCATCTGAGCTGTGAGACTCAAAAAGTGTTTATGAGCCATATAAAAAAAAAAAAAAGAAAGAAAAAGAAAAAGAACAAGAACAAGAACAAGAACAAGAACAAGAACAAGAACAAGAACAAGAACAAGAACAAGAACAAGAAAAAGAAAAAGAAAAAGAAAGACATCTATGCACAAGTATTATTCATGTACTAGTTTAAACTTTTGTACAAGTAGTTCACAGAGATGGGAAACAGAATCTGGTGAATAACAAAACAATGCTGTGGACAGGTTCTGTTTTAGTTAAATTGTCCGAACTACCATCCTCAGACCAGTCTGTGATTCAAAACTTTTTAAAGCCTGCGTGAATCTCCTTATTGAACTGCACCTTGCATTGAGATTTTACATTTTCTCTCTTGTTTACAGTCATTATAGTTCATGATGTATTCAATAATGAGTAGGTGAGTATTGAGTGGGAGAAGAACTGCGTCTGGAATTGCTTCCATCTGTACTCTGTCAAAATTGCTTCGTAAGAAGAGTGTGCTGCCAGATGACTATGCAAAACTTTATTGAAAAATTAAAAATCACTTCCAGAATGCAAGTAATAACAAGTTAGGCCGACTCTCAGACAGCACAACATGACCTTCCTTCATTTGCTTGATGGAAAATTTTACTTGAAAAAAAAGATTGATGAG
This sequence comes from Aythya fuligula, assembly GCF_009819795.1. Taxonomy (NCBI): domain Eukaryota; kingdom Metazoa; phylum Chordata; class Aves; order Anseriformes; family Anatidae; genus Aythya; species Aythya fuligula. The sequence continues at coordinate 51,626,669 of NC_045562.1, forward strand.
AACTTATAACACCAAGATGGCCTTTTGAAAAACAAATTTGAAATACTAAAAATACTAAAATTTTCTCACATTGGTAGGTACTTCCTTTTGGTGTCTGAGCTTACTAAGAAAGCCTACTCAAATCACCACTTTAGTAAATTTTATTGTCTTGCAGCAAGCCAATTATCTTGAAAGTCCCAAATGTTTACTCATATGACCTTAGTTGCCTTGCCAGCTACAACCTATGCCAAAACCTGAGTTCTGCTCTCTGAAACTGAAAAGTATTCAGCATAATCTCTGTTTATCTATTGCAATTTATGTACAATGCAAACGGAGAGATAATGGACCAAGAGGGAAGGGATGCTGCTGAATGACAAATAAGAGAAATGCACTTGTTTCTGAGCAGCATCTCATTCCCCTAGCAGATTGTTTCATCAGCAGAAGGTAGTTATCTGCCTAGTCACAGTGGGACTAGAAGTTAACAATTTACTTTAGCTTTTGGCTTTATTCACCACCAAGTCTCATTCCTTCAGAAGCAAGGTGATTATGCTTTTTCATTCCCAGTGTGGAACCAGCTTTCACTATACAAACATTAATGAATTTTCAGTTTGTCCATCATAGCACTTCTATATTAGGCTACCTATAAACACCATTCACATATTCACATTATAAAAATAAATATATATATATATATAAAAGGTAGAAGAACAAAAATTCTCTGAAGGATACATTTTAAGTATTTGTTAAGAGCTCATTAAAACTGGAAAGGAGAAAAGACATAAGTCGATTAACCATGATCTCATCTCTTGACATTATAGGATACTTAATTATCTAATTACTTATATTTTCAATATAATGCCAATTTAAATGGAGCTTAAATGGTCCACTCTTTCAGGATGTTTCTGCAAAATGTAGAGTGGTAGGACTTGAAACTTTTTACTAATAACTTGGCCTTTATAATTGTCAACTTGTTAGAATTATACCACAAGATTATATGTCAAAAATAAATAAATAACAAGGAGGAAGAGTTTACAGTCTTTATGATTTCTTTTTGAATGAAAGCAGTATGTTCTAATGGTAAAAACATTTAAATATTTCTATCAGATAGTTGTCTTACTAATAAAAACTGTATTCTCATCTTCCATGAGAAAGCATCTTTTTGGTTCCTAATTTCTCCATCCTTCCTTCTCTGAGGAGTAGAAAAATATCAACCTAAATAACACTAAATAGAATATTTCTGCAGTGAGCTTAGACTCTTAGAGTCAGTAACTCAGAAAACTATGTTCTACTGATGTCTGAATGACATAAAAGAACCATATTTCACTTCTAATCTACGGATTTTTAGAGAAAGAGAAACCAATTTCTCAAGGAAGAATCCACAGAGATATCTCCAGGGAAGAAGAGCCACTGGAGGAAAGTCCTTAAAAGCCAAAGAAACACACCCACACAGGTAAGACTCAATAAAATATTTCCATGTCTTCATGCTTCTGAAAAATGTGCATGTTTAAACTTACTAGAAGTCACTTTAATTAAAAGGGGCAGGCCTGACACAGACACTGATGTGTTCAATTGTATAGCAGCATTTGCTGCTGCTCCTGCTTCCAAATTCAGCCAGAGGAGAAGGTGCAACTGAAACTAAAATGCATTTGTTTGGTGCAGCCTCCTGGATTAAAAAGGAGAAAAGCAAATGGTTTATAGTTGGGGAAAGGTTTCCCAAGGAAAGGTTTCCTCTTTATTTTTTTCTGGAATGCAGAGGTTGTCAGCAGTGAAGTTCTTGGCAGTTAAGCCACTCAGAGATCTACAGAGATGTATCTGCCCTCACTGAGCCTCCACACTGCAGAGCTGTACCAAAACAGAAAGCCTCCTGTCATTCTTATGTTAACAGGAGCCTTATGACTGCTTTAGAGAGTTGCAAGAGTGAATATTGCCTGGGGAGAAGGAAGATCAGACATTCACAGATTTTTTTCCACCTCTGAGTAGCCTCCACAGACCAGAAATTCCAATGAGTCAAGCAAAGCTATGCTATTCAGTGCTCTGCCTCCACATACATGCATTGAATGTTCAGAACGGAGTTCATGGGTGCTTTAAAAACTTGAGAAATAATTATGACTGTTTTGCTAGAAAATGGCAGGGAAGAGCAGGGGAGCATGACTGCCAGTTGAGTATCTAGACAGGAATGGGATAGAAATGTTTGCAGCAGGTTCATGATGGAAATCTGCAGGGATTTCAATAAGAGAAATAAAGCCTAGATATACCCTAGCTTGTGGTAAAGACATTTATGACTGCTTCAAGATTATGTCTGATGGTTTTGGGGATATGTCTGTGACCTATTTTCTTTATGTACAACTGGCTAAAAAAGTATTGCTAATTTCTTTGCCTGGGATAAACAGTGAGGATAATGAGAATCATATGGAGCCTATAGATGATTCTATGTATGTGAGATACAGATCCTACAGGTGATTCTATTCAATAAGATTACCTTTTTTAGTAGAAGGTGATGCCATTCTCATTTTTTGGGGGTGGGTGAATCTAAGTCATTGTAGTAATCCAGAGGTTGATGCTTTCACTTCACATGGTACCAGGAAGAGAGATTATCTTCTAGTACTTCTCTGCCTGTTCTTTCTGTATCCGTCTGTTTCATGCAGTCAAAAGACAAAATGAATGGCACTTCATTATACAGCTGTAACTGCTTCCTTCTGCTCATCACTCACTCTTGTAGATCAAAGTTATTTGTTACAATTAGCCAATTAGCTCCATTTTCACTTCCCTTTTTTTTTTTTTTTTTTTTTTTTTTTTTTTTTCAAATACTGTGTCCTTTATTCAAGGGCAATGAGATATGAAAAGATTATTTTAAGGTGGTAAGGTACATAAGTGCTAAAAGCAGGTTAAAACTTTAAGGCTCTTTTTCATCTCAGTAAAATAGGCCTTTTTCACCGTCTGTTGCTGAGCTATGAATGCAATAATAGCAATAGCATTATAGTACCAATGAAACATATGTTATGGAATATTGATAGAAAACTCTCCATAGACACAATTAAACTTAGACAGTCTTCTTAAAGTGTGCTATTAGCAACAGGAGACAAAATTCATGAAGAGTTGAGGCTTTTTGTTGTTTGCACAAGGACTCAGAGCAGATGCCTCCAGGGCCACAAGTTACCATTAAACAATCAGGGGATGTGCTTTGTGTTATGAAGAACCTGAGGAAAAGGAGAATTAAGGCTCCAGGCCCATGAGAACTGTCCTGGTTAGAAATTTTGTGTTCCCTTGGATATGAGGCAACAGATATGGGCTGAGGGTTTTCACAGGTGAAAAGACACAGACCACTGAACTTTGTTCACTGTTAAAAAGCCACTCCACTTTCCTTTTAGAGATTTTCTGTAAACAGCAATATGCTTTTGTGGCTTTGCTGCTGTTTTTATTCTCTTGAAAGTAAACACAACAAACTAAGTGAATGCCTGCTGAGTGTTGTAATGATAAACTGACCCACTTCAAAGCCTCAGCACTTTTCTTTCTCGGTAGCACTTGTGCAACAAGAAACTCTCCTTTTAGCTATTTACGTCAAACAGTATACAAAATATACTCATCATATATGACAGCTATTTGTAGTTCTTGCTTTTTTCCTTATAACCAAAAAAAGAATAAACATACTTAGAAAAGCCCAAGTAAGCCAGAGCACAGAGCACAATTATATATGTCAGCTAACTAATATTTACTTATTTAACTCACCAACAAAAGAGCCTTTTATGGAGTTGATGCAGAATGAAAGCTTAAAAAAAAATATCACTTCAACACTATTCCATTCCATTTTGGTTTAAGGTGAGGTTTATTTTTTGTTATTATTATTTTTCTCTGTTACCATGGTGAAGTTTGTGAAGAAAATCCAAGGGTTTTGAAAATCTTGTGAAGGGGGATGTTCATTACATACTTTCATTCCTGAATTCCCAAACTTCAAAATCCAAAACAATGTGTCTTGCAAGAGGACGATGGATGCTGCAAATGTTTTCAGGGCGCATTTTAATAGGAAACATCAATAAATGACATACTGGGAAAATGTTGACAGAGTAGCATAGAAAACCACAAAAATGAGTTTTCATGGTAATTGCATCCTGCATAGCTGAAGTACCCCATGTACAAGGAACAAATCTGTGTTTCCATTAAATGTGGAAAGAGTTAGATATTCTCCAGCCTCGTTTCCATTAAATGTGGAAATAGTTAGATACTCTCCAGACTCACTGTGTCTTGGTTATACTACTCTTATCACTGTAAAGAAGAACCAATCCCATTCTCTTTGAGACTTTCGCCTTCTCTGTCAGTTTTGACTATCTTGTTAAATATCTTAAGAATCTGTCTCTGTTGGTAACCTCAGGAAAGTCAAGGTATGAATTTTAGGTAAAGGACAGAAAGAGAAGAAGATCCTGGAAGCCCCAGGAACAAAGGAGAATTAATGCAAATACTGTTTCACAGTTACTTACCATCTTTCATGTCTTGTTACAGAGCAATATGTGATCTGCAAAACAGTGTGGCATCTCGTGTATGTACTTTTTGTATAAGCTTCAATTTTATCTGTCTTTTGACCCTTCCTATACCCTGCAGCCACCTTCAATATTCTGCATTCTCCTCATTACAATCCCCAACAGTAACAGTCAAAAAATTGCTTTCTTATGTATTGGTAATGATTTTGGACAACCCAGAGTAACTGATCCTTCAAAATTGACAGAGTTACTCAACGTTTAGTGATGTTGTAGAACAATGCTTGAAACCTGACTTGCAGCTATTTATCAATCTATTACAAAGGCTAAAATTTTAACCAAGTGCTTAAATGTTTGTTGTTGTGGAATGTTTCAATAGAGACAATAAGAAAACAGGTTTCTTTTTTTTTTTTTTTTTTTGGCTTTTTTTTGGGGGTGTGGGGAGGAAGCAGAGGATTGTGGTTTGTTTTGCAAGACCCAATTATCTCTAATTTATGTAGGTCTCATTGTAACAGTATTTCAAGATAGATATGTATCTTTAGGTCTCTTATTAAGCTACCATATATTTCCTGAATGTGAATGAGGAATCAGCATTTGTGCATTGCTAAGTCAGTAAAAGAGTGAAGTGTTATCACAGACACTGCTTTATAACAGGAAGATGAGCTACACATTTCATGTTGAAGCAAATTACATTACTCAGGGAATGTCAGAAAGGGGTCCCTCCAAAATATCTCCAGAATGAGTGGGGACAAGCTGGTCCCATTGCATTTGTGAAGCACATAGAACCAAACTGGCCCTGTAGCCATGGTCTTCCACAGCTGTAAGATATTAACAAGTTCATTGGTGGCATCTTGCTTGTGAAACAGGCTAGTGATCCTGAACCGCATCTCTCAGGGGGCTCTGAAATCAAGCCCTGGCATGTATGCAGGAGAGCTATTATCCTTTCTGATAGCAACAGGGTGGCCATGATGTAGCAGTTGCACCAGGAAATAAGTGTTTTGACTTTTGGAGTGGGAGAAACACCTGGCCTTCATTCTGTGGGGGAGCCTCTGCATTTCCTGCCTTTCTGGGAGGGGCAGATGCAGTGGCTCCGTGGTACTGCTGACTTCTGATAGAGTAGGTCTGTATGTGCCTCATACAGACAGGGTTGTCTCTTTGTGAACAACTGCTTCTATCCATGCAAATCCCTCCTCTCCTCTCATGCAAATTACCACGCTATCCTCACTGATCAGCTTCAGCATCACTGGCAATGTCTCTTAAGTCTATACAGAAGCATTCATTAATCCAAGAAATTTAATTTCTTGTTCTTGTCTAGCTCAGTATCTGCATCATCCAAGTCACATACACAGCTTGAGCCTGTGGACATTGCACACATGTACATGAAAGAAATCATCTTTTCAAAATGCTGCCAGTAACTTCAGATTGATTACAAAAGTTGTTTATCTCCTCTAGACCCATGGGGACATTTTCAGTGACTGAACTGAGTGACTTCATGGAATGGTTCTGTTCCACTAGAAACAGTATACCCATAATTTCATCCGATAAATTAATATACTGTGGACATAATTGAGGCTTATGTAAATTTTTATGACATACTAATGGCTTGAATAGAATTGAAAATGAAGACTATCTCATAGAGGAAACTGCAGGCTGATAATGAAAGGTCTTACCAGAGACAGTGTGGAGGGAGGCATGACTGACTTTCCAAGCTGAGCTATTCAAATTTCAAATATAATGCTTCTATGTTTGGCCATTTATTTTACAAATATTTTAAATAGTAAAAAAAAAAATAGTAAATATTAAAAAAAAAGTATAAAATTAAATATGAAAATCTCTATTAAAAATAGTAAAATATTTTTAAAATAGTAAAATTATTTTTAAATGGTATATATCTACACCCTCCTCTACAATTTCTGGTCTGGACTGGTGGTGGGAGAAAAGACTACAATATATTCATTTTCTTCAACATTCTGAACTTATTTTGTCAAAATATACTCAGATTTTTTAGACTTTTAATCGCTGGAAATAATGCATTTTAAAAATGGTAAAGAACTTTGGGAAATTAAATTCTACTACAGTAGGTGAGAATACAGTACCCTTGGGAAGGCTGATGTATAAAAGTCCTTTGCCTTTAGGCTGATCTTTGTTTTATAGATAAGAAACCCAAGTGATCACCATCTTAACTTTTTGTTATATAGTATCTAGTCCCAGAAATTCTTATTCCTGTTCTTCATGTTGCTTCTGAACTGAGCAAGGATCAAAAGCAATCACTTATAAAGGAGCTGCAGTCATTTCACTCCCACAATGTTTTATCTTCTCTGCTTTCTCTTTCTCCTTTCATCTCCCATTAAAGCCTGTTATTGTTGGGTTTTAAAGTGATCAGGTTTCAGCTAAGTAAAGCCATGTCTTTCATTGCAGATACGTATTTTCTTTGATGACCTTAAGATATTTATGATAATTTATCCATCAGAAGAGGGGTAGTTAGAAAGGGGTAGATTTATAAAAGCAATAACAGACAGTATTCTGGGCACTATTTTCTCTTTAAAAAATGCTAAATTGAAGGATTAGCTTTCCTCTGACTTCAGCAAGCTTTGACTGAAGTCCCAAATGGACAACAAATATTTGTGTATTTTATTATTTTTTAATCCAAATATTGTTGGAATCGAAAACCTTTCTACATCTCCTTAGGATGACTTTTAGGAATGAAAGCCCTTTCTTTCATTTCAAAGACTGAGTCCATACAATGCCTCCCATCACTGCCATCACATAGTTGATAATGCTGACATTCACCCCAAGAAAAAGGAAGACTTCATAGATGCCAGAGCATTTATAATCATAGAATCATGGAACTATAGAATTGTTGAGGTTGGAAAAGACCTCCAAGATCATCTGGTCCAACCATCCTCCTCCCACCAATTTCACCCACTAAACCATGTCTCTAAGCAATGCATCCAATCTTTTAGGAAATATATAAGTAAAACAAAGATAAAATAGAGCAAGTATCACTGGAAGAGCAATCTAGCTAAAGTTCCTCTTCAGCTAGGAGAATTCCTCTTGAAGCTGAAGGAAGCTGTGCATATTCATAGGACACAAGAAGAATAAATGGCCTTGAGTGTCCCAGAGACCTCTGAATCAGTAACTGAATATATGTGACCATCATAGGACCATTGTCTGCCTGGGAACCCTAACAGTACACCAGATCAAACCACTCTCAGATGGTCTTCAAACCCATCCGGAGGGATGTTTTCTGCCTCTTTTTATATAGTAATTTTCCCTTTCATAAGTAAAAACTCATGGAAAATATAGTCATATGATTTGTTTTAAAATGCATGCAGCCTGAGGAAACTGTAGCATTTTATTATAGAATAACTGTTAAAAACATAGTTAAGTAAAATATTTGAAAATAGACCAAAATAACACTGGATAAGAAGCCTGGGATCTTTTTGTGTGGAAGATTTCTGTTTTTTAAATTTTCTTAATATCTTATCACTTATCTAGGAAGAACTTTTATTTTTATGACTGATTGTTCTGGGGGGCAATTCTTACATAAGTCTGATTTACAAATGCTAGTTTCTGTTTAAGGATTCTCCCAATAAGGAATGAATTTTTATGTCTCATACCTGTCAAAAAGAGAAATTAAGCTAGCACTTCATTAATTACACCAGATTCCACTTAAAGTTGGTCAGTGAAAAAGTTTTCTCTCATTTTTACATTAAACAGAAGGTAAGCTTTTCTCACACACCTACATGACAAAGCTGAACAGTACCACAATGAGCCTGGGAATTTCCCAGCTTTCTTGATTAAAAATATGTTTCAGTGCTGAAACAAGGCAAGTGAAACCTTAGTATACCTGTACCCCAAGGAGTGTCTGAACATACATACATAGGTTGTTCAATTTCTATTAAATTTGAAAACCAATGCTTAAACTGAAGGAACTTTCCCTTTGAGCAGTTCTCTGTGCCATAGCTGTAGAGGCAAGGCACAGAAGTAATGATATCTTACTATTTCAAATTATTAAGGTTATTAATACTTTTCCTTACTCCCATGTGGTAGAGTTTTGTCATTAATCCAGGTGGAAGAAGTTGTGCTCCTGTGCAATTGATGCCTTTGGCAAATTTTCCATTGCTTCTGCTCCTAACAAATCCCACTGAACCCCATATAGGTCTGTAGGCTAAAAAACCCTCAACAGATATAGGTGGCTGTTTTCTCAGAAATTAGCTAGTCTACTTGGATTGACTTGGGAACTTTTCTTTGCTTGACTAGTGTGAAATTACTACTGATTAACTGCTAACCTGAGTACCATGAGGAAAGTAATGCTAGAAAGTTATTTCAGTCATACTCAGCTATGCTGGTGTAGTTAAAGTGTACTAGAGCTTGTTTAACATACATACCTGGGGTGTTCATCTACTTCTGCTGTCTTGCTAAGTCTTTCTGTTCCTACAGGCAATTAATTAGAGTTGCTTAAGGTCAGTTTTGATATGGTTACATGAGTTCTTTCTAGAGAGATTTCAGAATACCAATATCAGAATTTGGAGGAAAAAAAAAATATCTTTCTAAGCAGAGTTGTTTTTGTGTTTTGTTTTGTTTTGTTTTTCTAGTGGGAAATTCTTGGGGTGAGGGTATCCAGTGTGTTGAGTCTTTAAAGTTCTGGTCCTCTTCTACTACATTAAGTGAGTCATTTGGATAAATGAGGTCTGCAGAGTGCCTTGTCTATGAATGTGGTGTACATTTCTGTTTGCTGTATTAGTGTGGGACAGAATGATTTTTTCTTTCTTGTATAAATCCCAAACTACTTCCATGAGATGTTACTAAGCTTTACTTTTTATTTGCACTAGCTGAGACCAAGATGTGTCAACAAAGTGTTTCTGCAATAGGTATGCTTTCTGCAGTACAACAGTACTTTATTAATAGTTTTGCTAAAACAAAGCTAGAGTTTTGCTAATTGTGGCAGGTTATCTAAATCTGCAGGTAGATCATAAGAGAGAGTGATATAAGATACATAACACAAGTTATGACATATTCATCTGCCTACCACTTTTTGTGTAACATTAGGTTTGTTGTAGGTTGGCCAAGGATTTGCTTGTAAGTTTTATGAACTATATTTACAGTACTTAAAAGTCAATTTGTTGCTTCTTGTAATGCTAGAGTGAAAGCCTCTATTAAAAAGCAACATCTTGTTTTATGGATAAATTTAACCAGCTTTCAACTGACTTGTACATATGTGTAAGAGGATACATCATGAGTCACAATCTAGCATAATAAGGACCAAGTCTGAATTTTTCAAGCTTTCCTTTCAGCTCTGCTGTGAGAGCAGCTAACAACATTCAAGACTTAATCTTATGTAACAGGCATCACAAGGCATTTATAGAAGAGTTCCAAGGCTATGTGAACAGATCATTGCATTGAATCCTTAACAGTCCATAGCACATGTTGCAAGTGACTATAACTTCCTGTTTGTTTCTGAAGTTCTGTTCCTTCTTTTTAGTCCAGATAACTTTCATATCAATTGCTATTATACCATGATTGTCTATCCAAAGCAGAACTGTCTGCTTCTAAAACTGTTCTATGTAAACATAAATCTGTAAGATCTCTGATGACCCACAAGAATATTTTCTTGCTGTCTTTATAATGGTCTGCTGAGAATAGAGAGAGAAAAAGAAGGCTTGCTGCTCTCAAACTTCTTAGCATGCCTTCAGAAGACACAGAACACAGTTACCAGTAATCTCTGAAAGAGCAATATTGAGTGTAGCAAAGGAAAATGTACATTTAAGTTATCCAAGGTGATTGTTTGAAATGTGAATGGATGTTGATGGTCTAATTACATGGCCTGCATCTTGGTGACAATGGAGTGGATTGTCCTTTTTTAGAAAAATGCAATGCATGCCTAAGAAGTACAAGATTACCTCTAGATTAGAAAATCACTAGCTGCATAGTTGTTTTATATGTGAAAAATCATATAATGCACAGGGAGGGATGATGTTCTCTGTATGTAACTTGTGTTAAGAAATCTTAATTGATTTCTGCTGCTACAGTAAAAGAGTTGAGTATATTAATTTCACTGCGCTAGGGAAGTAGTATATGAAGTAGAATTTCCAGGAGCAATCTACCAAATAGGGAAAACGTGAAAGAATTTAAAATGAACAGCAGACAGTTTTGATGTAAGGAAGTCATTGCCACTCATGACAATTTGGAGAAGAGAGAAAGAGCAGACCATGCAATGACTCTCAGAGAAGCAAGGACTGCCAACGCACACCAGCTGAAGAGTGCCACTGAGGAACAGGGCAACTCATCTTTCTTCTAGGAACAGAAATCAGAAAGTGCTACTCTTTGGAGTAGATGGCAGAACTGTGAGATATTTCCCTGTCCCATACAGATAGAGAAACTATCTGGAAGTCCTTTGCTGAGAATGTGATCTAAATACTGGATGAGCAGAGATAAACAAATATAGCTCAGCTGCTGGTGGTTACTTTACTCCTGTTGCCTACAGTGTTCAGATAGCTTAAATAATACTCAAGAAGCTCAGCTGAGAGACTATCCCCAGGGGGGTTTCTGGAAGCCTGATGAAGTTACTCATTCTCATGTTCTGGTAGGTTCTGGGTAAAAGAACACCAGTGAGATTATGAGGGGATTAAGAAAGTATCAGTGCATATTACAGGTTGTATGTAAATTAATGTTATAAATCCTCTTCTCTAACAGTAATTCAGGTGTTCTGGCCAAGACTTTTATGGAATACAAGCAGAGAAAGGAATTAGAAGCCTATAACATTACACTTTTCACTCCAAAAAGGCTTTCCACCATGTGTTTATGATGGATTTGTTTCTAGCAATCAACCATCTTGTTGGTTTTGCAGAGGAAGATGAGCCTGATTCCAACATTTGACTATACGTTCACTGGTGATGGGAATTTCTCTAAGGAATTACTTAACATGATGTTTAAAGTTAAGTGTGGAATGAAAGTATACTGACAACTCTTGAACTTTCACATTCAAAGCTAATTATTTTGGCCTAAAAGTCTGAATTTGCAGTTCAGATAACATCTGGAGATTAATTCTTTTATATTATGAATTCTGCTGTTTGATGGGTTTCTCTTTGCAACATACACATTGCTATTTTAAAGTTAATAACTTTTTAATGAACACTTGAGAGCCTAAATACAAAACAGCATAGTGGCATTTAAAGACCTCTGGATACATTTTCACATCCTACATCCCACTACATAGCTAAAATAATAGGAGCCTATGGTAAACAAGAAGTTAGAAAAGAGCAGAGGTCAAAAGCTGACTAGCTTTACAATGTTACAAAGGGATTTTTTAATTATTTATTTTATGTGTTATGAGTTTGGGGAAAAAAAATGACTTTTATTTAGTTGAGGTTTGTGTGTCCTTGCTGAGTACTTGCTACTTCTTTGTTTTTATCTTTTTCAGTCTGGCATGAAAGGTGAACTATCTGATGGGGAAGTGGGGGCAAGGTGGGTTGGGGGGGAGAGAGAAAGGTCAATAAAACACACGTATATTGTAGTCTCAGCAGATATGACAGTAAAAGAGTTTGAGTATCATGGGATTTTAATTTGCTCATTAAAATGATGTATCTAAAGACACTATTTCAGAGTTCTTTTTCATGGTGTTTACAGACAAAAAAGGTTTTTCAAGAGGAAAGACTTATTTTTCAAAACTGGAGTGTTGAAAATTCTGCATGAAGAATGGAAGCATTCATATTATCTCAGGAACTCCACAAGTTTATGCACAATATAAATGTATGATGGAAATGTGTGCATTAGACATATGCAGTCATGGAAATCGTGTGTGTCATTCTGGGATGAAACTATGCATGCCATGTGCAGATGGGGGAAATTCACATTCAAAGGAAAGCAAAACGTTTTATCAATAGTACAGAACGTTCTGGTGAAAAGTATCTATGTCTGCTCCTTATTCTAATTGCTTTTCAGTTTGACAAAAATATTTAGCAAATATATACTATAAAATAGTCTGGTAGGTTTTTAACTTGTATAATTTTTGTTATGTAGGGTTGTTTAAGGGCCTGATGCTGCAGAGAGAATTGTACTTGTAAAAGAACGGTTGAACTAATAAATTAAAACTTTCAGAAAGGAATTGCTAGAGCTGAATGAAAACATCAGTATACAGTGGACAATAAAGGAACGTATGGATGTCTTCCAGGTCCCATAGAGATAGAAACATTATATTTTAAACCAATATTTTACCACTTTGCTGAAATAACACTTGGTGTTTTATCTTTGGGAATAAAGAGACCATGATTGTCCTGCAACAGCAACACTGACCCTGGGCAGCCTGGCTGTGTCTCCCATTCATGCCTGTCTTTAGAAGAGTACGGGGAAGAGTGTTGAAACATCATGTAATCATTAAGGTTGGGAAAGACCTTCAAGATCATCTGGCCCAACCATCACCCTACTACCAATGTCACCTACTGAACCATGTCCCAAAGCACCACATCCGTGAATACCCCCAGGGATGGTGATGCCAATACCTCCCTGGGCAACCGTTTCCAGTGCCTGACAGCTCTTTCTGAGAAGAAATGTCTCCTCATTTCCAACCTGAACCTCCCCTGGCGCAACTTGAGGCCATTCTTTCTAGTCCTATCAGTAGTTACCTGTGAGAAGAGGCTGACACCCAGCTCCCCATACCTTCCTTTGTACAGAGCAATAACATGCACACCAGACTCCTCTAAACAGAGAACTGCACATTCTTCAGCCAGATCTGTCATCTTCAGAAGTAATCTGGAATTGAACAAATACCAGATACTTCCTTATTTTTTCCTTCCAATTAATATGCCAGAAAGAAGCACAGAGGAAGCTTGAGAATTCCAAATGATTTTCATTACAAGGCCTCAAGGTCTGAAATTCCTTTTTTTTTTTTTTTTTTTTTTTTTTTGGGGGGGGGGGGCATAGTGGACAGGAGGCAACTTTTATTCATCCTTTCCCTATTTTTATTTATTTATTTACTTTGCTTTTACCATGGAAACACTGTGGCAGCACAGACACATCATTGTATTAACTCTTCAGTGTGCTTGGAAGAGGCTAGAGATTATGTTTTCAAAGAGGAGATGATATTTAGTAAATGTCCCTCAGAACGCTGGGTCTCTCAGCAGAATGAATTGGAAGTCAAAGAGGCTGCTACCCTTAATTAGCTATAGAAACTGAGTTAATTTTAGTTATGAAGGAGAAAAAATAAATAAATAAACCTTTCAGCACTGTGAATGTATGAAATCCTGCTCTGAAAACTGACATGTTGTCAGTATGTTGTCAGTAGTTACCAGTAATACCATGATATTCCTGTTGCTTGAAGGTTTTGGAGCAGAGGCACCTTGCTCACACCTCAGCTGCTCATGAGCTCCCTGGGGAAGGAGCTCGCTTTCAGGTTCACAGAAAAGAAGGAGCGGATGGCTCAGAGCCCTGTATTCAACAACAAACAACAACAACAACAACAACAACAACAAAAGGAGGATTTAGAAGTGGGTGAACACTGCCTCATGCTGGGTGGTGAGCCCAGGACCTGTTGTCAGTGTCACTGCAGTCACTGTGGCAGCCTTGAAAAAAAGGAGAGGAGCAGAGCCATAAAGAATTGATAGCTTTCAGGCTAAGGACTCAAGACCCTGTGAATAACAGGAATATATTGCCCAGAGCAGTTTCACTCTTGATGATGTTTGCCTGTTTCCCTGAAAACTTTAACTCCTTATTTCCTCAAGCATGCCCAGCACACCAAAATCTCCATGCTGTGACCCAAACAAACATGTCTGAATGACCCATGCCCCTGACAGTAAATGTTAAACCTGATGGGAATGGTACACCCAGAATATAGGTACAAACCTAGATTAAGCTGTGATTGCTTCTGTATAAGTAAAACTAACAACAACAACAACAACAACAACAACAACAACAACAACAAACTTACATTCAGCTAGCACAAGTAATTTTAGCAGTAATGCTAGATTTCACTCACTGCAGAAACCAAAATGTTTTCCTGAGACCCACGGAGAGTTGGCTCTCAGCTCATGTTTTGCACAAAGTAAAGCCAATGCTGTCGTACCTTCACTGCTCTTGTTTATTCCTATGCTATGCATGATTCAGTCACATACTAATTTTACCATATAGTTACAACCACAGTTCATCTAAATCAAAAGATATAGTTGGAGTTTTAATTGCAGCTATGATTGTGCTAACCACTTCTCTTTGCACCACCATTTTCACTTGCAGACAGAAACATCACAGTTTGGAAACACTTGGAAGTGTTTGAATTCCTCTGTGTGATTCACAGCACAAATGAAACCCAAGTGAGATCATACCATGCTCTACCCCATGTTCTGTCACTGTTCCTTTTTCTTATTTCTTATTTCTTTTTTCTTTTTGGCTTGTTTGTACATAGGGTTTGATTCAGAGTCAAAGCCTCTAACACAAAAGGCTAGACAACCAACTCCCCAATTCCAGGGTGAATTCCTTCCCTCTAGCTGTAAGGTCCGAAAGGAGGTGGCTACTTAGGTTTCCCTGGGTAAATCAATTGATTCATTTGTTTTTGTTGCAAAAGGTGATATCTCATATATAAATGTTGCTAATCAGGAACTGTTAACTAGTGCATTTACACAACTTAATGCTAATACATAATTTAAGCAGGGACGATATCTCTAAGAAACTTACCTATTTCCATAACACAGCATTAGCAATCACTGCAACTTCAACAAACAAAACATTATTTATTCTGTCTTTCTCCAGATTTTGTAAACTCACTCTCAGTCATGGATTTTCTTTATCTGACATAAGAATAATAGCTTAGTTTTGTGAGAATAAAGAGAAATATGTTTATTGGCCTTATTTCTCTTTGATATGAATAACCTCACAAAAATCACTATCTAACCACTTATGCTGATGAATGTTTTATTCAGAATTAAATACTCAGTAGAGAAACTGTATCCAGGCATACTACATACCAAAGGGGTGATACCAAACTGAAATACAATCAATTTAAACAAATGAGTCTGAAATGTTTTGAGGGACTATACTTCTGAATCTATTGCTTTTTCTTTGTTATTATTGCTTATTATTATTGTGGTTTTGAGGCATTTTCCTAGTTTTAAACACTCTTATCCCTCTTGCAGTTTTGTGAAAAACCCTAGCAAATAAGATGAAATATTGACTGACAGACCACATACGTAGGAAAGAAACTGATGGCATTAGATTGTTTTGTCAATTGCATAAGTGAAGAAAGTGAAATAATAGACTGTTAATGCCACAGGTTGTGTGGTGTTGAGGAGAAAAAAAGATATTTCAGCCAAATTATGATTGTTAAGTTGATGGTTTAAAATTGGTATGTTTTTCTCTTTTGAAAAAATATTCTTATTTCAATATTACAGGAGAAAGACTAGGAAAGGAGAACTGTAATTTTTGAAAAGCCAAGCAATGACTTATAATATTGTATTTCAAGTCCACAGATACATTTCTTTTCCTGAACACACACACACACACAAAATACAATAGTGGATTGTTTACATTAATTTAATCTCTTAATTTTAGCATACAAAGAAATATTTTATTATTCCTTTCATCCCCCCACCCCCTATGTACTTGGTTTCTTCTTTTCCTTTTTTTTTTTTTTTCCTTTGTTCCATAGATATACATATATTTTATATTTAGGTCAAGATATTCTTTTAGAAGCAGAAACTTATTAGAGCAGTGATATAGATCTGAGCTTCATTGTCAAACGTTAAACTACCATCACTTGAAAAAAAAATGGATGTAATTTAACATGCGGTAGTTAAAGTCTGTTCTAAAATGGTGTCTTTTTTCTCACAACCATTTTTTATGCTATTGCCTGTAAAGACAGGTAAATCTTCCTTTTAAACTTCCCCTTATTTAGGTTTTAGAATAGATCAAATAAAATACATGCAAGTGAGTTTATGAACTTTCTAGTCTTCTATTTTTAAGTTTCCATCATGTCATGCCAAACATCATTAAAAGAGCATCTTTTCTGAGCAAGAGCAAAATGTACTATAGTCCAGCAAAAAGGTCAGAACACCGGGCAATTTACCAGACCACCATATCATGGAGGTTAAATGATCAATCATTAGCGAAACATAAAGATGCTCCTGTTGTTTAATTTCCTCATTTAAGGATGTGCTCAGCAGTAAATAACCAGTCTGCTAATGATTATGAACCCTGTAAATGTAGATCGTAAGCATAATTAAAGAACAGAAATGTAGTGCGCTATATCCTCATGGAAGGAGAAAATTCCTTCCTTTAAAAAAGGTTCTTCACATGCCCCTGAAATGGCACCAAGCATTTCTTACATTCTTTTGATGAATTTCTGAGAAATACTTCAATTATCATGAGGGAAAAAAAATAAAGATTCTGGACAATTCTAGCACTTTAATGTAATATAAATGTAGATGTAAGTATAGAAAATAATACAATTTTGAAAGCCACCTGAACATCAAGATTATTTCATGTGTTGCCAAAGGATTTCTGTAGTTTGTATCTATCTTTTTTTTTTTAATCTCTTTTTTTTTTCTTTTTTTATGAAGTAAACTAGAAAGTGTATCCTGAGTTACCAGATGTCCCATTACATTAACTGGATAGAGGTTTATGATATATCTTATCTGAAATCAACCCATAGTAGAGAAAAAAATGGTGAAGCTGAGGAGTGAAAGGAGAGCTATAGAATAGTTAAGCAACTGATGAACAAGGAAACATCAGGCACCAGTGACAGAAAAGGTCTGGCAAGAGGTTAGCAGTGGAACATGTCAGCAGTTGTTTTGGTACACATCTGCCTAATGCCATGAAGAATGATATTAGCTTCTTCTCCCCTCTCCCCTCTCAAAAACAAACAAGGAAAACATCCCTAGGTGCTGTCAAAAAAAAAAAAAAAAAAAAAAAAAAAAGTATATATATATATATAAATATATATATTTCACTTAGAAAAAAAAAAAAAAAGAGAGAGAGAGAAAGAAAAAAAAAAAGTAGAAAAAAAAAAAAAGACCTCAACAGCTTTTAAAAGAGGGTAAGCAGAAAAACAGGATGACATCTTAGAAAGAACAACAATGTCTGGCAGAGCCAATACATGATCTGGAGGGACTAGGACTCCAGTCCCTGTTCATGCTGGAGAGCTATTCCAAAAGTTCATTTAAATTTCTTCTTCTTTCTTTCTTAAATGTCTTTGAATTTCTAGTCTAGAATTACTTATATCTGTTTAAAACTTTTGGTCTAAAGTGGAAATATCTGATAACTCAAATATTTTCTGTTCCCTCCCTGGTATTTCTATTTCTACAAATTATTTACATGGATTGATCCCTTTCAGATTTTGCTTTTGATGAACTAAAGGTCCCCTCCTTCCTTACAGAATTAAGATCACCTCATAGCTCTTCTGCAGCTGTTGAAAGTTCACTCTGTCCTTTACTGACAACAGGCAACCAAAATCAGTTGCAGTAAATGAGGTTTGCACCAGCAGAAGGTACTTTAATATCTCCCCTATTTCTGCTGAGGTATCCCAGCTGATATATTCTAGGATAACATTTGCCTTTTTCACAGCTGTACAGCATTGAGAGCTCATAACCATCATTGGATCAGCTAGTACACATGGATCCTTTTTTCCTCCAGAGATCACTAAAATTCTGAGAAATAGTCTAAGTAGGGCACTGTAGCAGTCCTAGGATTTTATGATAGGTATGTGTAGCTTGCGAGAGGAGAAAATTTTAATAAGATAATTTCTATGGAAATATAAACATTAATGGAAACACTATGAAATGCAGAGTTTCAGACCCTAGGTCTCACTTTTTTTTGCCTTTTTTTTTTTTTTTCTCTTTTAATTGTTTCTAGATGTTATTATATTACTAGATATTATTGTAGGTAAATTCCTAGTTAAAACAATAAATAAATAAATAAATAGTTGAGCAGTACTAACTTTCCTCCAACAGTGCTTCAAAGCATGCTGAACACCTTGTCCAGAAATCCTTAATAATATGCAGACAGTATACTAATGAAAGTACCTCTAGCTGTATCAAATGGAGCCCAAAGACTGATTTTAAAAGTCATAATAAATTCACCACGCCTGGTTAATTGAAGCCAGCAAATTAGTAGCATTCCTTTGTCATGTACCTTTATGGCATCAGTGACAAACTACATCTTTGTCAGACTGGAACTGTAGTTCCTGGAATACCTCAATTTCAAAGGGAATCCACAAAAAGCTGGAAGAAATGGGTGCCACTTTTCTCTCACATCAACTGAAATTACAGGAAAAACAGAAAAGCTGAAACAGAGGATGAAATGTACAAGAGGAGGACTGTCTGCCTAAGGTCAGTGAAGGGTCTCCTGCCTTAGGTGTTTGGAAATTTTGCTTCCTTCATGGCAGTGTTAGAAGTATTGGCTCTAAATGGCCACCCAAATAGCCAAACCTCCAGGCCAAACTCCTCAAACTTTATCCTCTTACAAAAGGTAGCAACATCCTTCCTGTTGTCTTCTGTCTCCAAGTATGGATTCCCAGAGATGCTGCTTGCATCTACAATTTGCATATAAGGCAGAAATAATTTGGAAAACTTTCTGCAGATAGCTATGGATTCATACATTCCAGATAAGTGGCAACACTCTGAGATGTCTCTTTCCCTTCCACATCCATCATTCCCTCTAATGGGATACTAATGTATTCATTCTGTCACAGCTGATAGAAAATATTCTGAAGATTAGAGCAGAAAAACGAATCCTCTTCTCAACTTGCAAAAGAGCTAAGTTTAGTAGATAACACAACTTTCATTGAACAATGTAGAATATGAACATACCTTGATTGTTTTCCTCTTTACCTTCATAAAAAGGTTCAGTGAACTTTCCATTCTCTTTTTTTCTTCTGTTTCTCTGTTCCTATCCAGAATTTGGGCAAGTGGAAATGATTTAAGAAAAACTGATTGACTGACAGTTTCTTGTAGTGTGTATATATATATATATATATATATATATACATATAACACAAAATCACAGAATCACAGAATCACAGAATTTCTAGGTTGGAAGAGACCTCAAGATCATTGAGTCCAACCTCTGACCTAATGCTAGCAGTCCCCACTAAACCATATCCCTAAGCTCTACATCTAAACGTCTTTTGAAGACTTCCAGGGATGGTGACTCCACCACTTCCCTGGGCAGCCTGTTCCAATGCCTCACAACCCTTTCAGTGAAGAAGTTCTTACTAACATCTAACCTAAAACTCCCCTGGCTCAACTTAAGCCCATTCCCCCTCGTCCTGTCACCAGGCACATGGGAGAACAAACCAACCCCCACCTCTCTACAGCCTCCCTTGAGGTACCTATAGAGAGCGATAAGGTCGCCCCTGAGCCTCCTCTTCTCCAGGCTGAACAAGCCCAGCTCCCTCAGCCACTCCTCGTAGGACTTGTTCTCCAGACCCCTCACCAGCTTCGTCGCCCTTCTCTGCACCCGCTCAAGCACCTCGATGTCCTTCTTGTAGCGAGGGGCCCAAAACTGAACACAGTACTCGAGGTGCGGCCTCACCAGAGCTGAGTACAGGGGGACGATCACCTCCCTAGCCCTGCTGGTCACACCGTTCCTGATACAAGCCAGGATGCCGTTGGCCTTCTTGGCCACCTGAGCACACTGCTGGCTCATATTCAGCCGACTATCCACCATCACTCCCAGGTCCTTCTCTGCCTGGCAGCTCTCCAACCATTCCTCTCCCAGCCTGTAGCTCTGCTTGGGGTTATTGCACCCCAGGTGCAGGACCCGGCACTTGGCCTTGTTAAACTTCATGCAGTTGACCTCAGCCCATCGGTGCAGCCTATTCAGATCCTCCTGCAGAGCTTTCCTACCCTCAAGCAGATCGACACACGCACCTAACTTGGTGTCATCTGCAAACTTACTGAGGGTGCACTCAATGCCCTCATCCAGATCATCAATGAAGATATTAAAGAGGACCGGCCCCAGCACCGAGCCAATTATATATATATATATATATATATATATATATAGATATAGATATAGATATAATTTGGATACTTATGATGGATACCTAACTGTAAAGAACCAATACCATATTTGAGTCTTAGGAATAG
This sequence comes from Aythya fuligula, assembly GCF_009819795.1. Lineage (NCBI taxonomy): Eukaryota > Metazoa > Chordata > Aves > Anseriformes > Anatidae > Aythya > Aythya fuligula. The sequence goes on from NC_045562.1 coordinate 51,647,190, forward strand.
AAACCTGGACTATAACAGTTCCATTTGGTCCTTTCACATAGATGACAGCAGACTACAAATATTACCATCTACATAATAGACCATCTACAACAGTAAGCCAATATGCTGGGAAATGCTGGGAAACTGTTTTATTGAAATAACTCTTTCAAAATAGCTCATATTGAGAATTAAAAATTAAAATAATAAAAAGTCTTCTAGTTCATAGGTAGTTAGAAAAAAAAAAAAGTGACATAGAAGTTCAATAACATGACAGTTTCAAAGATCATCAAATGAGAGATGTAATCAGAAATGACAAACCAGCTAATGTATGTGTTTGACATAAATGAATGGGGAATAATCTGTGAATTAATAATTAATATATGAAATAGTATTTTTCTTTCCTTCAAAGAAAAATAATTAATCATGAATCCACTTAAAAACTATATCACTGAACAATTTACCTCATTTGATTGCATTCAGGTTTCTGAACTGTCTGCAGCCTTACTGTTATAATTTCTCATGCGTACTTGTTATTTAAAACTTAAAGTGAGATTTTTTCGTTTCTACAATATTTTCATCTTTCTAATTTAGCAACGACTTCAGAATTTTTCAACTTCAAAATGTTTATAACGGACTGCTTCCTCATCTGATTTCATTGCTTATGTCCTGGGCGTAGGTGGTTGATCAGTTTAAGAATAGTGACAAAGACATGAAAACAGCATGATTTAAATAATCCTGTATAAATAAAAGATAATCAGGTCCATGGTATACCTTTTACTTTTAAATGCTCTACAAAATGACAGATTGTTACATTCTACTGTACATAAAAGTAAGAAACACTACTAAGATGACTAATGCATAAAGTCCCATAAAATGCAAAATGACAAAGTGAGGATTCTGTTTAAATGTATTCAGGAAGCTTTTAACTACTTTAACTGCTTTAAAAAGCTATGGATTTTATTTCCTTCATGGAGGTGCACCAGCTATTTTTGTGTGAATTTGAAAAATATATCTATGATAAAATCACACGAAAATTGCTGAAACTCATGTAAGAGTACTAGGAGTTTGTTCACGTGTTCTGAGAGGTTTGCCTCCCTGTTTGAGCAGCACCCTCAACTAAGAGATAAGATGCACACAAATTATTTTCCAAAGACATTATAGGTATTCTGTTTTTAATCCGTGCTTTAGTTCTTTTTAACTGAAAATGTACAATATCTTCACCACTTCCTCCTATGAAATTTTGGCTAAGAAGCTAGAAAATATACAGAGAATGGATTGTGGTTGTCCGTCACATATTAGAACAATGTTTCAGCTCTTCTTTAAAAGTTTTTGCTTGTTTGTTTGCTTGTTTGTTTGTTTGGTTGTGTTGTGTTTTTTTTAACACAATCACAGGCAGGTGATTAAAAAAAAAAAAAAAAAAAAAAAAAGATTATAAACTTGTCCAGTCTTTGAGATTTGTTTTTTTTTTCAAATCACTTTAGGACTGTAATTGCATTTTAACCTTGTTATTGTCCTTATGTGATAATCAGTGTACCTCTTCTTGCTCACAGAAGAATAGTTGGACATCTGTAAAAATCCAATTCTGTGGTTTTGGCATATGGCTTAGAGCACAGGAGATAGCAATGACTGCCTACTATTATTCAGAGCCTGGTACAATTCCTGTTCATGTATTACGGCCTTACAATAATCATCTCAGTAGCTGTATACATTTAAGAATCTGCTGGTACAGTGCTCAGAAATACACCAGTCATGACATTCAGACAAGGAGCAAAGGACCAGCACCACCTGTGTTATTCTTATGACCAAAAGATCAAGCAACACAGTTTCATAAAGCAGGCAGAATACTTTCTGCATTAACCAATGCCCATAGAAATATAGAAAAACAGCAGTTCCTTAATCTCACTGAGGACAGGGTTTATATTGTGACAGATAATCACATTTGTCCCTTCTCCTTACATAATTTCATACATAAAGGTCAACTAAAAAAAATGTATGTATTATAAAAACACCAATACTTAAACTATTAAAAACAAAATGCAATGTCCCCCCCATGGACCCTGGTTTAATCCCTGGGGTACATGCAGTCTTAATGTGAGCATGGAGGCTAGAAAAGTTAATGTGAGTTCCCTTGCTGCTCTCCCTCCCACGGACTGCAGGTGAGGGAAAAAGCAGCTCTGCACAGCAGCATGTTTTCCTTCCTGGTGGAGTTGAAAAGCAACAGGTGTGATCATAAAACCATAGCAGAACAGGAGTAAACAGAATCTTATGTGAAGGGCAGGGTGTTGAAAGCTCCATACTCTGTTGGCATCTGTACTGTAATGGCATCCATGCTGTTTGTGGGACAGATCTAGTTTAATGACTTATTGCAGTGGCTTCTAACCAAAAGATGCTTGTATTTAAAGAAAGAAAGAAAGAAAGAAAGAAAGAAAGAAAGAAAGAAAGAAAGAAAGAAAGAAAGAAAGAAAGAAAGAAAGAAAGAAAGAAAGAAAGAAAGAAAGAAAGAAAGAAAGGAAGGAAGGGAGGGAGGAAGGGAGGAAGGGAGGAAGGGAGGAAGGGAGGAAGGGAGGAAGGGAGGAAGGGAGGAAGGGAGGAAGAAAGAAGGAGGAAGGGAAGGAGGGAGGGAGGGAGGAAAGGAGGGAGGGAGGGAGGGAGGGAGGGAGGGAGGATGGAAGGAAGGAAGGAACCTACATGATCAGGAAAAAATCTCTTTGCTAGGAAGGAGACATGGGAGAGCTAAAATATACAGTCCTACCCCAGGAATCCACAAGCTAAATTGTATCAGCATTTGGGAAAAAAAAAAAAAAGGTTACTGGAGAATGATGCTGGTGTTCTTCACATTTTCCAAGGGGAAAAAAAATGTCACTTTCAAACAGTGATCTGTGTTCTATACATTGTTTATGATTTCTGCAGGCCTGGGGATCTCCATTAGCCATTCTGTTTATACAGTTTTGTTTATTAAATATATACACTGAGGGAAATGATTTTCCTTTATTTGCAGACTGGACTCAAGGCACTATAGACAGATGTCTTATTTTAAATTCAGGACATGGAAACAATGTTTCTTTATTTTATGAGCAAGAAAGTCCCATAATTTTTAGATGACATGTTCATAACTTACTTTCATTTCTGAAGTGTCTTTTTCAAAATACAATAAACTCAGCATCCCTTTGAAACCCATTAGGAGGACCCTTTATACACCAAAAAGTTACTTTAAACACCCTAAATTTAATGTGTTTTTTATACAAGTGTCTGTGGCACTGAAGTACTAACAGTGAAAGTCTGCTGAGCTACAGCTGAACGAAAATGAGGAAACTGCTGTCAGCAGTCCTAGCAAACTTTAAAGTAGAATTTAGTCGTGTGTGGCTGATGCATCCAATCTTTTTCCTGCAATCTGTTCCCCTACGTTTGATTAACCTTTTTTGTTGAAAGTCTCCGCCCAAGAGAAACATTTAGCTCTTATTTGGAATCAGCATACCACAGATATGCAGAGTACTGGGCAAGGAGTTCTGATGACTTGCAGCTACAGCTGATGAAATTTATTTGTTTGAAACTAGAATTGGACAGGGAAATGTGTTTTTGCTGAGAAAAAAAAAAAAAAAAAAAAAAAAAAAAAAAAAAAAAAAAAAAAAAAAAAAAAAGGTTGCCAATGGTTAGAAAAATAATCCATACCCTAAAGATTTGTAGTGGAAAATGCTGCTGCAGTATTTCATCACAGATAATGCTTAAATGTCCTCATTTTTTATTATTTTTTTTTTCTGGTATTTATCAGACCTCTCAATCAGACAACATTTCTCATGAAACATCGTAACAAGAGCACTCTTTCATTTCCCTGTGTGCAAGCCACCAGGATGTGCTAAAAGACTAATCTTGTCCTCACTTCAGCCGTGAGAAGGACTATGGATAAAACAGAACACTGCAGCAGTGTTTCAGCAAGAGACATAAGAGAATTTCTTTGTCCTTTCTTCCTCTACAGCAGTATCAGTGACTCAAAGTGTCATGCGGTTTGCAGGAATTTAGAGTGCCACTGCCCAGGAGCACTCATGTTTTTTTGGGGAAGAGAGCATCATTCACCTAGTGCATCTGTAGGTTTTCTGCTCCTCTGTTTATCTGTGTGAGCCCTTATTACTGTACCAGTAAAGAAGGTATTTGCAGTTATGTCTTAACAAATATCCTTACTGAAAACCTTACTAAATATTTCCTTTTCTGAATTTTATACTTGGCTAAGAATGAAGTTAAGATATAAAGTCAATTTAGTTACATGATTTATACTCTGTTTTGATCTTGTACTCTAAGGATGGCAACTGTGTCCATTTGGGAATTTCCTGACAGCATGGCATTTCATTAGGGATGTGATCTCTTAAAACTCTATCTTCATGTAATTTAGAATAAAAGGAAATGATCTCAAGTTGAGCCAGGGCAAGGGAAAGTTAGTTTGGATATTAAGAAAAATCTCTCCATGGAAAGTATTCTTAAACCTTTAAAACTTTAAGTCCTGGAAAGGGCTGCCTGTGGAAGTGGTGGAGTAACTATCCCTGGAGGCATTTAAGACGTGTGGATGTGACACCAAGGGACATGGTTTAGTGATGGGACTTGGTAGGCCAGGTTGATGGTTGGACTCGATGATCTTGAAGATCTTTTCCAACCTAGATTGTTCTATGATTCTCATAACATCAGTGTTCAATAAAACTTGCTCTTCTACACAATAAAGTATCTAACAGAGAGATACCTCATAATCCATACTGGCAAGGCACCTATAAAATGTGAGGAGCACATGGTCACGGCCTGCTTTTCCTGAATTAATGGCCAGACGTGAGCTTCATTGAGCAGCAGCAGCTTGGCCACCTGCTGCGATCTTTCCCAATCTCCTACATCTGGGGGCTTCTAGCTGCCAAAAACCAGTTGAAAGCCAGAAACTGAGCAGCTATGAACACTTTCTAGGATGTGACAGGCAAGCATTCTTGTCTCTGGGCTGTGAAGATTATATAACACTGGCGATACTTCACCCTGTATAACCAAATCACTGCTAGATGTGGTACTTTATTTCATGTCTCCCATAACTTGAGGTCTGTCTTCACTTTTTAGGCTATTTGGTACATAGTAAAATTGTTTTGTTTCATACTTCTTTTGAAGAAATATATGAAAATCATATCTTCTATTCATGTGTTATATGTTAATTTCAACAATAATATTATCACAATATTAATAATATTTTAATATAGTATTATCTATATTATTGTGATAATAATATCAATCTAATAATATTATCAGCAATATTATCAATAAAAATAATTCAGAAGAACTGAATTCTTTTAATTTCTTATGTTTTGTAGGACAAACAATCACTTCCTGCCTAGGTATTGCCAAATAGTACAATTTCCAGTGGGACTAATCAAAGCATACCCTGAGAATTTGGTGGTTTGACCCCCTTTCAGAAATACATGACTATTTTGATATTACCAACTTATATATATATACACATATATATTGCTGAAGAGAACTGTTTCTTTTTTTTATATCCATTTATGCCTCGGCAAGTATCTTTTTAACAACATGAATCATATGTAATGTTCTTTTTTGTATGCAAGCAATGAGAAAATATCCTCGGGCAACTTGTTTTCCAAAATAATCAGCTCAGGCATCCTCCATGTGGAAAAAATACTGTTGTGCTGCTGTGACATGAAACAGAGTGAATGGTGGAATATGACTGATGTGAGTGAGTGTACCAGAAAATGCTTTTTGTTTCAGACATTATACCTGTTCTCAAATCTAATCCCAGTTTTAGTGGTTTAGTTACTCAAGGGCAGACATCAAACACCTGCTCTGTCCACTCTCCTTCACAGCCAACACCATTAATTTTCCAAATAAGTCAGCACATCTCTATTTATTCTTTAATTGATTGGTAATACTGAGTTCTAATTGAGGCTGTAAAATGAAATTTGCAGATTTGATTGTGTGCTCAGAGTTCAGAGCACTTCAGTGATCAGAGCTATCAGTCTTGTAAATGGTATAAGCAAATGCAAAACAAAATAGAGCAAAAAATCAGTGCTGAAAAATGAGCTCTCTCTCTGTGCTTACTTCCTATTCAGGTTATAATACAGGAAAGAGCAAAATCTATCTGGAAGAAGAAAACAAAACGAAACAAAGTCAAGGTGAAAACCTTGCACCCTTAGCAAGATTGCAATTGGCACCAAGCTGAGTGGTGCACTCAGTAAAACAGAAGGAAAAGATGACATCCAGAGGGACATGTATGAGCTTGAGAAGAGGGCCCATGTGAACTTAATGAGGCTCAACAAGTCTAACTGCACAGTGTTGTACCTAGGTTGGGGCAACCCCAGACATGAGGACAGACTCAGAGAAGAACTCATTGAGAGCAACCCTGCAGAGAACGACTTAGGGGTTGTGATGGACAAAAAGCTTGAATTATGTGCACTTGCAGTCAAGAAGGCCAGCTACATTCTGGGCTGCATCAACAGATGCATGGCCAGCAGCTCAAAGGAAGTGATTTTACCCTTCTGTTCTACCTTTGTGAAGCCCCACCTGGAATGCTGCATCCAGGTCTTGGGCTCCCAGCATAAGAAGGATGTGGTTCTGTTGGAGGAGGTCCAGAAGAAGGCCACAAAGATGATCAGAGGACTGGAGCACTGCTTCTGTGAAGAAAGGCTGAGAAAGCTGGGGATGTTCAGCATGAAGAAGAGAAGACTCCAGAGTGACCTCACTGAAGTCTTTCAGTACTTAAAGGCATTTATAAAAAAGATGGAGAGCAAATTTTTGCATGGGCAGATAATGCTAGGACAAGGGGAATTGGTTCTAAACTAAAACAGTGGTTATTTCAATTAAAAGTTAGGAGGAAATTATTCACTCAGAGTGAGGCAAGGCACTTGAATAGGCAGTCCATATAAGCTGTGGATGCCTGGAGGTGTTCAAGACCAGGTTGGACAAGGCCCTGGGAACCTGATCTAGTGGGTGGCATCCCTGCCCATGGCAGGGGAGTTCAAACTAGATGGTCTTCTAGAGGAACAAAATCTTTCCAACTTCATTTCTGAGGTGGCAATTCATCTTGAGAAGAGCAACGGATTAAATACTGCTACAGTACAACCCATGACAGACCTCTTGAAAACAAGTTAGAATTGATTTCCAGACTAAGACATAGATATAATTTGGGGAAAATACTATGGAAATATGTATTCAGTAAGAGGCAAGCAGCACAGAACATTAACCATCAGTAACTCTTGTGCCAGTCATTTCAGATTCCCCCTCTTTCCTGAGGACCACGTTTAATGGATGAACAGTCTTGTCTTCATCCAAACTGGCATTATAACCATGGAAGAAATTCAAGTCTTAAGAAAATAAGGTGACAATAAAGTTTAACTTCTGTTTTGTTAGCTGTTCTGTAACATGAATCCTGAGCTGTAATCAAGGGTGTTTTTTTAAGGGTCCAGCCAGGCCTTGCAATATAATTCTGTTTTGAGACACATGTACCTAAAGACTTCTACACCAGTCTGTACAGAACTGACTTTATAAAAGTCTATGCAAAATGGAGATACTGAAAAAAAATAGCATTCAGTATAAGGACAGGGAGTCTTTCCTCTTTAATGAAGTTCTTTCATTCTTCTTGCTTCTGATCCACTCTAATTTTCCATTTTTCTGTGCACTTTGGCCCTCAGTTCATCCAGTCCTCCTCACACTCTGCACACTTTTTTCTATTCTTCTTATGTATCCTTTCTGCTGTGTGAGATTTTTTTTCACACATTTTTCTTCTTGCATCAACTATTCTCCACAGCCTCAGCCAGATCCTGATCCTTACTAGTCATCAGAATGTACCGAGGGTGAAAAGTAAGATTCCTTCTGATTTTGTCTGTTTTAGGAAGTACACTGAAGAAGCACCGTCTAAGATTTAAGACAGAGCTTCAATGCTGTATTCAAGGGCACAGCCTGCATAAAGAACATTACAGAGAGTTTTACTGTAACACATTGATTACATGCACTTATACCTCTGCAGCTGAAACTCCCAAGTTTAAATTCACAAGACAGTGTAATGGTTTAATTTTATAAAAATCTATATTCTCTTTGATTATCGTACTAAATTTTGCTGTGTGAACCAGCACAATTTTCTGTTGTAGAGTATATGAGTAGTAGTATAGACTGTTACAGAAGCTGTATAGACTATTAAAATGCACAGTTCCAAATAAATGTAAATGTGAAATACATTTATTGTTCATGAAGCAGGAGCATGAGGTTATGCCTTGCAGTGGTGCATCCCTCTCATATTTCTCTGAGGTCACTTCAGATACATGTTTGTGCTGGGTCTGGCTGGGATAGAGTTAATTTTCCCTGCAGCAGCCCACACAGTGCTGTGCTCTGTACTTGTAGCTAGACCAGCACTGGTATCACACCAGTGTTGTGTGTACTGCTGACTAGTGCCGGCACAACACCAAGACTCCTTCCAAACCCCCCCCAGAACCAGCAGGCTGGGGGCAGGCGTGGGGTGGAGATGGGACACCAGCAGGTCAGCTGACCTAAAGCAAACAAAGGGATATTGCAATACCTTGTGGTGTCACACTCAGCAATAAAAATTGAGAAAGGGGAAGGGGGGGGGGGCTCTTGTTACAAAGACGTCTGTCCTCCCAAACAACTGCTATGAGTATTGAGGCCCAGATTCCTGGGACGTGGCCAAACATCGCTTGTTCATGGGAAGTAGAAAATAATTTCTTCCTCTCTCTGTGCTTTCCTGCAGCCTTTGTTTGATTTTTGTTTGGTTGGTTGGTATTTTGTTTGATTTCCCTCTTCCTTTTTTTTTTAAATTAAATTATCCTTGTCTCAACCCATGAGCCTTTTTTTCTCTCCATCATACTTTCTTCCTTCTTCCCCCCTTCTTTTGAGGAGCAGGAGTGAGAGCAGTTGTGATAGAGCTTGGCTGCCAAGCAGGGTAAAACCACCACAATGTTTAAGGGTTGAGATGCACTTAATATAACTGCACATGAATAACTAACTACTCAAAGGAAATGGTGTAAGAGCAGGTGCAAACAGTGGTGGGCATCAGCTGAATCTGTGATGGCTCTTACCAGACATTCACTGAACCATGTGCTCACTAGTAAGTGATAGGAAAATGTTATCATGTCACATATCAAGTGACAGATTTTATGATTATGATTGTACTGGATGTCCCTGGCAAGGTGTTGGCAGCAGAGTGGCTGCAGGGGCGGCCTCTGTGAGAAGAGGCCAGAAAACACCAATAATTAAATAAATGCAACAGATGAAGCCCATTTTCCCCAAGTCAAATCTGTTTTGCCTTTTGCCCATGATGGTAATTGGTGATTTACCTCCTTTTCTTCATCTTGCCTGTTTTGTTGTTGTTGTTGTTGTTGTTTTTTGTTTGTTTGTTTGTTTCCTATTTCCAATCCCAGGAGGGTGTGGAGAGTGCTGGGTGGGAACTTGGTGTCTAGCCAGGGTCTAGACACAAACATTTTTTCAGGTTAGACAAAATTAAAACATGTTATTAAATGTCTGAGTGATAAAAGATGAAGACAAAATTCAGCATTGGTAATGTTAATTAATGTTCATGGCAAAAAGACGAAAAACCCTAACAACAGTGTTGGAAGTTTTCACTGCTTTTGGAGCTGTTCACTATTAGAGCTAAAGGAATAACTAACAAATTAAACACAAAATTTTTACAGTCTTTTCCAATAATTCATGATTCACTCTTTTGTAAAGACACTTCTCTCACATCAACAGCTTGACTTTCCCAAATTAAAACAATATTTTGGAGTACAAAATACACTTTACAGGGTAGTTCCAAAATTAAATTCAGTTTGGGATTCCTAAAAGCAAGTTTTCTAAATGTGAAAAAGGACAACATTCATTGTGTTCTACCATATGAGGATACCTTGTCCTATGAAGCCTGTTTTCTATCTGCACCAGGATTTACGGAGAAATCATCTCTCCCAAAATGCATCCATAGTAATATGTTTCTTATGATTCACAGTAAAAACCTTAGTCAGAGCAAAACCACACTGCATAATGCAGAATACACTGCTTCAGGGAGTGTGGTTGATAAGGTAGAAAGGGACTCAAACCACTACTAGGTTGGCAATGAGCTAAGGAAAATTGCCTATGAATATTTTCTTAAACCAATTTGAATTTAAATATTGTATTTTGTTTAATTGAAAAGATTTATTTTGCTTCATACTGGATCAGACCCAACTTATTTTTTTAATACATACTGAATTAATTAAAATACAGATTATATTTATTACACCATAAATTAATTCCTAATATTAGAAAGTACCAAAATCAAGTTTTCAGAGAGGTGAGGAACAGATTTTTTTCATTAATCATTTGCTGCCAATAAAATATCAGTAGAAAACATCTGACCAGCTCTTGTAATTTGGTGTATAATTTGGTGCAGTTTAGTATTCTATGCATTCAAAGACTTAGTTACCTTACCTGTTTCTGATTCAAAGTTAATGTTTGCTATCTGCTGCATATCTCTAGCCCTGCACTGGAAAAGCATGCCACTTCCCCTCAAGCATGCCTGTTTACCTTTGAAAATACTGTCCTACTCAGTTCTGTAAAAATGATTTAGGTCAAAGATAAATGGAGGAAGCTGTCACCTGAACGGGGAAGCAAAAATGTCCACCTGGAAGCAGGTAATAGAAAAGGGCATGATGTGTGTTCTCATTTAATCAGATTAGATGGGTTAGTCCATCCAACCACCCCAAACTTCATTAAGTGCTGCATTCCTTTTTGAAGACCAAACATAAATAAAACATAAAGGGATGCAGGAGAAGTTACGACAGTGCACAAAGAAGGTACATGTGGCCTGGGCCACAGCAGGGATATAAAAATGGGATTTTAGAAAGGTAGCAGAGATTAAACATTTCCCTTTGGGAAATCTGTTTGCTGGTAAATATATGTCCCTTGTCAATATGCATTTGACCATAGCCATGCACTTTTTGTGGTGAACAGAAAGGTAAGACGTTATTCATGTATTACACGTGAATGCTCCTCAAGTGTTTTGAAAAAGCTCAAACTGGTTTCCCAGTTCAGTCCTTGGAAGTCCTTGTCTGACAGAGGCATTAAGTAACACACAAAGAGGAAGCTTACTTTTATTTTTTATCTCATTTGAATATTTGGTTTAAAATGCATCCTTTCAGTTCAGGGGAAGGAGAGATGTTGGGTGCATTTCAAATGTGCTTACTAAAAACACAAATGGAAATGAAATTTTTAAAAAATCCACCTTCCACCAATAATGAAGCCATCAAGAACATAACAGGAACACACAGAAATAGGGTCCCATTATGCAAATGCGTTACAGACAATTTTAATAGATAGAAGTCCCTCTGTCTCAGTCTAGGTAATTAAAATATACTGTATATAATTAAAATTAATGTAATTAAAACAGTCTCAGCACCAAGTTCAATTATGTCACTCAAATGTTGCCTCTAGACACACAAAAATGACATGTCAGTAGTAAGATAATCTCTATATTCCTTTAAATTAATAAACAGCTGGGACCAAAAGAGGGGAAAAGGTAAAAAATAAAATAAAATAAAATAAAATAAAATAAGTGCTTTTTCCTCTCATTTGGGTAACCTTACAGTGATCTCAGTTTTAATGTATATGCTAAAAATAACTGGCAAATTAACCACTTGATAGGGCAAAACCCAACAATTTAATCCTCTGACATAATTCTGTATCATTAGTAAAAAAAATAAAACGTAATTCAAAGAATTAGTCCTGTGAGAAGAAAAGCTAGCAAAACCTAAGGCTATACCATCCACAGATGAACCTCAATACAAGCAGCTTTACACCACTGCTCTTCCCAGCATCCACCCATATCACTTAACTCTCTGGCTCCTGGGCTGGACAAAAACCCATGTAGCCAAGGTCTGTGGATGCACAAATGTTCAGGGAGAATATTTAGGGTGTGAGAAACGAAACCATGAAACTTCCAGCCTTCTGTCTAAGCTGGCTACCAGATTAAAGGATCCCAACTGATATCACACCTATATAAGCATCTTGCCTTTGGGAAAAAAGACTAACACAGTGAAGTGGCAAACAGAAAGTTTGTGGGGGGAGTTGGGAAGAGGGGAATAAATAATACAATCTGCTGTTTTACAACATAAACAGTGGGCTAATAAGATGTACAAAGGGATGGTGGCAATTACAGATGTTTCACATTTGTCTTTTCAAAGATGCTCCTAGTCTTAATAAAATCTTGATAATATCTTAATAAAATATTCCTGAAGTGGCTTCTGTATATCGGCATTGCAAATGTCTTCTTTGAAGTATAAAAAGTTTCTGAGATTGGAAAGTGATGCTGTAAGAATGTCTAAGTTTTTCCACAAATAACAGTGATCCTGAAGGTTGCAATACAAGTCCTGATCCTGAAAAGATCTTTCAAACAGGATAAAAGATAGGTAAATAGGCTCTCAGAAGCCATGAAAGACTGTAGCTTGTTATCATCCCTGAACACCACCAGTGTACCCAGGTCCCATACTTAGAGTATAGTGATAATTTTTAATATTTCCACAGTCCTTTACATATGTAAAGCATTTAAAAGCATTTTCCTCACAACTGTGCAGCAAAAATATCACTTTCCACCTATCTTTGAGGCTACTCTTTAATACCTTCTATCTACAAGATTACTGGAAATGAATTAATGGGATAAGGCTAAACCTTATCAACACTAAAACAATATTTTAGCTTAGCTGTGCTGCCCTCTTGTCGTGATAAGATGAATGCATTCCTGACTGTGAAATGAAACAATTTCACAGGAGAGCTCATCATTTCACAGCTATGCTGCCTCATGCTTTATATCTGGAAATTATCTTAAATTGTTAATATAGCCTAGTAATAATAAAAGATCCAAGTTTCACAGAGCAAAAGAAATGCTACATGTGGCATGTCTGGTCTTATTTTAGCTCTAAGCACATACTCATTTCCATGCTGTTGTTTTGTTGTTGTTGTTGTTGTTTGTTTGTTGGTTGTTTTTTGTCTGTTTGTTTTGTTTTGCTTTGTTTTCCTTGAAAAAAGTAATAGCAGGGACAAAGAAAGAAATGAAGCAACAGGATTCAGGTTATTTATATAATTTAAATGTTTTTGAATGGCTAAACTTGTTGAATTTCACTATGACCTTAAAGAATTGGGTCAGGAAATCTGATTCATTATCATTTATTTAGGAGAGCTTAAAGAGGGGAAGTTGCAGGCTTATCTCTACACTGAGTTGTGGGGTGGGAGCTGAGGAGTCATTGACCACTGTAATGTCAGTCTGGGCATGGCTAATCAAGCCACGTGAAAGAGATTATTACAGATTAATTATTACAGATTGCAAAACTGTAAAACTGCTAGCAGAGAATGGATATCATTGGTTAAATGGTTGATCAAAATGGAAGGAAACAAAGTATGGTTTTGCACAGTTCTTCACTTGTTCTGGTATGCATTATAAATTTATTAAAGACACAAATGGTGGAAGAGAGATGATTCTCACTACATCAAAATGTGATAACACCTGGAATATACTGCTACTATGCTAGAGAGCAGTTTTGGAATTCAATACCATCTTGACAAATAGGGGAAACAGACTGAGAAAGGAATAATACTATAGTTCAGCAGGGAAAAGTATATATACTTTTTTTTTTTTTATATATAAAAGATATATAGCCAAGAATAATCAATTGCATGACACGGGATCAGGAATGATTGCCTAGACAGCAGTTCTGCAGAAAGGTTATGCAGTTCATAATGGATTACAAGAGGAACATAAGTCAACATTGTTAAAAGAAATATAAAAATAAAAATAAAAGGCAAACATATACACTAGAACAAACACGCATGGGGACAGCCTGCCAAGTGCATGATTTTATTTTTATTTTTATTTTTACTTTTATTTTTATTTTTACTTTTATTTTTTTTACTTTTTACTTTTACGATTTTTACTTTTATTTTTATTTATTTTTATTTTGATGCAAAGCACATCTTTGTGTGTTTGTGAAATGTATTTTAAGCTCTAAGAATTTGTGTAAAAAAAAAAAAAAAGATTTTAACACTTTTTAATCATAACAGGTAAAATAAAAATATCACATGAATGTATAAAATGTAGATTATCTTCTGGCTTACCAGCATCAATGAATTTGTTCACAAAATCTCCTTTAAAAATATTATAGATAATATGTTTAACATTGGAAAATATTCTCCTCATGACTTCCACATCTGATTAAATTTACGTAGTTAGATATTAAAAAAAAAATCATTTTCCTCATGCAGTTTAAATAAAATTCATTAAGAGGCCAAGAAATAAAATATAAACAACAATTGAGATTGTCCTCTCCCAGATATTTTGAGGAGTAACTTCTCAAAGTATTATTGCACTTTAATTAGAAATGTATAAGATATAGATTAGTTTATAATATGTAAAGTACATGTTAGTTCAAAAGAGGAAAAGAGAGGTCATCCATAACGCTATTTCTTTTATTATTTCCTGATAATAGGAAACGTGTGGGGAAGTAAAAAGGCATTTTACCACTAACAGAGATTGATTGAAAAGCGTAAGAGCATCTCATTTCTTTATCTACAATTTGTCTTGGAAACAATAACGGAAATAAATGTCTGCTCTCTTCTATGGAAATGACAGTTTCTTTACTATCAAAAGTGCCAATCAAAGGCAACATAATTTTAATTCTAAAAGTAGTTGCTGAGCCAACCATTTCAAATGCTAAATCTAAACTGCCCTAAAGCACAGGTGTTTTATGGACATTCAGTTCTTCAGTTCAGCAAAACACTGTCACTAATAGAGGCTGAAATATGTTGATGGTAAGCAAAATATAATTCTTCTACAACTCTGATTGTTCATCACCATAATCTACAAATATGAATTGTGTGAACTGCACAGAACAGAAAGCCAGAGAGTGAACCCAGAGGAGCACCAGCCAATTATCATTATGTTTAATGTGTATTTATTTAATTGATATGGTAGAGACAATACTTAGAAGCAATAAATCACAAGCTAAGTTGTTATTTCTGAAAATCCATGAACAGAAGGAACTAAAGTGGGAAAATAGTTCCCAAAATATGAACCAATGTGTTGGTAGGATACAGTTGCTAAAGGAAACTCAGAATTCTGTTTGTCCATGAGGTGTGCTCATTATAATATAGTAATAATGGTTTAAATATGTAATTGTTCACAGTATGTTTTTTTCTTAGATCAAATTATGCCCATACTTGTTGGGGATGAAAGAGAGAGAAATAAGGTACAAAATTATTTTTTTTTTTTTTTTTTTTTTTTTTTTTTTTCCAGAGATGCTTACATTCTCAGAATTACCATGTAAGACAAATCAGCAATACACTCATCTACTTTTACAGAATGAAAGGTAAGGTTATGTCTCCTGTCATACAGATGACAGGCCTGGCCATCCTAGCCCAGAAATGAATATGTCAGAAGCAATTCCTTCATTCCTTCAACTCCTTCATTGAAGTGGTCATGGATATGAAAAGACTGTTCCGTAGAGTTCAGCACAGAGACTTTATGTGCAACTGCACCTTCACATGAACAAGTAGGTTCAGAACAGACAAGCAGCTCTGAGCCCAGGTTTAGGCAATATCTTGGTTTATGGATATCTCATAGCAGACACATTATCTCTCGTATGACATTGTCACAAAAGCATAGACATTGTCTACACCTAAACTTCCTGAAGCTTCAACAGCACAATTTAAAACTTGTGCCAGATGGAAGATGAACAGACTTGCTGTAATTAGCTACATGGGAAAGAGACCTAAACTGAAACTTGGCTCACAACCTGGCCCTGCCATCTCAAGATATCAGCTCACAAATCAGAGATTTACAAGTGCAAACTGGTGACAGAAGAGATCCATCTATGTGCTAGTATCCAGGAAAGCAAATTTCACAGCAGATTCTTCCAAGAAGGAATCTTACTTACAAAGTAGAATCATAAAATCATTGAAGATATTGGAAGGGACCTCAAAAGATCAGCTGGTAGAACCTTTTGTGGAAAAGGATGCTAAAATGAGATTATCTGCCTTGTCTATTTGCATCTTGAAAAACCCCATTGATGGGGACTTCCAGAGGAGGTTCTCCTCTTCTTCCAGAAGGCAAAAGATAATTTGCTTATTTCTGGCAGTAGGCGTAAACTAGACAGACTTCGCTAGCTGAGTGCAGCCTGGTCATATATTGTCTCAAAGAGGAATCAACAGAGAAGCATATTCCTCTTCCCTGCAAATTGGAGATTGTGAGGCAGGGCCACAGAAGTAGCTTTATTCAGGTTCAGATTCTGCAGTTGCCTGCCTTAGTGGTTTGTATCTTTTGGTATCTCAAAGGATAATAATGATTTCATCCCACAATGCATACAAAGTATAAGTCACCTATATCTGTCTCCATCCAACATACCAGATGTATTTCTTAGCAGAAAACAGAGAGCAAGTTCCCTCCTACACTTAGTTATGGGCTGAAAGTTATTTAACTATATTCTCTGTAAATTTTCTGTAAATATCTGTTGCCATTTTTAAAGATCTGTGTTTCTGTTTTCGCAAGAAAGCAAATGAATATGAAAAAGTCATGAGAAATTTGCTCAAAAGACATGGGTATCTGAAAGACTTGATTATTACTCCAGGTAAAATAGACAGTCAAACCAACACAGCCCATTCCAGTCACTGGTTGTAAACCATATAATCTCATTCATAAAGTAAATAGGATCCACCTTAATCCTAATGTGACCTTCAACCCAACAGAGAGTATTGGAAGGTTTCTCTGGAATGTCACTTTGTATGATTTCATGACATCACATCTGAAGGTTGATATGCAATTTCATATATGAAGGACCTAAGGAACTATCTAAGGAGCTTTCCTTTGAAACTCTGCCATTATTACAGTGGGCTTTCCAAGGACATTATTTCATAGAGCTGGTAAATGTGTATGTTACTTAGTAAAGACTGTATTTCAATACTGCTTTCCAATTCATTAACTTCCTTCCCTAGTGTTGAGATAATTACCTTCTAGTTGTATCCCTAGAGTGGTGCCTAAGGCAGAAATGATGCAGAGTCACCTGAAAAAATCACTGAGGTTAATTCCCCTTGGTGTCCTGAGAATAGAGACCACATACCCATTTAATCAAAAGGCCATAGGAAAGAAAAGATAATGTAATAGCTGAAGTAATATTCTTTCACCTGATTGAGTGGTAGAGGAAGAATCTATGCTTTACACAATATTCTTCTTATTAAAATAACATGAAAACATTTTTTACTCTCAATGAATAAAACTCATATTTGTTCTATCTGTGAGAAGATAAATACTTTTTAAGTGTCTCTATCAATATAAGTTCCTAAAATAAAATATGATATCTCATTAATGTACAATATGTAATAACTTTCTTACAAAGTACTTTTTTTCCAGAGATACAGGGGGTAAAAAGCTCATATCAGGTTATAATTCTGTTGTTTGGAACGATGTGCAAAGACACTTCCTAGCTTTGAGTTACCAGCACACAGGTAGAGTCACTTTGTTCCCTAGTCTTGTACTTGCTAAGACAGGTATTCTGAGATCTGTTTACCCCAGCACAAGGACTTTACTGACAAAACAATTGTTACCTATCTGAATGAAACACAGACAAAAAGATTATATTGCAAGAGAGATGGAGTAGGAAGATCTTGTACAAAATTTCTCTCCTACGAAAATAACTGCTATTTTTGCTACTGACTTCACTGCAGTGAAATTTTACTATAAATCTCTTAATGTTATTTCTACCAAGTGACCTTCCTTCATTGCCTAAATTTCTAAGATGTTCAGGAAAATAACAGTGATACTTAGATAATCCATATATTTTATGAAAGATTTTAACATCAGGAGACCTGAAGATCATTTAATATTTCTAAAGGGGTAAACTGTTACACTAGACGTTATCAAACCTGATCATTATTAATCTAGCAGTACCTTCAACAGTTTCCATGAACCTCATTCAGTCATGTGGGATAGGCTTCTCAACACCAATCTGCCACTACTTAAAGTGTCTTTAAGTCTTTTAAAGGATATTATCTAACCTCTCTGGAACAATCCCCTCATTTGTTGTGTTTATATATTGCCCTCCAGATGACAGCAAAGGTCAATTCCCTATCATCTCATTAAAGGTGTATTTAATTTAGTCTCTTTCCTCTACACAAGTAACAAAGCCCTGATTAATCAGCTATATAGGAAGAGCAAACACACTGCTTCACTTAATTAAAAATTAAATTCCTCTTGAGGGATCATTACAGTAGTGAGCTGCTACATGCCTTTGTTAAATAGGTGTTTCTTCGAGGACACAACCAGACGTAGACTATTGGGAACTTGGTGTCAATAAAAACAGAAATTTGTTCAGACATTCAATTAGAGCACTACACATGTTCATCCTCTAAAAAGAGGTGGGTATAGAAAAGTCAAGGGTATTTAGAAGAACCCAGAGAATTGCATTACTATATTTGGTACAGTCTGCATCTGGTACACTTTTTAAATTGCATCATGTAAGTTTAGTATTTGAAAGAAGATGCAAAAAGTGTTGCTTCACATGGTGCATACTTCCTTGTAGAAATACTTTCAGTCTTGTGAAACTTCAAATGAAATAGTCAAAATGATCACAGATGCAGATGTTAATGACAACACTTAATATAAAAATGGAAGAAAATAGTTTCTTCTCAGTTTCCTACCAAAAAAAAAAAAAAAGCAGTTTTACACAAAACAAGTCAACAATAGCTAATGAGCTAATTTTAATAGCTAATAGCTACTTTTCATATGCAGTATGATAAGAACATGCTTCTGGCTTGGCTGCAAGTCCTCTTTCTTTTTACACCCAGACAGTGTGATATGAGATGCCAGCACTCTAATCTGGAGCTATGCCTACCATCACAAAAGCGTCATTCAGCTAAAAAATCACTGTATCGTCTACATACATGGTGTACTGCTAGAGGCAGGTATGCCTGCTTTTTTACTCCCTGTCATTTAATCTTTGCACTGAACAAGTGAAGAGAGTGACATGAAGTCATCCCTAATCTTCTACTCATCTCCTCATCCTATATGTTGCAGGACAGAAGAAAATAACTCTTTGGTATGATTCTCTTCAGTTTAATGGGTTGATAGCCTTATCAGTCAGCCAAAACAGTCACATTATCCCTCATCAAATGACATCCAATACAGTAGGTCTACACTAAGTGTAATGCCTTTATTTCCTGTTACAAAAGGGAGTTGAGCTTTTCTCTAAAGACAGCTTCAGGGTCATTTCAGTTTGATTTTTCACCTTTCAGAATCAAAGACTAGAATAGCTTAGTCCAAAATCTTGCACTCTGGGTCTGAAACCAGACATTCAAGTGGGAGTAGACACTATACATTGCACTGAGGATTCTTCTCTGCTAAATATCATATTCCCATGATGCAGAAATGCAAAAGTGATCTTCTTTGTAACATAATTGTTAACATGGGGACTCTTATTTATTTTCTCAGCTACAATGCATGTAAAGCAAATAGACCATAGCAATACCATTACACACATTTCTGCACTAACTTTAAAGACAATCAATATCAATTATCAAATCCTCAACAAGAGAGAAAGGCTGTGAAATTGCCCATAAAACAAATTTACAAAGTCATCCCAATACCTTCCAAGTCCTGTTCTGAAAATTATGCATAAATAATTATTTCAATGGTGCCCAGAGACTGGACAAGCGGCAACATGCACAAACTGAAACATAAGTTCCAGCTGAATATGAGAAAACTTTATTGTGAGGGTGACAGAGCACTGGAACAGGTTATCCAGAGAGGCTGTGGAGTCTCCATAACTGGAGATATTCAAAAACCATCTGGAGGCAAGCACATGCAACCTGCTCTAGCTGACCTTGTTTGAGTAAGGGGGTTGGACTAGATGATCTCCAGAGGTCCCTTCCACCCTCAGCCATTGTGTGATTCTGTGATTTCAAAGGTACTTTTATTTCATTACTATATCACGGATTATTCATGATAGTAGTGATGATGGCTATACTATCCCATGTTCCATGGAAATTAGGAAAATTAATTAGATTCTTGTTTCAATGAAGGTCACTATTTTATAAATAAATCTACTCTTTGGAGCAGAATCAGTCTCTTGCATTTGTTTCTCAAGCTCCATAATAGGCCAGTGTCTTATATTCAAATAAAGTATGTGTTCACTCTGCTAGCCAAAAACTGAAACATCTAATATTCCTGCCCTGCAGGAATTCTTCATTGATAAGGTGTAACTTCCTTTAGGAATTTAGCTCCTAGGTGTTTGAACACTCACAGAGTTTGTCGTCTTCTCTGTCTCTTGCGGAAAACCCACTAAATAGTATGTAAGTTTCCTACAAACATCCAGTCTCTCTTGTAAGTTTTTCCTCTCTTTGTCCTTCATAAAAAGGAACCAAAGAGAATTTAGCTTTTCAGTTTATGGGATAAGTAATAATAAGCTAGACTACAAAAAGACTGATGGATCTTTATCTCGATATTCTTGCTTCTGTGTTGGACCACTTTTAAAAACTAGGAATAGAGAGAACAGGAAAATTGTATTTTTAATATAGGTATCTTAAATGTCAATAATGTCTAAATACTTGGCATATTTGTTTGATATATGGCTTTTGTTTGATATATAACAACATATGATATATATCTGATATATTGGCATATACTTGTTTGATATTTCACATCCAGGGGATAGCATAGAGCCCAACATTAGTCCATAGGCGGGCTTTACCTTGGTCCTACAAAAGGTAACAGCAGACACGGAGAAGGCTGAGGTACTCAACTTCTTTGCCTCAGCCTTCACTGATAATTGAAGGACAGACTGGGAAAACTCATCAACAGCAGCCCTGTAGAGAATGACTTGGGGGTTCTAATGGATGAAAAGCTTGATGTGAGCCAACAGCATGCACTTGAAGCCAAGAAGACCAACTACATCCTGGGCTGCATCAATAGAGGCATGGACAACAGGGTAAGGGACGTGATTGTCCCTTTCTGTTCTACCTTTGTGAAGCCCCACCTGGAGTGCTGCATCCACGTCTTGGGGCCCCAGCATAAGAAGGATGTGGTTCTGTTGGAGGAGGTCCAGAGAAAGGCCACAAAGATGATCAGAGGACTGGAGCACCACTCCTGTGAAGAAAGGCTGAGTTCAACCTGAAGAAGAGAAGACTTAGAGTCTTCTCTTAAAGTAAAGTTTACTTAAAGTAAACATTTAAAAGACTCCAGAGAGACCTCAGCACATTCTTTCGGTACTTAAACAGGCTTACAAAAAAGATGGAGAGCAAATTTTTGCATGTGCAGAAAATGCTAGGACAAGGGAGATTGGTTTTAAATTAAAAGAGTGGTGATTTCGATTAGATCTTAGGAGGAAATTCTTCACTCTGAGGGTGGTGAGGCACTGGAACAGGTTACACAGAAAAGCTGTGAATGCCACTTCCCCGGAAGTGTTCAAGACTGGTTTGGACAAGGACCTGGGAACCTGATCTAGTGCAGCATCCCTGCCCATGGCAGAGGGGTTGAAACTAGATGATCTTTAAGGTCGCTTCCCACCCAAGCTGCTCTATGATTCTGTGATTCCATGAAAAAGCCCAGTAACTCAGATTCCCGACAGCTGAAGATTTTTCCTGACCTACAGTAAGTACAGTGAACTTTAGACACCAAATATAACATTGTTGTAAGCTGTTTAATATACTATTTACTGTCTCTAAGAGACCTTTGAATGATTTGGAGCTCCATCACTTTATTATGTCAGGGGTCTTTAACATCTTTAGCAGAAAGATGCTGGGATGAGCATGTTTCAAGACTCAACATGTTACAGTCTTTTCTGTCTACAATTTTCCAAGATGATTATGCATATCACACCTAGACATCATCTAATACTGTACACTCTGTTTATCCACGGGAAGTACAGACATCTATCATTTTGCAAGGCCTTATCAACTTGAAAGTGTCCTGTTTGTACTTTTAAACATTCAATATATTTATTCACCCTTTGATTCTTTAAAAGTCTCATCCTTAATCCTTTATCTCTAATTTAGACAACTAATTGCTTCAGACAAATTCCATTATTCCCTTTCATATTTCCCTATATGCTAAATAGTGATAAGTAACCTCCATTTATCAATGGTATTCAGCTTTACATTAATTACATTTCAAGACACATAAAAATCAATGTGCAGTAGCCCTTTTTAGTGATGCACAAATGAACCACATACTGACTATGAACCAAATACAAATAATTTAACTGAAACCAAATGAAATATTGAATCCTGAGTGAAGATGAAAATAATATATTCAAATTAATTCAGGCATTTTTAAATAATATCATTTTTACTACAGCTTATGCTCTGAACAATCACTCTCTTTGAACTGTGGCAACTGGGATTAAAGATTATGATGTATGGAACCTACCTGAATCTTTCTGAATAGCCACAATTATCTTATGATTTGTAACACTGTGCTCCTGCTCTTGAATGTTAATACCAGGCACTGAAGTTATTATGAAAATCACAAATTTACTAATGCTTTTTAGAACATTATTTCAGCTGTTTTTATGTGCCAAGTTGCAGTGACTACAAATACAGCATAAAATTAAGGATAAAATATCTTCTAATCTAACTGTAATTAGGATAGAAATTAAAGGAAATGGGCTAGTATAGCAAAACATAATAATAGTAAAACTATTACCCCATATATATGAGAAAACTTAAGCCTTAAAGTTAACAAACAATGTGAAAGCAAGTCAAACTGTCTGAGCTAGATGCTAATAGATAGCCACCTGTGTCCTTCCAGTATTCTGGAAGGTCTCATTAACCACATGAGGCCATGGATCTTGGCTTCTTTTCCACATAAGTAAGTTTAGGACTATGAAAAACTATGACAGGGTGGGAATTTCATGGCAATGAACTCTCCATTCCACATTATGCTCTCTATTAAAAATAATTTAATAATTTAATGGAATAGAAATAAATTTATAAATAAATAAATAAATAAAAGCTTTTTTTTTTTTTTTCTATGATCTAACATATTAGTCAAGAAATAGAGCAATTTCCTGTGTAGATCCATGAATAAAGAATAAACTAAAACTGTATCCTAGCCAGCCAGATGTTAAGTCTATTAAGCAGATCTCTATGTGACTGTTTGACTGTCTTTTGTTTGAATGAGAACAATAGGAACTGGATCAAAAGTTTATTCTATTTTAACTATATGAGACTCAGCAAGGTTGTTGCAAGAAAAGATTTAAAATGTTCCTGGGAAATGATTTCACAGACCTCTAGTGGACCAAACTTGAGGCACTCAGACTTAATGTGTTGCTTAGCACAGTAACAAATTCCCATAGATTATCTCTAGTGTCTTCTTGTAAAAACTAAATCCTGCTGACAAGTTTTATTCTCCAACAACTCCACTGGTGTTTTCTGTTTTCCGTATGCAAAGATTCCTGGTACAGATAACAGCCAGCACACATCACAGAAATATAGGATCTTATTATAAGGCAACTTTTGAAAGATATCTAGTATTCTTATTTATTGTTTACAGATCAGAAAGTCAGTTTTGAGAAGATTTCAGGAAGGTAACTACTAAAACTGCATGGAACCTTCTCAAACAGGCTGTTTTCCACGGTTGAATCATTCTCTGCCAGCTTCCTTTTGAAAAATATTACAGTTCTTGTAGCTCTGGACTGAGTTGTGCATCCCAGATTAGACTGGGATTAGACTGGGAACCACATCATTCAGAGCACTGAATGTCATCCTGAATTTTCAGGTATTTTATCCCAGATTGGTAATAGAAGAAATTCAGGGTTTTGCAAGCCCATCCTTCTTGTAGGTTTGTCAATAATAAGGCTCCTTAAAACTAAACCTAGTGAGATGAAGTTGATGGTGTCATTCAGGTCTAGAAATTACTCTAGCCTTTCTTCAGAGATGGTTCTGAGTTGTATCCAAGCCTCTCTAGACAAACCAAAATCTTATTCTGACCCATCAACAATTGTTTTAAAGAATTTTCCATTTAATTCTGTTAATTAAATGAGTCTCAAATTGCACAATTTGAAGAGAAAATGGAAAAGTCAAGAGCAGATTACCTAAGGAATGAGTCAGAGTAATGGTTCAGCATCTCTCAAAAGCTGCCTTTGACTTCAGCATTTCTATTAGATTCAATAAGAATTTAAAAAATCATATGCAATGCTGCTGAACATAGAAAAATGGAAACGAAGACTCTAGCGACAATGTAGGAAGACAGCCTATCACGTAATAACTGGCATTAACTTTCCAAAGATAAGTATTTGCTGTCCAGAGATGCACATCCATAGCAACAGAAGCTCTATGAACACATGTATACTCAAATCTTGCCCAAATTGCTCCTAGTCCAAAGCAAGTGGTCATAGACACAGGGTCATATCTCAGCAAAGGAAAAACAATTTTCAAAAAGCTATAAACCTCTTCAGTTTCATTATGGCCAGAAAGAATATGGATTCCAACTTATTCAGTTTCACCTTTAGGTCTCAGATAGACAAAGGTTGAGAATTATTGACCTAAGAAGAAGGCAGATATAAAAGGAATAAGAAAAGGGTTACAACTGAATACATCTACATTTTATACATCTTCCCATCATCCTGAGAATAGAATATATATTACCATATACCCATTGCTGGTTTTTCATACACCTTATTGAAAAAGTAATAGCGAGAGTACTGAGGACAGGTACAGTGCAATACAGGTAAAATCAAGTAACATTTAACATAGTAACAAGTATATAAATATACTACAGAAAGAAATGAACGTGTGCATGTCTTTCAAACAACGCTTTGCAAATATAATTACCATTTAAGACAGCACTAACTACAGGTTATTCCTGAACAGTATATTGAGAGACTGGGTGAAGGAGTGCCATATTGGAGTGAGCAGAAAAATGCACTGCTGAAAAAGCATAGCCTTTAATAAGGGGATATACAGAAATAATTAGGGATTAGAAGTGGTTGCCTCATGAGATTTTCTAAACTACTGCACTATAATGGCAATTAGGTGCTAAGTTTCCTCCTACAGTATTATTAGGTACTACAGCAGCATGATTCTGGTGCAAATTTCCTGCGTTTTATGCACACAGTTTTTGTCAGAGCAAATAAAGTAACTTGTTGAGGCTGGTCTGGCAGCATTAACTTTTTCTTCCTTTATTCCACACAGTTTTACAGAAAGTCACTCCTCCAGAGATTTGAGAAGCTTCTTATGGCTACTGAGTACTGCCTTCTTAATAGTGTTGGGACTGAAAACACATGATGCTTGTGTTTCATCTCTTTCTGTTCCAGGGTGTTTTTGTTACCATTTTAAGAACATGAGCTCTTCTCTTAGAAGCCACCTGGGACCTCAGCTGAATACATCTCTGGCCATGACTGGAAATGTTGCAGCCAGGCAGCTCACAAAGGATAAAGTGCATGAAGGCCAGAGAGAGAAAACATGCATAGTTAGTTAAAAAGGGTTAGTGATGCAATCAGCTTTCAGGAATACCTGATCACCATCAGAATACAGACAAAACTGTATTCTTCGAGAAAGCTTTCTCACTATGAACAGCTTGGGGAAGACCTAGCAAGGAATAAAAATGAAGAAAAGAAGGCAACCTGGGCATTGGTTCTCTACTGGGAAAAGAAAAAGAGCAGATGATTCAACTGAAGTGCATTAATGATTCCACAGAGCAGATCTAAATTACTTAAGGAGCGCTTAGACGTTATAGTAATAAGCACTACGGGAAACACTAATGCAGATATATAAAACATTAAATAATTTAATTTATTTCTAATACCTGCTTTTACCCTGTTACTTTATTCCAGCCTTTCTATCTCATTTAGGGCAAGCACGAAAATAACAGCAACTTCCAACAAAAATAGTATTCAGAAAGTTGTATAACCCTTTCTTCTGTTTTACTCCTTTCATATTAACTCCACTATATCCAGCTCTACAGTAAATCTCATCACAATTTCTCCTCTCAGATATCAGAATTGTGGTATTATTTGTAATCTAAGTTTATGTTAAATATGCAAAAGCTTTATCATTAAGGGATAAAAAATAAATCCTGAATATATCAGCGACAAGCACCTCGCCAGGAAAAACACCTCATCACCACGATACAACTGCAGCCAGCATTCTGAGGATATTTAGTTCCACCCAGAAAGCTATCTGTTTATATCCCCTTGTACTGACTTCAACACCCAATGTGCAAGGGTGGTTAGCATTCTTCAGATTCCTATCTCTCATCTTAATTTTCAAAGCACTTGAAGGTCTCTATAGAACCTCCATATACAGACTTTTAGTCTGTATATACAGAATTATACAGAATTTTTAGTCTCTATACAGAGAGTAACAACACAGTCTCTATACAGACTAAAAATTCTCTTTCTAAGCATCTATAGAGAGATAATATCGATGCCAAAATACCTATTTTAAGGTTAGCAAAGAAAGCAGATAAGTAAAAAAAAAATAAAAAAATAAAAAAAATAAAGCAGTAGTTAGGTATGAATTATATGAAGAAGTGAAGAAGCTGGTAATCTTTAATCATAGAAAAGAGAAGTGAGTTACTGAACCTTTCAAAGATCTAATAGTGTTTAATGAGATTTAAAAGAGAAATCTAGGAGCTAAAGTAACAATTATCAAGTTAGTATTTGTCATTAGACTCAATAAGAAAAAGAAAAAAAAAAAAGTATTTTAGGCCCTTTACATTAACATTGTGTGATAGTTTATTTTCAGATAACTTGGTTCTTTGTTTTAATAACTATATAAAATTAAGTAGAGTAAAAATATGTTAAGCAGTAAAGACGGATAAAATGGAAATATAGAATAATATCAGCTAATAATAATGCTTCTTTCTTGTGATTATTTTTGAAATAAATAACAAATAAAGACTTATTAAGTCTTTCAGATCTGCATTGCTTTGTAAGAAGCATGACACATCAGATAACATCATAATTTTGCATTCACTCTGTTGATAAATTTTAATTCTTAAGGTTGGTCATTAACAGATCTGACCTCGGAGAGACCCTGAAATGACTCCTGGGATGCGGTGAAGAGGCTCAAAGGCAGCCAGTCCTGCTCACTCCTCTGTGCTCTCCTTGGGCAGGGTGTGCTCCCAGCACACTACCCCTGGGTGGCTGCAGCAAAGTGTCACCAGTCTGTCCCCTGTCTGCTCTCTCTGGTTCCATGTGCTTGCTTTAGCACAGCCTACAGAGACAGCATACTGTTTTTTTACATGCAAAGAGCTGCTCATTATATTTAAATGTTATTTATCTGGGTATATTCATTTTTATTTTTGTTTGTTAGTTTGTTGTTTTGTTGTGGGTTTATTTTATTCTATTTTATTTGCTTTGAGGGTTTGGGGGTTGATTTTGTTTGTTTGTTTGTTTGTTCTCCATTTAATTTATGGATTTTTGCATTTGCTTCAAAAAAAGTAAACGTTCTACTAGCTTATCTCTTCTTTTCATTATGAAGCACTTGATTCAGTGTCATACTGTAGTACTGTGTCCAGTTCTGGGCTCTGCAGAGCAAGAATGACATGGACATACTGGAGAGAGTCCAACAGAGGGTCACCAAGATGTCCAGTGGACAGGAACACCTCCCCTTTGAGGAGAGATTGAGAGAGTTGGGCCTGTTCAACCTGGAGAAGAGGAGGCTTGGGGGGGGGTCTCATCAAGGTCTATAAATACCTGAAGGGAGGATGCAAAGAAAATGGAGCCAGGCTCTTTTCAGTGGTGCCCAGTGACAGGACAAAAGGCAATGGGCACAAACTGAAGCACAGAAGGTTCCTTCCAAACATCAGGAACCACTTCTTTACTGTACTGTCAATGAAGGAGCACTGGCACAGGTTGGTCAGAGAGGTTGTGGAGTCTCCCTCCTTGGAGATCTTCAAAAGCCACCTGTATGTAGTCCTGGGTACCCTGCTGTTGGTGTCCCTGCTGGAGCAGGTGCCTCCAGAGACCTTCCTATCTTTAGCATTCTGTGATGCTGTGACAGGTATGAACATTTGACACCAGATCATGAATTACCCTTTTGCCTTAAATGGAATTCTGACTTTATTCCAGTGTCTCAAGGTTTATTTGAACCAAACACTGGACAAACAAGATAGTTGCATAAGTCCCCGCAAGGCCTGAATAGCCCTGAGGAACCTGGAGCTTATATCCTTTACATTGTAAGTTTAATGGGTACTCAGCTGATATACTACAGGGACATTAGCTCCTGTCATTCTCCAAAACTATGGAAACCCATGACACCTAAAGACCAAACAGGCACTACTAATTCATTCCACTCACCCTCTAGGTTTTGCTTCAGTGTGTCACAACCTCCACTAAAGTAACAAGTTGTATTTAGCAAATACACTGTTTTACTCTAAAAGTACATAACTCTAAGGCAGGGGAGATAGAACTTGCTTTGGATTTTAATTAGTTTTCTCTTTAGTTCTGGGCCCTGCAGCCACATCCACACAAAACAACAGGTACTTCAGACTGCAATTTTACATGCTATCAGCTTGCTGTTCTCACTTCTGAGAAAAAGTTGTGTTTCAAAAAACATCATTATTTTAGGATGGTAAGACAAGAAAGAAGAGGTGCCATTTCTAGAGAAAAAAAAAAAATAAATAAAAGAAACAACTTGACAATAAAAAGTAAATTATTTTAAGGCAATCCTTTAAGGTCGTAATAACTATAGAAATATGTTGTGAGTCCCCACCCTTCAGCTATATATGTAGTTGTTATAAACTACTGTAAAAGCCTTTTTACAGAGCCAGAACTAACAACACAATTTGGACATATTCCATTGATTAATTTATTTTTCATGAAAGACTACTGGATATATTTGGCTTAGAGTCGTTGCTGGTTTTTAATATTTTCCAGGATGGAGGCATAACAAAGATTTCTACAACCTTTACAGAACAAACGTAATAGTGAGACTGAGTCCTTAACCCACGTGCATCTATCAGTCTGTCCATCAAATTGATAAAGAGATCCACTCTGGATTCAGTGGGTAAAATACCTGAGTAAACAAGAATGTATATATGCATGTAATACAATAGCTACATACAAACACAATTTTTCCTATGTATTTAGTCATAACTACAGGGATGACTTGCAAAATGATGTAAGAGATGTACCTGTTGGATTAAATGTAAAACATTACCTGCTGTTTCTGACCTGCAGACTTCAGTTTGCCTGTCACAGTCTTGAAGTGATTATGCTTACAGATAATCAGTTTTATTCACCATAAAGGAACCTGGAGTTTGTAGACTCTGTAAAATTCAAATCTATCTGCCTTATATCTTACCTAACATTAAAGCAAAATGAAGCAAGACAGAAAGGCATTTTTAGGAAGGCACCACACATCTGCTCCTTCCTTTATACTGCATTATCAAACTTAAAAATGAAAACACCAAAACTAACAAAACAAAACAAAACAAAACACAACAAACAAACAACAACAAACAACAACAACAACACACACACACAAAAAAAAAAAAAAAAAAAAAAAAGTATGCATGGCAGCCTACCACAGCAGCTTTCCTGGCTAAAGGAAATAAACTGTGAAACCAGCAGTTCTGAAAAGGTGAAAGAAAGATGGATATGGCCTGACTGAGCCAACTGCAACTGTGCCAGGGAAGCTAAAGAGCTCCTTGAACTCCATGTAAGAAGATAGCCAGAGAACTGTCAGTCCCTGTTGACAGAAGAGAAGTAAAAAGCACGTAAACAAAGAGCAGCATTGAATGGTGAGAAGGAAAGGACAAGTTCCTTCCTTTGGGTATTATCTCAGAAAAATAATGGGAAAATTTTTTCATAGCATGAGTAAAGCAAAGACCTCTCCTCCTTGTACAGATGGAGCAGTTGCTGTAACCAAAATCATCTCTAGACTATTTTTCAGATTTGGAAAAACTGATTTCAGAAAATTCTGCATTCTGTATTGACACTAGTAATTGAAGTGGGAAGAGAATTTATATGAAGTTTTCAGATAGAATCTAATTATTTCAGAGATTACTTAGTTAATTGGTATCGGATCCTATCATGAAACAAGATGTTATGAGTGTGACTCTTCTGCTGGTATGTATTAATCCTTAAGGGCTAGCATTACTGAGTAACATACTATAGCTTTGGTATGACCAGCTACATTCATTTGAATTGGTCTAGAATTGGTGTTCTTTGTAGCAGTCATTAAGTCTTGCCCTTAATAAAAGCTGTACAATCTTCCCAGAGACTCAGTAATTCTGTGCACTAAGAGTCATGGGGCTTAACCCTGGGATTGTTGTTATGGAAATTCTGATAGGTTTGTGCTATATGGTACTCTTTACTTTGTCCTTAGAGAGCTAATTGATTACAGAATCACAACTGCAATAAACAAAGGAAGATGAGGTGAATTCCTGATGGTTGTTCACTCTGTTAATCTATTTTTTTTTTTTTTTTTTTTGTCTTGGACACTCTAAAATAAAGAAGGATCCATAATCCTGACTGATATCCTGAAAACATCTATTTCAAGTGTTTCCCCCAAAATTTATTTAGAAGAGATAGATTGAATGGGTTTAGGCATAGAAAAGTAACCCATTTGCAATACAAGATTCCAAAATGTTTTGTAGATGTAGTCTGGTATATATACAAGTTTTCTGTAAGGAGAATTCAGTGTTGTTATTCAGTTTACGGTTGATTGACATTTATACAGCAGATTCTTATTGCTGGTAATGAGGAGTAACGTGAGTTTAAAACTTGGTGTAACTAAAAAGACTGACCTGAAGTGGTCATTGGTCTGCTGCGATCTCAGTGTTGATTCATTAATACTTGTATTTAAGAAAATTTGTTCACATCTGGATATGCTTTGAAGAGAAAGCGTAATCTTGAAAGTGTGATGTCAATCACTTGGAAGGCTCATAATTATAGATTTTGTAGAAAAGAGTGAGCCATTCATGTTAGGATGCCTATGTTTTCACAGTTCACTTCAGGCCAAAAAGCTATACCTGCACATCTTCTGGAGCACTTCTTGGGTCACAGGAGAAAGGAAAGAGTGCCTGCTTGTGGATCCCAGAAGTGCACCTGGAAGAGCTCTGGGATCTCAAAGGACTAAGCCTGTGTCTGGTTTTCACATCCTGAAGGAAAAAAGCTTCTTTTCCACTAGATCTTCCTTTACTGCAAACTAGCAGTGTCACTATGCTTCTGATGTTTCTGCAATACTTTGAATTTTCCCTTCAAAGATTTTATGTAGACAATTAGGGCAGATGTGAATTTCTGTCACCTCACAGCTTCTAAGGCACTTTCTGAGACA
Source organism: Aythya fuligula (assembly GCF_009819795.1). Taxonomy (NCBI): domain Eukaryota; kingdom Metazoa; phylum Chordata; class Aves; order Anseriformes; family Anatidae; genus Aythya; species Aythya fuligula. The sequence continues at coordinate 51,678,441 of NC_045562.1, forward strand.
TGAAAAAAACTGAGATTGAAAACTGGCTTGTGCAATCCCAACCAGTACCTCAGGCTCATTCTTCTATAGAAATACATATATATCCTCACTTAAAATAAACAAACAAACAAAGAAACAAATAAATAAAAATTATTTAGACCTGGACACCTTATCATCATTGAATGGCTGTAAATGCACAATAACTCTAAACTTAAATTTTGCCTCATGTTCTTCCACACAGGACTTGACTTTTAGGTATGGAGACTTTCATACACTTAACATCAGTATATGGCATGCTCCATTTGAAGAAGATGTACGCTAATGAATAATACAGTGACAGCACACAATGCCTTCATCTCCAGCTTCCACAACATTTTTGTTTGTAAGAGCTGTAACACCCCATTCTCTCCACATCACACAGGAGGCACCATCTGTTGTGACACTAGTGAGCGATGAGCTTCCGATGTGTTGTTTTCATCAATAGCGTGGCACTTAGAATAGTTATTTTTTCAATCAGTGCCTTCTTTGAGGCTCTAAAGAGCATCAAGGGCTTCTGAGACTTTTTCTGTCACTCCACAGATGAAAACAGCATTCTTGTCATCAGCATATTCTTCTGGCACTGTGGAAAGTTTAACATGCTATCTTTTTTCCTGTTTAGCATACTTTTCAACATTATTGCTGGTGCCTTCTATCATGCATACCATTTTTGTAATGTTGGCTTCCCAAAATGTAAGGCAACAAGTAAAACTCTGAATTTCTACATTAGGGACTTTTATTCCTTACAGAATTTACCAACTTGGGTAGTTGAATAAGTCTTCAACTTTGTCTTGTTTTCCTTCTACAGTGTAACATAACTAGTGTTTATTTCTAGATTCTACAGTACCAGAGCACCAATCATGTCTGAACCTACATTTTCACTTCAGTATCGAAAACAATTAAGATTTTTTCATAAATAATCTCTATTTGGGTTCTTGGAGGGAAACATATAAAGAAAGTTGTGAAATTGCAACAGAAGAGAGGGAGGTTGAGTTTTTAAACATTAGGTATGAAAGTGTGTGCTGTAGCCACAGAGAAGAGCATGTGGGATGTCTGAGGGTACAAAGCTTTCTGACACAGAACTGGGCAACAGCAGAGAGAAGAGGGAGCCAAACCTGGTGTAATCTCATCCTTTCTGCTTTTCGGGAATTGTCTTTGGTGCTAGGTGTCTGAAACCTTGCCCAGATCATGTCTGGAAGGCCTAGGAAGCCATAAGGAAGTCAAGAACCATGTCAACAACTTTGTCAACATGTCAACCACGTCAACAGTTTGTGTGATCCTAGTGTAACAGTCAGAATGTTTCCCCTGGCTCTGTTCAACAGCATGAACATTGCCTTATTTTAAAACCTGTACCTCAAAAATCATTTTTACACCTAGCAATGAGAAGGCTTAGAGTGATCTCACCAATATATATAAATGCCTGAAAGGAGGGTGCAAGAAAGCCAGGCTTCTTTGAGTGGTGCCCAGTGACAAGACAAGATGCAATGGGCACAAACTGAAACACAGGAGAATCGTCTGAAAATCAGGAGCTCTGGCACAGGTTGCCCAGAGTATCCCACCTTGGGGATATTCAGAAACTGCCTGGACATGGTCCTGGGTTCTACATCCCCCTGTTTGTGAAAGGGTTTGAAGCAGATGGCCTCCAGAGTTCTCCTCCAACCTCAGCCCTTCTGTGATTCTGTTATTTGGCTCCATTAAGGGTGGACAAAAAGGAAAAACTAATTTGTGATCCATATAAAAAGGCTACATGGGTCACCAATGCGTGGAGAGCTGCATTTTGGTAAGCCTTAACCTAAGAAAAAAAGTTTGTGTATGTATGTGAATCCAAATAAATCCCTAGAAAAAATAGTATACAACTAAGAATTAATCCCATGAAGAGGAAAATATACTCAAGAGCCCATGACTTTTACAAAACTCTTAAGTTTAAACAAGATGCACACCCCATGAATAGTCATACAGATAAAAGAATCCAGATGAAATATATTGAATAGGACACTTTCCATCTGTTCCACACTTAGCTGTTTTGTTATGAACTCTAGGCAAAAGTTAAAAAGCATAACTACATTTTCTGCTTCCCATTTTCTTGTAAGATCCTAAGGAAAGGATCCTTTAATGTAAGATCCAACAGGATCCAACAGGAAAGGATTATCTCACATTGCAACAAATGATCCTTGTTATTGACACCTATTAGAGCACCTAAAGAAATTAGGTATATATTCTTTGTGAAAGAAAATTCAAAGGTCTTTCAGCAACTACATGTCTTTTTATTTTTTTTTCTCAACGTACAACTGTTGAAGAGATTTCTCCAGTTACTGTGAAGCTTTTCCCTGTTATTTTATAGAACTACTTAAGATCCTATTCATCAGTGTGATTGTTCATGAACTTGTGTGTGGGGTTAATTCACAAAGGAACCTATTATTGCAAGATGTTCTAAATTTTAGTTTGTTCAGTAATCATTAAGTAATGTATTCTTTAACCACAGCTGATGTGATATAGAAACTCTTTCCCTCCATGTACCTCCTTCATGAGTGCTTAGCACTACCAAGAGGGTGACATTAGTCTGTCAGCCCAGAACTAAGATCTCTTTTGTCAGTAATAAGACCTTGTCTGGTGTTCAGAAAGGCAGCATCTCTACTTTTCTTTGCAAAGGATTTACAGCTTTCCTACCTGTTTCCTGTCAAGAACCTAAGAGAAAGTATTAACAAAGTCTAATTCCTACACTAGTCCTTACAAAGCTCTAAGGACTCACACACATCTCATGTGTGTTGCTGGCTATCTACTATGACCCATTTTCTTTTAAAATTATTTTACTGCATAATGTAGTTTCAGCGGCTCACATGGGTTTAAAACAGTGACATCAGCAAGGTGATGATATTTCACTGAAATGATCATATTGGTTGTAAATGCACAGTACATAGTTTCACAATAATAAAGAACCAACAGTACTTTTAGTTTTATTAAGTATTACCACTGGGAAAATAATTCTGTATGTTGCTTATTTAAATATTCCCTGGCAATATCTGGAGTACTATCAAAGCCCAAGACTGGATGTAAAGTCTTTACCCCCTGGGACTCTGATTCGCTTTCTGGGAATCTTTAGACAGATAGAATTTTTGTTATTAAGCTATCACTTTGGTTTGACAACATGGAAAAGACAGTGAGTGTCATGAATTAGGGAGAGTGTAAATTATGAGTTTTTTAATGCCAGCTCCTTATCTGCCCATCACAAAGGTTGACTTTATGCTTTGGAGGATAGTCTGCCACCCCTTTTACCAGAGAAGGAAAAAGAGAAGCAAAGCCTCTCCTGTTCTGAATCAATTTCCAAACAAAATAATCTTTTTCTTTTTTTTTTTTTTCTTTCTTTTTCTTGCTGGTTGCAGAGGGAGTCTGTGCCCCATGAGCATATCTTTGAGAGCGTGTACAATTAGTTCCAAACTCAGTGTGGAGACATTTGTCTCATAGGCAGCAGTGAGAGGCAGAGCAGGTGAGAGGGAGAGATGTCACATCACTTGAGGTGGGATCTGTTCTCCACAGACTCTCTTTAGAGTCACAGTGGGGAGAGAGCATGGAACAGAGAGATCTCTGGAACAGAGATCACAGCACATGTCTATCTTATGTGCTTGGAATCTCCCTCTGCAGGAGACTCTCCATTGGCAGTGCAGAAGCCTGGAGACACCTGCAGCCAGGTGAGATAGATAGCTGTGCTGGGAATGCCTCACTTGGAGCCAGGGCCACGCACTGTAAGCCACACACTGTAAATTCAAACTGTCTTTTATTGTGCACCAGCTTTCTACATAGATATGTCATTCATAGCAGAAAAGGAAACTGTGGATATGTTGTTTTGCAGACAACAATGCAATTTTAAACAAAACTTTTAATGCACTAAGTTCAAGGAATTTACAGAAGGCAATTAACACAAGTAATGTTTTACAGACTGTGACCATGAACAATAAAAGCACTAGTCATTCAGAAATATTGTCAGAGACTTGGTTAAAAAAAATAAATAAATAAATAAATAAAAATAAAAATCTCTGGGTTTCAAGTTGGGATTTATTGTCATAACTCAGCTGACTCATAGTAACTATTAAAATTAAGTGACATTTTGCAATGTTTGCTCCTTTACAGGAAATTGCACTCCAAGTATAATTAGTGTTGGATATATGCTGTATATAACTAACATGAGACATATGAAAATGCAGAGCAGAATCTTACATATGTTGAATTCCTGCATTTTTACACTACATGCCTGGCATCTTAGAGCGGTAATCTCCAGCAAGGGTTCTGGATAATCAAGGTCTTATGGACTTATGGAACAAAGTTTTGAAATACTAACAATAGATGACAATCTGCAAAAGAAAATCTTTTAAAGTCTGCAAACTTCAAATTAGGTCATGAAAACAAAACAACATGAATTCAAAACCAGGATGTCAAATTTATGTATGTGTGTGCAGAACCATGGCTTAATTTGTTGCTGCAGCAAGCAATTTACAATAAAGCAAAAATTGTCCTTTCAGTAACAGACATGCAGATAACAAAGTAATGCCTTACTTTATACCCACTGAAACTTTGCTCAAAAATTTAGCAGAGTATAGAGTCATTAAAGTACAGAAGCTGAAGACCTAAATGGGCAACAAGGAGAGAACAGAATAGTAATAAAACCTTTTTTTCCATCAGTTGCTTGTCAGTGTTATGCTGCTGTAGCAATGACCAATGACAGCTTTGAAACTCTCACACTGCTCTAGTAATGCACTACACTAAATCACAATGTAAGAATCAGAGAACTGTACAGAAGGTACAATCTGATAGCACTGATACTGCATATAAACTGAAATAGCACATAACTCTCCTCAGAGTACTGAAATAAAGTTATCAGGGGTGTGAACAGGGTGAGTCCTTCCCCCCAGGCAAGGACAAAGGGCAGCTTCTTGATGCTACCAGTGCCTAGAAAGTTGATGTCACAAGCAGAATATCCTGAAGTTTTGTGCAGACTAGAAAGTTTACTGAACTGTTCTTTCCTACCTTCCAACCCTTTCCCTGCCTGCCTGCACATATAGGTATGCAAATTAAATCCCAAGTCACTGGGTGATCTATCCAGGGTATAACAACTGCAAAAGTTGGCTGACAGATCTGAGCATTCTCTTTCATCTGTCATTGCCCTCCAGCACCATGTTAAAGCAGAGTTTTTTGAGGCTCCTATCTTCTGCATTTGTTAGGATATCAAATGAAAACTGCCGTACTGAGAACTGAATCCAGCGAGGCTGCCATGGTAAGGACAGCTCTGCTCTATAGGTCTTTTGGCTCCCTTACATACACTCACCAGTGTGACTCAAGGCAAAGGAAGCAGTGGCAGGTTCAACCCTGGAGCTCTACATGGATTATAGGTGCTATAGGTGTTGTACTTCACATTGGGCCCTGTGGATTACATCCAAGAACCCACACTTTTTTTTCACACTTTTTATGTTTGGATAGCTATGAGCCTTCATATTCATTAAGAGCTGCTGTCACAGGAACACCCTCTGCAGGAAAGGACCATCTAAATTAGTTCAGAGAAAAAGGAGAAATTGTTGTTATGAACAGGAACTACGGATAAGCCCTCGCTCCTATCTGTGCCCTGAATGCTGGGGGCAGGAGGAGCTTTGGTGTTCCTTTGGAACTAGGAAACTTGGATTCCAGTGTGGAAGGTCATGGTTTAAGAAGTGGAGAACAACAGGCTTTATTTTTACTAACCAGCAGACATCTTATTAGTATTTTGATGGGAAGAAGGGTGTTCCTAGCATCTTCCTACATTAAAATTTCTGTAAACGTCGATGACTATACAAGTCCCTTGTCACTGAATATAATTGAAATCTATTCTTCAGGTCAGTTCAGGGTTGAAGTAATTGGCTGCAGATCCACAGGGACTTCTCCGTGTTTACCATAACCCAATATGACCAGCGTGCCCCATAAGACCTAAACAATCAACCACATGTTTTCTGAATCCCTTAATATTTAATGGCACTTCATGAACATAGTGTATTATTCTATGAGAGTAACTGTGAAACAGCAGGATATCATAAAAACTTGGGAGACAGCTACAGTGTCTTATATGCTTCTACGATTTTTGCCATGCTATGGTACATAAGTGTTTGAATCACACAGCTGCACTCTTCATAGCCACCAGTGCTTGATAAAGGGTATTTAATTTCCACTTATGCTTGCTACTTTTCCATTAAACCAAAAGAAAATCTTCAGCACTGACCCCAATAAATCCCTAGCCACAGTCTTGTGTGCTTTTGTGCTCATCTTTTTCACAGTAGGCACAGTTGTCAAAGATTAGAAGCACACTAGCTCCATCTGCTGAAACTGTTTCAGCAGAGCTTTACCCAAATATCAACGTTTGACAGGACATCTGTTTGCATCAGACAGTTCATATTAAGAGATGACTACTAAAAGCAGATAACAAAGTAAAAAAAAAAAAACCACCTTTGTCAAAGATAAAATAATAAATATCTATATATTAACAATGTTGTCTTAAAATCTACTAAAACATATTGTCCTTCAGAGTAAAAATAGAGCAGCATTAAAAAAAAATCACAGAATCACAGAATTATCTAGGTTCGAAGAGACCTCAAGATCATCGAGTCCAACCTCTGACCTAACACTAACAAGTCCTCCACTAAACCATATCGCTAAGTTCAACATCTAAACGTCTTTTAAAGACCTCCAGGGATGGTGACTCCACCACTTCCCTGGGTAGCCCATTTCAATGCCTCACAACCCTCTCAGTAAAGAAGTTCTTCCTAATATTCAACCTAAAACACCCCTAGTGCAACTTTAGCCTGTTCCCCCTCATCCTGTCACCACGTACATGGGAGAACAGACCAACCCCCACCTCTCTACAGCCTCCTTTAATGTACTTATAAAGAGTGATAAGGTCACCCCTGAGCCTCCTCTTCTCCAGGCTGAACAACCCCAGCTCCCTCAGCCGCTCCTCATAGGACTTGTTCTCCAGGCCCCTCATCAGATTCGTCGCCCTTCTCTGGACTTGCTCAAGCACCTCCATGTCCTTCTTGTAGCAAGGGGCCCAAAACTGAACACAGTACTTGAGCTGTGGCCTCACCAGAGCCGAGTACAGTGGGACAATCACTTCCCTAGACCTGCTGGTCACACTGCTTCTTATACAAGCCAGGATGCCGTTGGCCTTCTTGGCCACCTGAGCACACTGCTGGCTCATATTCAGCCGACTACCCACCAATACTCCCAGGTCCTTCTCCTGGGAGCTCTCCAACCACTCATCTCCCAGCCTGTAGCTCTGCTTGGGGTTATTGCGCCCCAGGTACACGACCTGGCACTTGGCCTTGTTGAACTTCATACAGTTGACCTCAGCCCATCAGTCCAGCTTATCCAGATCCTCCTGCAGAGCCTTCCTACCCTCGAGCAGATTGACACACGCACCTAACTTGGTGTCATCTGCGAACTTACTGAGGGTGCACTCGATCCCCTCATCCAGATCATCGATAAAGATATTAAAGAGGACCAGCCCCAGTACCAAGCCCTGGGGAATGCCACTAGTGACTGGCCTCCAGCTGGATTTGATTCCATTCACCACGACTCTTTGGGCCCGGCTATCCAGCCAGTTTTTAACCCAATGAAGCATACACCACTCCAAGCCACGAGCAGACAGTTTCTTGAGAAGAATGCTGTGGGAAATGGTGTCAAAAGCCTTGCTGAAGTCAAGGTAGACCACATCCACAGCCTTTCCCTCATCCACCAAGTGCATCACTTTGTCGTGGAAGGAGATCAGGTTCGTCAAGCAGGACCTGCCTTTCAGAAACCCATGCTGACTGGGCCTGATCACCTGCTTGCCCTGCAAGTGCTGCGTGATGACTCTCAAGAGGATCTGCTCCATGAGCTTCCCTGGCACTGAGGTCAAACTGACAGGCCTATAGTTTCCCTGGTCTGACCTCCAGCCCTTCTTGTAGATGGGCATCATGTTTGCTAGCCGCCAGTCAACTGGTACCTCCCCCAATAGCCAGGACTGCTGATAAATGATGGTAAGTGGCTTGGCCAGCTCCTCTGCCAGTTCTCTCAGTATCCTTGGGTGGATCCCATCTGGCCCCATCGACTTGCGTACATCCAAGTGCTGTAGCAGGTCACCAAACATTTATTCATGGATAGTGAAGGCCACATTCTGCTCCCCATCCCCTTCCACCAGTTCAGGGTACTGGGTATCCAGAAAGCGACAGGTTTTGCCGCTAAAGACTGAGGCAAAGAAGGCATTAAACACCTCCGCCTTTTCTTCATCTTTTGTAATTAAGTTCCCCCCCGCATCCAGTAAAGGATGGAGATTCTCCTTAGTCCTCCGTTTTGCATTAATGTATTTGTAAAAACATTTTTTGTTGTCTTTGACAGTAGTAGCCACATTGAGCTCCAGATGAGCTTCGGACTTTCTAATTTTGTCCCTGCACTGCCTCGCAACATCCTTATAGTCCTCCCGAGTGGCCCGTCCTCTTTTCCAAAGATTGTAAATGCCCTTTTTCCTGCTAAGCTCAAGCCACAGTTCTCTGTTCAGCCAGACCAGTCTTCTTCCCTGATGGCTCATATTTGGGCATGTGGGGACAGACTGCTCCTGCGCCATTAAGATTTCCTTTTTGAAGAGCTCCCAGCCTTCCTGGACTCCTCTGCCCTTCAGAACCACCTACCAAGGGACTCTACCAACCAGAGTCCTGAACAGTTCAAAGTCAGCCCTCCAGAAGTCCAATACAGCAGTTTTACTGGTCCTCTTCCTGGCTTCTCCGAGAATGGAGAACTCTACCATTTCATGGTCACTCTGCCCAAGACAGTTTCCAACCACCACATCTCCCACCAGTCCTTCTCTGTTTGTAAAGAGAAGGTCTAGCGGGGCACCTCCCCTGGTGGGCTCACTAACAAGCTGCGTCAGGAAGCTATCTTCCACGCTCTCCAGAAACCTCCTAGACTGCTTTCTCTGGGCTGTGTTGTGCTTGCAGGATATGTCTGGGAAGTTGAAGTCCCCCACAAGAACAAGTGCTGACGATTTCACAACTTTTGTCAGTTGCCTGTAGAACTCCTCATCAGTCTCCTCATCCTGGTTCGGCGGTCTATAACAGACCCCCACCAGGATGCTTCCCTTGTTGGCCTTCCCGCTGATCCTAACCCATAGGGACTTAACCTTATCATTCCCAGCCTCAAGTTCCGTGACATCAAAACTCTCTCTGATATAGACAGCCACACCACCACCCCTTCCATGCTGCCTGTCCCTTCTGAAGAGCCTTTAGCCAGACATTGCAGAACTCCAGTCATGAGAGTGGTCCCAGCACGTTTCCGTGATGGCAACCAAGTCGTAGCCTGCCTGACGCACAATGCCTTCCATCTCCTCCTGTTTGTTACCCATGCTGCGTGCATTAGTGTAGATGCACTTCAGTCGGGCCATTGCCTTCTCTCCCAGCCTTGCCATTGTCACCCCTGGCACAGCTCTAACAAGCCTTGTTTCAGCCCCGTCCACCTTCTCACCTAGTTTAAGGCCCTCTCAATAAGCCCTGCCAGCTCCTGGCCTAGGATCCGTTTTCCCCTTAGAGGTAGGGACCCGCCTGCGGCCATCAGGCCGGGTGCCAAGTGAAGTGTCCCACGTCAAAAAAAAACAAAATTTCTGTGTTGGTACCAGACTCTGAGCCACGTGTTTATCAGGTGGGCTTTCCGTGTCCTCTCTGTACCCCTCCCTGCCACCGTAGGGATGGACAAAACACCACCTGTACTCCTGCTCCATCCACTAACCGTCCCAGTCCCCTAAAGTCCCGTTTGATGGTCTTCAGGCTTCTCTCTTCAATGTCATCACTGCCAGCCTGGACTATTAAAAGAGGATAATGGTCAGAGGGATGGACCAGGTTGGGAAGCTTTCTGGAAATGTCCCTGACCCTGGCCCCAGGGAGGCAGCAGACTTCCCTACGGGTAGGGTCAGGCGACAAATAGGTCCCTCTGTTCCCCTGAGAAGGGAGTCGCCCACAACAATCACCCTTCTTTCTTTCCTGGTGGAGGCAGTCCTGAGGCGTGGAGTTGACTTCCTTGCCCTAGGCATCCTCCTGGATAGACTTTCTACCTCTTCCTCAGCTACCGGTCTCTCAAGCTGCAGGGCCTCAAACCTGTTGCGTAAGGGCACCTGGGAAGGTGGGGCCAGTGGGGAAGGGCATCTCCTGTGATGTCGAGCAGGGACCTGTTTCCATTCCTCCTCAACTCCTAGGTCCCCTGCCTCTGCCCGACAGCAACAGGGCAGGGGGTCCACCCCCATCTGGGGTGTCTCACCCCAGCACCTGTCCTTCAGGCCGCTCAGGGAGTTGCTCCCCAAGTCTATCTCCCGCTCACACTCCCTGATATTCCTCAACCTCTTGACCTCCTCCTTGAGTTCTGCCACTGGTGGACCAGGTCATCCACCTGCTCGCACCTCACGCACACAGTCTCTTTGCCCCCCGCAGGTGATAGCAACAGGCTCAGGCACTCCCTGCACCCGGAGACCTGAACTGCCGCAGTTTTGAGCAGGCAGTCGGTCTGGGTGTGTACAGACTTCCTGGAGAGCGCACTGTGCCTGGTGTACACCATTGCAGCTGAACTAGTGGTAGACCACCGTTAGAGGAGGTGTTTGTATGGGCAGGGGGGAGTGCTCTGCCCTGCCTGCTCACCCTGCCTGCACCAATTGCCACGCCAACTGCCGCGCCACTCCCTTCTGACGCGCCACGCCCTGCTTGCCCATCTTGTTTGCCTCGCTCCTGGTTGCTCACACTCCCTAGGAGCAGCTTTTGAATGACTGGAAGGGGGCGCTGCTGGCTCTACACGTCATTCTCCCCTCCTTCACCCCTCTCCCCTCCTTCACCCCTCTCCCCTCCTTCACCGCCCTCACAAGGGCTGCCGGGTCCTGGCGGCTCCTTCGAGTGGGCTTGGTGCCGGAAAAATTAGCCCTGCCTGTCTGATCCCCTGCTCCACTGCAGAACGTGTCTGCCCCGGAGCGGATCGCCTCAGCAATGAATCACCCATCCTCATAACATTTCCTGTTTTTACTGACCTCCATATATTTCAACACCTTTATCATTATCGAACATGTTCTTACCACATTTAGATTTTCATTAGAAAATATTTTTTCTGTTTTGAAAGATGTAAAGGTAAGAAGATCATATGGAGGGATAAGAAATGCTGAATTAAATTAATTCAAAAGATTGTGTCTTTTGTACCAAAAAAAAAATAGATAGATAGATAGATAGATAGATAGATAGATAGATTATATGTCAAAAGTTATATTTCCTATTTACTCATGAAAAATTGATACACCAATAATCAAGGAAAAATAACTGACCACTTTTCATTGCCTTACCCCACCAGAGAAAATAACCTGGAGTATAAGTTAAATGAAAATTTGGCGTAGAAATCACTGAAACCTGTATTTTACAGCTTTAAGTCTGGAAAATATAATTAATAAGAAAATAAATAAAACGATAAAATAATGAAAACAGACAAGACAAAATTCCTTCTTGATAAAGCTCAAGCTGGCATGTAGCCAGTAACTCTAACACTAAAGTAAGGTCAACAGCCAGAACTCCTTACACCAGGTATTTTTCTGCCTGGTAAGTCCTGGCAGTTTACAGATATATTAAAGGAAGATTGTTTCTCCACTATTAAACTTTAAGAAGCTGGACTGAGAATAGATTGTATCCCAAAATAAGACTTCTAAGTGCCTCTAAATCATAACGTGAGCCAAGCAGAAAACACCTTGGTCAGGAAAAATAAAACATCCCTACCAGTGTGTTGTTTTTACATGCAATTATTAATGAAACCAACTTTAGTGTTAGTCTTTCTGTGGAGTTTAGCCTTAACAGAAGAGGATCTATTTCACGTGTAAGAGAGCAGCCAGTTGTTTAGAGGAGGTTACTGGAAGGCTTAAATCAGTCCTAGATCTTGCTGTGGGTATTCTCTGCCCAAATCCTGTAGGTAGGCTGTTGCTTCCAAGGGCAGCAAGGAAGCTCAAAAGAAGCTTAGATTTATATATTTATTATTATTTTTTATAATAATAATAATAATAATAATAATAATAATAATAATAATAATAATAATAATAATAGTAATAGTAATAATAGTAATAATAATAATATGGAAACCACAAATGCAAAGAAAACAACACTTGCACAAAAAAAAATTTGTATGACTTCTGAACAACACACTCTTTTAAAAATAGACTCTTTTGATGCAGGTTCCTAAAGCATTCTGTCAGCTAAGGATAGTGTTTTGTTCCAGCCTCATGCAACGATGCATCTGTGAACTCACAGAAGCTTGTAATATTAAACAGATCCCACATATAGGAGGTTGGCTTACTATCTCCTGCTGTACTTGCTTAGGCTTCTCATTATCAACATTTTTGCTCAGCATCTCTTCTCTTAGCTCTGAGTTGTACTACAGGGGTAACAAGGAATCTGTTCTGTACCTGATCCGTTCAACCATTAGTTTCTGAGACAAGCAAAAAAGCTATAGAGATGGAAGATATAGATATGAAGGTGTTTGTTCTTTGTGGGTGTTTTGTTTCTTAGTTGGTTGATTTATTGTTACTGTTGTTGTTGTCAGCATTGTTATTATTATTATTATTATTATTTATTATTTGAAGAGTGTTCTAGTGAAATATTTGTTGTCCTATGAAGGCAATGTCTAGGGGGAACTTTTTACAGATACCAACTTCACCACCTCTGGGAATGCATGTATACTTGTTACACCCCAGCTGTTAATCTGGTGGAAAATCTAGGGCATTCAGTTACACAGTTACTTAGCATATTTTACTTAGCCATTGTGCTAATTCTAATACCAAGAAGCTTCATCTGAGTTTGTGGTAAAGCTTCTCAATAACCTCTGGGTGTTTCCTTTCATGAATATCTCCTATTTAAGATAGAACATGATTCCACACAGCTTGAGAGGCAGCCTCTCTGAAAACCCAACACAAATCCTTCAGGCTGCTTCAGAGGGAAGGAGACAGAAAGAAAAAGAAAGTGAAATAGAAAAAAAAAAAAAAAAAAAAGGCAGTATCAATCAGGCATCAGAAAGAACACAGCATAGTTTTATGCTTTAAATATTCCCTCTACAACTAGAGGTTTCTAAGGTTCATATAGGTTGTCCTCATTCTGTCCTATCTTCCATGACTGCAAAGATGACAAACATGCCACAGAACTATTGAAGGGATTGGTTTCAACAGAGAAACAGGTTCTGAGCTTCAAGGTATTGCAAATTCATCTTGCCACATTCCATAGGCTGCAGAGATCATGTTCATCGTCCCACAGCATCGCAGACCAGAACCGCAGTAAGCTGAGGGGTTGGAAAGCAGTCTTACTTCTGTACCACATACAAGAAGATACACATGGGTTTAGTAGCTCTCAGCAAGCCAGCCCAACTCCTGGGAGAAACCTTTTTTTGCCAGGCTTTGAGTGTGTCTCTAAAAGGGGTAAATCAGTACTGAAGCTCACTAGTATCCCAGCTGGAAAGTAACTGGTTGCAGCTGAATATACATAAGCACAAAACATCAAAACCTTTTTTTCTTTTTTTTTATTTTTTTCATTTTTTTTTTTTAATAAAAGCCTGAGATGCACAGATGTGCATTCAAAAGAAAGAAATGAAATGAATTTGAAAGAAAAAAATGAAAAAAAAGATAAGGAAAGGGATGTTCAAGCATTAAGTAGGATCTGTTAAGGTAGATAAATTTATCTTGATTTTGCCTCTGTGGAAGAACTTGTTTGCAATACTCTGAAAACTATCTGTAGGTTAGCAGTCTGTTACTGGGTTTTTTGTTTGTTTTTTTTGCTTGTTTAGGAAGAATAAACTCAGGTAAAAATAAGCCTCTCCAACAATGGTCTAGCTGTTCATTTTGTTGTATCTTGATCTTTCTTTTATGTTTCGTGGTTGCACATCTTTATATTCTAGACCTTGCATGGCCTTTACATTGCTGAAAGCTTTCATGTAATCAATAGAACTTCCACATTAACTACATCTAAAGGTGCAGCTTTTTAATATAGGATAGGCAATCTCTAGTTGGTGTGCCACTATCTCCCCAAATTGATTAATTATGAATGGAAGAAAAAAAAAGAAAAAAAAAAAAAAAAAGTAAAAACTCTACAGGAAACAACAAACAAATGAGACTTTTTTTTTTTTTTGGTGTAGAAAACCATTAAAAAAAAAAAAAAAAAGGAAAGAAAAAAAGTGAACCTGTTCTAAGAATTACATTTCAAAGACAGATGACAACCTTATTTAATAGACTACTTGGATCAAAACTGAAGCAGTTCAGAAGGGGTGGGAAGGTGATTCCTGGCAAATGCATGTGGAAGGGGGAAATTGGAAACATGGAATCAATATAAGCAATCAATTTGCTGTGAATAAATAACCAAAGCTAAAGATCTCAGTTAAAATATATATATATAAATAAATAAATATAAAATCTATCTTTATCCCTAAAAGAGATACAGGATATAAAATGGATTATAAAATTTATAAAATTATACATCAATAAAAACAAAAACAACAACAACAACAAATGCTGGAAAGTTTAAAAAAAAAAAAAAAAGCCAATAAGAAGGTGGGAAGTGTGAACATATTTATGGGTTTTGTTTCTTTTATGTTATTTATTTTATACTTATAATACAAGCATCACAGAGTGCTTCTGTTGATTAGCACTCTGAGAAAGTGAGAAAGTGTTAAAAACACGTATCTGTAGTGAATGTAATAAATATGCAAAACTATATGGACAAAGGGGAAAATGGCAAGAAAGCTGAATAGATTAGTAATATTAGTGAATTAGATTACTATCTGAATAATAAGGCGGTAATACCCAACAAAACATATAAGCAAGGTTGTAATGCAAGAAACCAAGTGCAGACTTTGAAGGAATAAAGGACTTGGTGTCATATTCATAATAAAAGCTACTCCTTATAAGCTCCTATATGATGCTGCAGCAAAAACAGCTGCATTCATGTGATGATTAAATTAGTAATAAGGGTATGAGAAAATAAACTATTTTTTACCTAAGCCAAGACTGACACCAATATTGTGAAAATGTGTACAGTTTGAGCATCCATAAAGTAAAAAAGTAGCTAGAAATTCTCTAGTTGAAAGTCAAATAGGCAATTTAAAAGCTGGAGAAATTGCCTTGCAGTAAGGGTTTGAAAGTCCAATCTGTTCAGCCCAAATAGAGGGGCTTGAGAGGTGACTTGATTACTGCTTGCAAGTACCTCCATAGCAATAAATTATGTATTAAGAGGATGTTTAATATAGTAGAGTGATAATAAGAACATATGTATAGAAAGTAACGCCAAACTTTTCTGGCTTGACATTTTTCCAACAATGAAGATGATTAATCATAGGGAACTCCTAAGGGAAATGGTGGATTTGTAATTGTTTCATGCCTTTGTATCAAGATTAAATGTCTTTCCTGGAGATATACATTTGTTAAATGAAACCTGTTTGAAAGTATGTGAAAGAAAATGATTCAAGATCCTTTAATGTCTATAAATCCTGTGGATCTATACACCAGAACAAGACCTGTGCAATGTCTGTAAAGCATTGCAAGATATAAAGAGTCCTTTATGCATTGGAAAAGTTGCTGTTTTCTCCCCTGAACCTACATGGAAGAACATACATGGCTATACTCCCACGTCTTTTGGGATATCTATAAACACCTGACAATGTTAACATTTTATATAACTAGACAATAGCAACATCAAATTTCATGCTGGAATGAAGTCCCATTTTCCATCTGTAAGCCACCAACTCTCACTGCATTCCAAAACAGAATAGCTTCTTTAAGTTAATATGTAAAAACTGTTTGTTCAGTAAGATCAAGGCTTTATGGTCCTTGACAGATAGAGTTGGATCATCATAGATAAAAAGTCTTCTTTTCTGGTTATGTGAATTTTGTGGGGAGTTAATGAAGTTGACACAATTTTTCATTTTCACTTTTATGTATATGCACCTTTAGTCTGTGCATAAACTTCTGTTTCAGGGTGGATACTTTCTCCAGATGTGCTGGAAGACCAGTAGCCATTCTGCTCTCTTGAAACCTCTGGTTTCTGCATGTCAAGAAGCTGGTGTTGTGCCAATGCGTTTCCAAGTCATCCAAAGCTTCAGTGGAGACGCTTGATGTCAACTGTGTATTAATAATCAGTCTTCAAATGCTGACCTTCACATCTTGTTACCGTAGAATAAGGGTTATTATACTCATTTCCAGTATGGTCCTTGTGTGAACGGAGAGCATCTTCTAAAGCACTCCAGTCACTCAGCCTATCCACTCCATGACAGGTGAATGAAAAGTATCTTTGCAGCATCTTTGGCAATGCACAAGGCTTACATAGAAAAGAAATGTTGATGGCTGGACTGAAGATAATGTAGCTGATACAAATGAGAACAATCACTTTTCTTCAAACCACCATTGGCATGAAATTCAGCTGCACAGATCATCTCAAAGAAAGGTAAGAAAAAACTAAGAGGCTATTTCTCTGGAAATAAGAGTAAGAATCTAAATCTTCTACTGCCATCCTTGTTCTTTAGTGTTCAACACACATCTATGCATATGAAAGGAGTAGAGTACAGTGTTGTGGTTTAGGCCCAGCAACATCTCAACACCACCCAGCCATTCTCTCACTCTCCCCAGGTGGGATGGGTGAGAGAATTGGAAAGGTAAAAGTACAAAACCTCATAGGCTTATGTACAGACAATTCACCAGGTAAAACAAATGCTGTTTACTCAAAGCAAAACAAGGAATTCATTTGCTACTTCCCATCAACAGGCAGGTGTTCAACCACATCCAGGGTCCACATGTATGTCCACATCTCATGCAGAATGCTATCACTCTGAATGCTCCTCCACACACTCACCCTTCCTCCTTCTTTACTCCAGCTGTTATGGCTGAGTGTTATAGCATGATGCTGTATGGTAAGGAACATCTCTTTGGCCAGCCTAGGTCAGTTGTCTTGGCTATGCTCCCTCCCAGTTCCTGGTGCACCTCCATCCCCCTTGCTGGCAGGGCAGCATGAGAAGCTGAAAAGTCCTTGGCTCTGTGTAAGCACCGCTCTGCAAAACATCAACATGTTATCACCACTATTTTAATCAAAAATCTAAAACACAGCATTGTGTGAGCCTCTGTGAAGAAAATTCACTCTGTTCCAGCCAAAACCATGACACACAGATAAACTTGCACAGGACAGAGCAGTTCTGGTGCTTTCACTGAACTCTTTAAAGAATTAAAAGTGTGTAGTGTATGTGGGGATGGCTGTAGTACAGCTGGTTTTGGTAGATATGAGGGGAGTAGGGAAATCCATGGAATAAAAGTAAGCAGAAGAACCAAGATAAGAAGTGTAAAGTCCTGAAAACAGTGATGAAAGAGCTACAGCTAAAGAAACAGTATGTTTTGGAAATGACTTGGAGGGCTGTGGGGTTGAATCAGATATAACAATAAAATTATATGTTGCCCAGAAAAAGGTATAAGAAATCCTGAAGGTGTCATTTTGGAAGGAAAACATTACAATGCATGGATAAATAATGGGTACATTCTGAATATATAGAATAGCCTCTTTTTAAAGCCTTGCTTTAAAAGCCTTACTAGTATAAAGCACTGGTGCTCTGGTTCAGTTAACTGAATAAGACAATTTTTTTTTTTATTTTTCTCTGGATGCAGAAAACAAGAAAGTAGCAGCCCAAGGGAAAACCAGTGCATTCCTAGTTCTGCTTGCTGCAAGCAAAGCTTAGTTTGTTAATTGGGCTTACGAGAATATGAAACACACCAGCGGGAAATTACACTATGACAATCATGTTGCAGGAACACAGCCAGCCCTGCAACATCTGTCTTTTCCCAAATTTTGCTGAAGCCAATTAAGTTTTCTTATAGCCAGCTGGTCTCATTGTGACCACAAACTGACTCATTTGATGGAAGCTGAACTTTCTGTACAGGAGCAAGGCAGCTTTCATTTCTACCTCTGTTGCTCAACTTGTGCACAGCAACTCCAGTCTTGTTCCCATGGGCTTCCTTCACTAAATTGCTATTGCCTTCAGGATAAGACCAAAGACTTTCTCAAAATGTCTTGAGTCTGCTTTTGTGTTTTACCCTGCGATCCAGATAAGCTAACATACACAGGCAGAAATACCCAGCTACTCCTCTGTTGCAATTATGGCTGTCATGTCGATGGCAGGGGAGCCCAGTAAATGCTAGGCTTTAAGTACTTTCTAGTGCCCAGAGACTGCAAAGCCTTAGTTTCTAAAGAAGTCCCTGACATTTGAATGCTCCTACATGACAACAATGGCTGGACAGACTGACTGACCGACCCCAGCCCAAACTGTTTCACTTCAGGTGTTTTTCTAAGATATCTTTGAAGATTTCTGCTGGTTAAGGTCACTTGCCCTTTGGCTTGTTGTCTTATTAAAGGCATTGAAAAAAACATTTGCAGAGGTGCTACATCTTTTTTTTTTATTACCTAGCAGAGATAGTTATGAAGAATAGAGGCAAAATAATACGGTATCATGATTCTATTGTCTTTCTGCTCCTGTGTAGCAATCAATTAAGATCACATAGAAAAGAAAGTTTTATAGTACAGTAATCTTCATGAAAGTCATAGTCATACATTGATGAGGATGTTGACAGAAATGTAAGTGAATTACAGCTTGGTAATGGATGAAGCTATTAAAGGCAAAATGTCCTCCAAGTCATCCCTAAGGATCAGCAGGTTTTATACCTGACAGCTTTTCTTTACTTCATGGTGTTTCAATGGGAATTACATGAGCACAGTTTCCTTTACAGTACTTTTTATCTCACATTTGAAGTCTGTGCCTAGTCAGTTCTGTGTTAGGAAATGGGGGAAGGAAAGAAAAGGAACATAAGAAAAAACATGCTTTTGAAATTAGGAACTGAAAAAACTTTTTTTCTCTGTATAACCCAGACTAATACCTTTACATACCCAGACCTGAGTAATTACTACTGAAACACTTATCTGATATCAATTTATCATCACTACCAAATTAAAACAACATTAGCAGGATTTGTTGTTGCACAATAAAAATATAAATTATTGTAAAATGCTTTTTGTTTCCATACAGGCACATTTTATTTTACCTTTTCATCCTCAGTTCATAATATCATCAGTGATCAATGTATTTTCTTGCTTTCTCTTTATGACTAAAATTATCTTTCAAATAGAGACAGCTGTACCTTGATAACTTCCTGTATGAATGTGTCAACATCTTTACAATCCACCACCTCTTGCCAGAATGCAGAAATGCCCTGTACAGATAAAGTTCTAGTTTGTTTCTTTTCCAAGCCAAGTCTGAAGGGAAAACAATCTCTGTCTTATTAAATCATGATCAGTCGTGTTTATTGAGGTCTGAAAGGTTCTGGAAGGCCTCAGAAAAATGATATCCTCGTATAAAAATACTGTTATTTGTAAATATTTTTGTTATTTATTATATTTTTTCCATATAAATATATGTCACAGGAAGCATAAGGGAAGCATTCAGTGACCTAAAAATCATACACTCGAAATATATAAGCAGGGTGGATAGTTGATGATGCATTTCAAAGGATGAATGAGAAGGCTAAAACAGACCTACATGCTTGTTCATGGTCCAAACATTATTGTTTATATGTGTGTACAAATATGTATTCCATATCAATAGTATGTACATTGTATATATAAATACATAAAAATATATTAAGTATATATTTATGTG
The DNA here is from genome assembly GCF_009819795.1 of Aythya fuligula. NCBI lineage: Eukaryota > Metazoa > Chordata > Aves > Anseriformes > Anatidae > Aythya > Aythya fuligula. The sequence continues at coordinate 51,698,178 of NC_045562.1, forward strand.
TGTGTGCAAATATATATAAATATGTGTGTATAATTAACATGTCTGTGACCTGTTTAAGGTCACCTTTCTTAGGCATGGTTTAATTTCAGATGAGTTTACCTGCCCATATTTACAGTTGTCCAAACAGTACTGATCCACTCTTGTTTTTTCAAAAATATTTCATCCAAATAGTTATGTATATCTTTAAAATGTTTTTTTGCTAGCTGAAATTCAGTAGTATTTGCATGGGTCAGAAGAGAAAACACCACAGTGACAATCTCTGTGGTCGTTCCTGTAGGATGGAAAAGGCTAACTTAGTGAAGATTATTTCTTTGAAGAAGATTCTTTTACGTCATATTTCAGCGATATTAAAGCAACACAAATTTCCCCCCTCTGCATTCACTCCTTTTGATCTCAACCTGAGAAGCACTGGTGTCACAGTTTGGATGGCCTCTCTTTGTGAGTGATGGGCCTCAACTGCTGCTAGTACTCACCAGACATTTTCTTGTCCACCAGGAATGTGGTATTTGGGTTGTCTCTGTGCATGGTGAAAACAACATTCCTTTACCATAGGCAACTAATTATTCTTGTGTAATTGTAAACTCGGTCTTCCAGAGCTGGATGCTTTCTCCTTCCCCTTTAACCTTACCCTGTTCTGAAGGTTTCAGGAGCTGCAATGAAGCTTTGCAGTAGTCAAAGTGACACAAGCCTGCTGAGCAACAGAATGGGGAAACAGGAAATTCTGCAGCCAACAGGCAAAGAAGCAGGTAAAGAAACAGTTCTGTCCCTCTTATGCCACAGTACATATTATTATTATTAATATTGTATTATTGTCGTGGTTCCGCTCGAGTGGGCAGCCGAGCTCCACCACAGCCGCTCTCTCACTCCCCTCCTCAAAGAGGAATGGGGAGAAAATATGTGAAAAGGGCTCAAGGGTTGAGATAAGGATGAGAAAATCACACAATAATCATTGTAACGGGCAAAACAGACTCAGCATAAGATAGTAAGATTTATTGCTCATTACTAACAAGCTAGAGAAGTGAGAAACAAAGGAAAGAAACCAAAAGCACCTTCCCCCCTCATCCACCCCCTTCCTCCTCCTCCCCCCGAGTGGCGCAGGGGAATGGGGGAATGGGGGTTATGGTCAGTCTACAGCACTTCTTCTCTGCCGCTCCTTCTCGGTCACTCTCGTCCCCTGTGCTGTGGGGTCCCACCCACAGGATGCAGTCCTTGATGAACTGATCTGGCGTGGGCTTCCCACAGGCAGCAGCTCTTCCAGAACTGCTCCAGATATGGGTCCGTACCATGTGGTCCATCCCTCAGGAGAAAACTGCTCCAACCTGGCTCCCCTACGGGCAGCAGCTCCTGCCGGGTCACCTGCTCCTGCGTGGTCTCCTCTCCACAGGCTACAGGTCCAGCCCAGAATCTGCTCCAGCAGGGGTCTTCCACAGGCGGCAGCCTCCATCAGTGCAGGGCCACCTGCTCCACTGTGGTCTCCTCCACGGGCTGCAGTGTGGAACCCTGCTCCACCATGGTACTCCATGGGCTGCAGGGGGACATCCTGCTTCACCATGGTCCTCACCACAGGCCGCAGGGGACTTCTGCTCCAGCACCTGGAGCACCTCTATCCCTCCTTCTACACTGACCTTGGTGCCTGCAAGGCTGTTCCTCACTGCTCTCTCCCTCCCAGCTGCTGTGTGGCACAGCGTTTTCTTCCCTGTCTTAAATATGCTCTCACAGAGGCACAAAACAACATCGCTTATTGGCTCAGCTCTGGAAAACAATGGGGCCCTTCCCAAACATGGGACAGCTTCTAGATCTTTCTCACAGAAACCACCCCTATAGCCCCCTGCTACCAAAACTTTGCCACGTAAACTCACTACAATTATATACATTATATATTATGATATATTATCCATTATATTATATATCATATTTATTATTGTTGTTGTTATTATTAATATTATTATTATTATGTGGTCAGGAAAGGAAATAATATGACAAGAAAATATTGTAACACTATATAATGGCATATCACTAGTTCTCTCAGTGTGACTACAAATTTTGCCCAATGTGTAAACAATAGGGTCATTAAGGAGCTTCCTAACCATTTTGAATTACTCCTGGTATCTCATAAAACTGCTGATAATAAAATGCTTTTGGCACACTGGTTCTCTTGTAATATATAGCATATCCCACATGGACTTCTACCTACTCTGACAGGTTCTGATTTACAATGATACTAGAAAGAATGTTTTTTTTCTGCTGTGCTCCAGATTCTGGTTCCATTGTTTTCATCAACGTTGTGGTATCACTGTTTCCTACTATATCGTTCTCTTTATTGAAAATTCTTCTAATCCCTGCAGTTCACTGCTGATATTACAAACAGGGTATTTCACATTTTCAGAAACAGCTGCCATTGTGATGTGAAAGTTCAGAGCACAAACAATATATAGCAGCTTTTGGCTATAATTCCATGTACCACATTACTGTGTGCTTTCTTGGTCAAAGACAGGATGGAGATCAATTGCATCTTCTTCCCATCTTAATCATAATTCAGTACAGTGGTAGGAAATCAAAGGAAAGCACTTCAGCTATCTTACATGCTCACTTAGGAATTCTTCTGGGAGTTCCTGACCCCTCTCAGCATTTCAGGAGGTGTCAATGGCACTCAGCAGCTGTGCTTTGGATTTGTCTATTCAGACTGAAGAATTGAGAAGTAAATAGCAGCTTGAGTTTTATGATTTGAAGTTTCTCAGGTAGTTTGTGTTTTGCTTTTTTTTTTTTTTTAACTTCCTTCAAGCCTTTTTAATTGCAGTGTCTATTGCAAATTCCAAAACAAAATTTGATCTTTTGGAATTTGTGGAAGAATATCTACAATCTCGGTTTTCTTGTAAGCAAACTTGCAATTCATCTCATAACACAGTGGTGGAGGGTAGAAATCTTACACCTTTTTAATGAGATTGCTGCTGAAGAATATAACTTTGTATGATGCTGGGATAACATGACAAGATTCAAGTTCATGACAATTTTGATACAAATCCAAAGGTTTGTTTGTTTTTCTTGTGAGATGAAGATTAGTTTCTAAAAAGATATTCTGAACTCTAAAATGAATAATGCCTATTGCATACAAGAATAGACAAAAACTTGGACACGTCTACATTCTTTACTTGGTCCAAGAATCTAGGAAGTCATTGAAGAAGCAATCTAAATTTTGTACTTCTTTATTTGTAAAATTCTGTTTATTATTCCTCATATCTAGAGAAGAATAAGGAGACTTTACAACTTTACTTCAAAAACTTGGTTCGTTAACAATTTTTCAGGGATAAAGAAACAGAACAATATTTTCCCCCGTTGCCTGATTTGTATACCACATTATCTCTGAGGATGAAAAATTAGCCAAAACTCCAATATATTTTTAAATGTCCTGGTTCACATCGAGCTCTATAATAAATCTGTGTCAAAATTGTCAAGTTCCAAGCTGAGACCAGTATACTTCTCACAGTTTTGGAATCTAAGCTATTGTCCTGGATCACCATGAATCCTCACAACAGGAATTTCCCCCATCACATCAATAAAATTCAGTCAATTCATCTAACTGATCTCTCATGATATGTGATATGCACGTAAATCATGAGCTTTATATGATATGCACTTAAATCATGAGCTTCGAGCAGCTAAAATTAGAGGGACCAAAACTCTTGGAGTAAGATAGGTACATTAAAAACTAACATCTAGTTTTCATCAGGAACATGAAATCCACACCATCTCTTTCAAAACAAGTCTGTTCTCACTGTCTGTTCAGTCCTGTTCATGATGTTTCTCATTTACAACAATCTATGTATTATTTACATCATTTATACAGAAGTATCATTAAGCAAGGTTAGAGAAAAGCAATGATGTTTCTTGGCTGCTCTTTGTTTCTCAAAGGTATCACTATTTTCCCTAAATTAAATAACACTTCTGCACTTCTGCTTCTAATATCAATTTCTTTAAAGGGACTCCAGAAGTCCTTCAGCATCCGTTTTGCTGCACCACAATTTCTGTTGCATTCAGTCAGGAAGACGTGTTCCCTTTCCATGACTGCTATGGGCAGTCTGCCATTTTCCAGCAATATTTTTTCAGGATTTCATGTCCTTTCCCAATGAAGTAAAAATAGACCCTCAAATGACTACCTGACTACCTCCAGATCAGATAACCTTGAATATATCTAGGTAATATTTTCTGGTCCCAGCCGTATCTATAGCTATTACAGTAGCAAATCCATTTTATTTTTTTTTTTAAGAAATCAGTGCTGACAAAAATCTATTCTAAAAATACATTTATGAGTTCAATTGCTGTAGAGAATATCCTTCAGTAATACAAAGATATTTGCAACATAAGGTCAGTGTTGAAAATCCTCAACTTGCCTGAAGCTCCCCAAAAGTCCAGAAAGTATAAGTAAAAGAAACTACAGCGTCTCACTATTTTTTCTGCTACAGGTCTCACAGTGTCAATGTCTACTCTGATTTGTCACACTCCTTAACCAGTTGGGTAAGGGCAGGAAAAAAAAAAAAAAAAAAAAAAAACAGAGAAAAGACCTTCACAGTTAATGCTAGAGCGCAAGTCAGCCCATTCTTTATTACAGGTAACATGAGACCACGGTGCCATCTTAGATCTTTCTGAATTCTTTAGTGAAGTTATACATCAGCACTACTTAAATACTATTTTGGGGATTGCTTTTAGTTTCTATGTACATTTAATACCATCATATGATCACCGTCTTTTGATTGAGACAATAATTTCCATTTGTTATATAGTCCTGGTGGATTTAATCAGGCTAACTTCCCTGTTATTAGAAAATAAATATATAAATAATCAATTACTTCTAAAAGAAGGAAGAAATCCCCTCCTCACTTACTCTAGAAAACTGTGTTTCCAGTAATGCTATGTATCAAAATATCTTTTTTATTATTCTAACCATTAGTAATGTAACAGTCGCACAATATAATTGCTATATAAGACACAGATTTTTTGCTTATTTAATTATATTAGGTTGATTACTGTCACAGTAGAAAATAGAAATTAAATTAGTACACATAAGAGGAACTGGCCAAGAAATGAAGGAATAAGATATAACTTAGATAGTGTGCTTCAAAGAGAAAATGTTCAGTGTAGCAAGATCCGCCTGCAAGAATGTGAAAATGTCCAGCAAACAACAAATTAGACGTGATTGCAAAAAATTGTTATAATTTCCTCTTCAAGGAGGAATAAGTCTATGTGAAATTATTCTCCCTTTGCACAGACCAGTAGTGTTGCCTCTTTTTTTTTAATTTCTTTTGATAAGGGAAAACTCAAATCTCTGTGAACAATTCAAGACTCCTTGTTATGAAAGAAAGAAAATAACTGAAAAATTTCCATAAAAGAAAATCTGAGAAGCTAGCAGACACAATAAAATATAAAAAAAGATCTTTCCAGGAGTAAGGGGAGAACATGTGAGGTCTTTGAAGGATGTTCTCAGATTATACCTCTGAGAATATGCTGGAAGAGAAAACACTGTGCTAGGATGTAGGGTTGAAAGTAGGGAAATTTTCCCAGAAGCAAAACAATTTTTTCTAATTCAATCTCTGGGTTATGGAATCTAAAATTGTGAGAGCGGGAGTCAGAGGACATAACTGTTATTTAAATAAAATTAAGCATATAAATGTATGTATATAGAGACACCTTGGTAGTTATTATTACGAGGTTATATTCTATACTACAAGACAAATTAATAGAATTACTTTATCTGTGATCACTGGATCACTGATTGTTTAGGTATCAAACAATCAATATGCTATTGTTTGCTTAGGTATTAGAACATTTTAAATGAGTTCACCTTAGCTCTTTCTTTCTTTGTTTCACACTGAACTATACTGAAACAGTACACTTCTCTTTCCAGCATATAATGTCATTAATAAATATCTGTCAATTAATTATACACACCTCTAGTCATTAAATGTATCTTTTAAATAGAAGAAAACATTCTTCTGCTCCATCTTTCTGAAACAAAGACATAATTATTAAGAAAGTATAACTGCAGAAATCCAGTCTTTCATTCTAAACAGAACGCTTAAGATAGATGGCTTTTAAATTTCCTTTATATTTTTAGATGTGAACAGAAATGTTTACATCTTATTTGAAATACATTGTCTTAGCCATAGGTCTGTATACATTTACTAGTAACAACTTCTAGCCTTAAAACAGATCATATAAAATGAAACATTAACAGAATAAGTTACTTCAAAAGTGTTACACACACACACACAAAAAATATTTTAAAAAACATGGTTATCAAATTTGGGCTGTGTAACATAAAAGCTAAGTTTATTTTGTGAATTACAACAGCATTATCTAAGATTGGATGCATTTTCCTGGCTACAATGCAGATTTTGGCCTATACATGGAGGTGCACTAGCAGTACTACTGCATCCAATACACAGGTGCTACTGCATCGAATATGCTCTGTGTGCCATCCTACCAGGGGGCTGGAGCAGGCATGGAGGTACAAGTGGCATAATGTGGCATCCAAAGCCTCTGCTGCAGTCCATTGTGTCTCATGCAGGACTGAAAGTGTCAGTGAGGAATGCTTGTGAACAGGATAACTTGTTAATTGCTGGGAACAATGGGACAAGCATTTGTATTATTTCCTTCAGAAACAAAGGAAGAAAATGGGGCTTTATTACTCTGAGTTTTGTTTTTAGCTGTTTTGTGGTGGGTTTTTGTTGTTTTTTGTTTGTTTTGTTTTGTTTTTTCAGCCACTGATGTTACTTGTAAATATTATCTCAGCTTTTCATAATCTCCTTTCAATTAAGAAAAAGCATTCTGAACAGATTGCACACATATCAAGCTCTAGAACAAAAGTTCATAAGAATAGGAAGGTAAATTGTATTTAGTTAATAATCTCAATTTGATTGATACATTTAACAGCAAAACACACAAACATCCATGAAGGGTGGTTGTTATTTTTCTTTTAATTAGATGAAGTATCCAGCTAATACATGTATCATCATTAGCTTTTTCTTTTGCAATTAGTGTAGTAGTTGTTCTTTGTGGATAAGACATTTTTCCATATTTTGTCCATAGAAACAGTGTTTAAAAATTCTTATATATATGTGATAAATTACAAAAAGAAAAAAATCCATAGTCAACTATCCTATTTCAACTGCAGATTATTAATCACAATCACAAATGTTCAGAAACAAAAAAGCTTTCCAAAAACTTGTTGTGACTTCTCTCAGTATGAAGCATGAATCCTTGTTTCTGCAGACATGATATGATCCTTTTGTACTGCCATATAAAACACTGAGTGTAATGACTGCTGAAAATATTAATAGTAATAGAAAGAATCAAATACCCATAAATATGAGAAAACATTACCAAACTTGCTACCAGTAAATTACAATTGATGTCTGTTTCTAATGAACAGTGATGACATGGTGAATTGCCTGATCAGAGTTAGGTAGCACACTTACAACACAAAGCTTTTCAATTTACAATATATATGATTTTTTGTACACAATCAGATTTTAAATGTTAAGACAGTCGTGCTATAGATATTTTTAACAATTTAATTATTTCCAGGTATCTAAGAGCATGGCATTTCCGGGTATCTAACAGCATGAACTGAGGAAGGAAATTAGAAAACTCAGAAACTTCTAGCTTTTCAGATAGCAAACTTTTGGCAAGCTCTATACTCTTTTTTTTTTTTAAAAAAAAAAAAAAAAGGATGGGGGGGGGGGGGAGGGGTAGCTGAATCCTTCAAAGGAACTATTTAGGGGACAGAAGACTTAGTGTATTACAATTTCTGCCTAATAACCTCTACATGAATATGAGCATTAGCAAAGATTGCTTTTGTCTGGCGATTCAGATTAATTTTTTCTCCCTCATTGCCTCTGAGGCAAGCCAGGATGCTAAAACAGGGATACTAAATCTCACTCTTCATTCAGAATTGCTGTGATGATTTTCACTGTTTATGAAATACTTTCAGATCCACAGACAGGAATTCCGTTATCAGTTAGTAATTGTTACTGTTATCAATATGAAATTCCATAATGGGAAAAAAAAAAAAAAAAGTCATTTTGATAAAACTCTTGAAAATAAATCCTGCTATGAAGTTAAGCTGGGGAGGAGAGGAGAGGAGAGGAGAGGAGAGGAGAGGAGAGGAGAGGAGAGGAGAGGAGAGGAGAGGAGAGGAGAGGAGAGGAGAGGAGAGGAGAGGAGAGGAGAGGAGAGGAGAGGAGAGGAGAGGAGAGGAAAGGGAAAGGGAAAGGGAAAGGGAAAGGGAAAGGGAAAGGGAAAGGGAAAGGGAAAGGGAAAGGGAAAGGGAAAGGGAAAGGGAAAGGGAAAGGGAAAGGGAAAGGGAAAGGGAAAGGGAAAGGGAAAGGGAAAGGGAAAGGGAAAAAGGGATCTTCTCCACTCTTGAGCACTTTTGCTCTGCAGGTGTACACTGGATAGACAGTTGGTTAGAAGAGGTTAATACTGGTTAATACCCCTACCAAAGTCAGGATGAGTGGAGGACAAAGCCTGACACCAGTTGTGAATTTGGCATAACAGGATGGAATAAACTATTTCTATTAAACAGGATGAACAAGCCGTCTGAGGAAGAGAAGATGAAATGTGTGAATGTGGGATCAAACTGTAAAACTGAGTTATGGTATAGTAAAATATTCTGCACCATAAGTTATAGAACAGCATAGGCAGGTGGTAGGAAAGCTCCAAGATGGGACAATAGGATTTGTGGCTATACTCTGAGGCTATAAATCATATAATAAGTAGCTATACTGAGTTGGCTGTAGGTAAGTGCAAAGTGCAGTGTGACATATTTGACATTATTGAACACAAGATGCTCTGTAAGATGCACAAGCTGCAATAGGAAAGAGTTATTACCATCATAGACCAGATAAAAGAGGGGAGAATAAATACAGAAAAATATTATAGGGTTTTTCAAACCATATTGCTCACAAAGTATGTGCTGGAAGACCAGCTATAGTGGCTATAAAGAGAGGAGAGAATTTTATTGCTAGTTCTTTTTTGACACAGGATGTGAACATTTAGTTGATAATGTGAGAAAAAAATGACAAGTTTAGGCTCATTATGTCCCAAACTGGTAAAAGAACATGAGACATGGAAAAAGAAAGCATAACACCAGCTGTCTGGGTGCACTGTGTGCATTGCCAGGAGATATTGGAAGAGGACTCTATCAAACATCAAGGACGCCTGTTGCAAAATTCTGCACAGGTGTCTCAAAACACTAGGGAAGAGAACTATAGCCTAAATCTTCTGACATATTTCTCTTTGTCAGTATTCCTGAGATCTTAACAATGTATGGAATAACAATAATAATATTCTACTTATGTTTAAAAATGCAGTTTTATTGTTTGATAGCATACATGGAAATTTTTTTGTGATTATGATGACAGGCAAAACTTACTGTATATTACCATCAGTCTGCAATGAGAGGCAGCATGATTTTCCTATAATACTAAATGCAATGATTGCAATATCCCAAAGACATGAGTAATGACGATGACTGCTTATTATATTTGTGCTTATATTTAAAAATAAAAAAAATAAAAAGACAAGTTTTTGCTGAGTCCTATAAATGTGCAGACTGAGGTATTGATTTTATGTCCTGTCTGTCTGACTAGACCCCTGAGGCAGTAGAAAGCGGAAGTTGCCAGTTCAGCCCTATTGATGCATAAACTTTAGCATAAATATATCATCCCACAGATCTGGTGGATTTTGTTGAAGTATAATATCTCTCTCTTACTGTGCTATTCCCAGTTGTCTTTGGATGAGGAAAACTAATGCACAAATGAACTTTTGTGGTAAGACTAAAGAACTTTAAAGTCCAGTTGTCTTGAAGCTAGAATAAAACAAAGTACTCAGATTTAGATGATGCTTCATAGATTTGTCATCCTCACACATTCATAATTTAACTGAACTGAGATTAGAAGGGAATTTCTTTTGTATTTGACAGTCAAGAGGGTATCCCCCAGATTTAATGTGATAAACCAGCAAATTTTAAGTGATAGTTTTATGAATGTTGACATTTAAATGATGATTTGATGATTTTCTACTGATCATTATTTGTTTATTTTGAACAGATCGTGATCAATAATAAAAATAACAGCTACAGTCAGCCTTTCTGAGTGATCATAAAATCCTTGCTCATTTTGAGAACTCACAACTGCTTTTTTCCTCCATATCAAAGTATAACTCTTTGTCACCTACTAGAGGGCATTGCCCTGAAAAATATTTATTTTATATATACTTTCAAATTTCAGGTCAGTAAACTATAATAACTTTTCTTGTACTTAATGTCTAATCTTTTTTTTTTTTTTAAATAAACCTTTGCTTTCAAAAAGATGATCCTTCCTTCAGGGGAAAAATTAGGAGACCTCAAAGAGAAAAATGGCAGGCATTATATGTTGTATTATAGTGTGGATCTTCTTGAGTGGAGAACTTATTGGATTTCATAATTCTTCTAACACATTCTAAAGCAATTTTTCAAAGTAGAGTTGATAAGCTAGAAGAAGCTTAATCTGCAAGTTTTTTTTACAGCCCTTTCCGTCTAACGTAATTATTTCCTGATTCATCACCCCTAAGCAAATTAATGGAAGAAGGAAGAAAAATTGGATTAAATATAAAGATTTATTTCTAATAATTTCTACTTTTTAAATTATTGTTGGATTACTATGTCTTTTACTATCATCTCTAAATTATTTAAAGTAAGCTAAGCAATCTAAATTCTTCTCCTTCATAAATTATTTAGGGCATAAATGTTCCCTGTTGAATGCTTTTGTGATCAAATAATGTATCTAAGGCTAAGTGAATAAAGTTAAATTTAATGCAATAATAAAAAGGCAATAGCTGGAAAAGGTAACCAAAGTGTCTACCATTATGAATTTTCTCACAAAAACTGTGAAAACCAACTCAGTAAAATTCATTTCTTACTTTCATTAATAAAAACACAAACCTCTCAGGAATTTGTTGATTGTTTTTTCATGTGTCACTGACATCAAAAGTAGAAAGCTTTCTTCAAATACAAGTTTACTTACAGCAGAATTAGTTTCTCACGTTTCAAGATTGTTGTGGTTTAACCCAGATGGGCAGCTGAACTCCATCACTCCATCACAACCCCTCACTCCCTCTCCTCAGAAGAGAAGGGGAAGAAGAAAAGGAAAAGAACAACTCATGGGTTGAGATAAGGATAATTTAATTAAAGGAAAAATAACTATTAAGGGAAATTTATCATTAATTAAATAATTTAACTAAAGGAACAAAGGAAAGAGGGAAAGGAAAAAGGTCAAACAAAGGCTGCATGAAAGTGCAGAGGAAAGGAATTACTGTCTACTTCCCACCAACAAGCAATATTTGACCACATCCTTGAAACAGGGCCTCAACATAGTTCAGGAGGACAGACATTTTCACAGGAGTTCACCCCCCCACACACCTTTTCTTCCTTTTTCCACCTTTTATGACTGAGTGTGATGCCACATGGTATAGAATATCCCATTGGTTGGTCTAGGTCAGCTGCCTGTGGGTGTTCTTTCCTCACCTCTTGCTCCCCACCAGCCTGCTGGCTCTGGGGGTATTAGAGGGAATCCTGATGCTGTGTCAGTATTGCTCAGCAATAGACACAACACTGGTGTGATACCAGTGCTGTTCTAGCTACAAGTGCAGAGAACAGCACAGTATGGACTGATGCAGGGAAAGTTAACTCCATCCCAGCCTGACCCAGTACAAAGACCTATCAGACTCCTTTCATGCATAAGTATGATTTCCTGCATGCAAAAATTTAACTCACAGAGTGAACAACATGGAGGGCTTCAAGATACAATGCATTATTTTAAGAGACATTTATACTATGTACTGTACGGAGTTAATTTGGTAATTCAGTTTCTCGCAGTGTTTCACTAGTAAAGGATAAGCTAGACCCAATCAAACAGGTGTTTAAATCACTAGAATAATTTTAATTAATTTGAGAGAACTGTGTTTGGGGTCAGCAAACTTTAGAAATGGGAACATAGGTCAGCTCTGTTTTGTTTTCCCCTCTCTTCTAAGCACCCCTTTTTATTTCTTTTTAAGTTTCTTTATTTAGGCAATTAGTTCAAAATTTTTCTTCTTTTAAAAATGTCCTGAAGCCACAAAAATGTGTGTAATCTGATGGTCAATTTATATATACTGTATATATGTATGTATACTGCAACATCATATTTGTCAGGCCAATTACTTAGAATGATATATACAATCTCCAAAGCAGTAGTGGCAGAGTCTTTGTTGCTCATATCTGAAACAATACCTTTATATTTCAGTCAGTAGGAGCCTTTGCCATGGGACAGCTTTAGTTTATCCATGAAGTTTGGGAATGTGAGATTTCAAGTGGTTCTAGTGTGGAAGCCATCTCCCTGCAGCATTTCAATTTCTGTTTTTTGTTTAATTTTCATGACAAGAAAGAGTAACCAGAGCTCATGAAATAGGGAAATGAGAAATTAATTTTATAGTAAAATCAATGATTTACATTATGTTGTGGCATGAATCCTGATAAAGCCAGGCCACCTGATGGCTGTAGCATATCAGTATGAGGGATGCAAAGCCACTGAAAAACATGATGGAGGCTACAGGACTGAGAACTCCAAACCTTTATCTTTCTCTGGATTAAAAAAGATTATTTTTGCAATACAGACAGCCTAGGGATTACCTTATTCTGTTACTTGCTCTCATATATGTTAATATGCTGAGCTGTCAGCCAAAGAACATCTACATGGTTCCTTACCTCAGTGTAGCAGGGGGCCAGAAACAAGCTTGACGTGTTTTAAAAAAGAAAATTTCTTGTGCAAAGATGCAACTGAGTCTTATTTGTTATATCAGAGGAGACTACTGTTAACTCCTTGGAATCAAAGATGCTATGCTAATTCTAATCACAACAGAAATACACTCCTTCTCTATTCTCATACTGGCATAAAAGTCATATTACTAGCTGCCCAATACATCTCTTACACCAGAAAGTATCATACCCCTGAAATGATGCTCTTGCTGTTGACTTTTTCTGGCTCCTGGACTTGCCTTGGAAATCTTGGAAATCTTGTCTTCATTGACCTCAGTGCTTCTAGGTTGATTGGAGTGAGCTGAGGAACCAGACCTAAAGCTCTAGCAAAGACAGCAAACCATGTAGTAAAAGCATCCTCTTGCAACAAATTATTATCTGGTTTTGGTTTTCATGCAGGCTGTTACAAGGAAAATATAGCTGGAGAGAAAAGGCTGGTAATTCATCTGATGACAAAAGAAAAAACAAAACAAAACAAAACAAAACAAAACACAAGAGTGTTTCTAGTACTGGAAAATTTTCATAGGCTTCTTGAAAAAATAGTGCCTGAGGAATTCTCTACTTATGATCATTACTTGTCCTGTGGTTTTATAATGTTATCTTCTAGTTTCTTAAAAATATTCTAAAAAACATGACATTTTGCTTTCATCATTTCTTCTTCAAAAATCCATAATAGTTCTATCTCATCTTTGCTTGTAGGAGTGAAATGTCTCTGTTACTTCTAACAGTAATGCCTAGGCTTGGATAGTCTCTCTAGGTTTCTTACATGCCCCCTGGGCCATGGAATGAACTGGATTTAATTTATTCATCTCACTCTTAAGAGAATGAATTCTCTCATCCCCTGAGAGGTGAGGAAAACAGCTTCAAACCCTTACTCCAGAGTGATGAAGAATTTAGTTTCAATGAAAATTTTAACCATACTCTTATCTGTTATAACAATTTAGCCATGTAGTACTTCAGTGGAAGAATGGTGACATGATTTATGCCATCAGGTAAATGTCTATCCAGGATAAAGACTGTGGAATTAAAAAATCACAAATACACTAGCATTCTCTTCAAAAATAATTTCCCTCAAGAACACATTTGTTTATGTCATGTGAGGTCTGGTATTAGCTACCATGAATACTCTCACCCCCTAGAGCCACAATATGTTAACATCTTAAAAAAATAAGGTTTCGTGCAAGAGAAATGATGGTTCTAAGAATCAGTATTCTTCTTTGTGTTATATTTCATTCCCTACTACACCAGTGTGGACTGCAATATTTGCCAGAAATAAAGGTTACAGGATGGTATTAAACACAAGAAGGGAACTGTAAAGGGAACCGTATTTTCTTTTCTTTCTTTCTTTCTTTTTTTTTTTTTTTTTTTTTTTTTTAATTTCTTCCACATACACTCAGTTAAACACATCCACAATTCAGTTTTATAGCTGTGGTGTTGCCAAGTTTTTTGGATGTTCTCTTTAGAAAATATAATCTCTCTCATGTTATGCAGAAGATCCAGATGCTCCCTCTGAGCCTCACTATAGAAGCTAGAAGAGCAGTAGGTTCTTATAGCACTTTCAAGCCTGCACATTTAATATCTCATAGAATACACATAAGCCTTCTATATTCAAAAGTTCAAAAATATGTTAGTCCAACTTCTCCAGCTCATCACTAACTACTACCTCTAGATATAGCAAGTGGAATGAAAGTGGAGGAAAAGTTCTTTTTTTGTTGATTCAGATAAGGGAAATCAAGAAACAAAGTTTCAGAAGAGAATTTTTTGCAAGCCATACTTAGGGCATAGACCAGCCCTTGAAACATAACAGCAGCCTGATCAGAAATTTCCATGCAATTTATAAAGCTATCATGTGTTCTCACTAGATCACTATTATTCATTGTTCTGTATGTAAAAAAAAAGGAAGAATTCACACCCAAGTGGCTGATAATACCCTACGTTCAGTAGACAACAAATCTCTCTATAAAGACTGTAGAAACATACACTTCAAGATTCATGATACGGTCATGTTTAAATGGCTTCAATAATCAAACCAGCAGAAGTATACTATAAATTGATTTTTATTGACTGAGTTAGATAAACAGATTCATTTAAAAAAAAAAAAATCATATTACAAACTGCTGCAGTACAGTAAAATGAGTTTGCACATGTGGAAATGCCATTCTTAGCCTGCACAGCTCCTGCAGCGCTGTAGCCCATTCTCATTGCAAGCAGTACACTTGAGGGCTTTGAATGAGTCCGTAAAGCAGTTCCGAAACACAGACATCTTGCTCCCATGGCACACTGAGCACGGAAGGAATCCAAAGCCCCCGCAAGAGAGGCACTCATGAGGGTGCTGGACTCTCTGCTCAAAGAAGAAAGTAAGAAAGATCACAATGTTACCTCCTCAACAGTCATATCTCTAGGACAAAGAAGGTTCCAGGACAGCTTCTCAGAAACACATTTAGGTTTCTGTCGTGAGAAACATCCACTTCCCCACCCCGTGGTATACCATCACAGATGACCCATACGTCTGCCTCTGTATGGACCCACATGCAATGGTTAGAAATGCTCACTGTGGGATCATCAGTCACATTACACCTCAGAAGCCTGTGTTGATAGTTGTCAAAAGAGCTGGCTAAGTGATCCTTGCATACATTACACTGATGTAGTCTTAGACCTAGATCAATTCTAACAGGTTTTGCAATTGATTGATTCTGAACTCCAGGCAGTTTATGTTGATGTTACATTTTTCTATGTTATATGTTAAGATATGAGTACTTTTATCATTTGTACATGCTCATGATGAATATGTTGTTCCTATTACAGTTAGAGCTGATCATATCAAAAAAAAAGCAATTCATAGTTTCTGACAAGGAGTGCTTTAGGAAATAAGTGAGGTATTCAAATTTACGGGTGTAGAATGTTGAAGCTTTAAGTAGGAAAGAGAAAGATCATTAACATTCAGCAGTTATACCTGGAGAAAACTGCTGCAGGAAATACTTGGGCTCCCTCAATTTTCTTATTTCATGAGTAAAACAGTAGTTTAACTCTACTTTGTGATGGATTAAAGATGATTGAGAACACAGGAAGATATTTTGAAGACATTTTTAAGTTACAGTTACTGAAAATATTGCTAATTTACTTAGTGGTTGCTTGAAAGTTCTGTACCAAATAAATGAAAAGTAGACCAGTACTTACCACAGCACAGATATTTAGCTTTAATATTGTGCTGTTGAGTAAAGTCTTTATAGATTTATTTATAAAGGAAGAAGGGTAATCCGTAAAATTCCTGTTAGTGTTGCTCTGAGGAATCATACACCACTGAAAATATTAGTCAAAAATTGTTACCAAAGCATACTAAAATATGTAGAACTAACATAGCTCTTTTTTAAGCATCATTGAGAAAACTGAAGAGATTGTTGCAAAGTTATTAAAACCTGCATTCATCTGTTGACAACTTAGATAAACATTAGGAAAAAAAAAAAAAAAAAAAGAGTATAAGATGAAAGGAAAGAGTCTTAGCTGATGTAAGTCATTTCAGCTGCTTTGAAGTCCATGTCAGTTTGATGTAGTAGAAAATCTGACTCATAATCTACAAAAACTTATTTTCACATGGGTTTGATTAGGAGAAATGCAGATTTCAAAGTGCACAGTACGCCCAGCAGGGCTTGTGGGTTGTTGTAGTAAGGATAGTATAGGCTCTAACAGAGGTATGATGCACCTGCAGCATCATACTTGCTGCTGCTGTCATGTTGGTGTATCTTTCTGTTCTGAATCTTTATTGTAATGTAGAAGCAGCTTTCTACTTATTTCACTTGTCAGTACTGTTGCTACAACAGTATTTGGGCTGCTGCACAGGAGCTGTAGTGCAAATCTCTCTAAGATAGATTTTTTCTTAATAGATTTGCAAAACATTTCCATTAATCTTTCTTGCCATGTGCTTGGCATGTTTGTCCATTAGCTTATCCTTATAGGTTAGCAGAAGACACAGCATGACTAACAGATTATGCGATATATACATCTGTCAAACAAAGATCAAAGTTATATGGGAAATTTTTGAGGGACAAAACAAATAGAAATGCAGTATAATAGTATCGGATTTTTTATTATTATTATTTGTTTGTTTGTTTTGTACTGTAGTTCATAAATTTGCCATTCTTCTTCACTGGACATACAACTCCTTTTACTGTTAACTTCTCCAGGGACAATGTTTAGAAGAATATAATGTAATGTTTTTGTTCTCTTCTATCTTGGGAGTGCACGTCATTCATAATTTAAGATGGAAGTTTACTTCATTGGACATTATTGTAATTAATCTCAACTTTTTAAGATAATATTGTAATCATTCGTTATTACTTCTTATGCTTATAAATAGCAACCTTTTCATGTAGAAAGCTAAGTAAGATAGCTAAGAATGCACAAGTTGGAGCAGTCTTGCACTGAGACCAAGAGTCCTCAGGGAGAGTATATCAAATGTTCAAAACTAAAGACAAATAAGCCCCAAAGTACTTGAACTAACAAGGCAAACTAAGAGCTGGAGAAAGGCATAACAATCTGTAATGTGAGGTCTGTGTAATTTTGTGTAAATTGGTGTGACTGAAAAATTCCAACTTTGCTCAGATTTTCTAGATATCCACTTTCAGGTCTAACCAGAATGCAGGAGATGTGCATGAACAGCATGTTCACTGTGGCACAGAGAAAGTGGGTCAGCATCCACACAAGAGGCTTGAATCCTTTGGGACATGGTGAAGATTAAATATCAAAGGTGTTGTCAAAAGTTCTAGGAACGTGAAAATTACCTGCCTTTCTCACTGTGGCAAATAAGAAAAAAATATAGTAGGTGGACATTTGGGTTTCATGTTATCACTGAGTTTTCTCAAACTTAATAGGCTGTGATACTGTGATATCATTCATTCAAAGAGCAAAAAACAAACCAGCATTTGGGATCATTATATAACAGAAGAAAGAATAACAGAGGAAGAACGAATAGAGAAGAAATAATAAAGAAAAGAATAAAGAGAAATAAACAAAGAATAAAGAGAATAAAGAGAAGGAATAGAGAAGAAAGAAGAAGAAAGAAGAAAGGAGAAAGAAGAAAGAAGAGAGAAGAAAGAAGAAAGAAGACGAAAGAAGAAAGAAGAAAGAAGAAAGAAGAAAGAAGAAAGAAGAAAGAAGAAAGAAGAAAGAAGAAAGAAGACAGATAACAAGAAAGATAACAGAAGAAAGGGAATCCATTCAGAAAAATGTTCTCAATTGCAAGTATTCAATGTACATTCACTGTGATTATTTGCAGAAATAGTTACCTCAATTTTGGTTAAGAGATCCTGCAGTTCCCCAGATTCATTCATTAGTAAAATTTTCTCAGCACCCTATTAGTAAGAAGAAGAAAAAGGTCAGCCAGTTTAATGTGAAAAGTAGAGATGTTTAGAAGATTTGTCCTTGAAATTTAAACAAGCTGAGGACAAATTTGACTCACATTAAGCATTTTGTAATTAGGTCAACATTAGGAAAGCTAGAAGGAAAGAATCTAATCATTGTTGTGGTAGAACTGTTTGAGGTTAGTCACCAGATGTCATATTGCATTTCCCCTTTGTAAAAGGTGACATGGCTCGGAAATTCTGGTTGTGTTCACTTTATTTTACAGGGTGTGGTTCCTGACAGAATACAAAATATGTCTAGTTACTATGTCAAAAATCACAATTATATAAATATAAAACACATCAGAGACTGCAACTAAATGAGAGGAGGAAATTTTATTTCAAGTATTATAGCAGTTGAGCATTGAATTAAGATATAATATGCCTAATGTATAACAGAAGGAAAAAAAGGGTAATGAAAATACCATAACAACATTAAAGTCAGACACAACAATGAATAATAATAATTTAGTCTGAGTACATTAGGCCTCTGAGGGGTTCTGTGATCTGAACCAAGACAGCACTCAAGTAGTTCTTTTTCCCTCTGAAAGTAAAGGCTGAGAGATTATTGCAGACAAAACAAAACTGTCAAAGATGATGTAAATCTCTTTTTCCCTTTTCTTTAATTAATTTAATTTCTTCTCCCTCTGTAGTTAGAGGAACATATTTGAATGCTTATGCTTCAGTTATATAGCCAAATATACTGATTACTAAATATTCCTGAATGCTTACAAGTACTTTTAATCAGTGGTTCAGAAGAAATTTACAAAAGGTAAGGAAACTGAGGCATAGACAGAAGGAATTGCACAGTCTTGAAGCCAGCTTACAGCAGAGCTCAGATAAGACCTATGTTCTCACCTCACTGTCTTGTGCTTACTCACTGCTGTGGAAAATTGGCCACAAGTGGTGGTTCCATGACACTCATTGTCCCATTTTTCAGGTAACTGAATGCCCAGACTGCTAAAATTCATCTTTTGTAGACTCCACATGAGCTGGGAGGTGTGGTGGGATGCTGGAAGTGGAACGCTGGCAAACTACTAAGACTTGAGCCAGCTCATGTCTACTAAGACATGGCCATCTGCAGGGCCCTGAGGGGCTCTCAGCTCCTGCTCCTCACCAGCACCATTCTCCCCATCATGTGGAGGTACAGGAAGGGATGCCAGGGAGCATATACATCAGTAACATATGTGCTAGTGTCAGACGAGTGCCTTGCTAGAGACTTCCTATGCTGCATCATCTTTCCAGTATCCCTTTTTTGTCTTGTAAAGCCATGGTCACAGACCAACCCCAGAGGGACCCAGGGACCCAACACACACACACAGCTAGCATTCAGATGGAGCTTCTACCAAGGTGCACAGCAGGAAGAAGGGAAGAAGCCCACAGCTCTACCAATAGCTGAGCACAGGGTACAGAACCACTTCAGTGTCTAACACAAACATCAGCCAAGGGGCACAGAAATGTTGCAAGGGATTTTGCATGACACCCTAGTAAGGTTGGTTTCCCTCTGCAAGGTCTTTTAGCTGTGGCTTTCTACAAAGACTTTTGACTCTGTGTATGGTGATATACTAAATAGGCCCCTTGCTGACTTCTTTACCATGTTCATGTTTCTTGTTCAGAGATGTTTGTAATCACAGCATTGCATTTCTCTTAAAAAGCAAGGTATTAATATTTTAGTGGATGTGAGTGTAACTTCTGCAGTCAATGCTACTCCTTCAGTGCTACACTTTCAAAGAGATTAAATAATAATAATTATTATTATTATTATTATTATTATATTATTATAATTATATTATTATTATTATTATAAGTATAAGTATTTACAATGTAATTATTTGTGTTTAATTATGTGGAAGATGACAGGATATTCAGATCAGCTAGCACTGCTTGTGCTGAGTCTTCCTCTGTTGAAATCTATTATATATCACGGGTTCAGTGTATACCAGCTTCAGCATATGCGTTGCATCCCTCTGTGTCCCCAGAAGAGAAGCTTTTAGCAGTTGACCAGCCTCCTTCACACTTGCCCTCTAATATTTCTCTATTTTCACACAGAATGGGCAACAGGAGTGACTGGCACAGAAAAGCAAGGGTTTGCCAGGAACCACAGGGTATTAGCTCTGGGCTTGAATGCTCTGCAGTTGCTTAAGACAGAGCTTGTACTGCCTGTGCTAGGCAAAAACATTAAGTATCTGGAGCTTTATTGATGTAATTGTGGCACTGCAAATTCCCTAATCTGGACAAACCATGATTTGCCCTCATTTAGACAGGGATCTCTTCTCCGTGGCAACAGCTGGCAAAAAGCATTCCTGTGACTTCTGTTCTGTGATACAATGGTACTGTACTGTAATGCTGACTGGCTTTTGCAGCCCTGTAATTAAAAATCTGACAGGTTTCCCATTATAGATTGATATTTCAAAGGATTTATATTTCAGATGACATTCATCAGCTAGCTGTGTTATTTCCAAAGTGGAAAGTCTTATTATTATAGCTTTAAAATTAAAAACCAAAGTTCTAAATGTCTATCAACATTTTTAAGTGTTTCAGTATGTCTTCTGTGATTAATGTCTGCCTCAACTGAAATTTGAATAAAAGATACTTTGCAGAGGTTAATCTACCCTTTAGATCTGTGAATCTTAATTCTCAGTGCCTGCAATTAATAGAATAATGAAAGCACCTGTAAAATATGTCCAATAGCTGCTCTCTGACCAAAAATTGACACCTTTCTTTTTATTCTTAGATTGTGTTGTACACAATTACCCATAAAAGGATGTGAAAAAGTTAAGAATCTGTCCCTCCAAACACAAACATTTTGTTAACCAGGTTAAGGTTCAAAGCACCCACCTGTTAATGCTACAGACTTTGCTAAATCATTCAACAGGTTTTCTAAACTATTTTTTTGCTTCAAAATATTTCCCAATTTTCCCTTGAGATATTTAGCAATTAGCATCATATTTCAGGCATGGTCCCACTATCTGCAAAATTAGGACAAGTCCAGTAAATTTTCTACTGCTCCAGCTCTGTCTTTTTAGTGAACCAGCTTGGTGATAATCCACCATGAATGTAACCTGTTACTATTTTCATGATGTAATTCCTCATCAAGGAATGTACCTAGATGTACACATTTGTATGCAAATGTTCTGCATTTGGCTGTACTAGACTGCCTGCTGATTTGGGGTAGCAGACTCTCTTTTGCATTATTTCCTACATTCAGAGAAAAATTAATACAGCACTGAAATGTTAAATGAGAGTGGGCTGGAAACCAACCTTGACCACCATGTGAGAGAGTTAGATTTGCAGGAAATAGACAAACCCAAGTATCTGTTGTGGACTTGTAAGGAATTTGATTAAATGCCTGGAAATCTGCCAATACACTGATAAAAGTGTGACTGTAGCATAAGAAATGTTAGATTTGATATGCAAAGAGCTATCAGATTTTGTATTAAGAGGACATGCAATTAAACCCTGCTGTTCCTGAAATGTTAAACTGCAAAACAGAGGAAGCAGATGACTGAATGAAATAATTATATCATAGCTTTATTGCCACAGAGCAGATATTTACCCCATCAAGTGAAGGTCAGGAAAATGCGTTTACTCTAGCAAAACAATAAGGCAATGGAGAACTACTAATCATAATTGACCACTGGAAAAAAGGCAAAAAGGAAACTGTTAATATTTTCATAAAGAAACAGAATTTACACAGGTATTTTCTAAAGTTAATTACAAAAATAACTTTATCATTCTTAGTAAATGGTCATAACCAATGAGTCAGAATATTTTGACTGTAAAACTCATGCCATTGTAGATTCATTACAAGACTAAGTAGGAAGTTGTTTCTTCATGTAAAACAATGTACATATTTGAAAATGTTTTGACTAAGTTTGAAAGGAGGAATGGCTGATGCCCCAGACGTCTGTGCTGCCATTCAGAGGGACCTGGACAGGCTGGAGAGTTGGGCCAAGAGGAACCTCATGGAGTTCAACAAGGGAAAGTACAGGGTCTTGCACCTAAGGAGGAATAACCCCAAGCACCAGTACAGGCTGGGGGCTGGCCTGCTGGAGTGCTGCTCTGCAGAGAGGGATCTGGGAGTCCTGGGGGACAGCAGGCTGACCATGAGCCAGCAGTGTGCCCTTGTGGACAAGAAGAACAGTATTCTGGGGTGAATTAGGAAAAGTGTTGCCAGCAGGTCAAGGCAGGTGATTCCCCCCCCCCCTCTACTCAGGCCTGGTGAGGCCACACCTGGAGTATTGTGTCCAGTTCTGGGCTCCTCAGTACCAGAGGGACATGGAGCTACTGGAGTGAGTCCAGAGGAGAGCTATGAAGATAGTTAGGGGACTGCAGCACCCGTCATACAAGGACAGGATGAGAGAACTGGGCCTGTTTAGCCTGCAAAAGAGAAGACTGAGGGGAGACCACTCAATGTGCATAAATATATGAGGGGAGGGTGTCAAGAGGATGGATCCAGTCTCTTCTCAGTTGTTCCCAGTGACAGGACAAGAGGCAATGGACACAAACTGAATCACAGGAGGTTCTGGCTGAATATGAGAGGGGTCACTTTACTGTGAGGGTGACAGAGCACTGGGACAAGTTGCCCAGAGAGTTTGTGGAGTCTCCTTCTCTGGGGATATTCAAAACCTGCCTGGATGCCATCCTGTGCAATGCGCTTTAGGTGATCCAGCTTGGCAGGGGGGTTGGACTAGAGGATCTTCACAGGTCCCTTCAAACCTTGGCCATTCTGAGATTCTGTGAAAGGCAGCTGAATACTGGAATCTACTCATGTGCTTAAAGTGATACATAAACAAATGTATTTTTAAAATATAGTGCATTATGTATTAATATCTATAATGAGCTAATATGTATATTAGGGATGGCTCTGTCTTTTTTATCTGCATCTCTTTTCCAGTAAGGTGGGCTTTTACATAACATAAATCTCTAGCAATCCTGGGTTCCTTTGTACAAGTAAGAGAATGTTCCTTTTTTATTTATTTATTTATTTATTTATGCATTGCATTCTGCTTTCTGGAAATTATTTTTTATTCTGCTTTGGCACCCCAGCAGATGGCATAATTCCATTTCAGATGGAGAGATGGAGACAGCCTCAGGTGAAAAGGGAGGGGGGGTGGGGGTGGTATTGTATCAAATGGTAAGGAACATGTTGCAGAAAGAACCTGAAATTTCCTGAAAGACTGATATTTAGACAGCGTGTGTCAAAAATACAATGATTCAATCCTGAAAGAAATGAAAAGATTAAAAAACTTTCTGTACTACAGCACACCGGCCTTTACTTGACAGGGACTAAATATGATTTTTCTATTGCTTTTGCCCAAGTAGCTGATTTGTCTCATTCCCCCTGTGTAGGCAATGATAAATTCCACAGTATTGTGAAGATTTATCCACACAGCTTGCAGTACTCTAGCAACCCTGTCAGGATTTCTGAGCAGCTCGAATACTGTGTACTATGTCACATGCACATATGTTGTGTTCTGGTGCTTTTGTTACATTTATCTCATTAAAAATAATCTTGTCCCTTTTCAAAACTCTTCATATTTTAATTAGGATGTTTTTTTATCCTATGACTCATTGAAAGGTTCCTGGCTCAATAGAGATTCTCTTTTGTATTGCTACATGCGATCTCCTTTAGGGAGGGATTTGCCAGGAAATAAATATTCAAAATTAAAAAGAGAGAGAGAGCAAGAGAGAGAAAATATTGCATGTTTAATTTACTGACACACCAGCCTTGTGGATTTCTGTTTTATGATTGCATATCAGAATATAATTATCATAAAAGCCATTACAGAAATGTCCACTGTTACCAGTGAGACCAAATTCTGTGTGAGTTCTCAATCACATTTTGCTGAAACAGAAGCCCAGTGAAAGATTCAGCCAGCTTGCTGCCCTGTGAGTCCCTGACAAGTTGTTTTCTTAAGATGTCACATCCATGAGGCATAGAAATAGCTGGGGAGTGATTGCTTCATGGCCAGATCCTGAAAGACTGGTAAAACATTTGTAACCTTCCTTATATGCAAACTGTCCTCCAACTTATTTCTCTTCCACAGTGATTTGATTTTGGCCAATTTTGTTTTTTACCAGATCAACAGATACTTTTTCTTGTCTTAAACAATATGAATGGAGCTTCCATGCTGTAATAAATGTGTGTAGACCACAACACTACATTCTTTTTTCAATTTTTAACCAATGGTGTCAGCAGGTAGTTTGACAGTTTGATATCTCTCCCACATTTATCTAGCTTCCTAATTCACTTTTCTTCCTTCCTATATGTCTGTTAAATATCTCATAAAATAATTAAATAGTTTTAATAAAATTGTATTGCTTGTTACACTGTTGCTCATCTGTTAAAGACAAGTTTCGTATGGTCTTCTAAAAAAAAAAAAGTGGCAGTGAATTAGTGGGCCATCCATCACACCAAAGTGACTGTAATTGGGCATCAGCTATAGCTTAGCAAATAATTTAGTCAATACATTTCAGTATTTTACATGATTTATTTTGACAAAATTGATCACAGTGAGATTTTCTTGGACTTGGTCATAACTCATTGTGTTGTTTTTTTAATTATTATTTTCTTTAACATGACAGTTGGGTAAGCAAATCTTAGTCTGAATCCTGGTGAATTTTAGGCTTTTCTAGAAGAAGGACTTCTGTTGTTGGCTGGTTGGAGACATCTCTGTTTCCTGGATTTGATAAAAGCAGTCTCTATGTTGAACTAAATTTCTCTGTCTGCTAATACCCTGCGCATGGCCCATTCTGCAAGTACTAGTGTTGTCTGGTGAAGTGGACTGCTCAGAGAAACCAGCCCTAAGCAGAGCATTAAGAGTTTGACAGAGTCCTGCCAGTGCCACGAAAGGAAGGGAAGAATGTGTGCTTGAGTGTCTTTGCAGCCCCAGCACCAATTATATGCTGTTTGTTGATTGCATTTTATTCCATTACTTAAATCTTTTATAAAAATGAAAGCGTTAGGCAATACCAACAAAATAACCCTGCTGTGTTTAAATACAGTTTGCCTCCACAAATCATGGTCTCGCAGTTGGTGTTAATTGCTAATTCTTCAACACTTGAGATAAATACCTTTTCTGAGATCCCAACCTATTTCGTTGGTTGCTTTCCAGATTGTTTTGCTTTTAAACTCTGATTTTTCAGTTTATGAAAGACACATTTCTAAAGAACAGGTTGTCCCTAATACAAAGGTGCAGTTTTAGACACAGAGTACCAATGTACAAATTTTTATTATAATTTTCTACTTGGAGTTATGTCTCACAACAGAGCAGAGTTAGGCTGGTTTTATTGCTAGATTTTAAGTATTAACCAATCCTGTACCTAAAACAATGTTCCGCTGATTATAGTTGCCCAATACAGACTACATTATATAAAATTCAGTGCATGTTTAAGTTCTTAAACTTGAAGCTGTTAGACATTCTAATATCCAAAAGAGTTATTACTAAGTGACAGGTATGTTTTGTGTGTTAATTTTCCTGGGTCAATAATACACACAGGTTTTCATGAGGAAAAAAAATCTATTTCTCTAGATTTCCATGGTTTCAACTACAAAGATGAATTCTTTTCTTAGAAACACAGCATCACTTCCATTGCATTACTACATCTTACTCCCCTCCTGAAAGCCTCTCTCCAGCTCTGTTGTGTCTTTACATCAAACTTACCAGTGTGGATGGGTACAACACATCCCACAAAGGGGCCTCTGTCTTTGTTCCCATCATTCCAGCATTGCAAACGATTTCATAAAAACATAATGACTTTCTTCTGTTCTTACAGACTTCATAGTCTCATGTTTTACTTACCCCAAGGTAATGGCCATCAATAAACACAACAGGGAGGGAGGGAACTTCACACACCTTCCTGCATCTCTCATCTAGTTCTTTTCCGTAATCACTGTTAAGAGCAATATTTTTTTCTTCAAATTTAACTCTGTGGTTTTGAAAGATCTTTCTAACCAGTTCACATCTTTCAAAAGTGGTTCTCACCACACGAAGGCTGGTAGTATAAATTATTATACGGCCAAATTCTGGCACTGATGACACCTGGAAAGGAAACAAAAAAAAAAAAGTTCCACTTGCAGTATATGAAGTGTTAAGTATACGAAGTGTTAAAAGATTTTTTGTTTCTTTTTTTCTTTTTTTTCTTTTTTTTTCTGGCTGCTGTAACATCCACATACTGAATAATTTCATTAAAAATATTATTTAAGCAAAAAAGAGAAACACAATCTTTTCTGTACTTTATTGAAATGTAAAGATAGAGTGTGAGGAACTAAGTGTTTGTAATCACCACCTTAAGGCAATTTAAACTGCTTATCAAAGTAAGGTGCAAACTTTACTTCTTTTGGAAAGCTTTGGAGATAGTTAATCAAGTACAACATTTTCAAGAAACAGACATATTTTAGAACTGGTGGGCTTCCAAACTTGAATAAGTCATCACTCTTTTGTTGTTGTACTGTATACAGATTCACCAACCTTCCCCAAGCTGTAAGACACAATGCTTTGGGTTAAACCCATTTCATTTGCAAAAGCACAAATTCTTCAAAGAAACAACAGAAACTTGAATGCAGGGTTCCCCACTGTGTTTAAAACTGCCTGATTCTGTTACAACAGTGACTCCTTGCGTTTATACAAACACAATCTGTAGTATCCAGATGAAGTCCAGACTTGATAGCTAAGGTGTTAACAGCCTCCTTTCAGCAAGGTCAATGCTAAAGAACCTTCAAGCAAGAACCAATGCTAAAAGCTCTATCACATCCATGAACCAACGCTGACATAGAATAATTTATCTCCATGCTGAACTAGATCTGGATTGGAGAGAGGACAGATTTATCACTAATTTTTTAGTGGGGACCTAAAAAATCATTCTAAAATCCAGCCAACATTAAAAAGTGTATTTTGTGTGTACTCAGTCTCCAAATCAAAGTCCACTGCAGTTAGGAGACACAGTTCCATTGACTGTAATAAGTAATATTGGCCTGTAATATGCAGGCCAATTCTTCATAGGTATAAGTTTATACCTCATATTTCATTTCTACGATGAAGAAAAATATGGAGTGTAAATACTACAGGGGTTATTTTGTCCGAGAGAACAGTATATTTTAAAAAAAATCCTGAGAATCTTTGCTCTAATCAAAGACACTATGTACTAATGAATAGCTAAAATCCTTGCTTTTCTAAAAGTTAGTATGACATTCCAAAGGTTATCTATACTATATTGCAAAGGAAATTTCATTATTTCAGTGCTATTCCAGGAGTAAAACCACAAGTTAGAAAATAATAAGTAAAGATACCTATAATGCACTGTAGCAATCTATGCAAAGCAAAGCTTGATGGGTGTATGGATACTTTTGAACCATGTCATGTAATAATTGTAAAGACAAAACTGGGTAGAAGCCACTGGAGATTTTGTCAAATAATATGGTCATGATTTATCTTACTATTTAAATTGAAGAAAAATGTTTCTTTGAAAGCATATTCTATTTAAAAAGATTTCTACATAGTTCAATGTACAGCAAAGAATTCTCAGAAGAACACGTGAGTTTTATAGATCACTTACAGATCACTGGAAGTTTAATTGCAGATATACGTAATTTACCTATTTTCCATCTGCCATCCTAGGAAAGAAGCATGTTGTCGTACGTCAGTATTTATTTCTCTTTGAATAGAATTCAGAGCTTTCATTTTAGGAAAAAAAAATAAATGTTATAAATAATGTTACAAAAAGAGAGCTACTTTTCTCTAGTCTTTTTTCTGGGCTGAAAATTTGTTATATCTCTACTGCAATTTGACTCTTCTCCAGAATATTATTCACACATCCCAAGTGAAAGGATTAGCTTGTCCTCTGCTTAAAAGACAAGTAATCTACTTAGACACTGCCGAATATTGTAGTAACTGTGCATGGAAGGAAGATGAGTTCATCCTTTGCAGAAGTAACCAAAAGGAGGTCTTAAAATATTCTTTCACAAGATAATTTCACATATTCATTGTTTTCTCCTCTTTGGAGTGAAAATACATTTTGAAGTGGAAAACCATTCAACAGGATGGAAATTCGTGTTGCTTCATAGCTCTAATCTTTAATGCTGTTTGTTCCCAGACAGCAGGGGCTGGCAGAAGAGATACAGTCATTATCTAGCAAAGCATCAGGGCTGTGGTGTCTCTGTAGCATATAAACAAGCAGCTGAAGACATGGAAAAATGGAAAGTTGTAAAGTAATCTGGAAAGATATCAAGTGGAAGGTGTGTACACAGAGTCACTTTTACACTTATTCCATTATTTTTCCCTGATGTGGCAGTGAAGAATAGCTCTTGTTTGCTCTGCGAAGAAATATCAAGGGCATTGATGATTAAAAAATTCTTTAGGGAAATTTTATTAAATACCTTGTTTTCATTGCTAAAAATGCACATAATTTATCCTTGGCAGGACTTTATCATACCAGAGAAAATCCTTCCTCTCACCTTTCCTGAACCACATTGGTAATTAAAAAAATAATAATAATAATAAAGATAATTAGAGGGATTTACATGTGTGTGTTTTTTTTCCTTAATGAGAATCTATGTTAATTTCTATTTTTCTATCCTATTCAACAGCTAAAGCCTGTAACGTTTAATTGATAGAATATGCTCTTGAAATAAATCAGCAGAATAATGTTTGAATCCTCTGCTTTTCCTTCCTAGGAAAAGGAACTTCCTAGGCTGGAACTGTTGCAAAAACATAATAAATGGCAAGCAAAGTAAGCAAATGAATAGAAAGGCAATCTTTAAAATGAATATTACAATTTAATATAACAAACTTCAAATTAAAATCATCTTGTATGACTCATACTTACATAGAAAATTTGAGCTGAATTTAAACAGAAGGTAATTCTCAGGTTAATGGGCATGACAAAATTTTGCTTAGGCTGTGGAAGTTGGACAGATGTACAAACCAAAAGATTTGGAGTGACTTACATTGACCATTCTCTTATACTTAACTAGGATTCTCCTTGAAACCTGTAGCAACCATTTGGCCAGAGGCAGCAACTTTTTGTAACAAATTAAGAAAGTCTCTTGCACATGGGCCAAGAGTGTGTTTCAGAGAAGGTGTCCATAGAGAAAGACTGTCAAGGAAGAGATTTAAGGCTGCAGATGGAAATAAACCTGCTTTAGTTTCAGTGCTCTGCATCATTTACAGCTCATAAGTTAGTAACACTGTGCTACCAACATCCAAAGAAGCATACAAAGTCATTGGATGTTTTATTGTGTCAGTCTGAACAGCTTAAATTTGGCTTGGGACCATCTAGTAGACAGCAACAGCAGCAACATAATCTACATGACTTAATGACACAGATGCCACTAAGTGATTGAGGAACTGCTGCCTTTTCTATGCCTTTTTTTTTTTTTTCTTTTTTATTTCTCAGAACAAAAAGAAGAAGAAAAAAAAAAAAAAAAAAAAAAAAAAAAAAAAGAGCAAAAAGAAGGGATGTAGGAGACTGAAAAAAGAGATGAAAAGACAGAAATAACAACAGAAAAAAAAAAAAAAAAAAAAGATAAAGCAAAAAACAATTTGTTGGGTACCAACAAATTTAGAGCAGTACAAACTAAATGTAGAAATCATAATGCAAGAAATATGACAGAAAATACAGACAGTGAAACAAAATGTAGTAAACAATAAAGCAGAGACAAGGTCACTAATATATGACATTTTGAACCTTTTTTTTAAACAGAAATCCTGGTAGCCAATGAAAGTACTCAACAGCAAATATGTTATGGAATATACAAATCTCCAAGTTGTTTCAAACAAAAACTTTGGTTTTGTTTGTTTGTTTGTTTGTTTTTTAAGCAAGGCATATTGCTGGAGCTGCACAAATATCATGAAATATTTGGGACTCACACTCAAAATTTATTTGAGAATTTACTTTTTCTATACAACAGCTGCCACAACAATAATAACAGACATCTCAATAGCTCTGAAAATATTGTGTAACAGCCAGGAGTTTCCATGGTACTTCTGAAAGTATTTTAAATTCATACATTGTAAAATTTCCGTAGATGTCTGTGGGCTCAGATCTGCCCCAATGTATCTTAAACCTAGCTTCAAAATCCCATTGCAACTGAAGTAGCAGCAAAAAAAGTCCGTGTTCCTCTGCTTATCACATATCTATGCTGGCCCTGACCACTACTCCAGTCTGTGTAGATAGCACTCACAATCTTATTTGTGAGGGAAAAATATAAAATGAATTATGGAATAATAATACTAGATTATTTCTTCAGCATATTTGTCATGAATTGTTTTCCCAAGGCTAAGATTTTAATATCTTTTATGACATTTTTATGTCTACCTTGCTGACTTTGAGTGGTTCTTTGGACCAAAATTCATATCATGGATATTTTTGCAGCACAGTTGGGATCTGGTCAAATTCAGAGCAGAGGAAGTGGTCCAAGCTGACAGTTTTCTACTTGTGTAAGGACCACTGGTAGACCTTGGGGTTGTCCTTAAGCAGTTATAATTCCTTTTTTTTTTTTTTTTTTCTGAAAGCCTTTGTATATGACCATGTGTACAAGCGAGTAGACAAGCTTAGCAGGGAGAAGAATGCATGTCGTTAGCCTCATTTTCATTTGCTTGTAAAAGAAAACTGTGAAAAGAAAACTTTGAAAGTCATCAGGGGATGTTTTTGTTTTGGTTTTTTTGTTGTTGTTGTTGTTTGTTTGTTTGTTTTTTATAATCTTCCCTCTGGACAGAAGTATAAATGCGTATTTTAATCTCATTGGTGTGAAAAGAATATCTATTTATATTCATACTCATATATAATTTATTTCAATGGTGGTGTCACCTGCAAATTTGCACTTTTAAAGTACTTGTTTCCAATGAC
Source organism: Aythya fuligula (assembly GCF_009819795.1). Taxonomy (NCBI): domain Eukaryota; kingdom Metazoa; phylum Chordata; class Aves; order Anseriformes; family Anatidae; genus Aythya; species Aythya fuligula. Next base: position 51,729,252 of record NC_045562.1, read on the forward strand.
AAAAAAACAAGCAAGCAAAGAAAACCAGCTCTATTTTACTTTATATGAGCAACTCAATTCTAGTAAAAACAGAATCTTTTTCTGGTAAGATTAATGGGCTTGTATAATACTTTGTCAAAAGCCCAAATTTTAATGCCAGCCTTTATCACATAAGAGATTTTAAAAGATTTTTACTATGTTCAGGTATAACATTCAACTAATCTTATTCATGCAATAGTGAATTGCTTCATTGACCTAAATCAATGGCTGATATGCCCTTCTCTGTCTCAAAATATCGTCTTTCAACATCTCACAGTGTTCTACTGAAATATGCACCTCTTGGCTTTGCAATTAGATACTATCAGACCAGCAAAGTATCTCTTATCCACTAAGTTGGCTGAAGAAGGAATCTAAAGCACATTACAAACCCTGCACCAAAAGATGCTTCAATGAGTAAATGCAACATTCATGACCTAAAGAAAATGTTGTACAAGAGAAAAGATGTATATATAGATATATGTATGCATGAATGCATGCACATATATATTTATATATGTTTGCATATCTACAAGTTTTAAATTAAGCTGTTCAATTCAAAACTGTTATTGCATAACTTAGGGCTTGAATCAGTATCAAAAATTGGCAAGAAAAGTTGTGGTCTAACAGTAGTTTTCTAATGATGATTTGTTTTGGATTTTCATTTTTATTTTACACTCAGAAGGGATGGCAACTATGACTGACTGTTGAAGAAATTTAGCAGAAAAACAAAATAAACATTTAATTTCTTCAAGATTGAAAAGTTTGTACTGTCTTTTGACTTTTAAAAGATTTCCAAAATCTATACTAAATGTGTACTAATATAAATGTGTTCTTTCTGAAAAGTTAACATAAAAAACAATCACCAAAATGGTTTTTGTTTGCTTTTTTTGTTTGTTTGTTTATTTGTTTTTTACATGACATTTCCTCAGGGCATACGTGTTTTCCAAAATGCATAGTATTTAATGAAAGACACCAGGAAACTCTTTAGATGAAGATGTGTAACATTCTTTGAAAGAGATGGCTGGAGACTGAAGACTTGTGGTCTAGTGAAAACTCTACAGCATTGTACAGTGCTAATAGAGTTGTGAACTAGTCCCTTTGGTCTGTCATTGTTGGTTGTCTATTTCAAATTAAAGATGTAATGGCATTTTTCAGAAAGCATTGATTCCCAGGACATAAGACCTCTTGCAATGAATGGATCTCATGTTCCAAAATAACATATTTTTCCTTGGCAGGTAAGGTCTGTTTATGCATACTGAAGGAATTGCAAACAGTCACGGTGTGCACTCTCAGTACAAAATCACATTCTGTTCCATTTCACTGTTTGTAGTTCAAACCCTCCATAGGCTCATGCAGCAAAAGCACAGCGTTCACTTATTTTTTAATTTAAGCATTCTCTAAAGTGCTCTATTATGTTAAGGCTGGTAGTTCTGTTTACATTGTCTTCAAGGACCTGGCACTATGTCAACATTTGGGAAAATTCAGAACTCAAACTTTATTAAATACAAGAATCTATGCATTTTAGTAGTGCACTGTAAAATAAAGACTAATTTTCTGAAACATAGCAGGTCATATACTTGAATCAAATCAAGTCCTGACCTTCTCTTAAAAGTATCACTTTGATAGCACTACACTTTTTCTTATCTGGTTTGGTACTTGCAGGGACCATAACTGTAGGACTTGGAGTTTGTGACACCTTGTCATTGCAACAGTGAAATTATATCACCAGTTATCATACTCATAACCATGAGAAAGCTGAAAAGATGTATCAATACCAATTTACAAATGACAGCATCAAGAGCTGCACCTCTAAACTAGGTAGACAGAGAGACCGGAACAGTCTCAAACACAGACAGTAGTTTTGTTGTGTTCAAGAAATTGGTTCAGTCCCTGTTTATCTCAGTTTTCAAAATAGCACAAGTACTTGTGTGCCTTTTGTCTGCCTACTTTCTGGCATTCTGCTCCTCCACAAACAGCAGCCCTAGGAATATGTCCATTTCCCAAAGCGGTACAGAAGAACCTGTTCTTCTGCTTGACTACATGTTCCAAAACTGGCATGAAGCATCTAATTTTTTATTTGTTTCAGTTTTAGGGCTAGTTAATTCTGAGGAGCTGGTCACAGTTACAGAGAAAGGCTGAGATCCAGCAGGAAACTGAATTATTTGATCTTCCAGCTCCCGGGCAATTCTTGTCTCTCTTGCCTATACATCCACCATATAGTGCAGACTGTAAAATAGCACATTTTTACCTCCCTAAAGCTGGCATCTTCAAAATTGCTCATCAACAGCAATATAAAATAGATACAGGATTTCATTATGCTTAAGGCATATGTATAGTTTCTTTACAGATGTCTGTAATTCATTTTTACTTCTCAGATCATATGTCAATATTGTGATTTCAGATGAAAATAACAAAAATAGTAATAATGTTACATGTGATTTTTATATAGTTCCTTTCTTCCAAAAGAATCCCAAGCCTCATTTTATGGGGGAAAAAAAAAAAAAAAAAAAAAAAAAAGGACAAAAAAAAAAGTCAGTTGACTGAGTACTCAGAAAACAAAAGGAGGCCTGTCCAACCTCTCACACCATGTATAAGTGCATTGTGACCCTTTCTGTTCCTCAAATATCACGACATAGTATTTTTTCTGCCACTGTAGGCTTTCCCACATACTCTCCAGCACAGACTGCTGTGCAGGAGGTGTCAGAGTTTTCACTTCAAACCAGAAAAAATAATTGCAATATCACAGCAGTGGAGTACAGGGTGTGACCCTGCTTCTCCCAACTCTTTGTAATGCTTCAGCTATTCATGAAGTTCATGAAGGGTTCATGAAGTACAAAGACTACATCTGAGCTCACCTCCCAATGTTCCTGTTACCATTCTTCCTGCACACACTCATACAGCCTGCTCTCAGGTGACCCCACTCCAGCTAACAGAACAAGTTATCTCCCTCAGGTTCATGGTTTCTGCTATACCCTGATGCCTCTGTTTGCATGTACTTTCTAAAGCCAAAACTGCCTGCTACCAGCATTGCACTGACTCTGGTTTAAAAATAAATAAATAAATAAATAAATGAAATTTGAATATATAAAATATATTTTGAATATATATTTGAATATATAAAATATAATTTGATTTACTTAAGGAAGTCAGCCAGTGCAAAATTTAATAGAGTGTTCAAATTTGTAGGAAAAAAAAAAAAAAAAGAGCAGTGTCTGTCCATGCCTAATTGGATGTTATTTATCATACTTTGGGATGCCTATCAGTATTTTCTTATTAATGTATTTATTCCTTTTTGCATACGATAGGAATAAATGAGGCCTTTGAAAATTAGAAAAAATAATAATAATAATAATTTCTGTGAGTAATTCTAATCTATCCTGGAATTCTCCCTGGAAGAAACCTCACTGTGACATAATGCTTGTTTTCCTCTTTTGCTCACTCACTCTTTATTTCTCTCTCTTCATGCTTACCAATTCGATATCTCCAAGAAATCCTTCCAGAAGAACAGGGAGAGAGTTTCTGGGAAGTCTCACTTGGAAATGTTGAATGGGTTTGCAAGAAAAGAAAAGGATTTCATTGTCGCACAGTTTCACTGCCCACAAATATTGAAAGGGAAGAAGCAAAAGAAGCCAAAAATAGTTTTGCCCTCAGTAGTTTACACGAGGCACTAGAAGTTGTTTGAAAAAGGTTCTTTGGTAGCAGTGTCCAACAATAATTTAACATCATACAATGCTTTTAAATGTTCTTGGCTTTGGTGAAAGAGGCCTGAAGACAGAAAAATTGTACCTAGATTGTCTTGTAGCAGCTGCTTTTAGGTTGTCTGGGGTATGGGACAGGTTAGAACAGGTAATAGTTTAGTTGTTTAAACTAGATGAGTGTTTCTATCTTCTGCACCTTACAGATTTCATCAGCCTGGTAGATCTTATCTTTATATATATATATATATATATATATATATATAAGCTGTTGCAGAGATCTCTGTGATTGTTTCTTAGCATCTCCTTCTCCGCTCATCAACATAATAAAGACACCAAGATAAATACAGTGTTAGAATGCACAAGAGAAATAATAAAGTAGTAGAGCTAGACAAATTGTCCCACAAGTAACCTTGCTACAGTTGGCCTGTACTGACTTTAGACTGCTAATTATTTTGAAACTTCCACTGCCAGTACAAAGTCTTTATGACTGCATCCACAGTGGAAACATCTGGCACTTAACTCCAGACAGTGCAATCTGTTAAGTTACAGCACTATCTATTAAGATACAGCAGTATCCACAGAACTTAATATCAGAAAATTGTTATCAACCAATACAGTCACCATTCAAAAATAATGTTTATTTATAGCCAAGAACTTCTATTGCAATTTTAAGTCAGTAGTCAGGTAATATCCAAACCAAGTTTCAGCAAGGTATAGAAACACTTTCCCCTTTATTTACAAAGTGTGCTATGGGATCTTACACAAAAACAGATACCTGAAACCTTTCACACTTATTATGATCTCACCTACAAAATGATTTTCTAGTGACAGATGTTTCCAGAATTAAGTAGTACTTAAAATCAGAGTTTAAGTGTTGTCTGATCACTTTAGTTTCTTTGAGTATATCAATTATCATAAACCACACAAAGCATCATTCTGGGATGATTATTTTATATCAATTTGCTTTATTAATGATATAGATACATTTGGAGTTTTTTAGCCAGTCCAAACTGACAACCAGGATTCATGTCAGTATGAGGAGACATGGTGGAAAGAATGCTGTGCACCAAGTGAAAGACATTCAAATTATAAACTGAATAAAACTGCAGTAGTTCCTAGAATTCATTATGATAAGGAGAAATATTTATCACTTGATTGGAAACAAGTCTCATAGAATGATTTTGCAACCCTAGGACCATCATTTTCTTCAGTGCATATCCATGAAGTGACTTCACCTGAGTGAAGCTCCATGACAGTTTCTCAGTGTGTTTATTTTACTATATACAGTGTTTGCTTGTTGGCTGAACAAAGTGGCCTCAAAGCAAATGGAAGGTACACTTGTTTTTTCTGATGTTGATCTTCATCTTCGCTAAGAGCTCGATAGCTTCTCAACTTTCTATAGCTGTGCCATTGTATAGTACGGTTTTGTTCTGTCATTTGTTAACTAAATAACTGTAACATCATCTCTGAAATGAACTGTTTGGGAACGTGAAAGTAAAGAAAGTTTAAAACTTCTCTCACTTAAATCACCTATTTTAAACTTTCTTCACCTTACCTTTCCTGATCAATCATTTCAGAGGACCAAGATTTCCTATACAAAAGTGGTGGTATTATTTTACTTACAAATATAATATTTACAAAGTGGATCTTTTGAGACAATGAGCAGCACTAACTTCTAAAAGATTTTTCTTCCAGCAAAACAAAATTTCAGTGGGGAAATGCTACAATTTCCAAAATAGGTTTTACTTCTAATATATGTTTTAGAGCATGTTTAACAAGAACATGTTTAATACCTGTGTTAACCTATACAGAACACATCATGCAGAGAGCAACACCTGTCCTAACAATAATTTTCTTTGGCAATAAGATATGTCATGTTCCTTTATGTGCCTATTTTATGTGCCTATTTTTATTATGTGCCTGCTGACAGACAACAGAGAACAGGCAAATTGGAAGATCATTGCTACGTCTCTAAAGCATCTTGGAAACAGAAATTAATTACTGTAAGAGAGGAAAAAAAAAAAAAAAAAAAAAAAAGTCTACTGCTCTACTGCATATCACTTAGAGAAATGTTGCCATCCGTAAATGAAAAATGTATGAATGTATGACTGGAGCTGCATAGCATCTGCCTACCGAAAGATACCTCTGTAAATAATGTGGAAGACAAGAGAACTCAAACAATGGATCACAGATGGATCATGAAAATAATGTTAATATTAATTATGAAATTCTAAAAAATTTACAAGTCCTGGATATCTAAGAATTAGTCTTTATTCTTAGAAGAAGATTTGACCTAGATTACACCATTTAATTTCCTATTGCTTAACGTTTATAGGACACTACTTGGTACTAAAAGTTATATCTAGAAGTATGGAAAAGAATTATTATTCAACATTTGTTCTCTCTTTATTTCACCTTTATCTCCTTATCACTGGGAACAGGGAGGTACAGATTAAAATGAGAATGGAGTTTCAATAAAATGCAATTTTTCTCAAGTTAAAAAACACTCTGATTTTATGTGCTTATTTTTTCTGAGCCTTTCTTTTTTTTTTCTGGTTCTAGTCAAAACAAGAAGATGGGCTGAAAATAAAAGAGAGCATATAGGTCAACTTGAAAGAGTTGTGACTAGTCTTTAGTGTTTCACCACTTGCCCAAACAGAAATGTTAAACTTACCTAGAGTTGATTATATTTGTCTGTGTTCACAAAATATTTAGAATTGCTAATTATTTTTCTTGCATGTTATATTACTCTCAGTTCACATTGTAAAGTTCCTTTGGGCCTTGCTTTCTGATAACATGAGTATGATTTTTCAAATATGATTACCTGTCATGAGTAGAAGCATCTTGTTCTGCTAATTATTCAAATGCTGGGGTTAATTCTAAGGTTTATTTACACTTCCCATGATGTCACCCTGAATTACTAACAAAACAAACAAACAAAAAATAAAAGCACAATTTAATTGTCTTAAACAGGTTTAGGTCTCAAATCCTATCTTCAGAAATAAAACAGCTTTTATTCTTGCTTATGTTTATCACACTGTTCAAGATATTTGAATATTGAGTTGTCTCTCCATGTAGAGCATGTCTCTCCATTGTACAGCTTGTGTCCTGTTTGAGAATATCCTATAAGTAAGGATGGCCTTAGCCAGAAGTGAAGCAAAGCAAGACTTTCTGAGGGTGGGCAGATAAAGATTAAGCTGTTTTAGAGCACAGATCATGTGAAAAAGTCAGCAAACAGCATGGCTCTGAGTCCTGGTTTGAGCATGCTGGTCCCATCTGTCTGTAATCACTGCTGCTTCCCCCGGTGGAACATTTCATACTTCAGGGTTGTGTTGATCAGCAGCAAATTGCTGTCATGAAAATGACCGTGTCTACTCCAGCCCATTTCTTTTTGGCAGCAGCTTTGGAAAACCCTGTTTATTGTTCTTTGGCAGGCAGATGAATTTTAAAAGAAAAGGTTGCTACTCCTTCCTATTTTGGCAGGTTGATTTCTGCTTGAATAAATAATCACTCTTTCTGCTTTCTCCAGTCTTTCACCAGTCCCTCACTCATCCTTTCTAAAATATCCCCTTTGTAACCTTACACTGCTGGAGAGATTGATAGATGCTAATAATAGTGTAATAAAGCATACATGGATCTCTGACAATCATTTTACATTTAAACACATCCAGGTGCAGTTTGCTCACATAGTGATTCTTCCAGCAGTTCCCAAATGTCAGTTACAGTTTGTTTAATTAAAAGGCATTACTGCTCTATGAAAATGAACTCTAGCCTGTTGAGCTTCTTACAAATGTAATTCATCACACTGCTGACTGCAGAACAAACTGTTTATCAGGTGGGAACCTGGTCATGATATTATATGCTTCTGTCTTCTTGGTCAACCTATGCTGTGTGTGGTGAATGGTTCTGTTTTCCTAAGACTTGCCTTGAGTATATCACACACAAAAAAATAAAAATCAGGAAACAACGCAATAGTCCATGACATTGCACTAGTGCTGAAAAGGTTAATTTTTCTAGTGTTAAAGATACTGTGTAAGTACAAACCAATATCAAGGAAAGCGCTTATCAGTTAGATTTAAGTCAGGTGATAACTTACCTTTAATTACGAAAATTACAGACTGACCAAAAATCAGTCTGTCTTACACAATAGAACTACTGCTCACTCAGAACAGCTGAAAAAAAGCAATAGCATAAACGGATTAAGTTGCTGGTGCCACTTCTGAACTGCAAGTAGCAGCAGTAGAGAAAATTCTAAATTGTAATCCATTCTTCACAATTTACCTTCCTATTCTATCAAATGGCTGGACTTGATGATCTTATGGGTCTTTTCCAATCTAAATTATTCTATGAAAACCAGAGGAAAAATTTGAATGAATATTACTTTGATTTGGGATATACCCTGGAGTTTTTATGCTTGGCAGATAATAAGCTACCTGTCAAAAGTAATTTAATCTTTTACTTTATTCCTGTGAATGGCAACTGGAATGATATGCACTGGCATCTTGAAACTCACAAGAAGTGTTGAGCAAAACTGGGAAACCAGCACCCTCCTGGCATGTATAACTTTCATTTCCAAACTTCTGCCACTTATGTGGAAAATGATTCCCTTTTTCTTTCCCACTGTTCTATACTATTTAAATACTACCTGAAGATATTACTCATCTGGGTTGAGATAAAAACAGGCTATTCTGTAATGAGTTGAAGTTGTCATTTGTACTTCACAGTCAAAGAAAATGCAAATAATTTTTTCAGGTGTGCAGTGAGCATACTCACCCCCAGGACCACAAAACACTCTGCTTCTGCTAATGAATGTTCCACAAGTCTCTGAATGAGACAAAGAGCAAAGTTGAGCAATGCTTAGCTTGACAAAATGCTGATGAAGTGCTGACTCGGTCCTTGCTCCGCAACAACAGAGAGCCTTATCACTCAATACACGGAAGTGATGAACAGGAATGTTTTCAAGTTATAGCACTACTTAGTTCTGTATTAACACTGAGAGATAAAGGACCCTGTTTCCCTGCTAAATTACCTAACATAATTGGAACTATGCTTTCAGCTATATCTTCATTACTTAATAATATCTAGAACTTTGGTACTTTCATCTTCAAACTCTGAGTAGTTAATTACTCATTACACACTCAATCTTTGTTTCTTTAAATTAAAGAGCCATGTGCATTGAACACATAAGGTGCATCATTCCTTTTCTTATTGAATGGATTCCAAAACCAAAGGCAGAGATGGAGATTTTTATGTAGACAAAGAGGATGCAACTCCTAGACAGCATAAATATACTAGCTCAGCCCTGGAATAACCCATACTGTTATTCCTAGCTTTGATGTAAAGAGGTACAGATGACTCATCCATCATTTTTGTGTGAGAAAAGTAGATTATATCTCATTGCAGAACAGTTATAGGTTTCTTGTTGGACAAAAAAAAATAAATAAATAAATTGTAGGCTTTTTATTTTTTTGTCCTTTTTTTAACTAAATAGATAAAATGTCTGAAAATCAGAATGTAACAGGTTGTATGCTTCAAATGAATACCCCAACCTGTTAGCAAAATAGCTGCCAATGTAATTGTTCTGTATATCACATCTGTAGTTGGTGAAAATTTTTTAATGGGGACAGTTTAAGCAGCTTTATGCTCTAGTCAAAAGCAGGATTTGGTCCAGAGATGTATAGTTTTAAAATAAAATATACATTTTTATTCTTAAAATTATATTTTCCTATAATAATGTACTTATAATAGGGATATAATCTATATCATGTCATGTAGTTAAATGTGTTGTGGTCAAAGAATATGAATAAAAATGGAGATGCTGGAGTTATTTAAGTTAGCTATTTGCTTTTCTTTTAGAGCAACATTTCCCTGTCTTCTTTGCATAGGTATTATTTAATCCCCTAAATAAATAAATAAATAAATAAATAATAATTTAAAAAAAAAAAAACACAGTAAGAACATTTATTCTAATATCATATCACATCTTCAAGCAATGTTGAAACTCCATACTGATTATATTTCTGTTTGCTACATACTTTTCTACTAATATGATAATTGATACTGAATGAAAGAATGGTCAGAAAGTTCACTTGACATCTTTTCTTTGTCAATTCTTGCCTTTATCTGTTGTGACTTTAAAAGAGAGCTGCAAGAGCAGCTGAGATAAAACTGCCTGTTGGATGGAACTGCTTATATTGTTGGACGATGGTGGGATTTAGAAGAACAAATGACTTCTCCATTACACATTTGGAAATCTGATTGAAAATATCAGCCAACACCTGGAAAGGGAAGTTCTCAAGATGCAGATTAAGATCTGCAATAGATGGAATGAGCTCTAGCAGTAATGGTTAAATCACTCATTATTCCCTTCTTTAATCAGGAAAGGATGTTTCCTGTCTCTTGTGGCATTCTGCACTTGAATACCAATGAAATGCTTCACTGATGCCTGTGTGGGAAGGGAGAGTCCTTTGCATTTAGGTGCACTACATCAAGAGCAGGATGTGAGCAGCTGGGCAGGAAAAGAACATACTTTCTTTTAAAATCTGCAATTGTGTATGCAGGTTTAGAAACTGTCCACTTGCTGATGTACATGCACAAGTTGCATGGGGAAATACTTATTTATTAAATAATATTGTACAACTGTTAAAATTCATTAAAATATTAGCAATCAGTGGCATTCCAAAAATCTTACCAGGGTCAATCTCAAACAAATATTTTTTTGCCTTTGCACCAGTATTGTCTGATTTGTCAGTGCGGAAGATAACACTGCATTTTGTTATCAACTTGTGCAGTTATTGGCCAGTAAGCTTTCCCATATTTCTTTGTGACAAGGGAAGGAAGAGTGAGTTTTCATGTGGCATTTCTGTAGTATGGAAGACATACTTCTCTGACATTATTGATGGATGGTGTCTCTAGATATAGTTCCAAAGCAAAATTGTGCTAAAGTTGTTAAAATGTTTTCCACAATTCATACTAGCAATATAGATGGATTTTCTGTCATCTTTCTTGTCATGTGTGAAATAAGTCTTTACCTCACTGACTTCAGTTGCTCATCTGTGACCATTTCTGTTGCTTTGTATGACGGAGGTTGTAAAGACCTGTACTGTGGCCAACACTCTACAATATGACTAACCGTTCCAAGCAAAAGCACAAGACTGCCTCTTTGGTTGGGAAGCTATATTTTTCCTACTCCTTTTCAAAATCAACAGGCTAGGGATGTTATCCTAATTACTATTTACCTTATAAGATGTGGAAAATTTTAGCAAGATTTAACTTTTATACTTTGTAATAAGTAGCACTGGATGTTGCAATGAAGAGGGTTTTCATGCCTGAAAGTCAAACCTTTTTCTCTCTGGCTGCAAATTACATTCTTAAGCATATTTTATTGCTCTTTAGCTACAAACTTATGATGCTGCTGAACATTACAGCCACAGGCTAAAGCTCCAGCCAAAAAGAGAGGTATCTCTATAACCACTTCTTTCTTTCAAACTGTTAATCACAAACCTTGTGTTGGTGTAGTGTGTAATAAACTGTCAACAGTACTAGACAAATGTCAGAGCAGGCTGCTGACAGACCAGAACAGTCTAGCAAGCATTATCTGCAAAGAAACATGGCTTCACTTCTTCTCTCTTAAGAAATGAGATGACACATACATGACAATTAAATTGGCAGCAGGTGACTCCTGAAATGTGTTTTTGGTCAACTACTAAAATACACTTTACTTGGGTCATTGTAACAGAGTACCAATAAAGCATGTGTACATTTAATGTCGACTAGCTAGTCTTTGCAAATACTGGTATTTCAAAGGGTTTGTAAATCCTAATTCAGATCTGAAGTAGTTCTGAGATCTGTAAATTACATGGAATCATAATGTAATTAACTTGTTAATAAGTATTTTTGTTAATGTCTTTTATGGCATGAAATGAAAAACATCAGTACACACCTGGAGAACCATACTGCTAAGGTGAAGAAAAATTCTAACTCTTTGAAGCTAAAATTATTTGAAATAAATGAGCTCTATCCTCATCATTAATATATTTTTACAATTGCACAACTGTACTGCTGTGCAAACTAATGACAAATTGGCCTGTTCTAGCAAAATCACAGAATCACAGAATGAAGGTTGGAAGTGACCTCTTAAAGGTCATCAGTCCAACCCCCCTACTGAGCAGGATCACCTAGAGCACATTGCACAGGATGGCATCCAGATGGATTTTGAATCTCTCCAGAGAAGGAGACTCCACAACCTCTCTGGGCAGCCTGTTCCAGTGCTCTCTCACCCTCACAGTAGAGAAGTGCCCTCTCATATTCAGCCAGAACCTCCTGTGCTTCAGTCTGTGCCCATTGCCTCTTGTCCTGTCACAGGGCACAACAGAAAAAAGACAGGCTCGACACCCTCCCCTCATATATTTATGCAGATTGATGAGGTCTCCCCTCAGTCTTCTCTTTTGCAGGTTAAACAGGCCCAGTTCTCTCATCTTGTCCTCATACAACAGGTGCTCCAGTCCTTTAATCATCTTAGTAGCCCTAAAATATTTGCTTCCATGTTTGCAAATGTAACTAAAATATACATCACCTAAGACGTACAACGAGGACCCTTAAATGTCTTGTTGCAAGGTGGTTTATTTGCACATAATCATTAGATCTAAATAAACAAGACTGATGCTAGTAACTAAGCATATAGGATGGTTCGTATTTGTAGACAACTGTATTTCAACTTTCAGCTTTAAGTGTTCCACAGACTTCATTTGTCCTGTGTCAAAGGGATGAAGATATCTATTGGCAAGAGGACAGAGCAAATGAGCTAGCAGGCAGCATGTTGTACCATATCAAAGAAGAGAGAATAACCTAAATTCTTCTTGATGGTCCTAGTTTTAAGAATACTTTGAAAGTCATTTTTTCCTAATTGTCCTCCTGAGTTACCAATTTGAGCTTCATAGACACACAAAAAAAAAAAAAAAAAAAAAGTTATTGCTGCTGATTAACATTTAAGTTTAACCAGTTCATCATTTTATCTCTGTTGTAAGAGGCCAACTCTCAGAAAAAAAAAAATAATAATCATACTGTTATAATAAGCAGAAAGAACTTCTGCACTAATATCCTAAGAATTTTTTGATAAGCAGTTTACTTAACATTACTCTTTTTCAATCACCAATAAGGTCAGCTTAAAGGAAGAAGAGGCATTTTCCACATTCATTCAAAGGCTGAGCACCTTCTTGAGCAGCTCTGCAAAGTGACATTATGTAAGAATACTAGAGCCGCAACTGGGCTCAGCACAAGTGTTCATCTAGTATTCCAGGTCATCTACCAGACAGATAATTAAGAGAGGATAGAAAATATATATGGTATTTCCCCCTAATACTCTCTAAGTTTATGATCCTTTTCAGCTCAGAGAATTTCCTGAGGGCAATATTTTTAGGAATACTACTTCCTACAACCAGGAGGCACTTTTTTTCCATTTGGCATTTGTGTTCATTGCCTGAGAACAAGCACATTAGTTCTTTCTTTCAAAAAGAAAGTAAATGTTTTTGGTTTTGTTTTTTTTTGTTTGTTTATTTGTTTGTTTGGTTGTTTTTTTCAGATTTAAAGGGAGGCAGAGAGTGGCAGAACATGGTTACTTGCAGTCTCTCAGGTCGTGTCTACCTGGATTCAGTCTGCTCTCTGCCTCCTGTCCCTGACAAGTAAGTCACAGGTTCCAAGCTTTTCTAGGACACTTTATTGCTGTAGTAATGCCATCACCTTATAATGTGTAAGACTGGAGAGAGAGAGAGAGAGAAATGCAAGTCAAGTATAGTATTTGGGATGACAAGTTGGGACTCAGCAAGCCTGTCCCCCACTCACGCTCCAGCAACTTATTCATGCTGTCTTATGACTGCTTAACTGAAAGTACTACTCCCACCACTGCCTCCTGCAGACACGTTTTGTAACAAAGCAGCATCTGCTTATGTATATTTTGTGTAGGATCCGATCCACCAGGCATGCTCAGAGGACACCTACTGCATCAAGCCCTGAAGTTGAGACAAGCAAAGGAACGCCTATTTTGTGGTTCCCACAGGACATGAGTAGGAGGTACCTGTCACGTCCTGTCAATACCAAGATAATGAGGCACATGGCCAAGGCAGATCATTAGTCAAATTTTCATTAATAAAAGTTGGTTTTTTTTTGTTTTTTTTTTGCCTTTGACACAAGGTGGCAACAAAAGAGGGGTTTGGAAAATCAATTTAGTTGTAAGTCCTTATTCAGAAGCCTATCTTTTTTTGAATCTATACCTAAAGTCTTGGTTCACTCTAATACTACTTATATGTATTCCATATATAAGTATTCACTGCAGTATAAGCATATCTTCTTCGCTCTGCCCTTTGTTATGCAAAGGATAAAGCCAGAGGGTGAGACTTATTAATAAATCACTCTGCTTGGGAAAGTAGCCACATGGTGTAGACTTCACAGAGAGAAAAATGTAATTGTGTTCTCCCTCACAGCCCAGGGCAACAGCTCTGCTTTTTCATACAGGCTGCTCAATCTGCTTGGACCACGGGTACTTAGACCCCAGCTGGGGTGAGTCTGAGACATCTCTATTCAGTACCAGTTAGTTCTTAGTAGTTGCTTTCTATCAGCAGAAGGGAGAGGGTGAAAACAAAGTGCAAAATGATCTCCCCACTGCTGCTCCCATCCTGCTCCTGCCAGAGTCTGGCTGTACATGAGACTCAAGTGTCAAGGGTGTTCACAGACCAGTGCTAGGAAGTGTCAATACAGTCTCTGTTTCAGGGAGGGCTGGTGTGCACAGATAAGCCTGTTGAGGTTCAAAACTGCACCACTCACATCACTGATGCCTGACTTCTGATGCAAAATGCACAAAGGCTGGTTCTCGGTTGCCTTGCATTTTGTGATCCTGTCTACCTGTGCTAAATTAATAAAAACAGTACAACCAGTGGGGAAATGCCAGTTCAGTTTTATAACATATTGCACTCAACTGCAAATGTAAGTGTGATTTCAGAAGCAAAGTACATGCTTATCTGAAGCAGAACCATATATTTACACTGAGCAGAAAGATTTAATTGTCTGAACTGTCTATGGGGTTTGCCTCTGCTCTGAGTGTCTCAAGAATACAGACTTCTTTTAAGGATCCTTTGTTTGGTGCTTTATAGCTGATTTATAGGAGAATATGAGAGCTGATTTATAGGACAATGTAATAACAATATTAATATCCTAAGTACAAACCAACCCCAGGTTCCTGTTAAAAACTGACAGACCTGAACGTTTGTCTTTTTGAATCAGTGTGGCTGTTCAGCAACCAGCTCTGGAAACAACCATTTTTAGCCATCACGTAATCAACTGAATTAATTGAATCACTGTCCCACGTGTTGTGGTTGAAGATAAAAGTACATAGGAAGGTACAAAGGAGGAGGTGAAAAGACAGTTTGACCATTCCAGTAGTGATCCAGATGACCTGTTAACACTAATTTTCTGTAAAAAACACCTTTTTTTTTAGTCATTTGACTCTCTGTAATTATAACTTTTCCTATTCTTAGGTGGATTTCAGTGCTACACTGCTCAATACTTAGTTTTCCAGATTCATGAATACTAAGAACAAACATTTGAACTTTATATCTCAGAGAAGGTAACTCACTGGGGTGGAAAAAACTGTGGCTTTAGGTTATGAGCAGGTTTCCCTGCCATTGCTATAGACAGGTACTGGGAATCCAGCATGTCAATTCCTTCTGCGAACTATGCCTGTTTGGGAGTCACAGGACAGTGTCTATGGATAAGAATATGAAGAGAAAGCTCAGGAGGCCTCTAACAAACTTAGTCCATTCCTGGCATAAGTTTTTGAGTTCAGAGAGTCCAATGATGCTGGAGAATCAGGAGCACAACCAACACTGACCATCCACCAAAGAAGCATGGAGGGGAATGATGTTACATCATGACTTCTCCAGTAAAACCACAGACCTCTTCCTCTCTCTTCTGCCCATAGTTTTGGGGATTGCAGTGCTACACTTCAGAGGATGGACTGATATAGTGTGCCACCCAATCTAAGGCCTTTGCTTTTACTGTTACACCAGAAACATTCTTACCAGTACTTTTCAGCATCTGCCTTCTTTGGAAGACTGTTGCTTTTGTCGCTGTCTTTCATTTTATTTTCTCTGTGGCTTGGTATTAGCCATCCCTTCTGGTTTTGTGAGATCTGCATGTCTTGCAGTGTGTTCAC
The DNA here is from genome assembly GCF_009819795.1 of Aythya fuligula. Classification (NCBI taxonomy): domain Eukaryota; kingdom Metazoa; phylum Chordata; class Aves; order Anseriformes; family Anatidae; genus Aythya; species Aythya fuligula. The sequence continues at coordinate 51,745,173 of NC_045562.1, forward strand.
TTCTCCAGATCACTAACAAACAGAGATGGCAATGAATCTAACCACCCTAGAAGCTTTCATTCTCTTAACAAACTCTATCTGATTCTTAACTCTATCTGATTCTTCCTTCCCATCTCTCCCTCTAAATATTAATAAGCTAATTCTTTATCTGGCTGAATATTGACTTGCACTTTGTAATGTTAAATGCTAGCTCTACCTGTGATACTGCACTGGAAAATATCATTAAGACCAAACACATTATGTCCCTCTTCACCCATATCCATTCTCATGCAATGTTCAGAAAGGCATTAATCAGGTCTGTTAACCAGGCCTGCCCTGCCATAATAGATGTCAGCAGGCCCTGCCTGAGAATAAGATCTGTAGCTAATTTAACAGAAAGTGACCTCTCAGAGCATATTGGAAGGCCAGTGTAGTGTGTAAGTTTGGGATTAGAGGAAAGGACCCGTGATGAAACTGGGAATGAGAGGAGACCTGTGTGAAAGCTCTGACTGAACTCCATTGCTGTGCACAGCAAAGTCTCACATGAAACAAACATTGCACTACTTAGCAATATACTGGGCAACCCGAGGATTTTTGCTCTGCATCGCCTGGAAGCCATCACAGGGACAGCCTGTTCAGACACCCAGACACACATACACACACGCAAAGTAATTATGAAAAGAATTAATTTTATTTCAAGGAAACAATAATAATTTCTGTTCTGTTTCATATGGGAAAATATAGGATGCATTCAAACCTATTCATATTTTAACAATGTCCAGGTTTCAGTATTAGAAAACAAACACTTTAGTTACATGAAGAAAATAATTACTTTATATATTCAGAAAAGAGCGTATGCCCCTGTGTAATCAGAAGGTCACTTACTTAGCTCTGGAACTGCCAGTGTGGTCAGATTTAATATTTCAATTAAGATAATTTCACTCATTCTGAGAAGGTGGATGACCAGGAATACCAAGAGCTCATGGTCCTTTCAGGGTTTTGAACCATGCACATTTCTCACGGATAAAATATTTCTGACTATCTGACCACTGTAGTGTCAGCCTGTACAAATGAACTTGAGGCCACCCCTCAGGTCCCAAGTGAGGTGTATTTGGCTGCTGAATGGGCATGGTGGTGGGACAGGATGGACATAGTGGTGGGACAGACTGGACACAGGGGAGCCCCAGAAGCCTACTTGCTCCAGGAGATGGTTGCTATGGGAATGTTCTCCTTGTGGCATCACCCCTGGAAGAAAAAGGCTGGAGGGATTGAAGACCTGGGGAAGGTCTTCTATGGGAAGACACCATTCCCCATAAACGGGGCTGGTGTCTTCCTGCATTTTTGTCCCTAACACTTCCTGCCATGGAGCAGAGATGCTACCCTAAGCACATGCTTCTCTGCCCCACACCTCTGCCCCACACCTCTGCCCCACAGCTGTGCATGGACGCTCCTGCTGGGCTCCCCAGGCTCCTCCCAGGGGGAAGGGAGATGCAGCTCCTACTGTCACTATGCCGCAGCAGCTCGTGTCCAGGGACAGTCATTGGCCAGGCTAATGCATGGGACCTAGTTCATTTTAAGAAATGCCTGAAATTGGAATTTGGTGGCTGTGCTGGTGATGGAAGTGCTTGGCATGTGGTTGCAGGAAGATGTAGCTGGGGCTGCACATCTATTTGGTGGTATATATATATTCTCAAGCCAATCTTGTATCATACAATAACAATATTTTTTTTTTTCCTCTACAAATACTGCCTGTATGTCTCACAGTATTCACATTCCCAAAAGCTCCAGAAGATGTAAGGTTTCTGCATGAGACTGTTGTGGGAAGGAGCTGTCTAAACCAATTCTGTAGAAAGGCTGTAGTTAGTAAATGAGGAAAAATTAGTCAAAAAGTCAAGTATTCAATGGAATATCAAAAATACGTAGGAATGCTTTCATCACAGGCATACCAGAAGTTTTTCTGAACATCATACATCAAAGACCTTTACTGTGTGACTTAAGGACCATTTAATGAATCCCTGTTTACCCTTAGAATATCTGAACAAAGTGACTTATTTTAAAGGACAGTTGGACTTGAGGATCTTTGCGGGTCCCTTCCAACTGAACTATTCTATTCTATTCTATTCTATTCTATTCTATTCTATTCTATTCTATTCTATTCTATTCTATTCTATCCTATCCTATCCTATCCTATCCTATCCTATTCTATCCTATCCCATTCAATTCAGGATAATAGGGTAATAGAGGTGTGCAGGTGTAGTCTGAAGAATCAAAGGACAGACACTGCAGAAAAACAAAAAAGTACTTTCACGGTCACAGGACACTCGCAAATACACAGTATTTGACTTCTTGCATACATATTTTAGTTAATAAGTGATCTATTAAAACTAAATAATAAATGTTTGCATTCAAGAATTTATCAGTATTCAGTTTAGGACTGTCAAGAGGTCATGAACATACTTTGAGATTACAAATAGCTGATTTGACACTGATTCTGAGAATTGTATGATGAGGTCATCTACTGCTGAATCAACAAAGGGGCAGAAACAGGCTCTCATCAAGGATAAGAGATTCCATATACATTTTAGCTGTTGTTATACATCTGCTGTTGCTTACCCAAGGGAAGCAAAACATGTAATTGTAGATGTTCTCACATCAATCAAGTGAACTTAGGAAAGTGCTCAGATCAAGGGATTTTGAGTTATATCTTTTTACAGTGACATATTTCTATCTTAATATATTTTTGAATCCAGAATGGTTGTTGCTCTCTACATGGTATTGCTGCACAATACCATGTAGACATACAATGTCTGGAACATACTTACAGAAAACTAGAAATTATCTTACAATGTTATCCTAAAAAATTATACTCCATTTGTAGCTAGACAGAGTATGATCTTATTTCAAATCAGGATCAGGACATTCCAAATCAGCCCCAAAGACAACTTCTCTGTTTAGCTCTTCTCTGTGCTCACCAAGTAGCACAGAAAATTGTATCACAATATGACATAAAAGATATGCAAACAACCACCCATTTTCACTACACTTCAAACTTTATCTCTAAGGAAACAGGATCTTGTAGGAAAATAACATGGAGCAGGGTCTGGAATCAAGGTGGGAGAAGAACACAGACAAGTCCCGGCTAACACTTCTTAACTCATATTGGATTAGAAAAAGTCCCCAGTGAGTTTGTCAGAGCGGGGAACTCAAGAGCAAAGTTTTTGGTGAGTAGCTTGAAAGAAAGCAGTGCTTTCTCTGAGTGCTCTGTGATATAAAGAACAAAACACAGACATTACAGATGATTCATCATTGAAGAAAGAGTCATCTCACACAGAAACATCAGTACTGACAAAAAAAATAGGTACAGCATAAGGGGTGAGTTCGTATTCAGAAGCAAGAGAATGCTAGTCCACAGCCATTCCTAAAATATTATGAAATGACTTAGCTTCAGAGTAACAAAGAACTTTTAGAATATTTAATTTTAATACAAAAAGCCGTTGTTACTAATATCAAATTCCCCATGATTTAAAGCTGCATAAATTATTTTAAAAGAAGGCACTGAAGGCACTATAGGCTAATTTAAATAGGCATCATAATTCTGGGTTCTAACAAACTTTAGAGAGAGTTTGGTTGCATACCTGTTCCTTTGTTTGAATATTAATGACTGAAAGACCTGAATAATTATGTAGATAAATTATATATATGAACTAAATTTTTTAGAACTTTATCTTGAATTTTCTGAGGCCTGTATTTCTCTGCCTAAGGGGTCAGCATATCACATACTGTTTCAAATACAGATATTCTACTCCTTCAATAAAATGAATGGAAAACAGACATTAATAAAAGAGACTAATAAATTAATAAATGTGACTAAGATTTCATTCCTCTGAAATTTTCATGTGGGAAAACAGTCATTGCTGCCATCCTGCATTTAATTTGATCTTCTTTGCAGATTAAACACAATGGAATTTAAAAGTATACATATTTACATGTAGGGGACAGTAGATAGCATTGCAAACTCATTAGAACTAATACAAGAGAGGTGGAAACATGACACATCCTTGTACATATCCCCTATACAGATCTTTGGTAAAGTCCCAGTTAATTCCTCTATTTTGTTTCTTTCCTGGTCTTGACGTGAGAAGCACAGTATACCCAGTGCTCGTAAGCAAATTTTAGGTCAATTTTGACAGAAAAATATCACAGTCAGCTTGGAGGGTGGAGCCAAAAAGAGGAATGAGACTGTGCTGAGAAAGAGCAGCCAGCAGCCAGCAAAGGGGAGGAGGCAGAATTGAATCCAGAGCCTGAGAAATTGTCAAAGAGAGAGATCTGGACAAAGGAACAGAATAACGTGCAACAGTAAAAGGGACAGATACTGGGCCTAGAGCCAGCTGTACTGCATCACTTACCTGAAATACTTTTGACAGATTGTCAAAGAGGGCTTGACCAGCGCTGACTTTGTGCTTGACACCTCTGACAGTGCCATTTTTGCTGAGAATGTTGACTCGCTTTGTACCAAAACCCTTCTCTTTAGCAGCTCTGACTAAAATAAGCAAGTCATCCTGCTCGTTTTCATTCTCATCACACTCAGACCCGACGTGTCCATTCTGCTGCCCTTCCACCTCACTCAGACGGCTGGTCTGGTCGGTCTCCGAGCTACTGGCATATTCAGAGTCCAGCGAGTCAGTGGCCTCCCCATCAGCATAGACCTCCTTCAGCACCCTCCCGCTGTGAGAGGATGCCACACGGAACCGAACCTTCCTCGACAGTCTCTCGCCTTCCGCCTTCACCTCGCTCTTAAACATCTTCTCTTCTACCGATATAAGCAGTTTGCATTGTTCCACTGTAGTGCCCATTGGATCTGCCAGTTTGTCACGCTTACCAACAATACCAGCACTGTTTCCTGCTGACAGGGGTTCTCATATTAAGCCAAAGAGGATCCCCAAGAACCTACACTGCTGTTTGGCAGTTAATAATGGATGTGTTTGTGCTATGGTTACCTTTAAACTAAAACCCGTAAAACGATATCTTCAATTAAATATTAAAGAGCCATTGTGTAGTTTTTAGCACTAAAGAAGAAAGGGAGAAATTATATTAATTGAATAAAAATTCAAACCTACCCATGATAAACCCAATAACAGACATTACATGAGTTTATATAAATGTAATTTTTGTTTGCTGAGGAGGGCAAAAAGGAAGAAAGAGCTTTCCACGAGATTTATAGAGTCACAACTGCTCATGTACATGACACCTGAGGTGAAAATCACGAATTTCAATATCGAAGAGGAGTCAATGATGGGCACATCTTTCATCATGATATTTCATTCACCTACCAGTCAGACCTCATTTGCCAGTTTCCTTTCTGTATAAGCTTACAGAGATTAGGAGGGGAGCTATGACAGTACTTGGAGTTGCTGGCATTTACATAAACTAACAGAGCAGTGGAGAAGCAATTAGTCTCAATTTGTTGCAGAATAACAAGGTGATATTAAACAAAATTTAGCCACTGCTGTCATCAGACAGCAACTATGGTCTCTGTTCTGTTTTGGGTTTTCAGTGGACTGGAATAAGGGAAACTGAACAGAAGAATAGGAGAAAGCTAATTAATTGGAGCAATATGTGTCAAACAAAAGAAATGTAGGATAAGATGGATTACACAACAGGAGAAGCAAAAATGTTCCATACACACTCTTTACAGCTTCTGAAATTATCTAAATAGGGCTAGAAGGCACCTAAAGAAATCACTTAACAGATTGCCTACTCCAAAGTTAACTATATCTTTACATGCCATGATATCTGAGTGATCTCCTCAGAAATCTGCAGTAATTAAATTATTTTTAATATTTTTAATTAAATAAAATCCTAGTGTTTTGCAATGAATTGTTACTGTTTAAGAAAGATGAGCTCCTATAACAAAAATATTTTTCACACTTTCACTATATTTTTAATCTCCTCCAATTAATGTTATACATTCTTTAACATAAAAACAATTTTATTCTCATTGTAGGCAATGGGAAAAGCTCCTAATGTCTGTATTGCAGAGAACCTGATGATACCTGAGTGATTTAAGAAGTTAATGTAGCATTGAAGAAATGCAGAATTAAACTGTACTACATTCTAAAAATATTTCAAATACTGTTAACAACTTGTTCTCTACTAGTAGGAAATAAACTCACTATTTTCATGGCAATTCCATTACTCAATGGAAAATATTTTTGTTTCTGATTAAAAGAAAGAAACAAAACAAAACCAAAAAACTACATGACAATTTTATCTGAAGGAAAACATGCAAGCACACTAGAGAATGCCCTTTGACAAAGGTGTCTACACACATAAGGTTTCATCTTTATATTCCAGCTGTGGACCTTCTCTGAGCAAACATGTGACATTTGGGGGCAAGTGCACATAACCAGCAGGAAACAGATTACAGGGACTTAACTGATTGTGTTCTTGACATGACATCTAAGAGTTCAAAGAACTGAAATGCACAGATTTGTACCATCTGCTGGGTGCATATTCTCAACAAACACAGAATGGATAAAAATTGACTAAGCATCTCTGTCTCTCCTGTAGAATTAAATTTGTTAACTCCTGTAATAAACACTGACACTAACCCCACTTACCCACTTTGCTGCTGCATCCTGCCAGCTGATATATTTGTGTTCCTCATTCCTTAGTTTTTCTATACAAAGTTATATTAATTCAAATGATTATTTCTTTTAATGAGCGATATCAATTAAAATTAATGTGGCAGGTTATTTCAGTAATGACATACTTCTTACTTGTAATTATGACTTTTCTTGAAACATTTGGCTATTGTTTTTTATGTTCCTTCTTCATCAACTTTTGATTAACTTGAGGCAAGGGGATCAGCAAGCATAAAGTCAAAGCACATGGAGAAAAAGTTATCACTACAGAGATTTCTCCTGTATAAAGAAGCACTCTGTAAGTGTAGGTACTACAGTTTTGTAAGTACTAAAACCATTCCTTGAGTCTGGAGAAGGAAGGAGACACAAGGAACTGGAAAAGACCATTAGCTTGACGTTGTTTCTAAATAATAGTTTCCAGTAAAATTCTCAGACTTCAACTTTATCGGTAAGTTGAAAGGAACAAAGAAAACAGTGATTTTGGTAATTACTGACTTCCTTCTTGGCATGAAGTTCAGATAACTGTACTGGAGGAAGCTTATGGGACAAGTGCTGTACAGTGCAGCCTAAAAGACCAACAAGTGCTCCCAGATAGACATCTGAGAATCTTCCACACTCCGTGGAGAAAGGTACATGCAGTATGCAGCCTCTTGTATTTTCCTTCCAAGACAGTATGAAAGTCCAACTAACTAGTTTAGCCTAAATACTTACCTTTTAAATTACTGAAATTAGGTCAAGTGAGGCAAATTATTTAGTGCTTTTAAGGAGGAATGATATTACGTCAAAAATTGCTATTCTAACTGTATCAGACTGGAAGAAAAGAGAATAGAAAGAAGGTATAGTTTCATTTATAACCCTAACAATTTATTTAATATCTAGACAACATCCACTTGTCAGTGTTCATCATATGTACACATATATTATATGTTTTTATTTCAGCAGATTATGCAAGTAGAGAATCTGTCCCACATAATTTGTTCTCATAAGTCTGGAGCACTAACAGCTTCATCTCAGAAATGGACCACACATCAACAAGATTTAACTGTAGCAAAATGTTTGAAAGATAGTCTAGGCAAGTGATTAAGCAGTAAAGATTTGTTTCATTTTGTTTTCCTGAAGAAATGCAGCTTATACTATCAGAAACTACAGTAAAAATAGACCTCATGACATTCCCATTAGTAGAATAGAAGACCAAGGTAATAAAAAGATGCCAGAGTTGGTAGCTTTAAAATACCAGTGAAGTGGAATCTAAATCATGAAAACAAAACTTTTAGAAGAAAAGAGCTGTCCAAAAAAGAAATAAATCAGGTTGAAAACAACAAATGTCTTTTTCATTTCTAAATATGTGATAATTTTAATAGAGTAATTTACCCTGTGACAAAGTGTTATACTCTCTGTTTTGATGCACAGTGTAAGTGGGGCCATTTTGCTTTGTGTATTTGCAGGTTACTAAGTATATATAGCAAATCTGTAGGCTGATTTGATAGCATTTACACTGGTGTCATTCATCATTAGACAGATGGCATAAATTCACAGTGACTCGTCTTGTGATATTAATTTTTTTTCACTCTACAAAGTCTGTTTGCAACTACCTTTAACTTTATTACACTGATAGTAATCAGAAGCATATTACTGCAATCTATAGCTGTTAATGCATAATTAGAACAGTTATCAGCACCCAGATACTCAAAAGACAAAGATTTCCCATCCATTGTTGGGAAGCAGGTAGCTTGGTTTGAAAATCTGAACTTGTTCATTCTGTTACAAAGAACTAGTATTTGTGGATAATAACATCAAACAGGAAGGTTTAGAGATTACAAAAGTAGATGATAATAAAGGATAAACATGTTGCTAGCTGAGCCAGATTTAGTGCATTTCCCACTTGCTCATAAAGGAATATTCCCATTTGCTAGCCCTGTAAAACATCTGCCTACTTTTCTGCAGGTCAAGGGTAATATTTTAACTTTAGTAAAACTCAGAAGGACACACAGAGTATATACACAGATACCCACCAGAGAACATGCATCTGTTTGTCAGGCATAGCAGCTGCTAAACAAAAATACTACAGATTAGAGCAGGCTGAGCAGACTGTTGCTATTATAATGCCTAATTATTCATATGACAAGTGCTTTACAGTGTCATTTCATTTTGTTTGTAAGTTTTATTTAACTTCTGTTAAACACTTGATAGACAGAATGACAGGGCTTCTGTGACTATATTTCTGTTGGCAATAGTGGTTTGGGTATGTTGGTTCAATTTATATAATGGAGGATTTAAATGAATGAGGAAATAAACCAACACATGCATCTAGGCTGTGCACACAAATGCACAAGGAGGAAAGAGGACCTTTCTGTTATGGCATCTTTCTGCTACCCTTTTTGCCAGGGTAGCAGAAAGCTTTCATTTCCAAACTCTTTGAGGAGACACACTTTATGTTGTATCTGGAAAGGTATTCAATAATTATCTTGATTTGAAATTGACAGGCATTTCAGCATAGTTCTTTCATTTCTGCTTTTTCCATGGTATATATCTGTAGGAGCCAGGCTGCTGGGTTAAATGCAGAAACAGTGGTTCGTGAAAAGTTTCTGTCTTTATGAAGTAGTTCAACTTCTGCTGAAAACATATTTTGTTTATTTATTCTGAACAAAGTAAAACATCAGTTCTTAAATATGTTAAATATCTGAGTTATACAAGATACAGACCAGATTTTTTTCTTTAAGAGAGCTTGCAAATACTTCTAGCATATTAACTGCAGTAGTAAGAACACTGACTGGAAGCTTTGGCCCATGTCATATGTCAGATAACAGGCGGAATCATTTATTTTCTCTGTTACATAGCCAGTCTCAAAGTTCATTGTTTGTAGCTCCTTTTTTTTTTTTTGGTCATGTTAGTTGTCATCATTGGATATGGAATGTGCTAGCTGTCTCTCCAGAAGCTTTGGCTTGTAGTTAGACGCCAAAGTCTTTAACGATCATAAATTTTAGTGTTAAGAACAGGATTGAATTTATATGCTGAGCTTCATTAAAATCTTTGGTATATTTTCTCTCTGAGTAGGACATGTCCTACTCAGTGTAGGACTAAGAACAGTGTGCACCTGTCTCCCAAGCCACTTCCCAGCTATCATGACAAGCATTTCCCCAGGAAGGAGGTTCCACTTACACCTAAAGTGCTAGGTCTGAATGTCAGAACCTAGCATAGTCATTGTCTTCAAACTAAAAGGTTGTTAGGCTGTGGAGTAACCATAAAACATATGACATAAAGTTCAGTTTTCTGTCTGAAAATTCCTTAGGGGCTCTGCTTGAGCCCATCTCAGATTGGCTTTACTGTCATTAATATAGGAAATTACAGGTAAGGTGCAAAAGAAAACATGAGAGATTAGAGAACATTACAGTTAAAGGGAAATATTTATATATCATATTTATTGTAAGTTCTGCTTAGGCTTTCAAATATGAAAACATTCTATTTCGGTGTGATTTATAACATCTTTGAAATCTGGACTAAAATCTGATAGTTCCTCATCAAATATTACATTCCAAATTCTACCAAATTAGCTAATATTTGGAAGAAGAACCTTCTACAGGAAGCACTGATTCACTAGAAAGAAGATTCTCTCTTGTATTTATATCTATATGTATATATATATGTGTATATATACATATATGTATATATATATAAATTTATAATTTTATCAATGACTTCAAAACCTAAGAAATATCCAGGACTATAAAAGCATTTAATCTTCTTCTCTTGGGAAGAATAATGATGCTCACACTCATACTTTTCAAGGCGAATTTTCAGGGATTGCAGAGTCCTTCTTCACTGAGGAAAAAAAGAAAATCAACATCATAATTTCACAGCATCATTTCCATTCTCGGAGCTCCACAGGAAACAGCAGAAATACCTGAACCCTGTCCTGAGCTGCCTCATACATCTATTCATCTTAACTCCTATTCTAAAAATTAAATTAAATTAAATTAAATTAAAACAAACAAACAAACAAAAAAAAAAAAAAAAAAAAAAAAAAGAAGTATAAGAAATAAGAAAATCTGGCATTCTGTTACACCAGAATAAAACAGGAAGAACAATCTGGTGAAATTCAGTGTAGTACTGCTCTTTCTCACATGACTCACTACCATTTGTTAAGTATCCCAGGTGTGCTTTCAAGGACTTCAGTGTTCACAGACAGCATCTCTGGGTAATATCACCTAAATAAAATATAAAAAATTCTAGCACACTTCTGTCAATCTTCTGACTCCTAAATGCATATATGCATATTCACATGTATAACAGATATGAAGTTTTTGATTAGTAATACTTGGCTTTGGACTTCACTTTTGAGGGAGTCAATGCTAACAATGTGTAAGTGGCCTCTTCTTGTCCAGATTTATCCTTCTGCAGAAAGATATACCAGTTACTGTTCACAGACTGTATGGAAATTCTGTTGCTGAGCATGTAAATGTCTACCAAAATCTTATATCTGATTTGCAGCACAGATCTTGCAAGCCTCTCTCAGACTTCCCACCATATAGCATTTTTAAGATATATTTTTGAGCCAAAATATAACTAATAGTGATTTAGAATCTTTGTTTGCATCTCTGGCTTTCACAAGAGAAAATCAGATTCAGTGTTTTCCTCCTATCATTTTTTTTTTCCTTAGAAAACCACATCATTACTGTAATTGTAGATGTTAGATACTCTGGAGACAATAACATATAATAATGCAACTTAGTTCTGACTTCACATGTGGGAATAGGAGTGATGAAAATAAGATAAAGGACTTTCATTTGGGTATGTTATTACTAGCTATTGTTACCACTAACATTCTTTCTGTGGATTTCTTTTATTCAAAACTTCATAAATCCTTACATGTTATTTTGCCATGTCTCCAGATCATTTCCGAGGAGAAAAAAAAAAAAAAAAAAAAAAAAAAAACCACACTCCACAACTCCAAAATCTTGTGAAGTTGTTTTGTTTGGTTTTCAACAGTGTACACTGCTGTTCAACTACATAGCCTGACTCTTGTACAAGGAAGATGATCTGCATACACTGTGATTTCCCATCTGGCTTCTCGTTGATAAGAAATGTAGCTCAATGCCTGGATTGATGTGCTATTTTTAATTTATAAATATGGTCCCTATCAGTAGTGATGAAGGAAATATTTATGTATGTACAAATGTATTAAATCCTGGATGGAAAGAAAAGGGTAGCATTTCATATACCCTTCAGTATAACAGGAACACATCAGCTTTGTTTTGTGTGCCCCTGAGGAAATTTTAATAGCTGTGAATTCCCACAGTCAATTCTTTATGAGGCCTGGAGGCAGAAGGACCATCCACAGACACAGAACAGATGAGACTGGTTTGATTTTTCCACCTGACTAACCGATTAGTGAGTCTAGAGGTGAGCAGAGAAAGAATGCAGAGGGCAGAGGCTTGGGGTATTGGTTTCCTTAATGGCTGAGCTAATTGCAAGACAGATGAATCATTAAGTCATTTTGGCTCTGCAGATCTCAGCCACTGAACTGGGATTACCTCACTCAGTTTGATCCAGGCAAAACTCCTTGTATAAGGAGGGAAATAACATTTACAAGTACTATCTGGAGTGATTGATGATATCACGCTCATGCTGAACGAAATTCCTGGCCTTATACTGACAAATTCAGAGCTTAGCCTGTGTAAATGAAAGAGAGGTAATGATCTGCACGTCAGCATAGATATGTTAGGGAGCTGTGGGACCCATACTCTGGGAAGGGCAGGCACAGGGCACCCCCAGGTAAGTGTAAGATGGGTTAGGGAGCACCACCACCAGAGGAGGGAGGCCTTCCTCTTCTGTTTGCTAGCAGAAAAATGGGTACTTTTTGATGTATAGAGGAAGAAAAAGCTTGGGAGGACAGATGACTTCTTTTAGCACTGATAGCTTCAAAATCCTTTGCTAATAAGTGATGCAGCACATTGCTGTTATCGTAAATCTAGTTATTCGTGGCTCTAATTTTCACTCTCTTCCTTGGGCCACTCATTTGCTATTTAAAAAATAAAACTAAAAAAATATGTCAGATATTGTCCAAAGGCATATGCACATAACAGAGTACTGAGGGGGAAGGAAGGAAGGAAGGAAGGAAGGAAGGAAGGAAGGAAGGAAGGAAGGAAGGAAGGAAGGAAGGAAGGAAGGAAGGAAGGAAGGAAGGAAGGAAGGAAGGAAGGAAGGAAGGAAGGAAGGAAGGAAGGAAGGAAGGAAGGAAGGAAACACTGACTTGCCAGCTGAGCACCCAACACTCAGATATTTGAACACTGTAACATGCTGGTTTGTACATTATAACAAATCATACGTCTTCAATCACATATCCTTTTTTCATGTTATTATTATTACGTTGGTCTTATTGCATTCCCCAGGAAATCAAAGACACCAAAACACAAATAACCTCCATACACTATTCTAATCTTGCTTTCATTTTGCTTGGATTTTGAGCACTTAGACTGAGCTAATTCAATTTACAGGCCCATTAACCAGACTGCAAATGAAAGGAGAAGACAGTGTGTCTCTACAGGAATCCTCAATGTCAAAACAGTCTCTGGGTTTTAAAACCTCAGGAGCTCCTGATGCAGCACCAATCTACTTTCTTAAACCTGAAATCCAAAATAAGATCCAACAGGTAGAGAAAGTGGCAAGAAAACCAAAATGAAATTTGTAATGTTTTATTTTCTCAATAAATGCTAAATTGCATGTGAATTTATCTACAGGCTTCTGAGTGAAATCTCGACAAATAATCACAGAATCACATAATCACAGAACTGTAGGGGTTGGAAGGAACCTCGAAAGATCATCGGGTTCAACCCCCCTGCCAAAGCAGGTTCCTCAGAGCAGGCTGCCCGGGTAAGCATCCAGACAGGCCTTGAATCTCTCCAGAGAAGGAGACTCCACAACCTCCCTGGGCAGCCTGTTCCAATGCTCCGTCACCCTCACTGTGAATAATAATAATAATAATGACTGACATGCCTACTGGATTTTATTCTTAATAACATTTTTTTATTATTATTTGCCTTAAAGGTGTTTAAAAATAAAAAAAAAATTATTTATTTCTGTGTCTCTCTCTAACTCTACCTCTATCTCTGTCAGAATTGAGGGACAGCAACAGCATTCAGCCCTGTGTTTCCAGCAGGCATGTATGTCAGCTGCAGATGGCTGTGTGCTGAATCCCCCCATCATAACTGTTCCATGCATCCAGCCTCACAACATTATTAGTACCTTGTGGTACTGCCACCTTTTAATTACAAGACTCTTCCCATTAATGCAAGATTCCTTAATTTATATATATATATTTTTGGTTTTGTTTTGATCAGAGTATCTTTTGTATTTGGTTTGGTTTGATTAGTTTTACTGTAGTTGTTAGTTTACTATTTCTGCTCCCCAGAGCTGAGAAGACTGCTGAATTGCATCTGTTCCCAAAGGACACATCCTTCAGCTGAACACTCGTACATAAACGACTATTATTTCCTCTGTGATGTGTATTCATCAGAGGCAAATTCAAATGTGCACTCTCACTCTATTACATTCCTACATCTGAAATACGTTTACACAAATGCAAGATTTCAAATCAAGACTTTGGCAAGGCTCAGTGGCAATCTAAGTAAGTGGCAGTCTAAATAAGCTCAGAGGATTTCAGGTCTCCCTATCACCTCTCCATCACTGACGTCAAGCCCAAGATATTGACTAAACTGTTGAATATTTAATTTAGAAATTTACCTGTAGTCTCCTGTTAATAATACACATAGACACTCTCTTTTTTGAACAAAAGTAGTGGCCTTTATGTCAGGCAACTAAATGCCTGCTGACTAAATGTCACCTCTCTGAATGCAAAAGCTATTTCATTGTCCAGAACCGTTCCTGGAACACTGAGCAGCATAACGATTCCTGATAAAATAGGCACCTGGGAGGGCTGATACCACAGTGAATTTTCATAGACATGCACTGTCACTAGACTCCCATTTTATTGTAATCTCCAAAGACTTGCATTTATTGGATTCAAAGTCTCCCTTCTGCCATTCTGCTGTCACTTCTCTTCCAAGGTAGATAATTTGAAGTTTTTCCGCATCTTACATTTTCTGGGGCAGATTCTCTTCTCTGCAGCAGGCTTTGTTTATTTTCAGAAATAAAAATGCAGGTGAGAGACAAATCAGCTGCGCAAATGAGCATTCCTTTTAAATAAGTGAAGCATTTTGGTGGTTTAAACTATAGCACAGATATCAGACTATTTTAACATGTCCCAGAGTCACCTGAATGAAATTTAGTCACTAACAATATTCCCTAAACATTTAAAAATCATGAGTCAAGTCCCCTAAAATCTTCAGAGTGAGTAACTATTGTACTATCTGAACACATGCATATTTCTTGTCCTCTCTGATCTTGATCTTGTTATTGCACTCCTATTTTCAAACTTTGCCCCACAATAACATAGAGACTAATCTCATTTTTCACAGAAGATGAGATTTTCATGCAATCCTTGTATTTCAGTTGTTTTGCATTTGCCCAGGACCACGTCCAGTCGTGTTTCAAATATCTCCACATTTTTTGCTTAAGAACACCAGTTATTGTGATGCTCACATAAAAACTGCAAGGAATGCTAAATCTGTCTCAGGGTGCACAGTGCTTCAAGGTGCATGCAGCACTTGGCATCCCTCTTGAACATCCTCAGCCACAGTACAGCTAGTTGTGTATGATAATGACAAAATCTTTTACCAGTTTATGCCACACATCAAAAGTTATGCACTACAGTGAGAAAAGACCCAAAAATCTGGCATCTTCTAATCCCTCAGCCCTTTGGATTTCTACTGGAAGTACTTACAGGGTCCTTAACAAATAAGCTTCTCACTAATCTTTAGTAGAATAACTTGACAATGTTTCTGAGGTGCAAAAGTGTTTTCCATCAGTCATCCCCATTGCTTAACCCTTGTAAAGCTACCAGAGTCTTCTAAGAACTATGTAAGAACTTCTGCCCTTCGCTGTGGGAGGATTTGGGATTTGGATTGACCTCAGGGGTGAACTTCTTTACAGATACCAGTCACAGTAGCATCTATAGTCTGCAGGGCCTTAGTTGTCCTACCTAGCATTTAAGTGATAGTAATTTGATATTTCATTATGGACCTTTCTCAGAGGGAATCCCTTGCTGCCTGCTACAACAGTAGTTGGTATTTGTGAAGGTGAATCTAAATACAATATGGATGTCAGCAGCCATGGCAGAAACTCTGATCTTCAGCAAAACAACTATATATGTTGTGTCATGCCCCAGACCTTGTACAATATTGAGGCTCCTGACTCCTGCTGACAGAAGTGAGCCTCACTGATAGGTGTCTGAGTATTTCAAAGCCAGCAAGTCCAGGGTCTTGACCTGAAATGGCCCACAGTTAACCCTCAGATCAGCTTCCCAATCTTTCCCGATAAAAGAAGTTGAACTCTAGACCTCCTGCCAAATTTTATTTTTGTTGTTTCAGTCCTACTCTCCTTTAAAAATATCAGCAGCCCATAGTAAGCCACCAGGTTAAAACACACAGAGAAAAGAAGTTCAGGTGTTAGAAGGTGTCCTTTTCTTCTCCCTCCCTCAGACAGCTTGACACTGAAGGGCAGTACAGGCTGCAGCAGGGAACTGAGTTACCATTCACTTGGACAAATAGGATGAAGTTCATGTCAAGAATGTTAGGAGGTATTTTTAAATAGGATGAAATTCATGTCAGGAATGTTAAGAGGTATTTTTAAAGTATATATTAACATGAAAATATATTTTGTTACCAAAATTTGTCTGTCAAATTTGTAACAAAACAAAAAAAAAGACACTCCAAAACTGGCTTTCCATGTTTTTACTAGCTCTGTATTATTTCATTATTAGAAAGTTTATTATTAGATTCATTATTATTATTATAAGATATTATTATTATTATAAGATTCATTATTTTTCTGAGACATAAGAAAGATGTCCATTTTCATATAAACCAACCCCATAATTATAGACAATACTTTAGACAAACATATTTGGAAAAAATAAAAATTGTTATATCTCTGATTCTATGTTTTTTACTTCAGTCATCATATAATATGGCTCATACCACAATGAATCTTTTCAGACCTTTTCAGAATAGGTAGTATACAGGGAGTAAATACAGCTTACAAGAAAGCCATGAATGTACTTCTGAAAATACATACCTACTCTAAAAGTACTGTTTTATACCGATAAATACTAGATTGTAATAAACATGAGGTTTAGATCCAAGTTTTCATTGTACTACAGCTGTAGTACTTGAACACTGGAATGAAGTGCCTGGATGCATCTTATTTTCCTTTTTGGAAGAAATGGATGATGCTTTCCTCCATGCACAGTTGTAACCCCCCACACACACACACTTTTTTTTTCCATACAAGTCCACTAATCAGCATATGAGATTTATGAGATTTGAGAGCTGTTCCTTGTTGCAGATTAGTTGCATTTAGTGTCATCAACCGGGGTCAGAATAGCCTCACCTAGCTTTAGTATTATTGAAGCTTTCAGAGACATTTGACAATGTTAGCAATCTTTTTAGAAAATGCAATATAAACATAAAACATATTGATATTATAACTTCTTTGGCATTTGATCAAATACATGACAAAATGTTTGTGCATGTATGTTTGTGCTCTTTGCTTAGTACCGTATTTGTTGTCCTTGCCCATCTCGAAAGGAGAAATGGGAAAGGTGGATTTCAGCCAAGTCATTCGTAACATATTTGAAACAGCACATCACATAGTTTGAGTGCTCAATAGATTGTGTTGTGCAAATAAGTGATTTCATACCTCTTTGACTCTCATAATGAAATAATTTTATTATACCAGAATTATATCTATTATTCTCAAACTGTCTGCACTGCTGAATGTGTTATCTTGGGAAGCATACATATTTCTAAAGTGAACTAGCTGATGTTTTAACAGTATTTTCTTTTGCAATTTGTTGACCAGAGAAAGAAATTTTGCCTCAATGTTTCCAATAAGCTAGTACTTTCAGGGGAGAAGTATAATATTTCATTGGATCTAGGCTTTTTAGTTATTTCCTTTGCTGGAATCAAGAACAACCCAAAATTTATGCAGGAATAAGAAATTAAAGGATCTTTTCAAATGGAATTTGTATTGAAGCAATGACTGCAATTCATATTGTTTAAATATTTTAAAAGATAAATTAGTTTAATCAATCTGACAATGCAGACAGTTATTTTTGTACCTAGGCCCAACATTGCAAAATAAACGATGGTATTTGTCTTTACTGATTTGTTGAACATCATTATTTCATGGTCTAATTCACCCCTCCAACCTGCAGGCCTGAAACATCATTGGTGTAAAGAAAAAGTGATTAAGCTTTTGCTGATTAAGCAATGCATTTTAAATAACATAGTTACCTAATCAATAATATAACTAACCTAATAAACATACTGCTACTACTGATTTAGTTATAGCATTTTGCATAATTATTGCACATAATTTTAAAGTGTCTAGTCATCAATCTCTAGCTCTATAGATTTCTATAAATTGCACACACCTACCATTGAATTGCAGCTTTATCACCTTTTTCTCTCCTGATCACCTAGCACTAGGTTGCAAGTCCATCAGTTGTTACTACATATTTCAGGAAAATATTAAGTTCAGCATGTTGTCTAAGAGAGCTTGCTCCAGCATCCCACTGGGTGGATCAGCATCCCTGTTCACCAGTCAATTTTGTTAATGTGTGTAAACATCTACACTACTAGTATCAGAAGATTTACCCCCTCTTTTGTTTCTTACCTGGTTTATACCTTAATCCCAAGTTATTCTATTTCCAGACCCATCTTTTTGCCACTCTTGCGCCACCTTCTCTCCATCCAAACTTCTCCCTCTGGGCCAGAGGTGGACCAGGTCTTTTGCTTGAAGGCACTTCTGGCTCCTCATCAGCTTGGAGGGGCAGTGAACCTATTTTGTAACTGTAAGACATTGGGTGGGATAGGAGCCTTCCTCTTGGTGCCTGAAGTCACCAGCTTTCATCCTTCATTTCTCCAGAGGCTGCACTTTCTTAACGCTGGGGGTGGACACTGCCTGCTTCTCTGTTTCCATTGAAGTCACAGGCTCTTCAAGCCACTGCATCAGAGAAGATCTCATCTATCTCCCTTTAAAGGTTGTACATGGTGCTTAGGAACATGGTTTAGTGGGTGACTTAGGTGGTAGGGGGATGGTTGGATCAGATGATCTTGGAGGTCTTTTCCAACCTTAATCATTCTGTGATTCATCTTGTCTGATACTGTACAGCGTGTTCACTTCCTTCTGTAACTCCTCCATTCAGCAGTATAGGTCCTCCATGACTGTATACCTCCTGTAGGACAGGGGATCATCTCTCCTGACATCAGACAGAGGTCCCAGTAACCCCTGGGACTTGGATGACTGCATCCATCATCTGCAGATTTATCTGTGTTGAAGCCTCCATCCTAGCACAGAGAGGTGGTCCAACACCTGCTGGGAAAACTGCTCTGTACTGCAGCACCACCACCATACTGCTAATAGTGGTGTGAATTCTACTGAGGCTTCCTTCTTCACACCCTGCTCTGCAACGTACTGGCTCTGGGATGATGTACTCTGGGCATAGCTCTTGTGTAGACCTCCCCCAAGCACTGGCTAAAAGGGTGCATGGCACTGACTAATCAGTAGGCAGCTGTAACAAAGACCTGCAGCACTCTGGGTCAAGGGCAGCTGATCATCATTGTTAGAAGCTACTAAAGCTTCCTCATGCCCAAATCCTTATGGGTTCCTTTACCTCACTGTTGTCTAGCAGCAGCAGACACCCTCAAGTTTCTTTTCTAGGTATTCCCTGATGATCTCAGACTTAGTATCTAGAAGGTCTTCAGGCTCCTAAAACAATGTGCAGAGTCTGCTGAGCAAGCTGTTGTATCTATTAGATGTCTCAGTTATGCTGGTAAAAGTTCCCATAAGAGGAATTTGTGAAACACCACACAGAAGGTAAAAAGCCTAGAGACACACCATTTTGGACCTATGAGAGAAGCAAAGCCCAAGGAGATGTGCAGAGATGAAATATGGTTTAGACAAAACCAAATATCTAGAAAAGCGTGTGCAAGCTGTATGTAGACAAGCTCTGAATTTGACAGGAAAACATTTTCTCTTTTGGTTTCCACAGCTGTTTTCCTAGACCTACCATGCTGAAAATCTTAAATTAAACTGTGAACTGGGGCTATACTAAATAAAAAGGCTTTTTCTTAGGGTAGTGTGTTGGCAATCCTATGACACTGGTAGAAGAAATGGGGCATAAAAGGCTTTGCCCAGAGCCTGATCTACTTGTGTTATTGACCCGATGCTGCAGGTCAGCTGGTTGTGGGCTGATATTCAACACAGACAGAATTTCTGGTCTAAGGCATACGCCTCTGTGTTATGCTACCCCAAAGATTTTTCTTAGTGGCAAATGACATCTGGCCTTTTATTTTGTTGTTTCCCTTGATGGTAAAATTTTTATTTTTTTAATATTTCCTACAGATAGAGACCTGGAGTTTATTTATCTCTCAGGCTGTATAGTAGAAGATTTTGCAAGCACCCAACTAACCGATTGGCCTGAAAAATTAAGACAAAACAGCCACAGATATGCAAGAAATCTTTGTCTGTTGACTACGCAGCCTCAAACTTCACTTTCTTTAAGCTTTTCATTTTTTTAAAAGACAAATTATTTTTTGAGCATTCCATAGGTCAGGATTAAAGTCCAATTTTCATTCATATCACCTTCCTGTAGGATGTCCCTGTGATCCTCAAAGTGGTGACTTTCTAGGCTAAAGGGAAATCTAGAGTGTTGACAGTGCTTAAAAATGTCTCTTATAGCTTACTTGGAGTGTGGACAGAATCAGGCATCTTTCTACCCACCATATCCTAGTGTTAACCATAACGCACAGCACAAAATTGCTGGCATAGAGCAGATACAGCATTTGCAGTCAAAATGTCCAGCAGCAGAGTTTTCTTACTTGTTTCTGTTTGCAGTTCATTCATTAGGATCTTTGCACAGATGGGAGAAAATTAAACAATAAAGCCTGAAGAATGTAAATATGCTAAGGGCAAATAGAAACCTGCAGAGACCTATAAAGGGAAATCACTACATCCTCAGTCTCCATTTTATCAATGGTTTGTTTACTATACAAACATAGGAGAGGCAGAGGTGATAGGGCATTTGCTCAGGAATTATTTAGCACCATCTGGCATCTTGAGGTAATTAGTCTGCACTGTACCTCCTTTGGAAACCATAGCAACTCTACAATAACTTAATTATGTACTCTGATGATAGCATAATAAGTAATAAGTGCCACTGTTGTAATATACTAATTAATGCATTCTCAACTGCCCAACTGCTCCATACGAATTCACTGTTTATTATTGGTTTCTTGGTAAGAAGTGTTTGCAAAACAGAAAAAGAAAAAGATTCAAAAAGAGCATAATTTTGAATGACATCAGCCCTAGACTGATCAGGGAGGAGCTGGTACAAGATTCAATTGATTAAAGATTACAGGAATCTAATGAATGTCAGTCAACGCAGTTGTAAGTGGAGTAAATTAGTTTTGTCAAGCAAGTCTAACTGCACCCTTTAAGAGCAGAAGTTTTGTTGATTGAACAGATGTAATCCCCTCAGCTCTGTAAGGTATTTTACTTCTTGTGACATGACAAAATATGACCACAAATCATTATTACTCAATATGGATAAAATATATAGTAAAAAGATTTAAAAACAGCTAACAAATCTAATTTAAAAAAAAAAAAAAAAAAAAAAAAAAAAAAACACAAAAAAAAAAGCCTTAAAATCACAGCTCAGCTCAGCTGAATGCAGTTTTTTACATCTAGAATAAATAAATAAATAAATAAATAATACAAACTATGCACCCAAAAGAATCAGAAAGGTAACGAAAAAATATTTCTGAACAATACTAAATTCAGAAATTCATCTAGACTGTTGGATGAGTATAAGTATAGTGGATCTGGTATTGATAAACACAGTGTTAAAGTATGGTAATAAAGTTCATATGCAAGTTTGTGTACAGTGCAGGAAAGAAGGAAAGAACTGATTCAGAACAGGAGGAAATGCTCTAGAACAGAAGAATGTGGACAAGCTTCAGCACTGGCCAGGGTACCAGTCAGTGTTTGCTAAGTTAGCACTGGGAAGTCATACAACTGCACAGTGAAACAAGCCCAGGTGAGGGTCGAGGGTTATTTTCTCTCTGTGTCTTCCTACCCAGGTTTTGTGCTAGAACCCCAGCAGAAGGTTGCCCTACATCATGAGCACATGCCAGCTTGCTCAAATATAACCCAGGGAGCACTAACCAGGCACATCACCACATTATTTCAAAGTGACAATATTCTGCTGAGCTGTTGGAAAGTAAGGTGGTGAGGTAACTTGTTAAAGACACCATGGGATATGAGAAATTGAAGTCAAATGCAAATTAATGTCCCAAAATCAAGTTGAATACCTTTCAGGATCACCCAAGTGACTGGACTTAGTACAGGTGTAGACAAAAGAAACATAATGGCTTGAATGGTGTCTGATGCATTCAGGATGTTAAAACAAGTGATCATGTGTCCCTGCATCACTGAAGATGGACATATGATTTCATAAAAACATAGTCCCCCCATTCCCAATCTGCGATGACCACCTGTCACACTGGAAAAATGTCAGTGTGATCACTGAGTCTTGGAACAAAAGTTATAATTATTGCTTTTGCATCAAGCCTGAATTTAATATTTTCAGACATATTTTTATATCATATATTGATCAGTAAATAGTCCCAGTAAAACATGAATTTCTCAGTAATGGCAAAGAGAATTCTGAAATGTATAGAGGAAACAAATTTATCCAGCAGAACGTTATTTCATGAGAGTTAAATAAGAATTCTATTGTCATGGGTTAAGAATACAAAGACAAATATCTTGTTACTGTCAACTATTAATTTTGTAAAACAGCAGCACAAATCATCATATTTATGATGCTTTTCATCTCCCCAGACCTGTTGACCATGCTAGTTTTGACCAAGTGTATTCTTCCTCATTCATTTATGACTGCATGGTTTTCCCATCTCCCTCCTAAGGAACGTATGTTACAAAATGCAGCGCAAGTAAATACATATATATTCAAAGCAGTGGCTGAAATATTTTGCAATGTTGTTATTACAATACCCAGTCCCATCAATGCTGAGGCCCAGAATGTGCCTCAGTCCCTCAAAATAGTTCTAGGTTGCTTTTAAAGCAATATAGTGAGTTATGAACAGATTTAGAACAAAGATATTAGAAATACTATCATAGTCACTACAAAAAAAAAAAAAAATGTGGATCAAAAATGTAATGACATTAAAATATATTGACATACCAAAAAAAAATCTTTTAGCCAAACATATACACGGGGCTTTCAGAGAGAACAAATAATTACAAGATGATCAGGAATTATGCTTGTATCAATCATGATTCATATTTGACTCATACGGTAAGTGAAATTAATTTGAGTCACATGCATAAGTGCAAATACTTTTTTTCCTGTAGGAAACTAAGAGTTGTTTGGACTGATTGATCATGATCATTCCCAAATACCTGGGGAAAAGTAATAACCCAAAAGGCCTAATTCAACTCTATTCAAGCTTGTTGAAAGAAGCAGGAAAGTTATTGAGCAGTTTTTTTTTCCCCTTTCTTCTGTAGCCAGTCTTCCCTGTAGATATCTGTCAGATCATTTCTGTGTTGTTGAATTTTGCCATGGAATTGGCAAAGGTCTCTTAAGATTTCAAATTATTTTTTTTCGGTAGCAATTGCAATACATGTCTTCTGCCACAGGAGGGCACACATCCCAGTAAATAAACACGTTGAAGTGGTGACTCCATCACAAACACTCTTCACCAATTTTTCTGGTTAGGATGACCTTGACGGGACTAGAAGCTTGGGGTACTTTATGAAGTCAGCAATATCTAAACCCCACCAGCTCTGTGTTAGTAGCACAAACAGATCAATCACAGCACTGCAGCTCTTAGGTGAAAACAACATCTTGCCATTGAGGAAGTGACCATGATTATTTGACAGCCTCAAACAAAAATCTATACCTCTACATTCACTTCTGTGAAGAGCAGATAGATGAGAGTGTAACAATTTCATGCAAGAAAGGCAGTAGATTTTTTTTATTATTATTATTTTTTGATATCTACACTTTCAAATACTGAACAAGCTAAAGGGCTATTGTTACCTACAATAATAGGTAACAATACCTGTTACCTATTTCAGCCCAGAGTTAACAAACCACCTTTCCAATACATGCTATAGATCTGTGTAGCTGATGGCACAATTCAATAATGTATGTATTTTTCCCAGTTCTCTTGTATAAGCATACTGCATTGTTCATTTTCAGATATACTGGCAGTTAAGCATAAAAATAACAGTAGCTGTGTCTATGTAATGTGTGGAGTGGGAGGGAAAGGGGGACTTTGAAACAATTTCAGAATTAATAATGGTGTGCTATTCTAAGCACTGCTATTTTATACTGATTTCACAGAAAGTTCAAATTTGTTTAAATGCTTTTTGTCAGATGAACAATGCTAGCTGCACAAAGTATCTCATGTTCTTCTCAGGAGGAGGGAAGGGGATTGCTCCATTTCACTTCCTTTCCCCTTCTTTCCCAACCCTCTCCTGTCCTTCCTTCTTCCTCCATTTCTGTGTCTTCTGTGTCATGTGAGAGATAACTGCTACCTTCACAAACTCAATAGCACTAAGATAATAGCCGGCACTCTAGTAATCACCTGAGCAACCAGCTGTGACTTTGTTCTCACCAGGGATTTCTGGTTATGTGCTAGGAGTTTGTTCCCAATGAAGCCCAGCCTGAACAATAGATCTCACCCCTAAGTGTCTAAGTGAGATACTTCATCAGCTTGACCTGACAGCAATCATCAGTCATGACACAGAAAATATTTCAGACTATTTACTGGTTAGACAGGTTGAGGTCTCCCCCATGATTCCAGTTAATCCACAGCATCAGTTAGGTAAATTTAGCTTCATTTCCAAGAATAGAGAGATGCAGGTTGTCCTGTCTCAGATTGTTCCAGGCAGCTTGAAAACAAATCTAGTAGATCTAAAATATAAGATACAACTTTGTTGGGATATTTCCCATTAAAGATGCAGCTACCCAGAGACCATCAAGATAAAATAAGTAGTTAGACCTTAGATTTCTTGGCAGAAATTCAATTCAATTCATCCGTAAGATGCCACATTCCCAGCCTGCTTTCATTGTCTCTTTCTCTGGTCCAGATATAATGTGAGCCAACAAACTGATCTTGTTTTCTTCTTTCCAGTCTGACACAACAGATACCATAGCATGCTCCATTGAGAAATGCTATTTAAAATATGCAGAAGAGGATTTCTGAAAGCTTTTTTGCTGGTTAAAAGTAAACATAAGGAACTGCAGCTATCACCATGAACAAGAAAGTGAGAAAGCATCAAAATTTCACTTCTTCTTGTCAACATGTCTTTTCTCTCCAGTTTGTGTTTAATCACATTGCTAAAATGAATGCTCTTAAGCCTTGTTTACTCAGCTTTTGTAAATTCAGTGTCCTCTCAGCAATGAGAGAGTAAAGGTTTGAATGTGTAATGAGAACAATATCTTTTTTTATTAATTACCTAATTAAAGCTAATAGCTCTGTAATTCCTATGATATATACAGCTATGTAGCTGTTACAAATTGATTTTCTTTGTGCCATTTGCTAATCACTTACCTCTCTTCAGGGGCTGCTGACATGATAGCATGTAGCTGAAAAAGAGAAAGGCAGCACCTGATAGAGAAAATACTCTTTTCAAGCAAGCTTATTTTTGTCCTACCATGTTTCAGATATTTTTTGTCATCTGAAATAAAGGAATTCAACTCCAAAATAAGTGGTTGCTCTTTAAAATTAACTGGAAACTCCAAAGAACACCAAAGAAAATAAAATAAATAAATAAATAAATAAATAATCATCATCATATTCTGTCTTTAACAAAGACATCTCATGTGGACCTGCAGGTGTGTAATGCCTGGAATTTCAGGGCTTTCACTTTGAGAACTCTCATGCTGCATGAGAGCTCCCTTAGAGAGCATGCTACTCTCTCTCTCCTCTTCATGCCTCCCACAAGTTAACATCTGCTAGCATTAGTTAATACCAGACAGCAGCAGTTGACATTCTCTAGAAAAGCACTAGCTTCTTAAAAATTTCTGCCTGGTGCTTCAGCAGTCTGCAGAGGTCTGCTTGCAAATAGAGCTAGCACTCACCTTCTCCTCTCCTCCCCAGATTTCAGTCCTACAATGTGCTTGCTGAGGTCCTACTACAGCCTCAGTAGGAATGTACCACATCTCTCACAGCTTCATCTAATGATGGCTTGTCCTCACCGCATACTTCTGTGGAGACGATGGTCCAGGCCAGGCACCAGGCTGTGCAATCTGCTGGGTTGTCTTGATGTAGACCAATGAGAAAATTCTGCCAGAGCACATTTCAAGGCTTCCTTCTAATCTCTGTTTTTGCTAGACTAAAATCACAAGTAATTTCCATAGCCCCATTAGGCAAGGTATTTCAGAAAGCACTGACAACCTATGCTATATGATTATTGTAATAATTATGTCTTTCATCGGGAAAGTATATGAAGAATTAATTCTAATTAAGTAGCTGATAGACAGAGTAAATCATTCATCAGTGCTAAAGTCCTGTAATAATTGTTCTGTTAGCATAAATGCTGAGGAAGAGAGTGTAATCAATGAAAACATTATTAAAGGTTTGTGTCACTGCTAGGAAACAAATTGGATAATTTCTTTTCTGCCTTTGTTTTCCTTACTTGCTTTTCCAATATTAGGCAGTAGTTGTCCTTGGCCAATGACTCACTCTACTGCAGCATCATTTGAAAAATAGGAGTGAAAGCAGTAAGTGCAACAATAGGAGAAAGAAGGAAAAGAGCAAAACAGATGAGCTATAGTCAGAATGTGACTGGTCTTCTCTGTTAAGAAAAGGGAAGAATTATTTTTTCTAGAAGGTGCCAAGCCAAATATAATGGACACGGCAAACTTATTATTCTATGGACTGTCGTCACACCTTCTGCATTTAATTCAAACCTTCAGATTTATAAAATGGCACATTATACCTAATTCTGGGATCAGGTACCCCTGAATTGTTTCAGTTCTGTTATTAAATTCTGCAAAAAGTAATTCAGATTTGAAAACTAATGGTAAAATCATTGTGATAAATATGGTTGTAATTACATATAGAACCACAACACAAGAAATTATAAATATTAATATAGGATTCATGTTAACTCAGAGCTATATATATATATATATTTGCTATCTATGTTAAACGGACAAAGTTCTTAGAGCCAAAACTCAAACCCTGTACAAAAGAGGGAACCAGAGAGCCCACGGATACATTACAGATGAGGAGATTCCCCATGAAGAAATGGTGGTTGAGCAACCCATCTCTTTCATAATTGTTGAGCCTTTAGACAGACCGGTTTAAAACTTGAGTTAAAACACCACTGAAGTTTTTTACTTTGTGAATTCTAGAGTTTTTGTAGTCCCCTTTTTTTTCTCCAGATAGAGAATCATAATCTAACTCCAGGAATGAAAGCTTTATTGAGATTCTCCTTGTGTCCTGAGACTGCGTATAAAGCCATAAAGTAACAGCTTAGCGGTTTAGAATTCAGTCAAGGATCCAGGTTTTATGTGCGTATGATATGAGATAATTAAAAACAAGCAAATAAACAAACAAACAAAAAAACTTTGTTGCTATATCCAGTGTGAATGAAATGGAGAAAACTTATCAGGCTATCTAATTTTAGAGAGAAAAAAAAAATACAAAAGGCAACAGCAACAAAAGTAAGAAGTAATGAAAAAAAATACATCAAGAACATTAAGGATTTAAAAGAATTTAAATTGCCAAGTTTACAAGGAAAGAGAGAAAGAGAGAAAGAAAGAGGGAAGGAAAGAGGGAAAGAAAGAGAGAAAGAAAGAGAGAAAGAGAGAAAGAAAGAGAGAAAGAAATAGAAAGAGAGAAAGAGAGAAAGAAAGAGAGAAAGAGAGAGAGAAAGAGAGAAAGAGAGAAAGAGAGAAAGAGAGAAAGAGAGAAAGAGAGAAAGAAAGAAAGAAAGAGAGAAAGAGAAAGAGAAAGAGAGAAAGAGAGAAAGAGAGAAAGAGAGAAAGAGAGAGAGAGAGAGAGAAAGAAAGAAAGAAAGAAAGAAAGAAAGAAAGAAAGAAAGAAAGAAAGAAAGAAAGAAAGAAAGAAAGAAAGAAAGAAAGAAAGAAAGAAAGAAAGAAAGAAAGAAAGAAAGAAAGAAAGAAAGAAAATGCTCATAAAGAAAAAAAAATGTAAGAATGTGGTAAGACTACTATAGGAGAAGTATTTGCTCAATATTTTTCCGATTCTGTAAGCATTTTTAGTTTATGACGACAGCAATAACTAAAAATACAGGAATTTAAATAGATATCTAGAATTTAAAAAATGGGAACTCAAGTAAAACCAAACTCAAGAAACAGCAAACCTGCAAACAAAATGTTTAGATTTTATGACACTGTTTCTCTGACAGGATACTTGTCAATATTATGTTTTTGTGGTACTGCAGTATCTAGTGCCACAGGAGACATAGAACATCCTGTAGTTACATTTTTCCACTACTGTGAATTGTACCCATCATCAAACTCATATATTCTTATCTGAAAAAAAAAAAAAAAAAGTATATATATATAAACCTAGATAGAATGCAAGGACCTGCTTGCTCAGACCTGCAAGTATAAACATAATTTTGGTCATTATGGGGAGTCCCACTGACTGCAAAAAGTATATGACACTCCCATCTGTCTTTGTAGAATCAAGGCTGAAAGTTGCCATAAAAAAAAAGATTTATGTGGCAACTGGAAGAAATGAAAAATTCTACAGTACACTTTTCTGATGTGAAATTGCAATAAAACAGCAGTACCTTTCTTTCCTTTCCTTTCAGTGAGTATACACTTTGCCATCACAAGTTATAAACCATCACTAATTCTGAGATAGTTTTTCAATTTTCAAATGTCTCATACACCATTAAGCAGGCTATCAGTTATCTGCAATACCTGGACATAGCTCAAGGTGGAACTCTTTTATTTTTTGGAACTCTTGACAGAAAAAAAAAAAATAGTAATGGTGATATATTTTGATAATATGAACAAAAATATCAATGTACATGATTCAGTAACATTTTCTTAAATTCCAAAACAATTTATTTCCCAAGAGGAAGAATGTAAACCCAGAGAAAAAGGATAAAACACCATTTTAATTCTTTTCTCTGACTTTATTTTTGCCTGTTTGTGGCCAAGTGGAATGATTCAGGAAAAAAAAAAAAAAAAAAAAAAAAAAAAAAAAAAAAAAAAGTTCTGATCCAATCCATGAAAACCAATGGAAATAGTCTCACTGATTTGATGACTATTGAATTCCACCATCTTCACACATGAGCCAGAGTAATTGTAGGTTAGTTCTATTGACATCAGCTTACTGACAAAAAATATATAGTTTTTCCCTTGAGAAATTCCACTGATACATTTTTTTTAAAGTTTCATTTAATAGAAGGCAGGATAATGTCAATATGACAGAGCTGAGGATGCAGCATGTGCCTTCTTGACACTCAGGACAAATGTTTTAAGTGTGATAATCTCTTTCATACAAATATTTCAGAGTTGCTGGCTCTCTGTTTCAACCTGTGGAAATAAGGTCAATGTACTGGAATTAAATTTCTGACATCAAAAGTCTTCTTAACTTCTTCCCTTACAATCCTAATATGAGATTAGAGAATGTTTGTTGTTCACAGCAATGCTACTTACTGCCTGTTTCAGTCACAGTGGGCAGGCAATGTTTCTTGCTGCTTCATAACAGAGAAGGTGAAGGTTTTGTCTTTCTTGTGGAAAATTTCTTGCTATATAAAGCAAAAATTAATGTATCACTGGAGACTATTTTGCGAGTGATTATGTTGACACAGAATCATTGATTGCCGTACCATTTCTTGGATGACCGCAAAACTTTTCAGTTTACAAAGTATGTAAATAAAAGTGTACTTAAAAAAATGCATTGTGAATTTGAATACAATCTGAATTCTGATTTGGTTTCAAAGTTGTGATCTTTGGAATCTTTCATCTCTTTTCTTTCTTGGAGTGAGCCCTGGTGGACAGAAATCACTGAGTATGTCTCCCCTCCATAAGAGAAAGCAGCATAATCATAGAATCATAGAATATCCCGGGTTGGAAGAGACCCTTAAGGATCATCAAGTCCAACTCCTGGCACCACAAAGGTCTACCCAAAATTTTAGACCATGTGACTAAGTGCACAGTCCAAATGCTTCTTAAACTCTGGCAGGCTCGGTGCAGTGACAACTTCCCTGGGGAACCTGTTCCTGTGTGCGACCACCCTCTCTGTGAAGAACCTCTTCCTGATGTCTAGCCTGAACCTCCCCTGCCTCAGCTTGACACCATTCCCGCGGGTCCTATGTGATTAATGAATAAGGTGTGCGTGTGTTTAAATACAGGAAAATTCAAAGCCACTGCTCACAGTGAAAGTGTGTGTTCCACACAGAAGCTCAAATTGAAAAACAGTTCTTCATCTGCAGTACTTCCATGGTCAAGAGAAAAATTATTTGATCTTTTTTTCTGCTGTTACTCTTTGGTGGATGTTCTGGAGACGAATTCTGAGTTCAGAAAGAATTGGGGCAATGATCTTTCTTTCAAGCCCTTGATGGATATACAAAGCTTTCACATGCCACCAAATTAAGGACAGGCTTTTATGATAATAACCAAAGGCAGGGATGATTCAAAAGCACAAATTCAGGAAAAAGATGACTCTTCATAACAATAACCCATAAGTTCTCTAGCTACTGCTTCCCTCACTAAGCACTATGAAGTAAGATCTACAAGATTTTCCCCCAAGAAAACAATTACCTAGTTATCTACCTATGGGATTGTTGCTGCTCTTCCTCTAGACATTGACCTACAAGAATCTCTTTTCTAAAGATTCTTAAGTTTGGAATGAGACACCTTAAAATACTGCGATAACAATTTTTGCTTATAACTACTATATACTTTTTTTTTTTTTTTTTTTTGAAGGAGGAGGTAGTAGTAGTGGTAATAGTTATGTCAGTGGTAGTAGTTATAGCTTTGCTTTTAAAGCATGCCTGTTCTGCTCATAGATGTCAGTTTACCTTTAAGCAAATTTACCTGCTTCCTGAATGTTCCTTGCAGCTTAGTGTGGAGTCATCTAATGTGGGATCCCTATGGGATCCCTAGGCCAGTTTTCACATTATCATTTGCCCATCTTCATTGTCTACAAAAGTGGTAGGAGAACGCTGTACAAGTTTGTCTATGGCATAGAAGATATGAGCCACAAAAGAGCAGTAGGAAATGAAATTATAATTTAAAAACAAAACAAAACAACAAAAAACAGTTGGGTTTTCTACAAGAATGTGTTCTGTGTCTTGAAGTGAAAAACACAGCAGGTTTCTCTCATATGCTTTTAAGTTGTTCATCTTGATATTTTTACCTAGTAGGAGACTGCCTTAGAGTGAGCATTATAGTCATTTTCAGATGATTTCATCTCATCTTGCAACATTTTTTTCATTGTTCCAGAAGCAGTGAATCTTCTCTGTCTTTGCCACATATTCAGATCTTTATCTCCTCTTTTCTCATGACTGTGCTTTTTTTCCAACCATCTTTAAATATGTTATTTTATAATCATTCTTCTTTTTCTTAGACTCTTATTCTAGCGGTCAGCATCTCAAGCCAATGAGAGAATTGTCCAATTCTCTCCAATTCACACTAATTAAGGGTGAAATACAGCCAGGAAAAAGAAGAGGATCAGAGAATGAAAATTCAACTAAAACTACAAAAATTATGAGGGCAAAAAGGGAAATTAAGGAAGAAAAGGCCCAGAAAAAAAAAAAAAAAAAAAAAGAGAGAGAGAGAGAGAGAGAGAGAGACAGAAAAAAAGAAAGTTCGTTGAAGTTAAAAAGGATTACAAGAGTCAATTTAAATCCTCAGAAGCTCACTGACATATGCCGACATCACCCTTCTGGGAACAGCACTGGAGCTGTGTGATAAAAAAAATTTACAGTTTAAGGATCTTAAAATGGCAGCAGATCGGGGGCAAAACCATGATGATAATTTACACACAGGGTGAAAACAAGTCCTGGAAAATCAAGAGAGACAATCCCTGTTTATTTGGAGAAACAAAGCTTGTGATTCACTATATGAAAAGTAGAAGTGGTGGGCCAGGGCTCAGCAATAAATCATATATCTAGAAACACTGTGCTAACATATGGAAAAGCAGACCTGGGGAAAGTAGTGAGATAATGAATTATGCATAAGCTTTCTGTAATATTATAAGCATTTAAAAAAAAAAAAAAAAAGTATAGTAATGAATATGCAAGTAACTTCCTACTGAGATGTGTGTTGTAAAGTCCACTTAACAGCCTGATGTAACTGAAACCCTGCCTTTCACCTCAGTGAGCCCAGGGCCTATGCAGGGCCTTAGCTCAGGAGGAGACATGCTGCCCCATGCAAAAGAAAGTGCAAGTATGAGACTGCTGGTAAGCATCCCTGTAATACTCCCCATCCTCTTTACCCATACCCAATATCCTGGCAGTGCATCCCTGAAATCTTCACTAGGCTGAATTCTGCAACATAGATATATACATACATACATGTATATGTGTATTTTTACATATATACACAAGGAGCATGCATATATTTACACATATTTTAAATTGTTACTATGACTGAAAAAAACCTTGGAGCATATCTCTACCCATGGACTTTAAGTCAGTGGAAGGTCTGTACAAAGAGCTTCATACAGGATCAAGATGTAAGAGTATGATTTGTAGGAACTATGTGCATCCAAATATGTCATTTCAGATATTTAGGTATAGATTTTGCAACTTAAATATTCTCCCATTCAGGAAAAACAAATAAATAAATAAATGACTTTAATTTTCATTCTCTGCTAAATATACATAGCCTAACCACTTCTGAAAGATGCTTTATAGTCAAACATGTTAGGTGTGTGTCAGGTAGGAACATAGCAGCAAAGTGTCTCCCATCTAGAAAAGAGAACAGAAAACATGGGAGTTGCAATCACAGATATTAAGAGAATACATGCTCTGCAGGCACATAGGCATTCAGAAAAAAAAATCACTGGGTTTTTACTGAAATCTCTCCCTTTTCATGTGTACATACACTCCTGGCATCATCAGCCATGTTGTATTACATATAGGTACAATATAAAGGAGAAACAAGATTAATATCTCTGCTGAAATTATGAATATTTTTGGTTAAATCTGTGCCATTTGAATTCATGAGTCACTCTTATGTGTAGCTGAGATTTAAGGAACTACATTTAAATCAAAGACAGTAAAATTACAATATTTTGACACAGATAAATGGTTAGTGTTCAAAGTTTTCTACTTCAATAGCACCACACTTTTTTAATATGTTAAAATTAGCCACCAACTGTTATTAAAAATTATTCAGTGGTTTTTATGGCCTGATTTTGTCCCCACTAAACAAAAAGAAATTTAAACATAAATCTACTTCAAATAAACCCCTTAAACAGAAATTAAATCTCCTTAAAACCCTTACTGCATGTTTTATTTCCATTAAACTTCTCCCCTAAAACTTCAGCATAATGGTGATGAGTACTGGCTGGGATCAAATCTTCCCCATCCTTTCCATGCTTACATGTCTGTGGCACTATATCCAACTCTTTTCCACCTTATCTCAGAATTGGCCAACATCTGGCAATTCCTCTGACACCCCAATTACAAACTATCTTATTGTTTATTCCAATGATTTTCCAGATACAGGTAAATCAACCCTATCATTTCTCTCCTCTTTTCTCTCTTCCCAGTATCTAAAAACCCAGAGTCCAAGTAGTACTTGGACTTGCAGTACAAGTAGTACTGCAGATGGCTAGTTTCCAAGGCAGTTATCTTCCTAGTTAAACAGAAATGTGGGTGATGAATATAGGTCAGCAAAGCCTCTATTCTCTGAGCAGGTTGAGCCTTGTGGAAGATAAGGTTTAGTAGACCTTTAGTTTTCCATGATAGAATGAGGAATGCAGCCTCACTGCATGCTCCTACCTGGATCTCAGGTGGGCACAATGTCTGTGGGGGGTGAAAAAAAAAAAAAAAAAAAAAAAGATGCAAACTAGTATAAGTCAGTATTACAGGCAGATGCCTAATAAATAGCCACCAGTTCACAGACTGAAGTAGTGATGAAAACACTCCAAGAAATTTCATCCTAACTTGACCTTGCTAATGAATATTTTGAAGTATGTGTCTATGTCAAAAAGACAATTTCATTACAATTTGTCTGAAAAGCATATCCTATTCTCATTGAGTTTATTTGTCCAAAATTATACCTCCTGGTCATTAAACTACAACAGGCAGCTTCTATTAATAACAGTATCAGTCTGTAGAAGCAATTCAGGTCTCTCCACTCCTCCTCATGGCTGATTTCTACTCCTTGTGCCTGTTCAGATAATTTGGTCTACAACCTGCCTCCCGTCACCCCTCTTCATAATAAACTGTGCATTGTTCCTGTGTGGCTCAGCCATCTTGCTCAATGTTAGTTGATGTAATCAGTAAAAACTGATCCAGGAAGAAAGGAGAAAGCGAGTATATTCACTGTTCAAGAAATATTATATATATAATAAAATAAATAAATAAATAAAGTCATTAGTTTGCACCTGTATCAGTTAATAGTAGGTGGATGGGTTGTATGGCAGCCCTGGCATAAAGTCCAGACAGAAATGGTATACTGATCTGGGGGGTTTTGTTTGTTTTTGTCATCTACTGCAGCTTTGCCAAAGACCTCCTGCAATACAAAAGCATTGTCTCTGGTTTTGACCCCACTCCCTACTGTATAATTAAAGGCACTGGAAAATTGATAATCTGTTAATGAAGGAGTTGTGAGGCCAGGAGATACAGACACGGGTCCTGCAGAATAGAGAACTGACTCAGCAGGACTGGCACTAGTAGCAGAGATTAGAGACAGGAGTGAGAAATAGTTCTTTCTCAGCAGCCACCCTCTCAGCATCAGTAGTTTCTAGCTTATGAGCCCCAAGAGAGAGAGATGGATCGACAGGAGCTGCAAGAGCTATTTGTCAGAACCATTAGGTCTGATCCTGAACCTTCCCCTGCTCTTTGCCATTTACTGCAAAGGCTGTATGACAGAAGTCCTAGGAGATCCTAGCTGGTTTATGGGAAGGTAGGGATGGAGATACCACACTGGCCTGTCCCTCAGCTCTCAGGCTCCTGGGAGGTGCTGGGCATGACTGGAAACTTCTCCTGGACAGGTAAGAGAGCAGGATTCAGCTGAGCATCTAGTCAGTAGCTGGGCTTGGACACACAATGAAAGTTTTCAAGGCATATTTCCAAGCTCTCCTGGGCCTAACAGAGGTTCTCACATTTGTCTCTTGTCCTGATTCTTTTAGATGGTCTTTATTTTTCTGCCCTGGAAGAAAAAAAAAAAAAAAAAAAAAAGGCCATTTCTTAAACCTGTTTTCCCAGAGGCACCATCATATTGGCTGCTGAGCTCAGCTCTATCCTCTGGTGGATTCCCTAGAACCGGCACAGGGCAACCCTTTGTTCTGCCCTGTCAGAGACCACCCCTGCAGCCCCCCATCGCCAACACCTGGACACCTACACCCAGTGCACCTGGGCTTGGCAAGCTCATAGTATGGTACCAGAAACAGCCAGAGCTGCCTCAGGTGGCATAATGGTATTTGTCAAATGGATGTTCTCTGCAGGACCTCAAGAAACCTGACACGTACGGCACAGAAAAGGCACAGATTGTTTTGTTTTCAACTTTTCAGATATCTCTGTTCACAGAGTACGTGACAGGACATAAAGCCTATTCAAAACTCTCCAAAGAAAAAGGTGTTTTGCTTCTACAGCTGGTCTGGGTACACACATTGACAAGCAGAGGCAGAGAGTCTTAGGAAATGAATTAACAGGTTCCCCCAGCATAGCATAAAAGAGGTTTACACAGTGGATGTTAAAAGTGAAACCAACAGCATGTAACAGAATGTCTAGAGAGTTGCCTGCATCTAAGAAGATAAAGAAGATATTTGTAGCATTTTCTTTACCCACGATGCCTTATTTTTCTTTTTTTTTTTTTCTTTCTTTTTTTTTTTTAACCTTCAGTGTCTACCTGGAGAAATCACTTTTAACTTTCCTTCTAGCACCTTAGAAAAACCCATCCCTGCTTCTCTCAGGCAGGCAGAGAAGCCTTTGTCATTGTGACCACAAAAACTGGTATGTAAAAGATCTCAAAATCACACCACACAGCATTATTTCACAGTCTAGACTCACCACTTTCGCACCAATTCAAGAGAGGTTACACGAGTTATATAAAGCTCTTCATTATAAGAAGATAAGTCTTACCAGAGTTTCATAATAAAGCATAATGGAATATACTGATGTTTGGGGAAAAAAAAAATAGTTTCCATAGCAATAGGAAAAATGCGAATAGTTTTCAACATCATTCTTTCTTTCCTTTATCGTTACTTCTAGTTGTAAAATACGTGAAGGAGGAACAGCTAAGGTGCCTCTACTCCCAAAAGAGACACAAGAATCCATCATTCGAACACATCGTCTGTCAAGGGCTGGTTTCTAGGACACGGGATTGGTTTGGCTTTAAATATTGCCTCAAGCAGTTCACAGGTGGCAAGGGACACATATAGCAAGAAGAGCAAAGCAAATGCCAATCTTCCTTAGACCAGCAGTACTGAAGAAAAAAAAAAAAAATCCAGTTTAATATTGTCTCCATATTGAAATGCTCCAAAGGCTCATTCTATTGTAGACATCAATCACACAGAGCCTCCTGCTACCATGGTTAAAAACCCACTACCTTGAAGTCTCTGTGAAGCTCTCCCAGGTATTGGTTGAAAGTAGTTTGGGACCATTCACTCCCTTTGTACAGCTGTGCAAGGCAGAGTCATCAGCATCCAGGCATCCCAGAAGAGGTGAAGAGAGAGAGCTGCAAAGCAGCACCTTCCCCAATCTCCAGCAGGCAGTTCCTACTCTACCATTAAGGCTCCAGCACCAGTCCAGCTGCTGGATGAAATTTATAAGATCGTGGGGCTTCTGGTAGGTACCTGGCCTGAGAAATTTTGGGGGCAGCCAGCCTTACATCACCAGAAAAGGATGCTGAACCCCCCAAATCGTCTTTAGGCAGTCCCAGTCACTTTACAGGGTGTTCTCAGGAACATGCAACCCACTGGCTGCACAGAACGATGGGACTGTGGAGGGGATGAAAAACTTGATTGACTAGAAGCTGGGAGAGGCTGTTTGCCACATGGTCTGTAGAAAAGGCCAGCTTTACTTAATGCTTGGCCATGATGTAGAGATACTTATGTAATTAACCTCTGAAGTTATAAAACCTTTGGAAGGATTTTTATTTCAGTAAAAACATACTGAGTTTTCTTCCTAGGTTGAGCTAAGAGGGTAATTATGTTTCCTATCATGTATTGATGCTGCTGTGATTTTAAGTGCATTATGCTACATCAGTATCTTCTAAGTATAAGCTAGTGCAGATCATTGGTATTTGTTTTTTCTTGTCTTCTTGAGAATTGCCTTTCTCTACTTTTTCCCTTTTTATTTAACCAATTTTCATTGCCCCTTTGCTCTCTTTAAAATGGTACATAATTACTTAAGGTCTGGGATCCAGCAGAATACTTAATCAGTTACTAATGTATGAGAGTTACACATTTACTAGATGGTAGTATAAAATTTAAAAATGCCACTTGGCTGGCTTCTGTTGCTAATTCTTCAATAATAATCAGGCATAAATTGTGCTACATTCTGCCATAGATGCTGATGAAACATCTGAACAGCTGTGGGCAAGTTATGGAGAAAACCCACTTGTTTAAGGATTCCTTTCCTCTGAGCATGCCACAGTGCACACAGCTTGGACAGGAAATCTGAATATATGCAGAGCAGACAGAGCTGGTAACATCATCCATTGTCAGGCACATGGCAGTTTCCATTGCAAGATCTTATTTTGGTTGCTTGTATCTCTCTCTTAACTATTTGGACTAAAATCTTCTATGCCAGATTGTCTGCCTCGGGCTGAGTTTTATTGGAAGCAATGCAGAGGAAAAATGCTCTACTGTGTCTGAGAATAGAGCTGGTGGAGGAGGGAATGCACAGCTTTTTCCACATTAATGAAGCAGTTCAATTAACTAGACAGGAATCTGCTTGCCATTGTTTTTTGCAGCCATTGAGAGGTGCTGCAGCTGATCAAGGGGTTGGATCTGAGTGAGAATGGGGAAAAAAAAAAAAAAAAAAAAAAAAAAAAACAAGGATGGTGGAAGATACAGTGGTTAGCAGTGCTTGAATAAAGCAAGGTTCAGGTTTCTGCTTTGGTTTCGGGAAGACTATCCCCAGCTAAAAGAGGAGGATGAGAGAAATTGATGTCTCAAAACAGAGGAGGAGAGAGTATGGGGATGAGACAGAAAGAACCTACACTTGATGGGGAGAGAGGGCAAAGGGGCAGAGAGGAGCAAACTCCTGGGCTTGCACAAGGCAGCACTTCCTTTTTAGAGCCTGTTGGAGCCAGAGATCACCAGATTCCCCAGCCTTCATCTGTTAGCAGAAGCTCATCTTGTTCTCTTCAAATGGCTGCTCAGCAAGCAAAGTGACAAGCTGTTGTCTCACCCAGCAACAGTCAAGAGATTTGTGTGTTTGATCTAAAATGTTCAATACATAGATTCAACATGATTTTTCTATGGCAGTGTTGGTTGCCTCAGTTCTCAGAGAAATTAAATCTAGGAAATATGTAGGGGGGCGGGAATCATACAAATAGTTGCAGAGTCAATGACATCAAAGTTATAGAAAACTAGATTAAAAAATGACTTTATTTCCTACTACATCTCACATGGGATGGCTCCATTACACTTCTCTCAGCTTTTAGCTGCCAAATTCCGCTTACATGCTTTGAGTAGAGAGAAACCTCAAGTGATGGTCTCGAATGGGCAGAGGAACTGAGAGGAATGGCCTGAGCCACCCTCCTAGCATCGGGCTTTGTCAGTCCTTTCTGCTTCCTCAAAAGTAAGGGGAGATTTGGTCTGGCATCTGCTGTTTAAGACTAAGCAGTCGGCAACCTTACTGTTAACTGTATGTGTGTATATATATTTTACCATTGCTATTAATTTTAATCTTCCCTTTTAAGCTCTTCCAACAGAAACAGATTTCTTTGAACAGATGTTTTATTTCCTACCTTTACAATTTTTCAGAGCAGCGGGCAGTGAAGCACTAGAGCCTTCTCTTACTCACCATCTGACATGGAGGATATATTTACAAATCACATTTTACAGGAGGCTTCCAGGCTCTAAACACCTGTAAGCAAAGTAATGAATCACAAGACATATTACTGTGTGCACAGGAAGCAACTAAAATCACAACCCCTGAAGAAAGTAACTAAAAAAAATAAACATTTCTGTGGTGGGGTGGGAAGTGATGGAGAGGCAGGAAACTCTAATTTCTGAAACTGTTTCAAGCTCACGCTGAGGTATTTCAAGTGTTGAGAGGAAAACAGGCAGCAATGCTACCTCCATAGGTGAAATCTTTCATCAAACAAAGGATGCTAGGCAGAGGCTAGCCACTTCATCAGGCTTCAGGTTCAATGTGTTCTTCCCCAGCTCTAAAGGAAATGTGTTCTGCAGTCACATTGGATAGAAAAAAAAAAAAAAAAAAGAGAGAGAGAGAGAAAAAGGAAAAATAAAAATAGAGAGCAAAGGAAAAAGAAAAGAAAAAAAAAAAGAGAGAGAAAAAGAAAAAGAAAGAAGGGGTTTATTTTTAGTGATAACCATTTGAACCATAGTCAAATCTCCCGCAATTCACAGGCTTGTGTCCAAGACCTAGGCCCTGGGCAGGTGGAGATGCCATGTCTCCAAGGTGGCATGTTAGCCAGAGAGGAGGGACGAGCCATCTGGCACTAGGAGAGCAGCCTCGGAGGAAGGGAGCCACTGCTTTTTCAGATACCAGGATGAAGGACTGGAGGAGGGGAAAAAGCATTGACTAGCCAGCCAGTTCATATCTAAATGCCTGCTGTTCCCTTTCATCAGATGGATGATCAGACTTAAAGTCAAAAGCAGTTTTCTTGGATATTTTTCTTCCCTAATCAAACAGTGGATTTCAGGACAGCCTGAACAAATGAATTCTAACAAAGAAGACAGGCAAGGCCATTTAGGGAGTATTAGTATTGGCTTTTTGTGCATCCTTCATGTCAGACCTACCTCTCCAAGACTTGCTGTCTATACCCCTTTAGCTCCATGTGCAGCCAGGTCTGCACTATTGAAATGTGCAGTCAGGGGTGTGACTCAGACCTAGTGATCTTATCAGAGATTTAACAATACAAATACATTAGGAGGACACAGATTTCAGGGCATATCAACAGTCACCTGGAGCACTGCACAAGTCTTGACATAAATGATGTTCATACAAGTGAAATAGCGTGAGAGCTAAAAATCAGCTAACGGTAAAATGGAGAAATACAATGGAATACCACAAATAGAATCCATCTCTACATTGGGCATATTTCTCTTTAATGAAGAGAAGAGAAGATCATTTCCAGAAGCTGCAGGAGGAAACAATAGTAAGAGTCTACCAGACAATCTGTGACACAAAAGCCTGGAGTGGAATGATAACTGGAGAAAAGCACTATATTCCATTTAAATGAAGTATTTATTTTTCCACCAGAACCCACGCAGCCATGATAAGCTGCAGATAGGATTTTGCAGATCTATCCTTATGATGGATAGTTAATGAATGGAATGCATCTTTTTTTTTTTTTTAAAAAAAAAAAAAAAAAAAAAACCTGCCTTACTTTATTATTTTAGGTTGAAGCCTAGACATCCCTGGCTAGGCTCCTATGTAGGACTCTCCGTGCTACATAGGCAGCATCTCTGGGGTGTGAGATGGCACATGGCAATAAACTCATGCAGGAATGCAAGTAATTCTGGTAACAGAGAAAGCGCTTCCTGGAGCTCATTGCTATACTGGGACTGCAGTTGTTTTGTAGTTTTATAGGAAGATTAATTCCTCCACTGCAATTTCCAGCAGATTCCCTGGAAAAAAAAAAAAAAATCAGTTGCTTGAGCCATGGGTGACAGAGAGATTTCACTCTTAAATAGCAATATCTGACCTAGAAACCTCTCAGAAAGGAATGGTGAACTGAAGTGGGAAAGGTATTTTTTACAAAGCAATGTAACTGCTATGATGTGCACAAGTGTTTTCCATACTCTCCAAGCCCACAGTGAAAAACAGTCCTCTAAGAGGCAAGAAACAGCAGTAGCAAGGCACGGCACTGATCTTAAGTGCACTATTGTGTGTTTATCCAAAGTGGCGAAGTGTTTTACCATGCAGCAGAACACCCAAGGCTTCTGTTTCTCAACCACACAAATGACAAACATGGTGAGAGGCCCAAACGAACCTGCTGAAATTTAAGTAAGCACAATATTGTAATGATTTAAATTGACAATGAGACTATCTGTAGCAGTCTTTCATAGAATCATAGAATCACTGAATCAGGTTTAAAAAAACAAAAAATCAAGATCATCAAGTTTAACCACAAAAAAAAAACATTATTTTTTTCTTAAGCACACTTAGTACACTAATTAACAAGCACAATCGAGATATTATTTTTTTGTGAGTGAAGTTCCTTTCAACAGATATTTCCAAGCTGCAGAGAGAGATGGTTAACTATGTTTTCATTCCTTCTTTGTTTTGCTGTTAAGCATAAGAGGACACAGC
This sequence comes from Aythya fuligula, assembly GCF_009819795.1. Taxonomy (NCBI): domain Eukaryota; kingdom Metazoa; phylum Chordata; class Aves; order Anseriformes; family Anatidae; genus Aythya; species Aythya fuligula. The sequence continues at coordinate 51,786,626 of NC_045562.1, forward strand.
AGATGAAAACAGAGAAGGAAATAAAATAAACATGTGTGTGTGTGTTAGTAGAGAGCATACTTTTTGTTTTTTACCCAATAAGAGTTTTAAAAGAAAAATGCATTATTTTCTAATGTTATTACATCTAATCTTTTCTTGTGGTTATCAAGGGGATATTCTGAATTATGCATAAGAGGAAAACCATTCACTGGAAATTGGAAATAGAAGCATTTCTCTGAATGTGGTCCACACTTTGAAAATCCAGAACTTTATGCTACATAATGTAATGAATAATCTTTGTCAGTGCTGAATTAGTGGTACCCATATTAATTACAGTGGGCTACACCATAGATTTGCTCTGAAAGTTGGTGACCAGATTATTTTCTCTGCAGCTGCTCAAAAAGAATAACATAATGAATCACAACATATTGCTTTTTCTCTCCTATTTTTTTGGCATATGAGAAAAAAAAAAAAAAACGAGAGAGGAAATAAAAGCTCTTTCAACTCTTTCCTAACCAGTGTACACCAAATAATTAAAGTTTTGTTTGACACTTTTACTAACATTTTAATATTACAATTTAATATCATCATCATTGTCACTGTTTGCTGTAAGGCTTTTATTGGATACATCAGGCTACTCTTAGACTTTGTCCATCAGGAAGTTTACAAAATGCATTGTGAATTTTGAAGAAATGCAGTACTCAGGGATGCAGGTTTTGTAAAACTCAGTGTGTCCTTTTGTTTCAGAGATGTGCCAGGAAGCTTCTGCCTGAGGATGAAACACATTTCTTTAGGATGCAATCTGAGTAGAAGTTCTGTTTCTCATGTTTTGAAAGTAAATTGCTCCCAGTCAGGCATAGAGTTTGTTTGGAAGGTGCCATTGGACTGTAACCGAGAGTTACAGTTAGAACTTCTAAACTATCTCACAGTGCATGTTTCTGGCCACCAACAGAGAAAAAAGAGCCTGCCCTAGAGAGCCTCTATTGTAAACAGATATAGCTAGAAACTGCAAAATGTGAATTGTTGAAATATATATATATTTCACATTAATGCAGTTGTTTAATCTGCTGCAAACTAGTAGAACATTTGACCAAGACCCTTGGTTTTAGATTTTAATAGTATATGGCAAATATGAACTTCTGCTGACTCTTTAGAAAATCTTGAAAATGTTTACACCTTGTAATAGCTCTTGATTCCTTCTGCTGGCCTGGCAAAAGTAGCCTATTCAAAATATATGTATATATTAAAAAACAGAAGGAAAGAAAAAAAAAAATGAAAGAAAAGAAAAGAAAAGAAAAGAAATAGCATTAAGATTCAAAGTAGTAAACCTTCAGAGAATGACAGAATGACTGAGGTTGGAAGGGACCTCTGAAGATCATCCAGTCCAAATCCCCTGCCAGGCAGGATCACCTAGAGCAATGACCCTCTGTCACTGGTTTCAACTTCTATCTAATATAAATTTATACTTTTCCCCCTCTGCAGTTACAACAGTGCTCAGATCCAGGTCTCACTGTGGACCCCTGAAAGCACCACTTGCCTCGGTGTGATCATAGTAGAGGTACGGAAGAAAACTGGTGCAAAAGCTTTATTTTGTATTATAAACTAATCAGACGATCACACTCAGGACACAGCTATGTTGAAAGTCCTGAAATTTTTGTTTGACAACCTTTAGCTTGAATGACCTTTAGCTTGAAGCCAGGTGAACTTTAGCTTGAAAAAAAAAATCTAAAACTCCAGGTGGATCATACTGTACAGTAACTTAGCCAGGTGGCATGTTCCTTGTCAGTGAATCTCACTGAGTGGTACAACTTTTTAGCACCTGCTGTTCAAGGCTCTATGTTTTCCTCTGGTAAAGACCTAGCTGTGGCATTGTGCTGCTAAACACATAAAAATAGCTATCCTGAACAGCTAGACTAGAAAAGTAGTCTAAACTGAAGGAAAACATGTCAACTCTTTTGCTCAGATCTTTCTGACAAGTTGTGGGAAATGCCATACTTCAGATCTGGGTCAGCTTAATGGTAACGCTTTTCACTGCCCTTTGGCTGACTCAGACCTTCTTCCTACAACATACCCACTACCGTCACGTTGCAAGTATAAATTCTCCTCCCCAGTAAATAACAGAAGGAGAAACAAGGAAAGTAAGTACATTAAAACTAACAATGTTAGCCCTAAAGTTCCACATTGATTGTGGATGAGAAAAGAGATATATACATAATAACAATAACACAATGACAATAACACAAGGCTGACAACAGACCCAAAGTAACCTGTGTTCTTCTGAAGAGAAGGCTGTAGTTCCTATATCATGTTGATCATGGACCTGACAGAAGAAAAAGAAAAAGAAAAAAAAAAAAAAGAGAGAGAGAGAGAGAGAGAAAACAACAACAACAACAAACATTAAGAAGTACTATTCTCTCTCCCATCTTGATGTCTTTAATGACCATACATTCAACCCAGTAATCCAGGGTGGCACATGACACAAGATGGCACAGAATTGTTTCAGATAAAGTATTTAATACCTGACACAGAGAGAACATCTTAGATCAGTGCTTAAAATTTAATTTCCTAGACATTTCAAATTATTCTTCACTTAATGCTAATTTAATACTTAAATATAGCTCTCTTCAGGGAAAGGGAGGAGGAGGAAGTGTGAGCGTGATGCCAAGAAAGGACAACTGTGTGATTAAAATGAAACAGCTAATGTAGAAAGTTAAAGCAATACATAAAACTGAACTTCTGGCAACTGTGCTTATTGATTATACTGGAAGCAAGTTACACAGATTACTCCACTGTCTTGAAAGTTGACTGTTAAATCAAATGTGATAGAAGTTAGTGCTGGCTCAGAAGGTAGGGGTGGTGTCACTGTGGCCCCAACCCATATAATCCTAATTTGCTTTTAGCTAATTCACATAACAGGGGTTTGGAATGCATAACGACTGCAAAATCAGGATGAAATGTGGTGGCCACTGCCCATTGAGCAGACATTGAACAGGAGAGTAGGTCAGCATAGTCTGTAACAAAATAAACATTCTACCCATAAGTAGATATATGTGAGTTAAATATCTCAGAATGGACCAAATCTCTAGGAAAAGAATGCATTATCTGATTACAAATTCTGCTCTGCACTACAACCATGGAAATACCATGAGAAATTGAAAATATTTTCTTTCTTTCCATCTGGAGTTATAGAAATTTCAGTTCTTCCAGTCAGTAGGTATTAAGAAAAGATATGTTCAGCCTTAGCTAAAATATTCAGTAAACCTATTTCTTAATAATATCTATTCTATAAATAAAATGGGTTCTAATTATTTTAAGCTGAAAGTGTTTATAGAAAGATGTAATGTTAAGACTTTTACTTTTCAGTGGGCTTTGACATGGGCCTACAACAGAGCTGTGACATCCAAACTGCAGGCTAGGTCATAAACCAACGACTAAGCCAATCTAGAGCCTAACTGCCCAGGAAAAAGATGTAACTTTCTCTCTGTTTTCCAACTACACTTCTGAAGTGAAGCCTAAAGTCTCATCCGGATCCTCCACTTGGATGCAGTCTCACCTCGGACATACTAGACACAATAGGGATTGTAGTACAGGGCATCAGATATCCTGAGACACTTGTCAGTCCTACTTCTGCAAGCATACAGACACAACTTGATTTTGACAGTGGAGCAATTCTGTGTTTGTATCTGTCCTAAATGTGAGTGAGCACAAAACTGTACATCCTCTTACCAAGACCCTTGAGAAGGCAGAGTCACAGAAAGATTTAGTCTCATAGCACATCTAATATTCACCAGGATAAGGCTTTCTAAACCAAAAAAAAAAAAAAAAAAAAAAAAAAAAAAAAAAGTGGTGGCAGCTACTTTTTCTTAGAACAATGAAAGAGGCTGTGAGGGAGGAGTACCTACCAACATAACTCTGAGTCACTTACTCTGGAAGAAGGAGACAAAGGTACAACTTTCTGTTCTGCCTGAAAAGATGTAATGCCATATTGTTTATCAGAAAACCAGAGCTACTAAAATTACTCTGGATGAAAATTAACAATAGTAATAATCCTCAGACATGTTGCCAAATGTGAGATACTGAAGAGAAAAGACTTAAAAGGAAGTGAAAGAATGAGTGTACAGCCAAAACATTTAAAGTTTTTTCCCCTGTTCCCTATGCAGGACCCAACAGAGAAAGAGACTGCAGTGCAGGCTGGTCCCCAGAGCTTGCAACATCTGTAGTAGCCACTCAATCACTAAGGTGGATACAACGGCTCAAAAGCCACATTCTTTGTAGATATCCTCACCTTTGCTGATTTAATCTGAGAAGACAGATTCATTCAAATTAACTCTGCAGTGGGGCAGTGTGTCCTGTGCTGCATGCAACACACAAAATCTGGGGAAAGTTAGAAGACCAAAGATAAATTCTACCACTCCCCCAGCAAACAAAATAAAGAAAGAAGAAGTCTCGGCACTTCTATAATGGCTTAGCAGGAAGCTGACCTGGTTAGCAGCCGAGTGAAAGTGTTCTCTTCTAATCTCAGAGAAGCCTGTGTGATCCAAGTTTGCTTCTACTTTATTCCTCTTCTGGACCTCAACAACACTGAGAATATCTTCTGCTCTCACACATGCTTACCATTTATCCATGGAAGCTGTTTTTTGCAGCACAACCCAGTACCTACAAGGTAGGTTTCCTCACGCAGAAGAAACCCCTGCATATTTTCAATGGTGACATTAAAATGTAACTGTAATTCTTGATCACATTGTCAGGAGAGTTTTCCATATTTTTAGAAACTAGCCAGCCAAAAATAGAAGAGTAAGTCTAATATTACTCTTCTTTCATGACATATAAGCTATTATTTAAAAGAAAAAAATATATACTGTCTAAAAATATTTTTTCTTCTTTTATTTTATACTGACAATTGCCAAATTAAACTGCAGATTGTTCTATCTTTTGATAGAACAATGTACAATAGAATTTAAATTATATGCTATTCCCTTTCAAAATTCAAGGCAGTGAAATAATCATCTGCTAGACACTTAAAAGTACAGGAGAGGAAAAGAGAATTTATTTTTAAAAATGGGAGGCGAGGAGAAAACTTCAAATTTAGTTTTTATTGTCTCTATCCAAAATTGTTTATGTTGGATTCTCAAAGATGTACAAGATTTTGAAATGCTAAGATCAGAGCAAGAGGGGGAAATCAGGATGGATTCCAAGGAGAATGGAACCAGCAAGTGTTTCAGACTGGAAGTGTGAGTGCAGAGCTTGTGCAGTCAATCTTGATGCAACCAGATCCCCACTCCTTTCATGATATTGCTTTACGAAGGTCACTCAGCAGTTAGCTTAAAAGAAAAATAAAAAATAAAAAAAAATGCCTGAAGTAGAACAGAATTTCAGTGTTATGGCTACTGCCATTATGTTTGGGAGACAAGCTCAAATGTTATCCCATTATCTTAGATTCTCAAGGCATAAAAAAGCACCATAAAAGCCAGGAGATGAGGCAAAATCACTACCCTGGAAGTTCAGTTCTTGAATTTCTAGACTGAGATTTTCATTTTTCACTTACCTTTTTTTTTCCTTTATCTGGTATAGGGTATATCATGTAATATATCACAGTATATCTCAAGAAAGAACTCGTGAAAAGTAGAAAAAAAAAATGGAGGAAAGAAAAGTTACAATATAAAATAGCAACAGGAAATGAGAAAAGAAAGATGCAGCATTTTTAAAACTTAAAACTTTAAGTGTCCCTCCAAAAAAATAAATAAATAAATAAATAGAAAATAAGATAAAATAGAATCAGCTGTCCAAGCAAAAATTCTGACATATTTGACCAGCTTTTCTTCTAGTGTTCTAGGTCATTCAAATGTGAAGGGTTGGGGAAAAAAAAATATATAGATATATATAGATATATTATTTATTTATTCCTATAAACAGAATACAAGAGTTCTCATTGTGTTGGAACATGTGGCCTATAATGGCAAAGAAAGAAACTAGTATAACTTCTACTATTAAAGGGGAAGTAAATGTCTTTAAGCTCTTCTAATTCACAGCAGCAAGCTTATCTGGGTGAATTATTATGCCTGCCAGCAGAAATAATTTGAGAACTATTCCATAAGGTGAGTTAATTAAACTTAACCAACCAACAACAATGGATAAAAAGAGAAAACATGGACAAATAAAAATTTGGCAAGGTTGGAAAATGCATGATTAACTTCCTCTTAAAAATGTTTAATGCAGGGAGTGCATTCAATATCCCTCAAGGACGGAAGGGAAAGACAAAGAGCGGTAACGGAAGCAATGCAGTTGTGCAGAAAACACATTCAGCACAGTGCTGGTGTTCTGGTAGGGAAAAGTAATCAAGTGGGAAAAAGCCTAAGAATATTTCAGTCCTTCTATAGAAAGTAAAATTTGACCAAAAAATCCTAAATCCTAAGCTAAACGAAGCCTGATCTTACGTATTCTTGCACTGTTGCATTCTTAAGGTAGTTTTATTAATATGTCACCTAACTGGTAGCTCAGACTTTTCCAAGCAGGTCCAGTGCTGACCGCCAGAATATCTTACCGTGGAAAGTTGCTAGGCTAAACAAAGTTAAATATTAGGCAAATATTAGGGCTTCTATGGCTGATTTAATTTTGTTTTCTTTCCAGTCTCTATTTCACACTGTGAAAATAACAAATACATACAAGAGAAGTAATCAGGATGAAAATAACTCTGTAGCTCCATTGCCAAATGAACTTAATGGTGTCATAAAACCAATGTGCGCAAGGAAGATTCAGGTCAAGTGGAAATATAATGATGTAAAACCCAGGAGGAGAATTCAAGACCTACTCATAAACATGAAGGGAAAACTATCATTGTATTAAAGCATTGATCACTCCCCTTCTTTTCTCCACAGAAATGAGAATTTACAGATAATAATGTACAATTCTAGTACCGCAGTTTTATATACATGTACAATTCAGAAAATGGTTTGTAAGGTGTACCTCTGATAAACTACATTTTATTTGAAGCTGCATTTCTTTTGTCTTTTACCACTAATGATCAACACCTGAATTCTTCCTTCTCTGTTTTCATCAAGAAATATAGGCCTATCTCTAGTCCCTCCCCATGCACACATATACATATACACAATGCATTTTAGACATTTTTTGAGGGTTCAGCATTTGCTCTTTTTATCATACTGAGACAGACAACGCTTTCAGAAAGATTTTAGCCTGGAAGTAGGGATGTGGAGGCCTGACAGGGCCTGTATTCGTACACAAACAATGTTCACTAGGGTGGCAGCTAACCTTGCCTATGCACAAGGCCTGTGGAGAAACTGTGTTTATCTTCTATTAATGCAATAGTCATCTCTTGTCACTGAAACAGGTTCTTGAATATATCCTATTGTTTTGTTGATTCTAGCCTGTTTTCAGGGGGATCATCAGTTAGATGCTGAATACTTTTACGTGGTTACATCTGTAGCAGCATTATCAGCCAGTATGTATGTCCATATATTTTCAGAACAATTGGTTGCATTCACATCATGATGCTGCCAGGAAATTATTTCTGACAGGCAGCTCACCATGTTTTCCCAGAGACAGGCTTCATGTCAGATTGAGCAAAACCTCAGGTCTTTCAGCACAAGTGCAACAGCAGATTAAGCACACACGGAGAATAAGAGACATTTCAGGAAGGAGCAGGGGGGATGAAAAGGACAGCTTTTTTTCCTAGAAAGCGAGTGCCTAGGAAAACCACCAGTGTTTTGTCAGTGTGCTGACAAGGGTGTCTGTTCATCCCACTGCAGCTTCAGGCGGGCAGTGCAATTGCAAGGCTGCAGTGAAATGGTGGAGTTCCCAACATAGCAAAGTGGCTCTTTGGCCACTTTTCTCTCTGCTGTGGGTATAAAGGGTTGCAAAATTAACAGTTGCATCAGGTAGGGGTCATGTCCCATTTCACTGTATGATACAGAATAAAGTTCTTCATTGCATCCCTTTTGCTCCCATTGTAATCAAGACATGATTTCAGTTAAGAAAGGCACTCACCAGAGCAGTGCCATTTTCACTTTAACCATGTAAATACTGGTTTTGAACCAATATACCAATGCTGAAATATGAGCAGGAATGGATCATCTATAAAAGCCATGAGCCATTTAAAAAAAAATGCAAGACACATTCTTCCGAAGCCTGCAGAAGCACAGGGCTGCAAGGACTGCAGCCCTGAGGAAAGCAAAGGGTAGCAGCAATCTGTGCCAGAAGGCATCGCATGGTACTCCTGCAAGCACTTTAAAATCATCCAAACTTTTTTCGCCAAAATGGATAATGAGGATTCGTTCAATACTTTTCCAGACAAATGTATTGATTCCATCAAATGTATTGATTTATATCAGTTCACGGACATCTAACAGTTTGAATTTTGCACCAATATCAACATAAGGCTTGGACCAAAACTAAAGTTTAATCCACAATCAAAGTCTTCAAAGGCATGAGAAGAGCCCAGATAAGCTGTGCTTACTTGGTCACTGACAGACACTGTTAACATCTAAGACAGAATGTCTATAATACATTTTTACAACATAGAACATTTTTAATTGATTCATTTCAGAAAACTTGTCAAGTAGAAACACAGATGGGGGTGGTTCTTGTAAACTCTGATAAGAAGCAAAACATGGGAACTAAAACAATAATGTTTGGCATTCTAGAAAAGCAAACTTGAAGACTGTCAAATATTGAGCTAAATTAATAAATACCGTAGCATGAGCTCTTATAGCATACAACATTTATCTCCCCAGGCAGGATTAAGTGAATAATTCATAAATGCTGCAGAATGGGGAATGAATGAGTGTCCTATACTAATTCTTGTAAAAGAGATTACCAGTATCTCGTGGGGTTCCCACTATTCTCTGTTATGCTATGTATGAATGTCCTACTTTAGTTTCATAAATGACCACTCATGATTTTTGTTTTCTTTCTGTCCCATTATTATGTATTATAACGAGATGATTGTGTCCTGCTAAGTGTTTTTTTTTTTTTTTTCACCTTGCATTTTAAATTTTTTTTCAGAATTGGTGTGGTATTACAATCAGTCATTTGTCATCCATAGAAACTGAGGTTTTCCTGCACAGAATTAAAACCTAATTCACATTTTACAGAATAAAAAGCATACTAAAATCACTGTTTGGATCAGAGATTGTGAGGATAAACTTATGACCACTTCCTTTATTCTCAACTATGTGAAAAAAGGCAGGGACTTCAACCACTAATATGAATTTTATTACCTGTCAAATGAGGTTTATAATAGGTGCTTTTCATTGACAACATCACCATCCCCAGAATTATTTAATCACAAAGCCAAGTGAAGAAAATACTGTCATTCACTCAGCAAGAATCCAATTACTGTGTATGTCTTCTTGGTTTTATCTTGACTCTTCAAGCATGAAAAAAGGGCTCCAGCTTTTGGAGCCACTGTGTCAGCTTCTGTGCAAGCAAACATTTCATGAAGCAGTGGTGCTTAGCACTGACTGACACAGTTGATATACTTGTACCATGCAGTGCGTTTGCATGACTCTGCAGCTTCCCCTTTTAGACTTTTCTGTCCATGGGTGGCCTGTGCCCAAATGCATCTGACACCTCAACATGCCGATTGCAGCAGGGGATACAGTTTTCTCCCCGATAGCAACACAGAGCTCCTGTCAGGAGGAAGACAGAGCAAAAGTGACGGAAGCAAAGCTACCAGCCACTCTCAGACAGAGAACTGAGACAAGGGGAACAAGCCTGCAGCAGCATTAACAGGTTTCTTTTCCTCCTTGTTCCGCCCCTATGGGGGAAAGGAATCAATTTTTTTCACTGCCACATTTTATTTGGGAAAGGAAAGTAAGGGAGGGATCCTGTGCTGGATGCTGAGTCACTGCTTTGATTTATGAGGCTGTTGCTGTTTCATCACTGCATATTGAGTAATGATGAAATGTTACCAATCGTTAGAGTAAACCGAACTCCACAGCCAACATGGTTCTCCATAAATATATATGAGTGCTGAGCATGAGTCTAAAATAATATTCATTTTTGTAAACTGTTATTTTAAACACTTGTTTTAGTTAGCTTTTTATATTTGCCCTTTACTAGAGAAGAATGGAAAATGTGTAGTACTTTTTATCTGTTCTAAACTAAGAATTTTATAAATGCTACCAAAAACTAGTATCAGCTATATTTTACTGGTAAAGCGACAATTTTGGAAATCACTAGAGGAAATGAGAGGAATTATCTGGAGCTAAATTAATGTCTGCTTTCAGTTTAATGAAGAAAACAAGTCAATAAAAAGGGGACGCTGTCAATGGAGTGCATACTGTTCTGTACTGGAGGTGCAAAGCCTTTACTTTTCCATCTCTCCCTTCCTAGAAAAGCATTCAGTTTAGCTGAAAACCATTTTCCTTCCTGTTTTTCTTGCATTTATCTGGAAAAAATGTACAGTTTGCCCTAAAATCAGCTCTGCAAAGACTTCCATTTTCTTCAAGACCTCTTTGTTTTCTGGGTCCTAAGCAGACTGCAGCCGTGCCTAGTGAAACATAAACAGATTACTATCTCAGCAGGTTTTAAAGCAACAACAAAGCTTATTAAAATTGAGACATTGCACAAACCTCATTCAATGTATTAATTCTGATCTTTATGTTCACGAACGCTGAATTTGGTTCATTGCAGAGCACTGCAGGGAAAATGAAGTGATAGTGAAAATGATCTTGATGGACTTCAGCTCACAGCAAGTATTCCCCTGAGAAGAGCCTACTTTTCAGCAGGCTAATGTTTGAGATATAAAAAGAAAAGCAGTATGTTTTTGGATTATTGGAAGTTAGTCATTATATCTGTATATATACACAGATATATCTGTGTCAAAGCAACTTGGTAAAAATGAAAGCTGTCATTACTGAACCTGATGGAATTTTGCAGCTGGCAATAGATGGGCTAGTTAAACTTCACCCATGATGAATATTGTATTTCAAAATCAGAATAATCTGCTTTTAATCTCTAAACATCTAACGCAATAGTAAGTCATTTCAATTGGTAATCTACATTTTCTGTTTCTTTTCTCTCAATTAAACATGAGATTAGTCTCATGGTGTCTAAATGGATGTTGGTACCTCTAGAGAACTGAAAAAAAAAATTAAAAAAAAAAAAAAAATTGAAAAGCAATACTTAGAGAAAGATGTTTTTTTCATTTCCCCTTCATTTTTCCTTTTCTGGGGTAATGGAGTGTTTTTACTTCTCCAAAATCTTACCAACCTTCCACTCTATTTGCATTCTGTTACTGATTTATTTATATTTAGCATTTTTATTTGGCCAGCAGAACAAGCTATGATGCTGGATTAGAGCTTTATTCATAGTAGGATTTCAGATGACTCACAGATATATCTCTGCAGCAGCTGTTGCAGACCTTGTAATGCCATTAAGCTGTGACTCACAGAGAGATGTTGCACTGGAGCACTGTGGCTGTAGTCCTAGTGATCTCTACAACAGGGAAGTCACTTACTGTAGGTGATGGGAAAGCATCAGTGCAATTTTGATGCAGACTATATCCTGAACACATAATGCACACAATATGCACTTCACAAGTTTGAGACCTTTGCAGCAGTTATGTGGAAAACCACTGTAGAAAATGAGGAAATCCTGTTTTCAGAAGTCTGTAACTGCTTCCTGTCAAAAAAAAAAGATTCTATTCCTTAGTCATAATAAAACAAACAAATAAACAAACAAAAATAAAACACTCATAAAATAGAAAAGAAACACTTCTTCACTCATGATTAAAAAATAAATAAATAAATCAGCCTTGTAGACCCACTCAGGACCATTAATATCCATGAGAACATTTAGAGGTCCCAGGAGAAAATAGATTGAATGTGATACCAAAAATTCAGCCAGTTTAATCTGCAGAGGATCAGAAAGCATCTTATATATTTCCAACACTATTTAAAAGCTACAGTTTCTGAGTTCTGGGGAAGAGTTATCACATGCATAGGCACAGATAATGCTTGGCCGTTTCAGCTCCAGTGCCAAGAACTCTACCAAGCTTCCACCCTTGACTGATGCCATCTGTACAGAAACAGTTAGCCCATCTTTACCCCTGAGCTGTCATATGTTAAACGGACACACTCAGCTAAATTCAGATTTAGAGCAGATAGACTGCTACCCCTGGGGATAGATACATAAGTACAGTCACTTGTCTGAAGTGCTTGGTAAGTATGAGCTGTGATCATCTTGTTTCTGCCAAGTCATCCAGTAAGACAGCAGGCATTATTTTAGACTAATGGAAGACATATAGCTGGCTCTTTGCACACCTTTCTAAATATCCACTGGTCAGCCAATGCTCATTTCATCTGATTTCATTCCACTGCCTTCATCAGAGTATATCTGAAATGAATTTGGCCTCTTTAGATATAAACAAAGCAATAAAGGACATACAGAGATTTAACAGACTAATCATGTAACAAGTTATGTTTCTGAAACCCAGAAATAGCATGTAATTGTTATAGTGCAAAGATACAAAAATAAAAAGGGAGCAAAGGAGAATGAGCCAAATCATTTGTTACACTGTTGATTACCCAGACTGATAGAGATTTTTTGGCACGTCAAACATCTCAAAAATAAAACATGAATTCTCACCTCCCTAACACAGAAGAATGGGCATCTGTCATGTTACATTCCCTCTATCTACATAAGAGCCTTTCAAAGCCTTTCAGAGGCTCCTACCATGGAGCATTTTTTCATTCTGTAATGAACCCAGTACAAGGACATTATTTAGTTTAAAGGTCATGCAAAACATTAGCTGAGTACACTCTTCAAGAAAACTATTTCATAAATGCACATGGTTAGAATATTTCATAAGCAGCTAGTGTTACAAGGGTTTGAGTACACAGCCAATGACCTCATTCCTCAGACTTGTATGTATTTATTACCTACATAAAAGCACGTATGCGTTGTAAATGCTCACAATTATATCAGCATGACAGATCAATCTATCCAAAATAATGCCGTTCTATAGCAGTAAATATTAGCTCTGGGCAACTATGTATATGCCATAAATGTGTTCAAACAAATGGGTACTTTTAAACTGAACGCAGGATGTTTTCGTTTGTTACATCAATTGTTCATAAGCTCCTGAAACTAAATATGTCTGAAGCTTCTCTTTTAAATGCATTATGGCTGCCTTTCTATCTAGCTAGTCCTGTAGCTCTCTTCCCTGTGATTCTGCAGAGCTAAATAAATGATCGAGACAGACTTTTTATTATATTAGAAAATAAAATACCATGTTCTGTACATGCAACATAGACTATACATAATCATATTACTCATTTACTAATTACATCATTTTAGAAATGAGAATGCCCCTCTGCCCTTCATCTTTTTTTTTTTTTTTAATTGTTCCAAACTACCATGCTTTAGAGAGAGCAGAAAGAAAGCAGGTAATTCAATAGGCCAGGTCATTGCACAAAAATACTGATTTACAGCATAACATTATTTGGGACTGTGTTTTGTTTTGTCAGAAGTGGGTTCTTGGTTTGTATTTTACTGACTACGTACTCATATAACAGATTTAAAACTACTGAAAAAAAATCTGGGTAGTATTATTGTACTCCTAATTTCAACAGCAAAAATGTCTAGGATTTATCTAGGATTTCTTTCTGAGCTTTTCTTTTTACTGAGGTGTGGAAGATGTCAAAAGAAAGTTTTCACAATAGCATCATGAAAATGAGACTTATTTGGAAGCTCACAAAAAGTGGTGGGTGTGTGATAAACATCTGAGATGGGCGGTGTGTCACATGTACACTGGAGCCTATGCAATTCGACAGGCCAGTTCTGTGACTTCCCACTCGTGACACTGCCTGTGTAACCTTTACAGTGAAACTGCCTATAGTTTTAAAGGCTTTCAAGAGCCAAAACCAAAAAATTCCATTCTACCGGTTATTTTCATTTTTCATGAAAACTATTATATAGATCATGAGTTTCAACACCTATCAGTCACCAGAGGTGTTGGACATTTGGTTATTGCCCTAACAGTCTAAGAACTGAGACTCCAAAACAAGATTTGGACAAGCACCTGTACCAGTGCCAACCAGAACATTTTCCATGAGTCTCTTGAAAGCATGAGCTTCCTCATATACTGAATGATGTGTACTTTGGTAGCTAAAGACACTTTACGGATTGTTTTTAACTACTAGCCCCTTTTCTTTTGACTTGTACAGTGTACACAACTATTCCTTGCATAAAATTGTCACCAAATTTACTTCAAAAACATAGGAAATGTATTTTTTTTCTTGGTTGAATATTAACCCAGTGATTGCCCTTCTAATGCCTGGGGAGACATGGTAAAGGTCTAGCACAGAGGAGAATCCTGCTCTCTTCCTGTGGTGCTGGGTCAGGCTATCTGTCAAAATGTGTAATCTTCAGACACTGAGCTATCAAACTCTGACCGTATTGAAAATGCACGAGGCCAGATTTTCAAAGTCATGATTTGCCCAGTTTCAGCTGATTTTTTTTTTTTTTTCTCTGAGAAATGTCATAAAGCATTTCTCTGATGATCAGGTAAATCTCCTGCTTCTCTGCAAAGGCTCTGCAGTTTCTCAACTAAATGATTATTTAGCATGTTTGACACAAGAATTCCCCTACCATGCACTATTTTCTCTCTCTCACGTGGCTTTCTGCTCGTATTTGGGTGCAGTGAAAACAGGGAGAGACAAGAAGGCATGCAGATCTGTTTCCAGGCTGCAGCCTACCACACTGCAGTACATGCTGTACTGCCATGATACTACAGAGAGTGACACCTGCTTGCTTGCCTAAACACAGAGCTGACTCGAGCAGGTTATTGCTTTGTCTGACAGAGTCTAGCCTGCTTTGGGTGGATTTCAAAATGATGATGCATTTTCACTTTAGGATTTTTTCTCTTTACTAACATTTGAATATTCCTGCCACCCTAGCTCCTGGTGCTATCTATATAGAAATTTAAATCTATTACAAGTACTTTTTGTAGCTGGCTGCCTGAAAGCATTTGTCTTGACAGAGGCTCTCCCTATTCTCCCTTCCCATTCTCTTAGAGACTAAGATCTAACTGGATATCAACATTTTACAGATGCTATCAGGAAAATATCTGCAGCTGTTTTAAATCTAAACTTCAGGGGTCTAGTTCACCATCCAGCTATTCCATGTTTACAGTGTCATAACATCTTTAAAATCAAAAATGTTAAAGCCAGCATAAAACAGAGGAATGTAGCAATCAACTATACTATTGCCATCAGTGTAAAGCCATGTAACTTACATTTGCACCTACTTCTTGAAAGTGAAAACAATCACTGACTAGCAGGATTAAATGGTCACGCTTTATGTTTTAAAGACCCATGTAATTCATTTGTCATGACCCTTTTCACATTTTCTTTCATGGTTTGTACTCACAGAAGAAACCAACCTAATGTAAACATCTCCATATTGTTCTTCCTCTTTTTTTTTTTTTTTTTTTTTTTTTTTTTTTTTTTTTTTGTGGTTTTAATCAAATATTTGCATAAGCTTGTGATTAGCCACAAAGAGGAGATCTGGTTGGCCAAGCTCTTCCTGATCCATTTTATTTATGTGCCAACAGTGTTTTTGCTCCTGTGCTTTTTCCCTTCTGTGACAAATCTGCTTGCCAGAATACCATACTGAAACCACCAGCACAGCTCTTTCACTTTCTGTCTGCTGAGCAATGGGTGCTTGTGTGTTTGTCGCGGCTTCACAAACATCAAAGGATGCCTGCAGAACCTTACGGCAGCAGTGAACCCAGTGTGAATGCCAAGTAGCCTGGCAAGAGATTGGATCTTTGCCTTGTTTTCTAGCAGAGAATTTATTTCAGGCATGGTGTTCTTTTTCCTCATAGTTTCCACAGCTGTGAATAACTGTCAAGAAAGGCACACGCAGACCTGAACTTTCATGTCCTCCTTTAGCTGTCTGCTTTTGTATTACTTTGCTCTTCTTGTATATCTTGCACACAAGGTCCTGTGGGTACAGCAGTTAGGTACTGGCAATCCTGTAAGAAATGGTCTACAAGATGAGAGACATCTTGGCCCACTCTTGCAGTGTTGAACACCTCCTGTAAAACGCTGAGCACTGTTGTTAGCACTATTAGTGGTGTCAGGATCCTGTTGAAGGGGGGCTGGCATTACCCAGATGAATATCAGGAGAAAAGCTTTGCTGCAAATAGCTCAAATTGCAAATAAATGGCATTAAAGCAGCCAGCAAGTGCTGCTTATGTAAGGTCACAAAACAATTCCCTTGGCAGGTTCAGGAAGACAACAGAAGTGTGTCACATGTTAACGTATGCAATCCTTAAATGCATATCTTTCTAAATCATAAAGTTACCCTAAAATCAGTTAAAAAGGTAAAAGAAAGCTGCTATATTTGAGAATTTGGAAGCCAGGGTGACAGCTATAGAAGCATATGACACAATCAGAAGGAGACAATAATCAGTAATGGCAGTGGTCTCCAAGGTTTTCTTCTCATATAGCCTCTCTCTCTGCCTATATTTATTCCATTAGTATTATGTCTAAATCAAATTATACAAAGCCTATTTTGGGAAAGGATATGAAATAACTTCCCCTCCCTTCACATTTAATAAATAAATAAATAAATAAATAAAATATAATGCCTACCTGATTCTCAGAAAAGGATAATGGCGTAGATTTTAAGAAGTACTGGTACATTCACTGTCGTTTACCAGAATGAATGTTCCTACCAACACACTTGATTTCCAAGTGGCACTGATTTCCAAGGCCAAGATATGAAACGGTGAAAAGTTGACCATACATGCATTGCACTATTGTGGACATCTATATTTGGATGCTTCCAACTAGCACAGTTCCTTCTTGCAGATGAGATCATTTTTGGGAACTAGCATGTCTGATGTTGACCATTCGATGCTACCACAAGGGGATATAGGAGGCATACCAGAAATCTTATCCTTGCAGATTTCTACTGCAAGCAAATGTGAGTCTGGGTCTATGCTATGGGATAACGTATCCCTAAGTCTTTTCCCTCCAGTGCTGTGAATGTGAATCTAACAATGTATAAAGGAAATTTAGGCAAAGGAAATTGATGCTGTCTTTGTGTCTAGTTTGTTTCTCTTTGGTTACATTTCGCTTTCTGGTGCTTTGTTTACACACTCAGAACAGCTGACTCTGATACAGCAACTGAGGTGGTAACCCACAGAAATGCCTTCACAGGCTTCTATAAAGCACCCCAAAGGCTGAATTCATCTGATGTGTTCTGTGTGTTTAAATATCCACTTCAGGATTCTGAGGTTTCTTTTACTAAAATGTCTTCCCCCAGGAAAGCAGAAGTTTTGTCTTTCACAATGATAACGGATACATACAATATAAATTTACATTCACTTGTACAGGTCAAATATACTTTGTAATGAAAACCTCAAGTCTATTTCCACAGGTGACTTTTTAAGCTAGACTAATGGGGGTACAGAACACATAATGACAAAACATCAGCAAATAGCAGCTAAATACTTCTTTATATCTTGCAGTCAGACATTAGTAAGTACATATTTATATTGAATAACTTTGCTGGCTTACTGCATGTATGTTAGTCCATTTTGGATGAGCTGATATAGCAGTCCATGAGCTGGGGATCTCGAAAGCATTTGCTGTCACTCAGCTGAGTAAAAATCTTGCTATAATAATTATGCCTTTCCTTATGTACAAGCCCATAGAAACATAACACATTCTGTTTAGAATTTATATCTCTGAATTTGATGTTACATTTAGGCAGAGAAAAAACTCATTGGCTTGTCTGAGCTAAAATGGTTCCTTCCCTGTAACTTTTTAAATTTTAGATTACCTATTCATAAAATTTCATTAAAAACTTCCCATACCATGAGAGTATTTTATATATTAAACTAAAAATATATTGATTAAAATATTACAAGAGTTTGAGATCAATTGTACAGCCTCCAGTTGCTGCAATATCTTTTAAACAGAAAAAGATTCATGATGGAAATCAGCAATGGAAAGTAATTTCTTTCTAGACAATGCTGGAAAAGAAGCAGCAGTTACAGTATTAATATTCACTTCCACTATTGTATGAAAACTGGCCACCTGTTTTCTGACAGCATATCAAAAAGGAAAATTGCACTACTTCATATACACTAATAGCATTACACAAAAAAAACCTTTGGATTACATTTTTTATATGTGTCAAGTTTGTGACAACTTCAAACCTACAGACCTCGTTTTCCCTTACTAGAAATGCATTCATCAAGCCTACGGCCCACATTTTCCATGTTTATACATTTACACATGCATTCATTTTAAAAGGAATAGTTCTTATGCTGGGACACTGCTAAAAAGTAGGATTGGTTTATCTTAAATAATGGAAACATATATCTTTAAAGTCCGAATAAAAAGAACATTTCTACCATTTGCAAGAACAGATTTCAGTTGGGTTTAGTAGTCTTTACCTTTAAAGGCCATCAGACATGAATTGGTCAGATAAGTTTGGCTCATCATAGCTAAGTTTAATCCATTAACTATAAAGTACTATATATTTTTGCCCTATGACTTGTAATCTGTCACAAGTTTCTTTTACTAGATAAACACTTCAGCTGTCATTGCAAGGCTTTTTCTCCATCTGAAACAACTTGTTCTTCATGGATATGCTTTTCTGCTATATTTTAGAAATGAAGTTCTGCCTTCTCTTGTGCCAAAAGGTAGTCTTACATTAAAGTAATAATAAATTGTTATTGATTCCATCAGAACTTCAACGTGTTTCAAAATACACATTGAAATCAAAATGGAACTCATTGTAGAGTATCATCCAATCTTTAAAGTATGGTATAGGCATACTGTTTATTTTACACCCTAGCTGGGAAGCTGACTGGCTTGCTTCCTTTTTCATCCCTGTCGTGCACATTACAAGCAAGTGATGATCCAGAAAAAAATAGTGGATTCCTTAAATATAGAGCATACTCTCAGCTTTAAAAGCTGCAGAAGCCTTTTCTGACCTGTTTCTATCAAAACAAGAATGGTGGCATGTGGAGATGGAAACTGCATTAGTGACACAGAATATATTTACCCTAGATGAGGTGAATGGATGGAGCTCACATCCTCATTTTCCAAAGGAAAGAAAGACAGAAAAGGGCTAGGTTACTCTGCCTGCAGGTCTTGTGGGGTGAAGAGACAAAGGGTCTCCTAGTCTAGTAGGCTTCTCCTGGAGTAATCTTGCAGGTGATGGTGACTGTTACAAAATAAAGGAGTTTTGAATTTCCTACACTTTGGAGACATCTGGATGAAGTGACCGTTGCATAACTATATGGTTAATCAAGTTTAGCTTACCATTGAGACTTTGTAGAATAAAAGCTGCAAAAATGGAAAATTCCTTCAAGTGATAGAAAAAAATAATAGAACTTTATTCCTCGTCTTTTTTTCCAAGTATTATTCTTACTATAAATTCAAAAAAGATTTACATATATATATACATATGTGTATATACATATATATGTAAAGGACATTGATCGTTCACAAGCCAGAGTAAAAAAAAAAAAAAAAACCATATATTAAGAATAAAGCTACCAATTTTGTGGCTGGGATGCTTTTTTTGCAATGTGGATAGAGATTGTATTCACAAATACGAACAAGCACTTGGCAGCATTGTCTTAATATCTTATGTAATCAAGTGGGTAAGTTTCCAGTTGTCCAGAGGTATCAGTAAAAGCTTTTCTTGCCAGGGGTCTTACAGAAAGAAAAGTTTAGACATAAAATTGGATTTAAAAGTGGATTTCACTGACAATTTGACAATCTTATTTATCACCAGCACTACAGTGATTTTGAGGAAAAATTACATGTTCACTGGCATGTATATGAATTTATAGTGAGTTTCTGTCTGCTTGCATCCTTTTAACAATGATGTATCTCTTATGAATTGCAAAACAAACACAAAAAAAAATGCACAATGTCCTTTGTCAGGCCCTATTTATGCTGGGAGAGTTATATATATACGCTGAGAATCCTAAATGACCAATTCAGTCAGGTTTCTATGGAATTTCAACAGAAAAATAATGCTGTTTCTTCTTACAGAGAAAAACTTGCTTGGCCAAGCCTCTATCCATGGCTGTAAATATGACCTATAGGAAGTATTTCTTCAAACTGGATGAGCATGTTCTCTTCATGTGTTTTGTTTTTCCAGTAGTAAAGCACAAATAGAAATATTTCTACAGTCTTTGTTCAGCAAAGCACACACACACAGATTGCTGCAGAGGGTGATGCAGAAGAGCATTATCTTGTAAAGGGGAGCCTCCAGCAGGTTTGCTGGCCTCTTGAAAAAGAGCTGCATTTATTTCCCAATGCAGTTTTCTGTGAAACAAAATATTCCCCTTTCCTTGTATCTGAGCTAGGCATTGAATAAAAACAATTTCTTGGTTCACTTTTCTCCGTGAAGCGCTACCTGCTTAATCAATTTACAGAGATATTTACCAGCTTTATCAAACAGAAGACTTTGTTGTTGTTTAGAAAGAAGACTTTGTTGTTGTTTAGAAAGACTACATGTATCTTTTCATAGCATGTGTGCACACTCTGTAAAGATGCAGAAATCCCTCCTCTGCAATCTGTCTGTATTGTCTACTTTTTGGAGGACACGGTGTTGACCTTTAGGGGTCATGTCAGACTCAAAACCCCTCAAAACCCCTAGGCCAAATGTAGTGTTTTTCTATTTCATAACTTCCATCTTCCTCTATGCAGGACTGTGCTTTTTGGCAGACTGCAATGGATGCAAGCCACAAACACGACAAGAAGACCTGCAGCTCCAAATACTACCCCCCTCTCCTGTTTTCTTCTCCATCTTCACACAGCGAGGGTGGCTGTTTTCACCGAGGCGCAGGCACAGCACGCCGGGGCCACGCTCCTCAGCCTGTTGCAGCTGCACAGAACAAGTGTCACGCCAACAGCCTCGAAGTAAAACCACCACTGCTGCCTCAGCCCGAGGCACCTGCAGCTGGGACCTCCTTTCCACCAGCCCGCACGGCAGGGCAGCTCGCAGTCACAGCGGCTCAGGGCTGGCAGACTGCGACACTGGGAATTACGAGGCTGAAAACATATAAAAAAAATATAATAAATAAAAAAGCTGGGCGACAGTTTGGAAGCCTCCCGTGAAGCAGGGCAGCACCAGCCCTCCCTCCGCAGCCTGACCGGGGCTCTGCAGCCCACCGCTGCCCCTCAGCCCCCCGCGGGGCTGTGACAGGGACAGGGGCGGGGGCGGTGACAGGGACGGGGGCGGCCATTCCCCGCCCGCCCAGCTCGCCCAGCGCCGGGCAGCGGCCCAAGGCTTGGCACGTTCCATTCCCCTCCCGTCACGGGGAGGGGGCGATTTCAGAAACCCTCCTCCCGCTGCAGGAGCGGGTCCCGCACGCCTCTCCTTCGGCTGCTGCCCGCTGCTGAGGCCGAGCCGCCGGCTGGGGGGCGTGAGATGGCGGCGGGCAGGCGGCGGAGCCAGGAGGCGGCGTGAGGGAAGCGTTTGGGGGGGGGACGGGGCGGAGTTGGTAGGCTCCGGAGGGGCCGAGCGGGGAGCGCTGGCGCCGCGGCGGTCGGTTGGGAGCGGCGGCGCCTGAGGCGTGAGGCTGCCGCCGCCGCTCTGAGGGGAGCCCCCGCCGCCGCCGGCCACGATCGCAGGGCAGCAGGTGCAGGGCGGCCGCCTCACCACCGCCACCATCATCCCCACACGGCCGCCACCGCCCCGCGGCCATGCCGGCGGTGCAGAAAACGGTGTCGGAGATCCGCTCCCGCGCCGAGGGTAAGCGCCGCCGCCCGGCAGCCGCCTCCCGGCCGGGCCGGTACCGCAGCGCCGCGGGGAGCCGGGCTGAGGGGGGCGGCTGTGCGACGGGGCGGCGGTGAGGGGGGCTCCCGCCGGGCCTCTGCGGTGGCGGCCGGGTGCTGCCGCTTTTTTCCGCCTTGTCGGCTTGTCGTTGTCCTCCGGCGGCGATCCCAGCACGGGGAGACCCTACCTGAAGGGCTCGGGCTGTGCCGGTGTCTGTAATGCCCGGCCGAGGGTCGGGGTTTAAGCCTTGAGGCAGCAGCAGCGTGCCCATAACTGCCTTGCAGAGAGAATTGCTGCAGTGAATTATTACAATATAACGATTATTGCATGCCGAAATAAAGCGTGAAAATCACAAATACGAACGCAGCAGCGCATTGGGATAGCTTATTGTGTTGTGCTGCTGTACATCATGACAGTCGTGTCACTGGAATGACACGCGCTCGGTGAGGTGGGCATGCAGCCTTTATCCCTTTGGCTATGTCAAAGGTTTTGCACATAAATCAGGCCATTGCGCTGCGTAGAATAGCCTTTGTCTTTGTTTGGTCATGTAGGAAGTAAAAACTTTCTCCTTGTGTCTTTCAACCTTCTTCCAAACAGATTATTTTTTATATATATATTTGATTTTTTTTCCCTATGCTAGCAAGAGAGTGAAGAAAAAAATTGGAAATAAGATGTTTTCTTGACCTTCTTTCCTGTTTATACCATCTTATGTGCCTTTCTTCCCCAGAAGTAGGTTTGCAAGATTTCTGGCACTACCTATTACTTCCTAGGCAAGGTTAGCTGGCCAAGAAAGTGGAGGAATACATCTTTCTGAAAAGCAATAAGGAAGATGCATGCTTCCAGGGATGCTTTTGAAATGTGCTTACGGCCAGAGCAGCTGTGATGCAGTACCCACTGTCATTAGCAGAGGCGTATAATGGCACTGGCTAGAGGTCCAAACACTGCTTAATTTCAGTTTTTTTTCCAGTCATTCTTTCCAGGTCAGTTGGTTTTCACTGAAAACTTAGCATCGATTTTCCCAATTTATTTGTGCTTTTTTCTTTTTTTTTTTTTTTTTTTTAATCAAATAATTACAGGAATCTTGAGGATTATTAAATGAGCAAACGTGACGTTCCATAAATGCGAATGTCTTTCTAAGAAGTACAGATGTACTGAAAAGGGGAAAAAAAAAATCTAGTTTATATGAACAGTGTTCAAGGTTGGATGACTGTAGAACAGGGATAGAATACAGGGATTAATAGGTTTCTCCAAAACACCTTTGTTAGGACTGAAAATAGATATGAAATTTCTTTTAAGAAATACAACTTTAAGGAAATGATGTGATAGCTTTTCACCATAACAATAGAGCTGCTACATTGTATCATGCTGTACTAGCCATACCATTACTCAAACAGAAGACATTTAAAAACTGTTACTGTGTCTCCACTCATAGATCAATATGAACCTTCCTAGTTTGTTTCGTTTCCATTCAGTTCATTCACAATGGAATCGATTTCCATGAGATTTTTACTTTTTTTTTTTTTTTTTTTTTTTGGTTCTTTTTGGCATAAATAGCTTCCAAATTTATTCTGTGTGGACAGGGTGGCTTGTGGTTCTAAACAGTGCTTCATAAGTAAATGTCACTATTTTCTAAGAGGCTTGAGAGTTCTGCAATGTGAGTGATATCCCCAGCACTTGAAATTGACATAAAGTATCTGTAAGACCCTGGCTCTGGCCATGATCAGAGTCTCTTAGATAAGCACTGTGCAAAGTGATGATAGCGCAGCCTTCTGGGACCTCCACCGAAGTCTTATCTATGGCGTAGAGTAGGAAACTCTTGGTTAATGGCAAGGTCATTGTACATTCTTTGGAAGCCACTGTTAATACTGTAATCACAAAGAGCAGTGTTCATAAGCGTTGTAATAGCATGGGCCATTCCTTAGAGTAGCCTGAGACAGGAGGGGATCTGATAGAAAACCTAATATTACCTTCTTTGTTCTAGAATTTCTGTGTTGTATGGGGTTAAAACCTCATTTTTCTCTCCTGGCACTGCAGCAGCTAATTTCTGCCTCAGAGACCTTTTCCATGGATCATGAGTTACCTTATCAGTCTGGACTGCCTTGACATCATCTCAGAACTAAGCCCTCCTCCGGCATAAAGAGATAGTAATACTGTTATTAGAGAAAATAGGCTGCTGTGATCAGATAGAATAAACCAAGACCTGTCAGAATGATGCACACATGTATCATTCCCAAGAATTGGTTGGCAGTCACAGAGGATGCAATACTATAGTCTGTAAATTATCACAAAATAAAAATTGTAGGTGTGTTAACGTCTGTAAGACAACACATGACCTGCATCAAGAAAAGAGCTTGGTTAAAAAACAGCTACTGTTTTGGCAGTATTCTGCCAAACCACTGCAGGATCTTTTACTCTTCATGGCTGATAAAAGATAACCAGGTATGCCTATGATCCTTTTTAATAGATTTTTGCCTATTATTCCTGATGTAAAGAACACTTGCAGTTCACCTTAGGAAACACTGCAGTTCTACGCAATTGGCATTTGCACCAAAGAAGTCTTGCTCAAGGCATGGAAGGTCTGGCCCTCCTAAACTGATTTAGGAAATCTCTACAATGTGTTCCCATCACCAGTAACCTTAATTCTGAATCTGTCCCGGGCTTCAGATGTTTGGTGCTATAGACATAGCATCCATGTCATGTATTCTGCAGTTGCAAAACCCATGAGGAAATCTTTGAGTAGTGTAGCTGACGTACAGTTAGTTAATACAGTAATTAACTATGCTTGTTTTAACTATTTATAGCTACATGGTTAATATATGTATCTATTAAATAATACGAAGTTGAATTATTGAAAGCTATTTTTTTTTTCTTTTGATGTATTCTGGGAGAGTGGAATCGGGGTTGACAGCTTTTATTAGGTTCTCTAATCTTCTGAAAATAGAAGCATTAATCCTTTCCTTCAAGTATTGATAGAATTCAGTGAACTATATTAGATTGTAGAGAAATTTGAGTTGCTGTTGTGCTGTCTGCCAGCAATATTAATAACAAATTCTTTGTATTGTTGGAGGAAAATGCCTGTGTGAAAGGTAGGTGAGGCTGAACTTGTGCAAGTTGCGATGACTTTCATAAGAAGAGTGTGATCTGAAATTCTGTAGTAATCATCAGATTATTTTCAGCAGACTGTCCAGTTTTGTAATTCCTAATATATCCTCAAGCATTTATACTACTGGACTGTTGGACTATGTAACATTTTATCAGTGTAGTGCTCATTATTGTCTCTTGAGTCTGTTCTTTTTCTTAACAATTTTGTTTTGCAGACCATGTTGAGATTCCCAGTGCTTCACGACTGGAAAAATTGGGTCTAGTTATCATGCAGGCTTGTCAGCTTCAGCGGTGCTGGCAGGTTAGAGCAGCTGATTGCAATTCCCCTCCTGTACTTTGACTCCTCAGAGGTACAGAGGGCAGCTTCTCAGTGCCAGTTGTGTTATCAAAGTTTTATCATGGCATTGGGACTAATAGCTCTGAAGGCACACTTTTCTCATAGTGATACCATCTTTAAACTGTGCTGTATTCTACAGGAACATGAGCTAGCAGACTTGCTAGTCTAAGAATTTCTTGGCTACAGAACCAGCTTTCAAAGCTTTTGAATACCATACTTTGAGAATAAAATGATTATAAAATAAATGATTAAGAGCTGTGTATTAAAATCTTTTTGGTGATTTGAGTGAGTTTTTTCTCCCTCCACTTTCTTTCCATGGTATGATCTATCTGTATTTATGGTCAAGGAAAAATTGGAAATATGAAAAATTTTTGTACAGTGTTTACTGTTTAGAACTTATTGTTGTTGTTTTATCTATTGGTTTAGAAACGTCATTATCAAAACTGATTTAGAAAGAGTCCCTGCAAATACCGTATGATGGAATATAGTTTCCTGTTCTGGATTTTTCATCTTGGAAGCAAAGTATGGTCTTTAATGGGTTCTCTTATTGGAGAAAGCGCAAGTCAGTTGCTTGGCTTGTTGTTGTTGTTGTTTTATTGGTTATTTTTGTTTTGTCCCTGTAGCAGCATAACTAAAATTTATATATATATATAATCAGACGTGATTCCCAAGTGCAAATTAGCTTTAAAACTTGCCAGTTCTGCATAATAAATTGTCAGAGTAGTGTGACTTGTTCCAATTCTTCCATATTTTCCAATTATTCTTTTTAAAGTGCTGACTTGCAACTTTTTTCAAGTCAGATGCTTTTCTGGCAGTGGGACAGATAAAAGCGTATGCCATAGAACCTGTATGATAATTCAGCTCTGGTTAAATATCAGCAGTGCTACAGACTGCAAAAGAGGAAGAAGGATCTCGCAACGTATTTATTCTTCCCAAATGACAGGTCTTGCTTAGAGCAGCACCATGGTTCCTGACTGAAGTGTGATAATTGCAGTTTTACTCCTGCTGGCTAGAAGACTTCAAAATTATTGCTGAGTGGTACTTTAGGATTTGCTGTTACCTTAGATAAGAACCAATATGGAGTGACGCTACTTTTAATGCTAAGCCCTCAAACAATGCCTTTCTGATCACTTGGTGTGATGAACAGACAAGAAACAAGTTAGGTGGGCTCCAGTTTAACAGCAATAATCATGTCCTTTTTCAAAAGAAGGTTAAAATGATTGCTTCATTGTATGTGCTTACTCATAAACTTCACAGTATTTTTTTCATAATCAGATATATGCAACAGCTGATGCTTTGCTATTGACTTTGCATGCGTTGTGGTTTTTAGCTTTCCTGTCTGGGTTCTGTACTTCACGGTTTTCTATTTTTTTCACTGTCAACTTTCTGAATATTTGGGTCGGTGTTCTTGGAACTTTCTAATAGATTACAGAATGGTAGACAACTTGATTATTTATTTATTCTTACTGTGTGTTAAATGCATCTTTTTACACCCCCTTTGCTAAAAATGTAGCTACTTTCACCAAGAGGTGATCTGGTGAAATTTTCCTTCCATTCTCAAGCATGGATGTCCTTTCACTTGTTCTTGTGATTACTTGTATGCAACATTTTTGAGACAGGCATCTGCTTATTTCATTAGTAGGCTGAGTTCATGCAGATTGGTTTGATGCCAGTGGATTCTCGCTCTCCTTGAGGAAGAAATACAGCACTTAGTAGCTTCCTTTTTGCAACGTGGTCAGCTTTCGTGTAACCTGCTGCACTGAAAGGCAGTCAGCAGTTGAGCTCTAGCCTGTTTTTTTAAAATTTCATAGAGATGTAGCTCTTAAAAGTCTAGGTGTGATATAATACAGTTAGAGTCAAGTTTGTGAGCGTACTTTGATGGATGTCCTACTTCATATTTGAATGTGAGTAGTTTAAGTAATGCACATCAGACGTGATTTCCCATAAGGTGCTAGACTGAATGAAGCATTGTAATTGTAGAACAAATTTGTGGACTTGGTTTCTGTCACCTTGACTGTAGGTTGGTAGGCATACAATTTAATGTATGTACTACCATGGTGTGTAATACCCTTCTTTTTTAATTTTAGTGCCTGACACTATTTTGGGCCATTTTTTGTCAATTTCAAAAACAACTTGTTGTCAAATTCTTTATTCACCTACTGTAAATAAAGTGTCCTGAAGATTTCCATGCAGGTCGTATTTGAATAAGTTACTGTAATTAAGGAAAGCTTTTGGTGACTTAATCTGTTTATACTAGATGAGTGTGGGTGAGACTGCAGAAACTGGAAATGCTTTGTGATGGTTTTCTGAAGAAAACAAACAAACCCTGGAAATGAGACAGATATTTAATTGTAATTCTAGTGGATGCATCATAGAGAAACTCCCATTCACACTCAAGGTGGTAGCTATTAAATACTTGGTCCTTTGTCTTGTGAAACTAGTGGGAAACTTCACCTACATAACATAATGTGTAGGCTTCAGAAAAAAAAAAAAAAAAAAAAAAAGTTCTAGGCTAGGTCTGCCTCACATGTAGGCTAGGGTGGTAGGGTGTCCCCGAAGATGTTTGGCATGCAGAGAGCCCAGAAACAGTGCCTGAGGCTTTGTTTGCTGTACAGCTGTGCAGCAAAGAATTTTCTTTAACCTCGGGCAGTTGTGAAAATGAGCAGCTTCACAGCAAGAAGAGCGTGTCCGATTTCTGACCAGGCGTAAGGCATCTGGTACTAACCGGGAAAAACACACAGCAGAGTAACTGAAACCTGGGTGTGCTGACTCTTGACAGAAGGTTTTGGGTAGGTAGTGGAAGCAAGACATAGTGATACTATTCCCAAGAGTGGTATATTGTAAAGAAATGGCATTGTGGGAGGGTGGGATGTAGCAGCTCTTTATCAAATGCTGAATTAAAATTTCAACACTTCTGTTTTCTCTGTACACTCTTTCTGATAATCACATCTGAAAGTAGAGCGGTTCAAAACGATTTCTGTGTCTTTTTTGCTTGGAAAACATTTTAGTCACTTAAATTAAGCATATTTGCCATCTTAGTCAACATAATAAGTTCAGTAATATATGAACTCTTAGGAGTCTTTATATGTGTGTACACATACAGACACAACCAAGGAAGAAAAATTGTAATTTCTTGATACTGAGTTTTGTGTGGGAGTGTAGCCTGTACTCTAGTGGATATATTTCAAAGTTTAGGCAAAGTGGGAGAGATGTGTAACCTTTAAAGCTTTGAAGATAGTCTAACACGCCCTTTGCTGGGCTACAAAGGGCTGCATGTGAGGCTCAGAACTTATTCCAAAGATATATTTTTAAGTAAGGATTGAAGAACGTGAATTCAAGATAAAAGAAAGGAAGTCAGTAAATGTTTATGAAGCTTCCAAGCGCCTTGTTGATGACCTTTTGTTTTAAGAAGAACAAATAAATACATTATTACTAACATACAAAAATAAATATCTATAGTTCCTTTGTCTTTTAAACAAACAGGTAATACATGTTTAATGCCTGCTAACATTTGCTTTAACTCTATCACTGTTAGTACTCAAGGTTTGTACTTCCAGAAGCTTTAAAACTAATGCCGCAAAATCGAAATAGTATTCTAGGAATGTGTAAACTCTTCCCTTATTTCCTGAAGTTAGTCAGGCTAGGTTGGTACTGAGAGAATAGTTTCCAACTGATCCACCAAAGTTCTCCCAGGATCTATTTGATATATTCTATTTGATATGTTCGTTCCTTCAACTGGAAGGTGTTGTATATCTGGGATGAAATCCATCACACTCGCCATGTGATGGATTCAGACTTGGTGTGACTGGTTGTGCCTCTGTGATGACTGACAACCTCACCTTCATGGTGATGTGCCTGTGTCCAGTGGTGTTAACCTGTGTGTGCTCATGGAATCGTGTACTGGAGGTCACGCACAGGAGGTGCCTTTCTATGGGTGGGTAATGACTGAAATAGGAAATGTCTGGCTTAGCCTGCCAAGTGCTTTTGTGTAGTTCATTAAGTCAAAAAGTAGTGTGTGGGCACCTGTTTGGGGGGGCAAGTCTGTTAGGCTGGCTGCTCGTCCTCGTGGAGGGAATTCTTGAGATGGATCCTGAAGCTTGCCTAGAAATGTGAGATGTGTGCCTTTCGTTGGGGGAACTGGAAGGATTTCCAGTGTAGTAATACCAGGAACCACAGGTTCATGTTACTGGTGGGAAAGTCTGCAGCAAGAGAGACTTACCTAGTTGGGATAAAATTGGGTTAGGGATCACAAATGGGAAATACAGAAGGCTGTGGGCTCTCCTGGGCTGTATCTGTGAGTGCCGATCTCACTGTCAGGCCACTCTGAGTTGTCTTTGAAAGCTCATGGTGGTCTGGGGAGGTTTCTGAGGACTGGAAGAGTACAGTTGATCAAATTGTAGGGTAGGTTGCATTGTTTTTTTGCATTTATTTAGCTTTAGTTATGACAAAGAATTTTCTATGAGTATTTCTCAGAACAGGTGAATTAGGCAAATAAATAGAATTAGTGAGTCATTTTGATTTGATAGCTATACTAGACATATACTTTTTGTATTTAATTTCATTGTTCGGACATCCTCACAGGGAACTATTTTTCTAACATTGAGACTAATGGTTAAACTTTTGCAAGGTTTGTGTAGGAAATTTACCTCTATTCTTATGCAAATTCTTAATTGTTACACTACAATAGTTATGTGTGTAACAATTTAGTTTAAAAGAAGCATGAAGAGGAAAGTGTGTTACATGTATATGTGGCAAAGCAGGAAAATAGATCAAGAAGTATGGAATGAGTCATGTAAAACCTATAGTAAATGTCCCTTTATATATTTGATTTTCTTTTAAATTCAGCAACAAGCAATGCAGAAAAAGCTTACATGCAAAACTAGAAACTAATATGCTGAATGATCTGTTTACAATATGAAGATTTTCTGAGTTTACATTGCATACTTGTCAGATTACCAATAATACCAGTAACGAAAAAGCAGTTTAGTCCTGAACTTCTTGCTCTTTTCTTATGTTGCTGTTTGTGTATTTCTTTTAATGTCTACCTTTTTAAATAATTACTTGCCCCAGTACTGCAAGTAAGATCACTCAGCTGAGAAGGGGAAAGATATATTTATATTGTTATTATTTTGTATGCTCTCTTCTGGATTGAAATGCATCAACAGACCATAGTTAATTTCATATTGCCATGAAGTGGCACAAGCTATTTGAGGGTAATCATTAATTGAGCAGATGTTACAGTTATTGTTCATTATCATAGCTTTACAAAGCTTCTTCACTACATGCCTTTTACCTTCCTTTCTTAATCACATCTATAGTTTAAGTGGCTAAAACTTTATTTGTTTAATTAACATTGCTTTTATTGTAAGAAACAGATAGAGTTCACAGTCATGATAGACGTATTTTTGTTATTATGAAGTGCTTTGAGTCTTCTGTGTGTATGTATTCCTGTCCATTTATCTCTCTATATTAAAAATCCTTCCATGTCCACAGGCTATGAGAAGACAGATGATGTTTCAGAGAAAACTTCTCTAGCTGATCAAGAAGAACTGCGAACTATATTCATCAATCAGCCCCAGTTAACCAAATTCTGCAATAACCATGTCAGGTATTAACTCGTGTTTTGTTATATTTTTTTTTTTTTTTTTTTTTTTTTTTTTCCAGAGTGTTGCATACTGCTTAGCAAAATTTAAGAAAAGATTCTGTTTATTCCACCTCTGCCATTTCCTCCAGCCACTAGTAGCAGTCACTGACTCTGGAGGGAGGAATGAAGTTCAATGACTATAATATCCAACCTGTTTAATATACAAACCTGATCTTCAGAATTTTTAAGAACTGAGTGGGGAAAGTTCTGCATGGGACCTTTACAGCTGCACCATTGGCATATCCCTAAGGGTATGGGTTAGTTGAAGTTCAGTTTATCTTTGATTTTCAAACATATTTCTGGTAGCTGGATGCCAGTGTAGGTGTGGTTTGCTTGAACATGTAATTCTGTGCTTTAGAAACTCTGCTTTTTATCAGTCAACCAACTACAAAGATGCTGTTGCTGCTTATGAAACTAGTTTTGAATTTCCAGGTTGGTCTTTAGGACTCTGCTGATTTTATTTTTTTTTAATTTTTAAATTTAATTTTACGAAATATACTGAATGCTCATAAGTAACATATATCTAGATCTGATAATGTCCTTCAGTTCTGTTGTTAAAATTCAAAGTAATTGAATGGCAAAGATACTCCTGTCTCAGGCAGGTGTGTTTTCCGAAGGTACATTTGATACATGCAGAAAATTTATAGATGTTAAGAATAATGTGGTGTCTTTTTGTCATGGACTTGAGATACTTTATAAAGCTTTTTGTTTGTGTGACTTATCTTGATTAAGTCACTCTTGACTGAGTCACTTACCTTTTCTGCCTTTTTCTTTGTTTCTTGACAGTGTTTAGCTCTGTATATGATATATCAATTCCACCTTTAAATTGAGTATTTTATGCAAAGTTAAAGTAAATGTTATTAACTTTAAAAGGAGTCCAAAATACTCTTATTAGTCTTTTGTCTATCATTTTTTGGTATCATTGTTTTAACTGTTATATTTTTAGGATGTTAACAGTCTGCTCTTAAATGAGTGTAAGGCAGCTGAAAGGATGGGTGTTCAAATATTTTGTGTTGATGGCTTAGCCAAGATACTTACACAAGGATAAGCTATATTCTGCTCCTCCAGGCTTCAAAATTACGCAATATCCAATATTTTCATTTTTTTAAAGAGGTAAAATTTCAGTTCAGTGAAAGATACAGGGTTTTATATTTAATATTTTGATTTTTATTACTTTCTCTAATATATTGCATCATTTAAATACAGTTGATCCTATTAATTTTTTTTAGTCTTCAAGATGCATTAAATCATGAAAATTCATATGCAGCACAGAAGCCCCACAGCTCCTCAGTTTTGATTTAGCACCCTTCTCATTATGCTGGCTTGACTGATAATTCTTGCTCAAGAATTTTGTCTGCACTTGAGTCATGGTGCAGAATTGCTCACCAAGTGCCTGCCATAGATTGCTGGGTAAGGTACTGTTCTGAGACATCAGAGCTGTGAGCTTAAGTCTTGTATTACCTGCTTCCTCAGTGCAACCACTTGCCTCTTCCTCTTCATTTTTTCCCTCTCCTTGTTGCCTGTAACGGAGTTGCAACAGAGCTTGACTGCTGTCCGCAAAACACACAGAGGTGACAAGGAAATTTCTTACTTCAAAATTAAAACTCACAACATTTTTTGTGGATGATGGGTGCTTTACTTGGTTAGCTAGATCATAGAAGTGCGTGGAAATGTCTATGGAAGTCTTCAGATTTCTTTTTTAGTCAAAATGAATCTGTTTGCTCACATGGAAATCACAAAAGATCCTGCTGTATTTGAAAGCTTGTATAACTGAGAGGAAAGGAATACATTTGAAATTTTTTCTTACTATTAAAATTGTACTTGGTTTTCTCTTTGTCTTTTAGCACTGCAAAGTACAACATAATCACATTCCTGCCAAGGTTCCTTTATTCCCAGTTCAGAAGAGCTGCTAATGCATTTTTTCTTTTTATTGCATTACTTCAGGTAAGATCAACAACAAGATGCTAATGTTTGAAACTTACTGAGAGAGCATTAACAAAACAAAAATTCCTCCTTTGCTTTAGATGTTTCAGCAAATGAAACATCTCATACAGACTTCTTTGCTGTTGCTGTAAGTGCTTGGAACAGCTTTGTAGGATGCTTCTGCAAAGGAAGCTCGCACTATTTTATAGAGGGAAAAAAAGAAAAAAATCAGAAGTTCAGGGTTTCATTATCTTTCTCCATCTGGAAATCTGTGGTTTCTAAACATACAACCTCTTGACCCCACCTGGCATCTCAGCTAGTCCAGTAGTCCAGCAGCATTGCTTGTGGTGCCACTGTACTTCAAGCTAGTAGATGTAGAATGTGAGGCTGAAACTGTTTGAGACTTGGCATTACTGGATGAGAACCTGGCAGGTGGGTGATTTGGGTGTAGGAAGAGGAATAATAGGAAGTAATCATGGAGTTACAAGACCAGCATCTGCTATCAAACCATCAGTGACATCACAGAAACAGGAGTAACAAATACAGTGTAATGGAACTGAGGTATGAACTGGTGCCCCTTTGCTTTCATATTTTGCCTGGAAAATAATGTGTAATTGGAATGGGGTGTTTGGGTATATGTGTATGGAGGAATGAAAGGGCAGAAATAACTGGAGAACTGATAGGTCGCTTTGACCTGCAGCTGACTTATAGACAATTACTAAGTTTCTGCCTGGTTTCCATGTAAGTGCTTGAAAATGTAATCTAGAGTAACTCTGAAAACAGATATATATTCATCTTATTCCAAGAAAAATAGCATACATGCATATAACATTGTGGTTTCTTTCAGATGCCCATTGTGGCCATAGCAAAAAGAAATTCATATAATTCATAAATAATACTGTCGGTTTTTCAAAACCATTTATGTTTAGTTGAAGATGTGTTCTAACCACATCAAGGACTACTTATTACTCTACTCTTCTCTTGCAAAATCTTGTAGTCATATGGGCTGCATTGCCTGTTCTAAACCTATTAAGGCGGGAATACTCTACCCTATCAATGTAGCCTTTAACAACTCTAGTCAATATAAAGATAATTATGAATAGCTATCGATATATATCGCATAACTAACATCTTCTCTGCATTCATTTTATGCACACATGCACTTGCATTATCTATGCCTATACCTGCTTAGCAAAAGCTAATTTCTTCTAGTCTTAGCTGTTTGAAATTTGTCATATAACACATTTTTGTCATATAACACATTTTGTATAACACAAAATCTTTTAGAAATTGAAAACCAAAGGAATTTAAAATACCTTAGAGTAGTGTCCACTTTAACAAAAATCTAAACTGAAAAGAAAAACAATTGTATGTTACGAATAAGTATTTAAATTTAATTTGAAATACAAAAAAAAATGAAGGTGAATCTTCTGCAGATACTAAACCCTCTGAAAGTAACTGCTGAACATTGTTCTATCTAAAATGTAAACATTGTTTTGTTGTATCAGCTTTGTTTGATTAAAAGACAATACCTTACTTGGAAATAATCATCACCCTGGCCAAATAATGAAACCAGTTTTCATCTGTGTTTGCACAGAAAGTTCTGCTTCTTGTATTAAAGCATGTTTTGAACCAGGAATTCAAACAATTTTTTTTTTCTTTTTAATAGCAAATTCCAGATGTATCACCAACAGGCCGTTACACAACATTGGTCCCTCTTTTATTTATTTTAGCTGTAGCTGCAGTGAAGGAGATAATAGAAGATATTGTAAGTATTTAATAGCAATATTTTCTAAATATTTTGTTGTTTTGTTTTGTTTTGTTTTGTTTTGTTTTCATAGATCATATTGCAGAAAACCTGTTGAATAATACTCTGCCACTTTTAAAGTTTTAAAAACAGCTTTCCTGCAGCTGTGAAATCCAGGTCAGTGCATCTGATGAGTCCTTTTTTAAGGTCAGATGCATAAAATCTGTGGTTTCACTGTTACAATTTTGCACAGTTTTGTAGACAAGCAAGGGGAATAGGCTTTTCAGTTTTTCCTGTTGTCCTGGCCCAGTGCAATTTATTGTTAGTCTTTAATATCTTGTTGATAAATGTGATATGTTGATGTTTCATGGCCAGGAACACAAATGGAATGCTTATCTTTGTTAGGCAGGTGTCCGCCTATGCCAAGCTTTCCTGGAGTCACTGTATACAGTAGTGGTTGTTTTGCTTTCTTGTTCTATTGAATGAAAATTTTAAAAGAGCCAGGATATTGTCATGGCTTGGCAGCGTCCATTCTAATTTCTCTTATTTTGTGGGTAGGGAAAGGAATGTCAATCTTTGTTTCACTTCCAACAAAGGTTGTTGAGGTTTTCTCAGTACCTTCTTGCCCGTTCTTTTTTGAAAGTATATCACAGAATGTCTCTCTAATTCAGGTAATACAAATGAGTTAGCTTTAGATTGCATCATTTGTATCTAAGGAATTAGTCTTGATTTACCAAATCATTCTTCAGATATCAAGAGTTTCTTCATCCTTTTTGGTTCTGTACTAGTTCTGCAGATAAATTATATGGAGGATAAGATTTTAGATGTAATATATCAGAGAGTGCCTTGTCATGTGGAGGACAAGGTTCCTCGTTCTTGGTATTGTGGGCTGCTCCTCATGACTTTTGTAAAGCGTTGCAGGTAGTGCTATCTTTATAAGCACAAGAAGAGTAAGCTTCCTGGGAACATCAGGTGTATTGTGTTTGAACAGAATTACAGTGTATGTGTAGAAACATGTTCAGGAAGAGGAGTGAAGAGCTACAAAGAAGTTCTGAAATGGAGAGTGGCTGGGCACTCAGCAGCCTTTTCTGCTGACACTCCACTTAGTCTACTCAGTTAACCTTGAGAATGAATGGTAGGCAAGATACATTGCCCCCCTGGGTTTTGTGAAGTTCCTAGGCCAAAGAGTTGAGAGGTCCAACAAGAGACAATGTTGTGTCCATTAATGTGTTCGTTCTGTTTTGCATTTACAGTGTTTGCCGCCCTATAGTCAGCTTCCCCTTAAATGTCTTTGTTGCTTTCCATTTAGATAAACAAAATCCCTTTTAAAAAGACATAAAATCAATTCATGCTCTTTCAGATATTTTTAACAATTCTGCTGTTCATGCTTACAGACTTACACCATCTGTCAGTGTCTAGGCAAATATAAAACTGAGGCTCCTGCTACTGTACAGAGTGTCCTTTTTAAAATTATCTCATCTTCCTCCTCTTTTATGTCATTTTGTTTCTTTCTATCATTACGCTTTACAACATTAATTGTATAGTTAGGCGTGGAGCAGAAGTCAGCAACATGTTGTGGGTTGGGTCTTTTATTTGGTTGCTTTTGCCATGTATCAGCTTAAACAATGAAAGTTCTTATTACTAGTTACTACAGAATTACCTAAAGACAATTCACATATTATTTTTCCTTTTGTTAAGTTTACATTGCCTCAGCATGTAGTTAATTCCTAGAGTGCTTAGTTGAAACCGAATGAGTTGAAGTAGCTGACGGGGAGAACTGAGCTGCTAATCAACAGGCTTTGTGTGTGTGTGTAGCTGATGATAACGGGAATTTCTCACATACACAGCTGAGTTTTACAGACCATTGTCTGAAAAATAAATCTTATTTTTTTCTAGTGAAATAGATATGAAATGTAACATTGCCTCCTGGTTATATCATGCAGGAATATTCAGCTGTGACAGCTGTACTTTTTTTTTTTTTTTTCCTGGGAAAGCTTACCACTTACTCCATAGTAAAAAACATTCAGTATGTTTTCCTTCCATCCTTAATTACATTTTACTTTCTTTACACAGTGAGGTATCTCAGATCTTCAGGAATGGTTATCTTCATCTGATACTAAAGCAGGATTAATCTGCTTTTAGATGACAAACTTTATATATTGATATTATTTTGATAAGTGGATTTATTTATACTTTCAACTCAAGAACCAAATGTTTCCTTTTCTAAAGTGTAATCCCAAGAAGTAGAAGATATAAGCAGAAGACATTATTCACTAACAGCATGTGTTTTCCATGTATGGTTCAAAAGCGGTAGCAAAACTTGTGATGTGCAGTGCAAAATTATTGACAGTTTCCAATGATTTTCACCCAGCATAGCTCAGAAAGCAACTAAAATTAAACTGTTACTTTTCAAGCTGGAGGAGATTCTCCCTCTGGGCAAATAACTACCTGCTTTGGTCAACTTACTGTGTCTTCTTGTCAATCAAAGGCTGTTTATCAAAAATCAGCCATCTTTTTGCAAAGAGTATGATGATAATCTGTGACAAACATTTCAAAAATAATATCTTACCTTAGTCTTTGTAAAGTGATAAGGTGCCCTTTTAAGACCTGGCAGCTCAGAGTTATACCAGCATTTTATTAGAAATATGGCTCTTAAGTAGGTCAGCTTATTTTCATTTTCATTTACAATGTTGCTTCTGATTTTTTTTTTCTGTTTAAGAGGATTGAATTCTGTACCTCTATTGAAAAATCTGTTTTAGTAGTCTCCTAAGCATTTTGTAGCTAATATGAGTTTGATTATATCATGAAAATACTGCTGTTAGTAGCCGCATCAAAACATTTTTATCAAAAAGCTTCTAATACCTATATGAAAACTGAGAGACATTGGGGTGAGGGGTTGAGTTGATTTTGTTTGTTTTTTATGTCTTTTTCCTGAAGTCTGCAGGTAATTATATAGAAGTAAATTTAATTTACTCAGTCATAGCTTGACTATATCTGGTGCTTACCTGAAGAATTCTTTCACGATCCTTGCTCTGTTAGAGTTGTCTCCCAGTTGCAAGGAAGGGCAAAGTTACAGAACGTAAATACACCACATTCTTGATCAAGGAATTTGTTCAAATAGTGATTGTGTATGTGAGAGTTACTAGAACACTTTTAGCCTAGAACTGAGTATGACTTTCTTGATGATCAAGACTATGCAAATAATCTATAGTTCTGTCTAAAATGCTTTAAAATCTGTGTATTAAATTGATAAATAGGAGGGAGTAATAAATGTGTTTTTCATCTTAAACGTGAAAGTTTTATTTCAGCAGAAGCCTTTAACCACTGTGCATTTTTAATTCAGAAAAGGCATAAAGCTGATAATGCGGTGAACAAGAAACAAACTCAAGGTAGGAAATTTTTTAAAGCTTATTGATTGTGGTTGTGTAGGGGGGTGATCTTGATGTTTTTTGTGAACGTTAATGTAATCCTAACTGTTGAGTACATGGGTAAATGAGCTGGAAATTGATTGTGCAGATTTCGTCAAAATTGGGCACAAAAGTATTGCTAGCGCTGAGAAACTAGTTTAAGCTAATGCAGGATTCACATAAACATAACACTGATATCAGTGTACTCTCAAAGCAATATTTGAGTGTATTGTCAAATACAGTGTCAAAACAATAATTAAGAAGTTAATCAGTACAGTAATCCATAATTTTGCTTTCATCTATTCAGCAATTCTGTAACCCTGAAAAATAGCAATGTCAGTAGTGTGTTATATATTCAGCTCTACCTTCAGTTGTGTTTTAAACGCACAAAATTGTTAATGAAATGACACATGCCTGTATGGATTCTGTATATGGGTTTTCCTTCATATGTGTGTTCATAAAAGACCGTCTGTATCTCAGTTAACATTAGGTTATTAACTAATTCTAATTTTTTTATTAATTCTAAATTTTTGTTACTATTTGAAAAAAAGAAGAAAAAAAAAAACTTAGAGGATTTTAATGTGCTAGGCTGTATTAGGGACAACTTTGCTTTCCCAAGCTGCACATATAGACACTAGACACTGTCATGCACTCTGATGTGATGAAGCAATGTGGTGAAGTAATTTTGCATAGGGCAGATGGAGCATGCTTTTGAAAGATATTTGTTAGAGACAAAAGAGAAAAATGGGAGACATGAATGTGAAAGCCAGGCTCAGAAGACTTTATGGGGCAAGTATTCTATAATATAAAAATCTCACAGCAACACCACTCTATTTTTTTTCCTCATAAGAAAACAGATTTAATTTAATGTCATGCATGTTAATTATGGTTAAAAGCTTTTTTACTTTGAAACTTTTTATTCCGATTACTAATTTCGTAACACCACATTATGATACAATCGATACCAGATTTAACGGATAATTAAACCCTGTAAACTGTTCTGATTCACCTCGTAATAAGTTTCTGTGGTACAAAATATATCATATAAAGAAAGTGTTGTATAATTTGGATGCTTGACCTGAACTTACAGAAACAAAGCATGCTGTCAATTTTTCAGTAAATATGGTATGTTTTCATGGCATTCCATAAGGAATCTGACACATACTGCAATTAGATTATACAACTGGAGAATTCTTTCTTTTATACTGTTTTTTGTTTCAGTACTACGAAATGGTGCATGGGAGATTGTCCACTGGGAAAAGGTGTGTATTTACATTTTCAAGGTGACTTTTGGAGCAGAATACAGATCTAATGTTTGCTTTATTTCTCCAAATGTGTATCATTGAGAAGAATTAACTGTTATGACGGGAAATATATCATCTTTTGTACTTTATTTTTTTGTGTTTGTTAATATTTGTCTCTTAAAATGTACTTTTAAATTAAGTTAGTTTTGACGTCATGAGTCAGGCAGAACTACCATTTAAAGGCAGCCTTTAAATTCAGTGAAAAATCACCTGAGTAGTATTACTGGTGTAGGATTATTCATATATGGCAAAGCTGTACAGTTCCTTAGTATTACTTGGAGTTCCAAGGAATAAGCTTCTTTCTAGATGCTAGTTACTTGGTGTATTTTCAGAATTACTTAATTACTTCAGCTTAAAGCATAAGAAAGGCTGTTAAGTAGTAATTAGAGGAGGGGACTGTTAAAGGTAACTTTCAGGGAGTAAATACTAAGCTTTCCATCTAGTCTCTTGGTTTTGTTGGTTTCCAAACCTGAAAAATTGAACAAAAATTTGATCCACAATAATTTGGAGATAAGATTCAGGTAAAAATTCTGATGAAACCTTTATGGAAACCAGGGTAAGGGCTATAGCATTAGCACTATAGATTAATTTGATCTTTAACTCAACTTAAGTATTCTAAATATTAGATATATTTATTACAATAACTAACAAAATAAAAAAAAATGAATTGGCAACAGCAAGATAAGGCCTATTGAAGAGATTTCCAAGTAATTCAAAGGCTTTGAATGCCTGATGCCTATAGGCTTCTCTGGAAGTGTTTTAAACTTCTAACAGTCTTTCTAGCAATTCAGCAAGGTAAATATTTACTATGCTTAAAACAAAGGGATAACATATTTTGTTTGAGACCATTAACCAATTCCCAGTTTTCTTTCAGGTAGATGTTGGAGATATAGTTATAATAAAAGGCAAAGAGTATATACCTGCTGACACTGTACTGCTCTCATCAAGGTAGAGATGCCCACTGATGCTTATAGTGTAGAGGCTGGTTTCTCTACCCTGCATTTATTTATTTATTTATTTATTTGTTTGTGATTGCTCCAAGGAAATAAGGAATAAACAAAAATCCTGCTTCTTTTGAGTATAATCTTTCATTTGGGAATTTATCATTTCAGGCAGTATTTCATTAAGTTGTGTCAATTGCAGTTCTAAAACTACGCTGCCATTCTGTTTACCATTCATTTTTTTCTACAAAAAAAAAAAAAAAAGAAGTATGTTATTTTGTTACTGAGTGTAGTGCAAAAAAGGTTGATTTGTCTAAAACTTGGACATCAAATTCTGTATTTTACCAGGCTGGGTTTTTGATATGTACATAACAAATTGTATCTTATATTTAAATTGAAATGAATATATTGCGGACAACAGAAATTTGTTTAATAGATACAGTCACCCGTTTGGTAGTTGAATCAGAGGGGAAAAAAACAAAACATGAACATAAAAAATGAATCATCAAACTGGCTTTGTCTTTGAGCTGAACAATCACTTTATTCATTAAGATATTTTTTGAATAATTTCAGCACTGAAAGCAAGACTTAATGTATAGTGTGTAATATAACTGTTTTTACATGGATCAGAGGTTGTTTATCATCATTTCCTTGGACAGTTTTATTTAAGAAATCCACATCTTACTATGTGGAAGATGAACATTTTTCAACATCTATTTAATCAGGTCAATTGACAATATGTTCTAAGATTTTTTCTTTTTTTTATTTGCTTTAAGATTATCTAAATAGGATCAATTGTATTTTGATTTAGTACTCAATGTTTACTATGCAATGATAGCTACCTTTTTCTGGTATGAGTGGCAGCATTATTGTAATATGTATAATTATGGCTTAGTTGTAAACCATCCACCACAGAAGTTAATGAATAGGTACAATTAATTAAGTTAGAATCCTACACATTTCTGTGACAAATTGTGGTGTATACTACATTATTTATGTCATGTTCCATAATATCTCAAAATTAAGTGTAGTAGTTTTGAAACCTTTCTATTATTATCATGTTAAACAATTGCCAGATAATTCTGTAAATTCTCCCCCAGTCTGTCTTTGTTCAGTATTAATGTTTACTTCAGATGTTTTTCTATTCAATAGCCTCTATAAAGCTTTTACTTCTGCATTTTGAGAAGCATTTATAAGTTTTGGTGGTGCTACTCCACCAAGATCTTCACAGACCATATACCATGCAGCAAGAACATTTTGGCCTAATAACAGCTTCTTTCATCCTAACTCTAGTGTCTTGCAGGCAAAACAGATTACATCCTCTCAGAGCACATTCTTTATAATCCTTCTGAGTAAACTCCTACATTTGTTTCTTTGCCTAGATTTCTTCCCTGTTTTGCCCTTTCTAATTTTTAGGGTATTTGCATTACAGTGTTCTCCAGCTGTAGTTGTAGACATAGAAAAATCCACC
This sequence comes from Aythya fuligula, assembly GCF_009819795.1. Taxonomy (NCBI): domain Eukaryota; kingdom Metazoa; phylum Chordata; class Aves; order Anseriformes; family Anatidae; genus Aythya; species Aythya fuligula. The sequence goes on from NC_045562.1 coordinate 51,828,264, forward strand.
TATCTGCAAAGCTGCCTTTCCAAGCCTTATCCCTCGATGGGAATGCTGTATCTTGCGTTGATAAGTTGAAATAATACTTAGCTGCTACTGGGCTTATTGGGAATGTTACCTCTTCGCTTCACCTCGCTTTGCCTCACTCTTGTCAGAACAAACAATCCCAACCATGACTTATTCACTTTGAATTTTCCAGCCAGCTTTTCTTCTAGGATCCAGTTTGCAAAGGTGATTTCTTTAATACTGATTGCTTTTGTGGGTCCAGTTCTGGCATTTTGTTCCAGCTGAAACATCTTCCTTAGTTATGTAACTGGGGGTCTGTGGAAGCTCTCCTGCCAAGAGACGACCTTGTGCTACTACATTACCTGCAATTCTGTGTGTGTACCACCACATGCTCTTCTTTTCCAGCTCTCGTCTCCCCAAGGCCCTGCATTCTGCAAGCAGACAGTCTCATCAGTTTTGCTTTGCAGGTGTTTATTGATAGTCATTTGCATTTTAGGCTTCAGCAGCAATGCAAGTCTGTGGGCTTGGTTTTATATCAAACTAATATTATTTGGTTCTTTTTACCAATAATAGCAGTTTCTGGAGAATTACAGTTTCCTAAGATAATTAAGATCCTGCTATTTTTTACAGTGGAAAGGCACAAACCACTGAGACTTAATTCTGTTTTGTTCTTGCAAGTTCACTGAAGATCGAAAATAACAAAACTGAAACCAAATACAAAATCATTTTCTGCAAGCTGACTAGAAGGGTTCTTGTCGCCTGACTCTTCGGAAATGTTGGTGTAAACCTTAATGGTTTTTATGTACTTATTTTTGATAGCATATGGTGTGGCTAGAAACTTTGTCAGGTCAGAAATAACAGCTTTTTGTTTGTACTGTTAAATGTTTTCTGCAGCTTAAAGTTGGTACCTTAAAGTAAAACAATCCACTAGAATAGAAATGGAAATATTTTAGTTGTTTTGCTTCTTTGACCTGATTAAAATAGATTTTGAAAAAATTGTCATCAGATGTTTTAATTAACATGTATTGTTTGTATAATAATTTCAAACTCTGTCTTTTTGTCTTTGTCCATTTGTTTTTGTTTTGTTTTGTTTTCCCCTATCACTTATTTTTCTGTTCTAATCATTTTCAAACTGGGATGTGTAGGTGGCAGTAGGGGAAGTAGTGAAAGTGACCAATGGGGAACATCTCCCAGCTGATCTCATCAGCCTGTCATCAAGGTTAGAATAAACTAGTTGCACAGGATACGTGTATGTGGGTCCTCGTATACCAAATATGAAGAACACTGATATGTTGATAATCTTTGCTTTACTGTCCATCTTTCTTGGACAAAACCCACACATTTATAAAATGAGAAAAGGTTCAGTTGATAAAAGTGCAGATCCTTTAAAGTGTAAATACGTGGTAAGATTCCAAGAAATGAGAACTTGTTTCAGACCTTATTTTTAAACTTTTACACTATCCCCATGAAATTTTATCAGACAAGCTGTCATTAAGTAAATACACAGTAAAACACTGGGATAAGTATGTCTAATTCATTAAAGCAAATTAAAAACAGACACGTTCATACCAACTCATTTTCAGAAAAGAATATAGTTCATTATTGATAGGACTGGTAGAGGACCCTCTGCACAAACATGAATGTTGCACAATCTCTGCCGCATGCAATGGCAAAAGCAGCATTGTTCTTGTGTACTGTGTCAAAATGCATGTTTCTTAGACATGTCAGCTTTATGCTATCATCTACGCTGTTGCTGGACTTTGTTTTTTTCCTAAAAAATCAATGGGCCTGCCTTGATCTAACTGCAATTTGTTTACTTTGGAGGTCACTGCTATCTGCTAAAGTAATTATAATTAAGCATGTGTATCACTTGAGACGTTTTTGCTGCTTTAGTCTTTCTTAAGTGCTCCACAAAAATATCGTCTTTACTGCCAATTAGAATGTTAGAATTGTAGTAGTTTTACACAGGTGATGCCAGCCAAACAATCTAGACAGAAGCTATTTACATTTTTAGAAAAGTTTGCCAAGAAGAAAATACTTTCTAAGAGGAATTTATGATAATGATTTTGCACATTTTAGTGGTTTCATTTTGCAAAAATACTATGTTTGAATGTTTGAATAACCGACACCGTTTTAGAATGATTCGAGGATAAAGTTAAGTCACTTACCAGTAGCCACTGTTGCATTAACAAACTCAAAAAAACTCTTGATTTTTGAATTCCTTGCTAGAAAGAAGGAAAAAAAAATATTATCTTTAAAGTGGTATAGAGAGTAAATATTAATTCTTCTAAGTTGTAAAGGTTTTTCATGATAACTGGTCCTTTGCAGGATCTTAATTTATATCACAAATATAAATATTAAGTGCTCTGTTCTTATGCCCAGAAGATGGGAGCTGAGTGGAGTCTGAATGGATCTGATCTTGTTTACCATCTACTTGCAGAAAAGTCATTTTGTCCTTCTTTTTCTTTTCCTAGTTATCACCTCTATAATGGTTACATGTTTTCAAATCTATTAGTGTTATGCAACACATGAGATCACTTTTGTGTGTTACACACCAAAAAAAAAGTTTTCAAATTGCATGGAAATAATGGATATATTTCAAAACTTAAAAAAAAAAAAAAAAAAAAGCCCATAATATGAACTTTTATTTAAGAAAACCCTTTACAAGAAAATGTTCATATCTATCCTACTGCTGCATGCAGTAGTAGGCACTGTGATTGCACTTCATTTGTACCTTTGTATAATCTCATGTAAAAACTTAAAAATGAACAAATAAATAAAATCTATACAGCATTTTTATGATATAAGATGATAACTTTTGGCAAACTTTTCTGACAATGTGAAGTATTAGTAGTAGTTTTACAGATTTGACTATACATTATTCTAGTTCTGAAGATTTGATAAGGGGAAAAAAAATGCTGATTGCCTAAATAGATATTAAAAGATTAAAGAAAGTTCATGGATTTTGGCATTATAATATAAATTTAAGGATTTTTTTCTCTTAATAGTGAACCACAAGCTATGTGCTACATCGAAACATCTAATTTAGATGGTGAGACAAACTTAAAAATTCGACAGGTAGGAATTTCATTTTTGAGAATATTACCAATATTTTAAGTTATTATTGTTTATAAAACATTTTAAAACATTGATGTTCATTTTAGAAGGCTCTGAGATTTTAATAGATGAAGTTAAAAAAGTTATTGGTTATTGCTATCTCATAAATGTTTTCGTTCAATGCATTAAATAGAAGGAATGAATACTTATTTCTAAGTCATTTCTTGGACTTCAGGGAATTTCCTTTGGGAGAAGAGGTGGATTTGTAGTCTGAGTTGTTGCTTTGTTTTTAGAGGATAAAAGAGTGAGAAGCACTGCAGAAAGAAGCTGCTAGTGCCAGTATTGCATTTGAGGAGCAGGTAGGGGATGGTAGTTTTTGGCTGAGTGTGCAGTGACTGTGCAGGGACATTCTTGCTGAGTTATATGATTGGTTGTGACCCTGTCATCTTCATGATATTTTAAGATACCAAGGTGACTTTTTTTACTCTCTCTAGCATCCAGCAATATGACAGCAAAATGTAGTGGTCCTATTCTATTCATGTAGGAATGCTGCCATATCAGATTTATAATACATAGAATTTTATATTGGAAAGTGATTTTTAATGTCATGACAAACGAATTTTGTTTACAGGGTTTGCCTCTAACATCAGATATAAAGGACATAGAAAGCTTGATGAGACTTTCAGGCAGAATTGAATGTGAAAGCCCAAACCGACATCTCTATGACTTTGTTGGAAACATCAGACTGGATGGGCATGGGTATGTAAATGCAAAGGAAAAGATCTTAATAGATTCAATCTATCACTAGATACGTAAATGTTGTTAAACTACTAAAGTTAAAATATAAATTATGAAGTCTTTATTCTGTTAAGACTAGAGAGGTTAAAAAAAATATTTCTGATGTATTCTGTGCTAGTCTTCATTCTTCACAAGATTACAGGGGTAAAATCAGATGTCTGCAATTTGACTTTTTATACTAGGTGACCTTCAGAAACCAATAGATATCAATAATAGAGGAGTATGAATCAAATTCTAATAGTTTGGGGATTTATAGCTAGTAACTCACTTTGTAAGGGTCTCATTTCTTGACTGTCTCTATTATTGAAGCTGAATATAGGTAGTTTCTTATTTATTTTTTGTTGTTGTAGGGTTTTTGTTGTTCTTTTATTTGCGTGTGTATATAAAATATGTTTTTGGAGGGGAACTGAAGTAGTATGTGCTTCAGACTTTTCTAGTTTAATAGGTTTTCCTATTTCTCCATATGCAATATTATCCATGTTTCTGTTTTTAGACTGATATATATACTACTAACTATTTGTTAAATACCTTTTTTTTTTTATATTCCATTTTTTATTTACTGATTTCTTACAGATGCATTCCGGGAGTTGTCAGTCGCAAGAGTGTGGATCTATTATAATTCCACTGTACTTGTCGTTAAGAAGAGAAAAACATTTACCTGTAATTCTTCTCTGAAGGTAATAGTTATAATAGATCCACACATCTGTCCTTCCTCCCTGGCTAGGGAGAAAACATGCTTTTATTTTTAATTGAATTATTTAATTTTAAATTTGAGTAAAAAGAAACATTAAATGTGCTCATGGCTATTATGCCTCAAGAATGTGTAGGAGCATGCCATCTGCTGGTCAAGCAATTTGTCATTTGAGAAATTCAGTTTAGAATATAGTTCCTGTGCAGTAGAATAGTTCCAGAAGTGTGGTTCTAATATAATACTTACCTTCAGTGAAAAAGAATTGCAGGTAAGTAACTCTTTTCAGACACTGACCTTATTTCCAAACTGACAAGTCAGGGATGAGTTCTCTTTCTCCCTATATTGACTGAGTCACTGTCCCTGGAGGTGTTCAGAAGACATGCAGATGTCTTAGAGGCGTAATTTAGTAATAGACTTTGCAGTGCTAAGTTGACAGTTGGATTTGATGGTCTTGGATTTCTTTTTCAACCTAAGTGATTCTCTGATTCTATAACTCTTACTACAATTTTTGGCTTCTTGGCTTGATCTGTAGACTAAAAGAGGCCAAAATAGTTTTCCTGGTATCTTTTTTTTTTTTCTTTTTTTTTTTTTTCTTTTTTTTAGTGTGTTAACTTTCTGCAAGGGGTGCAGCTCTTTGTTATGCTCATAAACATATAGAATCATGTCAGCTGGTTTGAGGAGATGAAGACTGTTATTGGGAGAACGGAGAAAAGTTCTTTAGTCTGGATGAATTTGAAATTATGATTAAACAAATGACCCAGAGAAGGAGGAGTGAACAAGTTAAAAATGAGGACAGACCTAAAATAAACATTTTCTTGAAAGCTATTTTAAGGAAATTGTATACATGTATAACAAAACGCAGTCTGCATGATAACAAAATCACTTTGGTATATAGGCTTTCAAACTGTCTTAGTTAGTAGCTCTTAATATGGCTGGATAGTGTGCTGAAGAGACTGAGAACATCCCTTACTAAATATAAGCAAAGTGTGTTGCAGAGGGACCATTAGTTACAGAGTATAAAAGAAGAATCAGATAAGCTGGAGCAGCTTTGAGAAGGCTGAAGCCATGAAATACAGATCTGAGAGCTCTGTCAAGTTGTAGCAGCGTAAATAGCAGAGTAAATAAATAGCACAGCTCTGACAAGTCATAGCAGCAAGCCATAGCAGAGCAGTCACAGTGATGGTCAGTAGCATGACACCTGGCAGATCAGGGCTTTCTATGTTCCTGGTTGTCTTGCTGTCAATCTTCATCGTCTTGGTCTGTACACCAGTTCTACTGGAAACAACTGGCTGCAGTCATCATTCTGTTTTGATTGTATTCCTAATAACAGATCCTTGAGAATAAATTCCTGTCACAAGAGGTACCCGTTTGAAGGCAGTCTTAGAACTCACATGAGTCTTACTTAGAGCAGTCTCAGAACTCAGGAGGAATCTTAGAACTCATCAGACTCTTTAAGGAAAGACAGTCTTTTGGCATTTCAGAGAAGGTCCATATTTGAAAAGGTTTCCAATTTATCAGTAGTTAACTTAGTAATAACTTTTTTGGTTATATGCCTTTCATCTTTTATCTGTTCAATTCCTGTTAGTCTTAATAGACTGAAAAACCTGGTTATTTTTGGAATGACATGTAATCCATTATTTAAATGTCTAGATTTTGTGCTGATGGGTGATCTAAAAGACTCTGAATCAGAGCAAGGGATGAACAAAAAACAGTGCAGACCAATTTTTGTTGAGAACAGGAGTCTCTCTTCATGATTATTGGATAATTCAGACCCCAGCAGTTCCTTTCATGCCTGAAAGGAAATTTATTTTCTTTTAATTTTACCATGATACGAATACACCACAAATACAAAAAGAACACAGTTCAAATTTAGATAGCAAGTCAATTTCATTATGTTGTATATTTTGTATTTTTTCCCTGATTCTTTTTATGATGGCGTACATGCACCTTGAAGTATCCCCTGTTTTTGATGGTTATGTCATTCAACACTTCAGTGGGAGGGGCAAATGATTCCTTAAACATTCAGTATGTTCCACAGTAATGTCCTAGACAGTACGTTGTGGTGGGGTAGAGTTTGTTCTTTGTTTGCTTTATATGGGAAAGCATTCAAACATGTTTGTTTTTTGTTTTTTGTTTTTTCTGGAACAAGTTCTTACCTAATTTCTGCAAGAACTTATTACAAAAAACAACTTTACTCTGTTAATAATTGACACTGTTAATTTTAGCAGAGGAAGAATGTGTTGTTTTTTCTTTACTTGCAGTCTTTGCATCTTTAAAGCTTGTGTATGAAAAGAGAGAAGGGACATGAGGGTCCAGAAGAAATTACTATCTGAAACTTGCTGAGACTGACCGTATGCTCTCTGTGCTACCAGAAGTGTTACCAAATCTCATGGCTTCTTCAATTTATATCTTATATATCAGAGGTATAGCTGCTGTCTCTAAGCAGCTTATATGCTCTCCTAATAACATGTTGGTTTCAAAGAACTCTAAAGACGGTGGATCTAAGTGAGAATGGCAAACACTAAAGCACTATTGACAGGTCTGAACTAGTAGCTAGTTTTTATAGAAAGAAAAGGCCAAAAATAGGAAATGTATAATCCCAGGAAAAGACTGATAATTATCTAAAACTTCTTTATTTTAAGAAAACCTGACCTACAGTATATGAATAAAGTCAGTTGTCTACATTTAAGACCGTGGGACATTTCCAACATCTTATGATTTTTTTTTATTCCTCTTTAGTTAGTGCAATTCTAAAAGAAGAGCACAGGAAAATTGCAGTTTAAAGAATATGCAGAAAATGTTCTGGAAATTTTACATAGTTAATCATGTTGACAAAGAGAATGTGTTTGACTAGAAGAATGGATTAAGATGAGAATTCAGAGAAACCTAATTTGAGAACTACTTTGGAAAAACCAATTTTATAAGAGTAGTTTTGTTTTGGCATACAATTAGAAAAGACTTTGTAATCTTAAATCTGAGGGAAAATAACCTTTGTAGTTTCAGTGTGTTTTCTAAGTGGTACCATATCTTTATCATCCATAGTCAAAATTAAATGGTAAGTAATATTACTACAACTTGCCCTAAAGTCTCAGGTTTTCTCTAAGTCAGCATACCAAAATAGTTAACTCTGAAAATGATGTTCTATTTACAAATGATTTTGTATTTACAACAATCATTGAAATTTTGAGAAATAAGCTAACAATTTTTAACAACTGTTCTTTGTATTTGTTAATTGACGTTGATTTCTTTGATGCTAAAATACAAAACTGCTTCTTTCTAGTACTGTTCCATTGGGATCTGATCAGATTCTTCTACGAGGAGCTCAGTTGAGAAATACTCAGTGGGTTCATGGGATCGTTGTCTATACAGGACATGACACAAAACTCATGCAGGTTTGTCACTTGGTCCTATTTTGATTACCTGTTTTGTTACCTTTTTAGACTGCTGTTTCATAGAACAAAAAAATCTTTAAGAAAACATAGCTAGAATGAATATAGTAGATATCAGTAACAGTGCATCTTTCTTATGAAGTAAAACCAATAAAAACAAAGCAGTTACTTGTTAGAGCTGTTACAGTTACCAGTTGCTTAGTCACAGAGTAGTTTTTCCACCAGTAAGCATATTTGTTGATTTTCTTTTGTCACTTATGTTTTTGAAAACTATTCTATTAGCAAATTGGATCATTATAGTTTGCCTGTTCATCTTTTTTTATTTTTGACTGCTCCTAAACTGTCCCCTTGTGGAGCTTTCTTTCAAGTACAAAGGTAAGCATTCTTGTTAGAAAATAAAGTGAAACTGTATTTGCAAAATAAGAAGGGAAGAGAAACATTTTTGAATTATGAAGTTAGTTTTCCTAGTGATGTTTGAAATATCAAAATTGGTTGAGCAAAAAGAATGTTTTCAGTTTGGTCATGCATGTTTCATTGCTTTTCTGATTTGTAAAGCAGTAATTTGAAAGTTAGATTGTATTAATTCACAATGGTTTTCTATAGCTCTGATAGAATGTACATATGCACATATATTTTAAATGTTTACTGTTAGCTGTTGGTGTTATGAGTGTTCTGTGTGATTGTTTAAAGTGCTTGTGACACAAATCTAAACCTCAAATTCCTGGGTTTATAAACTTTCTTTCTTTCTTTCTTTCTTTCTGTCTTTCTTTCTTTCTTTCTTTGAGTGAAACAGTTATGCCATTTATGATGATGATATATTTGGGAGAATGCTTAGAAATAAGTGCAATAACACTAAATTTGGAGAATGAGAACTGTGTGTATGTACATCTTTTAATTTCAATAGCCACTGTTGTTTTTTGTCTCTTACAGAATTCAACAAGTCCACCTCTTAAAATGTCTAATGTGGAACGAATTACAAATATTCAGATTTTGATTTTATTCTGCATCCTTATCGCTATGTCTTTGGTCTGCTCTATTGGTTCAGCTATATGGAATCGAAGGCATACTGAAAGAGACTGGTATCTTGATCTAAATTGTAAGCTGTAAAATAATGTATTAATGTTTTACTGTTTAGTTGTCCTGAAATCTTTCATATTTGGAAAGGTGGATGATTACCATCCTTTACGTAGTGTTGTTCTTTTTAATCAGTTTTTCTTTTTTGATTGTTTACTAAAGTCATTAGTAGTCATATCACAGCACATATTAAATTTACCTGATTGTGCAATGTAAGTTGCTGCTAAACTCAGGAAGGAAAGCTTCGTTGTTCAAGCCTCTACGTCTCTGCAGCTCAGCAAGTTCTGTATCAGCATTCCACTAACACAGTCAACTTCCTAGATACCAGACTGAAGCAGTTTTCAACTATTACTGATGTCTATATTTAAAGCTGCGGTGACTTTTAAATTCCCTTATCCTGGGAAATGATGTTGTGACTTTATAACGTTTTACTATATGAGAATCCAAGTATTGGCTGCCAAAGTCAGATCCTAGCGGGCTGCTCCTAAAAAAAAAAGAGAAAACAGGCACATCTAACTTAAAAGAGAAAACAATCTCATCTAACATAATATATGGACAGCACTACTCACAGTAGATGCATAGAATCACAGAATGGCCTGGATTGGAATGAACCTCATCAGCCATCCAGTTCCAATCCCCCTGCCCTAGGCAGGAAGGCCACTCACTAGATCAGGTTGCTCAGGGCCTCTTCTAACTTGGTCAGAAACAGATGGCATTTAAGCTGTTAAAATTCTTACACAGAAAATTGCTATTTTCCTCTACTGCTTTTTTATAATTGTCATTTCATGTCAAGACATCTGAATTCTGCAGGACTTACTTTTAAAGGAATCAAAGCAGGTTGCTTTCTCTTAGTTACAAATACAATTATTTTTTTTTGTCTTGTTTTGCATCATCAGTTTAGTGTTGTTGGCATTGTTATAAACTTAAGTATTTTAAGTACACTGCTGATTATTGTAGTATTCTTAACAGTGTCTGGTATTCTGGACACTGTTAAAGCACCAGAATAGCTAGAAATACTATAGCATTTGTGTATTCCAATAAGTTTTAGGAAATAAATTTTAAATTCCAAGCTACTAGTGTTACTTAAAACTTTAAAAGGGAGAAGGAGCATAAAACTGCTTTTTTATTTCTGATTCTTCAAAATGTTTCATTAATCTCTAATTTCATCTCTCCTTTTCCTGTGGTTTGGACTTACCTTTTTCATAAAGCTTTGTTGTTTTTATTGGGGGAGGAAGTAGAAAGGTGTGTGGATAGAAGGAGAATAATTTCATTCTGCTTGTTTCCCACTTAAAAAAAAGTTTAAAAAATTTGGTTCCTTTCTATAGATATTCCTTGATTATTATCTTAAAATTTAGGAAAGGCTGGAAAGTTTGCTTTTCAAAAAGTGGGGAAGATAGCAAAAATCTCCAAATTAGAACTCCACTTTATCTTAATAGAAACCCTTAACTGTTATCAAGGTTGTATTTATAGGCAAGTGATATTATAATTCATTCTCAAGTGTCTTTTTAGACGTAAAACATTATAAAAATTAGCAGTTAAGACAGTACACTGAATGTACTATATACACATGCTTTTAAGGATGGTCTTAAATGTTGTTGTGTTTTGGTTTTTTTTTTTAATTTGCTTTGTCTTTCGGCAGATGGTGGTGCGAGCAACTTTGGATTGAATTTCTTGACTTTTATCATTCTCTTCAATAATCTTATTCCAATCAGTTTGTTGGTTACACTTGAAGTTGTTAAATTTATCCAAGCATATTTCATAAATTGGGTAAATATTTTTATAATATACATTGATTTCTAGAACCAAATGATTTACAAGTTAAATGATGTTGTTTATGTATACATTTCTTAATGTAAATACTTAAGTATGCAGTTTATTATAACTAGGATCAGAGAAGGTCATGGTATATAGCTTTATTTAGTGTTTTTATATAAATACAGTATAGCTTTTTGGAGAACTTTTTCCAGTGCTTTGTACTTTCTCACTAATACTGAGGTCTCAGACCTTCAACCAGAATGACCAGAAGAAAGTACAGTCCAGTGGAAGTGGAATTTTTGTCCAGTTTCATTTCTTTCTTCTGAGTTAGCTCGTGTTTTTCCCTCTTTTTTTTTTTTTTTTTTTTTTTTTTTTGTACCACTGTAATTTGTTGGTTTTTTTTTGTACAAAACCAATGACTTTTTATCTTTTAAAAAATAGCTACAAATCATTTTGGTGTCATCTTTTCCCCCATTAAAAAAAAAGGGATTAGTTGTCTTTAAATCAATTTAATCTTAATCCAGGACTATAGACTTCTACTATTTTAGACATCATCTTTATGTGTGCGTGTATATGGTGTTGGTATAGGGAATTTAGTCTGCCACAATTTGTAGCACTACGCTGCCATACTCTTGCAATGTTTTAATATTTTTTATTTTATTTAAAAATAAACTCTGGTATTTTTTGTTGTTTTTTGTAAGAAAACTTACAGTGTACTGTAAATAGTACCATTGTGTACTATTAAATTTATCTCAAGGAATATTTATCATATTATTTAGAAAGGATTGGTTGCAAATACATTAAAAATATTTAAGACTGACTTCCCACTAAGTATTACAATGAAGTATTTCTGCTTATTGCCAAATCTATTTTAGATACATGGGTTTAACAGTTTTTTGTTAATTCTCAGATTACTTCTTTATTACCTGTAAAATCTTAGTCATATAGATTCTTGTTTTAAAGAGGAAATCTGATTTCTTTGAGGCATTCTTAGAAGTGATCTTCTTGTGTCTCTGTTTATTTCAACATGGCAGTCACAAAGTAGATATCTTATTTTTATGTTCAGTCTGCTGTTGTATATCTTTCTATTTACATACTAGATTTATTTATTTTTTGTAACAAGTTATGGAAGACTAATTTTAAAATATATATATAGTATATATTCTATATAATATATATATATGTAGTATATATATAGAATATATACTATATACATGTATATACACTATATAATATATATATACTTTTTTTTTTCTTTAGGACATAGACATGCACTATGAACCTACAGACACTGCTGCAATGGCCCGCACTTCCAATCTCAATGAAGAACTTGGACAGGTAGAAAAAGTTACTGGTTCTAACTCAGTGGGTTTTACAATCCAAATTATTAAGATCATGTGAGGACTTATTTCAACAAACAAACAAGAATTATATTCTTGCATTTTTACATGTTTACTTATTTCTTTTCTACTAATTTTGTCAGATTAATTCTTTATTTTGCTTTAGAGTTCCCTTTAAATACTGTAAAATCAATTTTGCAAGAGTTCACTCATGAAAGCTTGACTTCTGTAGAACTGTCTAGGGTATAGGGCACACTTCTAAAAGAACTGCATGTTACATTTGCTTTTTCAGCCAATTGTATTAAATATTTTGTTTTCTGTTACACTCAGTGGTGCTGGTAGACAGATTGTGTGGAAAAAATATTACGTGCTCGTACATGTATAACTGAGCTTCATTATAAAGCATATATAAGCATAGGTATACACGTTCTTGCATTTCCTAGCCTACATGTGTTTGTAACTAATTAAGTCTTTAATTTATTGTTTCGGGATGTAAAAGTTATTTATTGTTCTAGTAAAGCTACAAACAGAATTTTAACTGTTTAGTGAACAAGTCTCAGGGACTAAAGCTTAAGAGATCTGCCTCTTTGGAAAACAACAGTTGTAGGTTAACATGTTCTGATATTAGACTACAAAGAGTGGAGGACAAGACCTTTCCTTACTGGATTTATGAAATATGTACAGATAGCAAAAAACTTGGTTCTGTTCCTGACCTTAAAGGAACAGAAGGTACTTCTCCCTTAGTGGTGAAGAGACTCCAAATCTTAGCTTTTTTTTTTTTTTTTTTTTTTTTCATATTAATTTTAAAAGGTTTTTTTTTTATTTTTTTCTCTTTGGAGTTTGGTTGTCATTCATATCCCCACTTTTCCACCTCAGCAGTTCTTGTCTTCTTTTTTTAAGTTTCTCATAAGAATTTCATTCTTTACCAAGGTCTAGTCAGATTTCTTTGGATCTCTGTTTTCACTTTTTCGACAGATTCTTTCTTCATCAAACTTTGTAAATTTCTGTAGGGAAATCTACCAAAGGACAATGTGCTAACAAAAAGAGCAAGTCTTTTCTCTGAAGTACATGTCAGCTTCACATAATGAAGAGAAGATTCTCCACAAGACGTCTCCAGGTTTTAAGAAAGGCAAAAGTTTAGTTTTGAAAAAAAGTTGAGAGTTTTTAGCTGCCGTTCCTGCCTTTTTTCCCCCATTGTGCCCACAAAGAGAAAGTGCATTTTGAGGTGTAAACTTGGCATGGAAGGTTTCTCTCAACTGCTGATTTGGCTAGATCATAATCCCTCAGAAATAGAATCTTTAAATTGGAGACGCTGAGTATATTTTAGTAATTTAGTACCAGTAATCTAGTACTAGATCTAGTTTTTAATCTAGTAATACATACCATTACTAGTTCCATCTATATAATGGATAATGCAGTTAACTCTTAATTAAAAATACAGAGATTTTTCATGAAAATAACTTTTAATGAATTAAAACTGAAGTTTGTCTTTGATTTTAATAGCCTTCACTGAGCCTCCATTGAGAATTTATGAGCCTTTTGTTTCATCATAGACCATTTCATTTCTTCATATATAAACTTTTTTCTTTCCATTGCATTTGAATTAGATTTAAAGATACACAGATCCATTTCTTTTAGCTTCAAGTATTCAAATACTTCATCTAATATTTATGGAGTACTAATACTTCAAGAGAGGAAAGCTTTATGTTAGGGAAATAGGAGACCTAGAGCAAGTAAAAAGGTCGTTGATCTTTGCTAGTTTCTTGTATTTTGAAAGTATGTAGAGTAGGAAATAGTTAAGCATACCACCATGTATTGAAGTTAGCATAAGTTTCAAGTCACGTCAATCGATTGCTATTTTGGGAAATTAGTATCAAGACCGTGCATCTACTGCATTTACATACTATATATATTCATTTCCTATAAATTCAACAAAGACACAAAGGGTGGAAGCAAGGGACGAATGCAGAGAAACTGTCCAAGCAGTCAGGGGTCAGGTGAGGAAAGCCAAAGCCCAAAGAAAGAAAGAGTTATGTAAATATTAATTTATTTGACCAGTGGACAACTCAGTATATAAGGAATTAGCTGGGTGGTGACACTCAAAGAGTTGCGGTCAATGGCTCAATGTCCAGGTGGAGTCCAGTGACCAGTGGTACTCCTCAGAGGTCAGTACTCTGGGACCAGCACTATTTAAGGTCTTTGTCAGTGACACAGACAGTGAAGTTGAGAGCACCCTAAGCAAGTTTAACGACGACACTAAGCTGTGTGGTTGGCATGCTGGAGGGAAGGGATGCCATCCAGAGTAACCTAGAAAGGCTTGAGAGGTGGGCCTGTGCAAACCTCATGCAGTTCAACAAGGCCAGGCAGAAGGTCCTGCATCTGGCTCAGTGCAATCCCAAGCACAAATACAGGCTGGGCAGAGAATGGTTTGAGAGCAGCTCTGATGAGAAAGATCTGAGGGTGTTGGTTGATGAGAAGTTCTACGTGAACTGGTAATGTGCACTTGCAGTCCAGAAAGCCAACCGTATACGGGACCGCATCAAAAGTTACATGACCAGAAATTTGAAACCACCAAGGTGATGGTTCTTCCCTCTGCTCTGCTCTCATGAGACCCCCACCTGGAGTACTGCATTCAGACCTGGTGCCCCCAGCACAAGAAAGATTTGGACCTGTTAGAGCAGGTCCAGAGGAGGGTCACCATCTGAAGATGATCAGAGGACTGGAATACCACTCCTATGAAGACAGGCTGAAAGAGTTGGGGGTTGTTCAGCCTGGAGAAAAGAAGGCTTCAGGGATACCTTATTGCAGCCTTCCAGTACCTAAAGAAGGCCTACAAGAAAGCTGGAGAGGGACTTTTACAAGGGCATGTAATGATAGGACAAGGCGTAGTGTCTTTAACTAAAGGTAGATTTAGATCGATATTTGGAATAAATTCTTTACTATGAGGGTGGTAAGGCACTGGAACAGGTTGCCCAGAGAAACTGTGGATGCCCCATCCCTGGAAGGGCTGAAGGCCAGGTTGGATGTGACTTTGGGCAACCTGATCTAGTGGAAGGTGTTCTTGCCCATGGCAGGTGGGTTGGAAATAGATGATCTTTAAGGTCTCTTTCAACCCAAACCATTCTGTGAAGATTGTGGTACTGGTTTAAAAAAAAAAAAAAAAAATATATATATATATATATATATATATATTTTTAGTATGTTAATAGCCTTGAATTATACTAGAGATGTAAATAACTGTTGAATATTAACATATAATGAATTTATCATTCATTTAGGTCAAATACATATTTTCTGACAAAACGGGTACCCTGACATGCAATGTCATGCAGTTTAAAAAATGTACTGTGGCAGGAGTTGCTTATGGGTAGGTATTTTAATATATACTTATTGCTTTATCTGTATTCCTTTTTTTGCCTATGTATATGTGTACACACTAAATTAACACCACAGTTAAAATAAACTTACACCTGGCAGTAAATACAAATAGGAGTCAATTTGTGACTATCAGATGGTACTTAGAGGAAGTATGAACATTTCAGTTATGGCACATCTTTTTGTAAACAGGAGCAAAAATGAAGTTTAGATAGGCTTACTGCTGTAACACAACTTCAGTATGCCTATTATTTTTTCTTTTGCTGTGTCTGATAACTGTTGATGTTTTTTTCTTTAAAAAAGGTTTTTCCTCATATTTGAAAAAAAAGCTACTTTAGTAGTCCATGCTTCATGTTTTATGTAGGCACATGCATTTGCACTAGACAAAACACAGGATGAACAAGAACTTGAATTACAATGCTCTAGCATTTAATCCAGATGGCTTTTATGAATGGTGTTTAAGTGTTATAATTCCTAGTATCAATACTGCTATTAAGAAACCTCTTGAACTAAATGCAAAGCGTTTTATTACTTACTTGTCAACAGTTGCAGCCAACTTCTTCAACTGAGTTTGTAAAGGCCTCAAACTTCTAACGCTTTTACTTCAAAGAATTCATTAGAGCAATGAATAGAGCTCTAGCACCTACATTGTAAATGTCAACATGCCTTACCAGTACATGAGATGCTGGACCTAGGCTGATCAGTAAGCAGATAATTAGACACAATAGTGTTTCTAGCTGGGCAGAAACCAGGCAGAGGTTGTGAAATTAAGTTTTGGACTTGTGCTAAAAGTGATGTTTCGGCTTTTTATCATTTGGATCCCTTTGAAAATACTAAACTAATTTTGCAGAGTCTAACGTAAGCTTTCTGTTTTTAAAAACTTAGATCCTTAATGCATTAACCATAGATATTTTTAATTAACAGCTGTAATAAAATAAATTTCCAACCCTGATGTTTCATACACACACCTATATGTATGTCTCAACTTCAACCATGTGATCTAAGATGAAAAAAATACACTAACGGTAATGGCACTTAAAATCAATATTTGGTTTGTTTTATATCTTCGTCTGCAGTAAGTATAGCACAAATTCTGAAATTTCTCCTTTACAAAACCTGGATATGACTTTACTTTAAAAATAATAATAATAATTTGGTCTGATTCTTTTCCTGTACTTCATAGCTCCTATCCACATCTTTTTGAAAATATATAGATATCAGATGCTTGTCAGATAAGCATCACTGTTTGAAAAGCTGAGTTTCTTTTTACAATAAGTATCCACTGCAGTATCATATCTGTATTGATGCAGATGAGAGACTGGAAAATGGAAAAGGATAGAAGTAGTTGTGTCTCCTATGCCTCTTCTTTCTAATATATTCTAAATTGTGATATATTCAAAACTGTGTCATCACAGGGCTGAATCCCAATGTGCAATGGCTAGTTGTGTTTTTAAACATTTTGTGAACTCAGCAGATAAGCTGCATTACTGTAGCTTTGGATAATAGGGAAAAAGAAAAAAAAAAAAAACATACTTTTGCTTACAAACAAAAACATTATTAAAATGTATACTGAAATATAAAGCTAGAATTGTAAAGTGGGCTAATGCTTTTATATGAGGTGGTATAAGTTAGTAAATAGACATGCTCCCAATCAAACAGAAATGATCATTTATATTTTGTAGTCTCAAGAGAAACATAATATTTTTGCATATTTTATTCTTTTTAGGCACTATCAAAATAGTTGACATGCTTTTAAAACTTTTCTTGGTCATTCAGTTTCACTAACTAACTTCCCTATTATACGTGATCAAATTTTTGTAGCCTTTGTGATTCTTTTTCTCTCCCTGTTTCTATTCTTCCTTTGCTTCTTGTGCAGCCATTGCCCTGAGCCTGAGGACTATAGTGTTCCTTCAGATGATTGGTAAGCTCTAAAAGTCATTTAGTATGTGGCGTTTAAAATTCAAGCTTAAAGCTGATGAGATAGATTTTTAGAAACACAGCTAAATGTGAAGTATGTTACTCAGAAGCTATGTTTCAAGTCGATGCAGGCCAACCAAGTATTACATAAATTTATGACATAAGAATTCTATGGTGTTAGGTTGTGTACTCTGGAGAAGATTTGTTAGTAGGGTTATTGAGGGTTACTGCTCCTATCCTGTGCAAGTCAGAATTGTTTGTGGGAGAGACTTTTGTCATTTATAAAGGTAGTTGGTATTATGGTAGCTTTAATCACAATTTTCTACTGTTATCTAGCAATAGTTCAGTAATAATCTCTAATGTGTTTGAAAAATAATCTGTGTTTGAAAGTGGAAAAAAATAATAGTTAATGTTTTCCTTCCTGCTGGTAGTTTTAGAGTATTAGTACTGCCTAATTTTTATCTGAAACTATAATTAAAATACACAATTACACTTGAGGCCAACATTAGTCTCTTAACAGGGACTTCAGGAAATGCTAAGTACAGGCATCCTTTCTGCTGCCATCTGCATGATGGCTTACACTTCCCTCTTATTCTTTCTTAAACTAAATATTTACAATCAAAACAAAGTGAGATAAACCCAGGACAAAATTTTATTTACAGTTTTTAAATAATCTTAATTGTATTTGTTGAAAGTCATTTGCAAGATACATCATCCAAAACTCTGTAATATGTTGTCTCCTTATATTTAAAAGATTTGCAATAAATAGCTTGATTTGATAGCTTAAAACTAACAATTTTTTTCTTTAGATTTTTTTTTTGAAAATTCCTCCACATTTCCAAAAAATTGTACATATACACACCCTAAAATCTTACCTGATCTGATGATCCTTATTTGATGTTATGACATGATCATTAGAAACATTCTTATTTGTAATTACTTCTTAATCTTTTATTTTATAATTTAATAATATCACATTATTGTTTATTACAAGCAAAAGTGTTCTTAACTGTGCACAAATTAGTGGTTTCATTAATGCAATGTTTAAGTGAAATAAAGCACGTTTTTGTATAAGATATTTATGCAATAAGGCTATTTTCGATTAATACACATCAAAATTCCAATAAGCACATCTAAAATAGGAAAATGAACCTATGCCTGAATACTAGTTAAAAATAACCCTTTTGTAAGCTGTTAAATTTGTGTAAATATTTACAAAATAAATTACTTAGGAAAATTATTTTTTTTATATAAATATATTATAATTAAATAAATCTGACTAACATTTCTAGACTTAAAATGAATAATGTACCAAATTCCAAAGCTTTTGAATATTTATTTTTAGTACTAGAAATACATTCTGTCCTACTGGAAAACAGCAATATCTGCAAATATTTTTCAGTGTTTTTGGTACTGAGAATCTGAAAAATGTCCTGAAGTCTTTCTGTCAGAAAGCTTTAAACAGTCAAAGCTTGCCTTAAGCTCTAAATAAATTTAATGTATCTGAAATCTTTAACTTCTAGCACTACAATATCCAGCTGCTTTGCATAAAAAAAAAAAAAAATAGAAAAGAAAATCTTGGTGATTGAGGATGCTTTGAATTCCTCACTTTCATAATAGGCTTTTGGAAAAAGCAGTCCTTGAGTAGTTATACAGAGTGCTGTCATTTTGTATTCCTTTGTGATAATGCTCGCTAAAACAGCTCACTTCGTTTTCGTAGATCTTTAGACTGCTGTTGAGACAAGTGTGGCTTATACTTAAAATCACTGAATATATTCAGTTTCTTCTAAGATTCAAGGCAAAATCCAAAGTAAATGAAAAATAATGAACACTTTCCTCTAAGTGGGTTCACTTTTCAGTACTGTATTGTTTCACTGAGATTCCAAACTCAACTGGATTGTCTTGATACTCAACAATCAGCTGTAGTAACAGATCTTGCTAGAAGTAACTTCTTTTGAGCTCTCAGCTTCAGCCACAAGACTTATGCAATATGAAAGTTAGTGTGTGACTTCATTTCTCAAGAACTGTCTCCACCTTGTGTCTCTTCAATCCTTTGCTACTTCACCATTGTTGCTGTGTCTTCATACATCAGTTTAATAGTTTCCTTTTTGGTCACAAGCAGTAGGAAACAAACCATCCCTGCCCAGGCTTCCATAATGTTTGAACTCAGTTTGCTTACCCCTTTCAGGTACCTGACTTTCTTTTCTACAGACACTTGCAAACCTATTCCAAAGCTGCTAATTTCTCAAAGTATAACCTATCCAGGTGTATGTTGTTCTGAATTGTTCCAATAATCTTGTCCTGTGGAGATCAGGAGCCAGTCTTATAGTGTAGATTGATTTTTACTTGATCCTGCATTATCTAAAGTGAGCAGAAAAACTTCCCTTGATTTGATTGTACTTATATAAATCAAGTTTTATTAAAATTAGATAAAGTTTGGGGATATGAAACAAATTCATTTTCGCTTCATTTTCTCAGCATGTGTGACTGCATCCTTTTATTGTGACATCTACAAACTAAAATTTGTGTTTTGACCCTAGCATAGTAACATAACAATTCATATGCAAATCATGTAAGAATATGCTAATGGTGATCTTTTTTTCTACTTTATTATTTCTAGGCAGGGCTCACAAAATGGAGAAGAAAAGACATTTAGTGACTCATCACTATTGGAGAATCTTCAGAACAATCATGTAAGTGATATAGAAACAATTAGTGTTGTTTTATGAAATTAGAACATTGCTCTCGCTAAGTCAAAACATTATGTCCTCTGTAGGAAAATAAATAATGTACTTACACAAAATCAGCATGCCCTCATGCATACTTTTATATTATTCATTGTTGATATATGTTAATTGTATCCACTTGGAAATAACATCTAATCTTATCTTCTGTAGAGTTGATTTAGAATTTTCTAAGCCTGAAATACAACAGTCTTACATTCTTCATTCTATGGGTGTTTTATCTTAACTCATGCTGTGCATACAACGTCATGATCTCCATCAAAGCTTTCAGGATCAGTCAATTAAGTTTCTTGCATGACATGACTAATTATTTCAGTGCCCAGGCTCTGGCAAGAATCAGGAATTAACTGTATACATTGTTTTTATGTACACGCTTACATAAGGTTAGATCATCAGCTCAGATGATGAGATGAAACAGATGGCTGAATATGAGTGATCACTTCTTTAGTGTGAGGATGACAGAGCACTGGAATACGTTACCCCAAAAGGTTGTGGAGTTGCCTTCTCTGGAAATATTCAAAACCTGCCTGGATGCCATCCTGTTCAGTGTGGCCTAGCTGATCCTGCTCGGCGGGGGGGGGTTGGACTAGAGGATCTTCAGAGGTTCCTTTCAACCTTGGCCATTCTGTCATTCTGTGACATGTTTCTAGAGACCAATCTTTGTGCCAAAGAGGAAATACATATAACAGAAAGTTAGTAGGTTTATGATATAAAGTTTATGAACTTTATAAGTTCATAACTTATAAACTCATAACTTATGAACTTTAAGTTCATAAGTATAAGAAGCAGTACCACCATTACTATTTATTTTTTCATTTTGTACAAGTGATGTTTTTTTTTCACACTTTACATTTACACTATTAATGTAGGTGTTCTTGTTCTATATTTGAAGAGTGTAATAAATTACTCTTTTTCTTAAATTTTATCTTTCCCTGAGGGTAATTTCAGGGTAACTGGTAGGCAATCAAGCATTTTATTCGTACAAATGGGGCAGCCTTAAATGCCTGGTACGCTAGTGCAACCCTCAAGCGTATCTAAAGCAGAGGGGGCTCTTTTATTTACCTGCACGGGCCAGTTTCAGTGCTAGTTATGTGGACTGTGTTGAGACGCATCATCCTTTTGGTGCTGTTGTCCAGAAAGTCCTTGATGCACAGGTGATTGATCTTTAGAGTTTTCTGGTAGATATATAGTATTAAGTCTGTATAATATTAGCAAGATCTAATGAGCTATTTGCCTTTTTTTTAATAGAAGAAAAAAGCGTTTGTGTATATCTTAAAATTCAGTCACAAATTAAAAGAATTCAAAGAGGTTTCACCAATATATGTTGAATGTGTTTGTAAGTGTTTTGGAAAAGAATCTGTAGTTCAGCCTTTTAAATACATCGTCAGAGCATCTGAGGGCCCTCAGTGGATGAGGACAGGAAATCGACTCCCATGTTTGATTATGAAAATCTTTGGATTCATCTGAGTATTACAAGTCACCCATTAGTGTTTTTGTACTGTAGAATTAGGTTAGGTTTCAGATATTATTATATTTTATAAAGTAATACAAAGAAATACTACAAATATGCTATGAGAAATCTTGGTTGTGTAGAATGCTGTTGTTTCTTTTCAGCAATCGTTCAGGGGTCAGTTCATTCATTTTGCAAACTTAGCTGTACTAATAAGGGGTATTAGTTCTTTTTAGTCAAAAACAGTCAACTATTTCTGCTTAGATACATTCTTTTCCCCTCTCTTGGTTAAATCATGTGAAATTCTTTCAACTTTGTAGATTTTGAAGTGCCTGAGATAGTCATCTTATTATCTTCCTTTAAAAACTGTCTGCCTGACCTTGTGGTATTTTCCAAATGGCTTTCAGGTTTGGTTGCTACATCTTTCCAAAGGTTTTAAGAACCTTTGTTAAGAAAGTATGTTAAGAAATAAGGTGTTAGGCAAAAGTAATGTTAGAAGGAATAGTTTTTAATAAGAACAACAACATTCAAAGAGACTTCAGTAAATAATAAAAATTATCTATGGAAACATTTTACATTTTCAATACAGCATTCAGATTTACCTTCCCTATAAAATGCGTATTTAAATTATTCTGGTTTTGGTTATTTGCTTTTGATTGTATGATAGTGAATGCCACTAAACGCTATCTACATTGCCTGTATTAAAGTACAGAAGCAAGAAATTATTTTGCATGTTGAAATTGGTGTACAGATAGATAATGTCTGTTTTATTTAATTGTTGATAGTTTAAAAGGGAGAGATATCTTTCATTAACATTCTCTTGGTTACTGTTTATCCATATTATTACATTTTAATTACTTATTTGTTAAATTATTAATCATTTCCTGACTTCTTCTTTTAGCCAACTGCACCTATAATATGTGAGTTTTTGACAATGATGGCAGTGTGTCATACAGCAGTTCCAGAAAGAGAAGGTGATAAGATTGTATATCAAGCAGCATCTCCAGGTGAGAGTCAAATAACTGAGTGAAAGTATAGTAAAGTTTGAAAAATAATAAAAACTATTTATTCAACAAGCAAATTTTATTTAAAATGTATTGTTTATTTTGATGCATCTTCTGAAATTAAAAAAGAAAACATAACCCTCAAAAAAAAAGTGTCAGCTAGAATCAGTTTTGTCTAAAAATATGAATGTAGATTTTTCTGATTTGCTTTAGAATATATATACAGATGTCCTGTGGATTATATGAGGACAAAGGGTAATTAACCATATAGCATTCATGTGCTGTCATCAGGTTGGTGGAGAAGTCCAAAGGAAGTGCTCAAATGCAAACCAGGAGATAAACTGTCCTTGCTTGTGAACCTATGCTATAACCATGGTAATTAGCACAAAGACTGTTTGTTTGTAATCAAAAACGAACAAGAAATGGGTTAGTAGGATAAAAGTAGTGATCAAGTCTACTAGAGACTGAGAAAAGATTACAGCACAAAGGTGTAGTTGAAGGCTACCTTGGTTTATAGACAGCTTTTGAATTTGGGACACAACGCAGCAAGGCAAAATCTTTGAAATATATGACTTGAAGTAAATATTCTTCAGTCTTCGTCATCCCTGTCTGCCCCGACTCCTAGATCGCCATCCATCTGGAAATTCTATCCTTCAAAAATTGAAAGACACGAACAGTGGTAGGGCCATAAATAAAACTAACAGCCATGGCAGCATTTTTTTTTTAGCAACATTGAACTAGTTCTGTTCTGATGTCTTAAACCATTTGGAGAGAACCAATGCCTATTGGAGACTGGGTTCCTGAAGGTACTGAAGTTATTATTATTTACTGGAATGATTATCACTCTTTTCTTCTAAATCACAACTTACATAAAGGGAAAGTACCTTGTGCAGCTCCCTAGTGAATAAGGCACTTAGAAATTGTGAGGTTTGTTCATCTAAGCAATGTTTAGGTCAGCATCCAAACAACTGAGTCCCTGAAAGTATGCTTAGGGGTAGAAAGAAGGCTGTCTCTGTCTTTGCAATGAAGCAGTGTCATTGCATCTACTGGAATGCATAATTTATTAGTTTGCAAGTTAAAATTTTGGAGAGTGTGCTCTTTTGGCACAGCAATGTGTTCTTTTGGGGGCTTATTTTCTGTGAACTGTAAATTAATTTCATCACATTTTTAACAGGAGAAACAAAGAGTACTTACCAGCATCAAGTCTAGTCCTTACAAATCTTTAAAGGGAAAAAGAAATTGAAAACATCCATTAAATAATCCATTAAATCATGGGGTAAGCTAACAGTTTTCTTGTACATCTTGTAAAATAAGTACTACTGATTGACTTGTTGCAGATGAAGGAAGCATTGGTCAGAGCAGCCAGGCATCTTCATTTTGTATTCACTGGAAGGACACCTGACTCAGTAATCATAGAGTCTGTAAGTATTTTGGGGGGTACCATTATAATTTGTTGTATTTACTATTGCCATATTAAATAATTTCTGAATAACTGCATCATAGTACGTATCTATTGAGAGTTCTTTGCTTCTTTTTGTTTGTTCTGCTTTAGTTTTTTTTGCATTAATTTCACCTTTTTTATTTTTCAGCTGGGACAAGAAGAGAGATATGAACTGCTAAACGTGCTAGAATTTACAAGGTAAGCAGCTTGTTGAGCACTTATTGTCTTTTTGTGAAATTCCTTATGAATTTACCTTATGGGTAAACATTTGCATTTTTGATACTTGTACAAGCAATGTGTGCAGGCTTGGCTTTTATTTCTGTAATGAAACGTATAGCATGTGATCATACCATAGGCAAAATAGTGCACTTGATTAAGATCATGCTTCTGGTTTTCTTCCAAAATATTTCCTGAGGCATATATTTTTGTCATCTCCTTTCTGTCTAATATTTTCCACTTTTGCGTTTGCTCAGTTTCAAAAACATTTGCTCTCAAAAACCTCAAAAACTGATGTGAAAAGGCAGTATAGTAAAATATTTGAACTTTTAAATATATTTTTGAAAGCTCTAGCACCATCTGAAATAGAAAAATAATTGATATTTGCGAGCAGGGGAAAGCTTAAAATGTTAGAAAGAACTTGTGTTTGACTTGACTGATAGAGTGTAATTTTGCATTTGGCCTTGAATGTACTTGTTTATTACTTCTTTAAATAATCTAGACTAAAGACCAGTCCTTTCTGAGCAGCACCACTAGAGCACTGGCTAGTGGATTCTCTTGGAAAATGAGATTAACATATATTTTACTCTCAGTAAAAATTTCCTGTCCAAGCTACTGGAATTATAAAGGCCTGCATAAGATGCCATTTCATTTGTTGTATAAATCTTTCTAAATTGTATCTATGAATGCAGTCTGTGTTTTAAGTATTCACGTAGTTCTATTGCTTACTTTGGCACAGGATGGGGAAGAGAATTGTACGTAGAGGAAGCTCTTCTTTTATTAGAAAACTTCCTTCTAATTTTGCTTGCAGAATGTGATCATTGTTTGCCTTTCCTTGTCCCCTTACATTTCCCTTGAGTTTACGTTGAGGATTCTAAAAGATCAAATAATAAATAAAAATCCAAAGCAATAGAAAAGGAAAGGAGCTGTAGATGGATAGGTTGTGTGAAATGAGAGAAATAGTTGCCTATAGTTGTAATAATAATGTAATAATTATAATAGTAATAATAATGCATAGCATAACAGAAGAATCAGCAGAGTGGGGAAAAAAAGCAACAGACTTGCTTTTAGTTCTGAATGTATTTTAATGAGTTCTTGCAATTAACATTAACAACTTCTATATTAATAGAGACATACTTGACATTTTTCAGACTTCCGCCATTGTTTCATTTTCCTGTAGGCACTTTTTTCACTTTCGTTCTGGAAATTTAGCAAGCATGTTGCCACATCTGCTTGTTTATTGGTAGTTTGACATTTGTGTAAGTTCACACTTTATTCATGGGATAGCAGTAAAAGATTCCTATTTTGTTCCTACTTTTGCTCTTTATCTTCATTTCATAGATCTTAAAATTCTGTGTCAGTCTAAAACCATATTTTAAACAGTGATACTTCATGGATAATGGAGAATTGCTTTTGAAGCTTAGCCTCTGGAGGACCGAGCTTTTCAGTGGATACCAATCACCAAAACTTTACCATGCATACTGTTTTTATAGCTGTTTTGGTTTATTCCAGATTTAGCTTTGCTTGGAACTGACTTGTTGGAAGCACTAGAGGTCACCCTTGCTCCATAGCAGGAGAAATTTTGACTAAAAAACCTAACACCATATGTATGGGTAGCAGCATCTACCTTCAGAGTAATAATCTGACAATTAAGTCTCCTCCTGAGTTAAGAGCTTCCAGGTGTTCTAAGGTGTTTTTTTCCCCAAGAAATGCAAACTAATTTCTTATTGCCTTCCAGTACAAACCAGATAAGACTCTTCAGCAAGAGTGCAACAGTGTCAATATTTGATAGAGTAGTCCTTCAGAGAAGTTACAGAAGTAAAACTTGCAGGAATGCTTGATAGAGTTGTGTTTTATGGTACTCAGTCTTTGCAGTGATCATAGGTGTACCTGTGAAAACAGAAGTACACAAAATGCTAATTATCCTTCGTAAGGCAGTAGCTTTTAGTCAGGCTTGTGAGCATACTGAAAACAGCTGATAATTCTAAAGCAACTGGCAATTATTCCCGAAATGTAGTGCTAATGTCTTTGGAGTAATCAGTGTCCTTATGAGTTATACTCAGTTTCGCTTGTCTCCAACAGATACTTTGCTCAGATGCCACAACTGCTGTGGTACTCCAAGTTTAAGGAACCGAAGAGTTTTTCAAACCCCTTCTAACCTTGTGCTGTTCAGGGCTCCCCATGCTGTCAGGAGAAGGAATTGTGAAAGGAAACGCTGTGCGCATTCTCATATTCTGTCACCTGAAATTATAAAAATAGAAAAACTGCAGCTATCTCTTGGGAGCCAAAAACAAGTCAAAATCAAGTCTGTCGTGTCAGTTAAGGATCCAAAGCAGAGAAAATCTTATGCTTACTGTCATTCCTGTGCTGAGTACATGCACTGTCTTTTCACTTGGGCTAGGTAGCGTGAATTTCAGTATGTGATTCCTTGTTTCAGCAAGCATAAGCTATGTCCGTTAACAGTGTAGAAATTGCACATCAGTGCAAGAATGTGTCATTATGCACACAGTTCTACTGATGGAGGTTTTGATTGTATCTGTTTTGTTAGAGGAATGAATTGAATTTTTAGCACCAGAATTAATTTCACTGATGACTATAGACCTAGTAATTGTATTTCAATATCTGGAGTATGCATCATCTATTGATTTAATGACTGATCTTCCTCTGCATCCCAGGAGCACATCTCCATATTCTAGCATAAGTCTTCTGTGGTAGCTACAGGGTAAAGCTCCTTGTCTAGAGAAAAACATTTTTGATGTAGAATAACACTGTAATTTGTCTGAAATGCATCAATAGCTTGACAAGTCTTAGACCCAATCAGTTTTATGAATAATGTATATTGCCTTGGCTGTTGTACTGTGCAGACAGAAGGCCACCTTCTAGAGCATTTCAAATCTTATCTCCTCTCCATCATTGAAAGAGGGACAGAATGTACTGATCGTGTTCTGACTTCTGACTGAAGACTGATACTTGTAAATGTAAGGAAAAACAAACAAAAAAAAAGTGGCTGACAGAAGAGGTACCAAAACCTTGGTAGCAATATTTGGTTTTTGTGTTTGTGTGGATAAACTCTGATGAAAATTTCATCTTAAGCTGTAGATAGGTCTTGCAAAATAACAAAGGGCCCATCAAGACTGTAAGACTGTTTTTGTCCCCTCACAATGATTCAGCTGTGCTGTAATCCCATGACAATTCCATGGGAATTACCAGCTATTGTCTCTCCTATGTGAAGAAAGTAAAACAAAAAAAAATGGTATTGCATTGAGTTTCATGTAATAGCGCAATTTTATGATTTCTTATTTTACCACAAATCAGACATAAGACTATCACTGCAGTGAAAGGCTCATAAAAAGAAGTCCTTGACAGTAAAGTCCCACTGATAAGCTTTATTGCAGTTTTGTTAAGAAGAGTGTATGTCAGTCAAGATTCAATGTCTGTCTTCACAGCTCAAGTTTTGGAAAGCTACAGGAAAACATTGATTATTCTCTGGTGCATCTTCAGTAGATTGATAGGCATGCAGCTGTATGCAGAACTTCAGGACTGCAATTTTTCTTGTATTACAAGACAAGTAAAAAACTGCTTAGTTTTTAGTTGTGAAGTGTGCATGTGTGTTTGTGTCTGTATAAACAGGAAATGTATATATATACACACATATATATGCACATATGTTTAGAAATAAATAAATTAATAAATAGCAGGTTAGGTTCCTCCTCTGTTCCTTAGCTGAACATTCAGGCTGATGTAATGATTAAGATAAGCTATAAGCTTAAACAATTATACCGGGAATCAATTGAATCTCAGGATTTTAAAGAAACTTTAAGCAATATAATTGCAGTTTTAGATTATCTGAATTTCTAATGGTTATCTTAGTAAATCCCTAACTGGACACTGTCTAAGGGTTTTTATCTGAGAGTTTTAGATAAGAGATCAAGTAGAGAAAGAGTTGCAGCAGCTAGGTCTTTTTATGCTGTCTTATGCAATAGTCACAGTAGAAATGTAATTAAATATTGCTGCTCAGATCGCTGCTTGAAGTAAAGTGCACACATAGGTGGAATAGGAAAATATTTTCATGAAGATAATATTCAGGCAGTTACTTCACGAGTAATTTTAAAATTCTTTCCTTAACCCATCTCCATATATTCCACTTATGGGATGTTTTCCTTGGCAGTCTGAACTTCAGAAACCATTCATACAATGCTATTTGATGATCTATAAATGGGATCCAGTTCCCAACAGGAACTGAAACTTATAAAAGGACCATTTACTTCAATCTCTTTTGTGTATTTTACTGTGAGCTCTATGCATGACAAATTATTTTTTGTTCCCTAAATAGTTCCTGTGGAGTATTAAAAAAAAAAAAAAAAGTTTGAAAGAATTATGGTATAAGTACACGTTTTGACTGGATACGATATTGAATCTAAAGTAGGTTTGTTGGAGGCTCTCAAAGGGAAGACAAAGCAAACGTGACCATCTTATCCATCTTTTCTTCCCATTCCTACCTTGACTTCAGTCATTAGGACTGAAAGAAAAAAAACATAGATCTCGTTAACAACTGAGAGTCAGAGAGTAGTGAGGCAAGGCACCTTCTAAATCTCATCATACTTAAAATAATGTGTGAGGAGTAGGACTCTGAAGTATTTGATGACAGTAATGCGGCACAGTATACCTGGGACACTTTCTGTTTGGCTGGGAAGGAAGAAAATGCTGAAGTGGTCTTTATGATCTTCGT
The DNA here is from genome assembly GCF_009819795.1 of Aythya fuligula. Classification (NCBI taxonomy): domain Eukaryota; kingdom Metazoa; phylum Chordata; class Aves; order Anseriformes; family Anatidae; genus Aythya; species Aythya fuligula. Next base: position 51,857,241 of record NC_045562.1, read on the forward strand.
CACATATGCTTTATGCCATAAGATGCTTTTCTGCGATCAGTAGACAAGGTAAAGGTTCTTAAATTCCTTTTTGCAGGAAAAAGACCTACAGAGAAGTGCACAGAAAGACTGAATTAATTCTAGTTATTAGACAGCGAAACTGTTTTTTCCATCCCAGTCACCTGAAAACATCATTCAGAACAGCCTTGTTCCTTTTCTTTTGAATTATCACAGAATCACAAAATTGTCTAGATTGGAAGAGACCTCAAGATCATCGAGTCCAACCTCTGACCTAACACTAACAAGTCCTCCACTAAACCATATCGCTAAGTTCAACATCTAAACGTCTTTTAAAGACCTCCAGGGATGGTGACTCCACCACTTCCCTGGGCAGCCCATTCCAATGCCTCACAACCCTCTCAGTAAAGCAGTTCTTCCTAATATCCAACCTAAAACACCCCTGGTGCAACTTTAGCCCGTTCCCCCTCATCCTGTCACCAGGCACGTGGGAGAATAGATGAACCCCCACCTCTTTACAGCCTCCTTTAATGTACTTATAAAGAGTAGTAAGGTCACCCCTGAGCCTCCTTTTCTTGAGGCTGAACAAACCCAGCTCCCTCAGCCGCTCCTCGTAGGACTTGTTCTGCAGACCCCTCACCAGCTTCGTCGCCCTTCTCTGGACTCTTTCGAGCACCTCAATGTCCTTCTTGTAGCGAAGGGCCCAAAACTAAACACAGTACTCGAGGTGCAGCCTCACCAAAGCCAAGTACAGGGGGACAATCACTTCCCTAGACCTGCTGGCCACACTGCTTCTTATGCAAGCCTGGATGCTGTTGGCCTTCTTGGCCACCTGAGCACACTGCTGGCTCATATTCAGCCAAGTATCCACCAATATTCCCAGGTCCTTCTCCACCTGGCAGCTTTCCAACCACTCATCTCCCAGCCTGTAGCTCTGCTTGGGGTTATTCCACCCCAGGTGCAGGACCAGGCACTTGACCTCAGCCCATCGGTGCAGCCTATCCAGATCCTCCTGCAGAGCCTTCCTACCCTCGGGCAGATTGACACACGCACCTAACTTGGTGTCATCTGCGAAATTACTGAGGGTGCACTCGATCCCCTCATCCAGATCATCAATAAAGATATTAAAGAGGACCAGCCCCAGTACCAAGCCCTGGGGAATGCCACTAGTGACCGGCCTCTAGCTGGATTTGATTCCATTCACCACGACTCTTTGGGCCCGGCTATCCAGCCAGTTTTTAACCCAATGAAGCGTGCGCCACTCCAAGCCACAAGCAGCCAGTTTCTTGAGGAGAATGCTGTGGGAAACGGTGTCAAAAGCCTTGCTGAAGACAAGGTAGACCACATCCACAGCCTTTCCCTCATCCACCCAGCGCGTCACTTGTCATAGAAGGAGATCAGGTTCGTCAAGCAGGACCTGCCCTTTCAGAAACCCATGCTAACTGGGCCTGATCACCTGGTTGCCCTGCAAGTGCCGCGTGATGACACTCAAGATAATCTGCTCCATGAGTTTCCCTGGCACTGAGGTCAAACTGACAGGCCTATAGTGTTCCAGGTCTGACCTCTGGCCCTTCTTGTAGATGGGCATCATGTTTGCTAGCCGCCAGTCAACTGGTACCTCCCCCAATAGCCAGGACTGGTGATAAATGATGGTAAGCGGCTTGGCCAGCTCCTCTGCCAGTTCTCTCAGTATCCTCGGGTGGATCCCATCTGGCCCCATCGACTTGCGTACATCCAAGTGCCATAGCAGGTTGCCAACCATTTCCTCATGGATAGTGAGGGCCACATTCTGCTCCCCATCCCCTTCCACCAGTTCAGGGTACTGGGTATCCAGAGAGCAACTGGTTTTGCCGCTAAAGACTGAGGCAAAGAAGGCATTAAGCACCTCCGCCTTTTCCTCATCTTTTGTGACTAAGTTGCCCCCTGCATCCTGTAAAGGCTGGAGATTCTCCTTAGTCCTCCATTTTGCATTAACGTATTTGTAAAAACATTTTTTGTTGTCTTTGATGGCAGTAGCCAGATTGAGCTCCAGATGAGCTTTGGCCTTTCTAATTTTGTCCCTGCACTGCCTCGCAACATCCTCGCAACAGTCCTGAGGCGTGGAGTCGACTTCCTTGCCCTAGGCATCCTCCTGGGTAGACTTTGTACCTCTTCCTCAGCTACCGGTCTCTCAAGCTCCAGGGCCTCAAACCTGTTGCATAAGAGCACCTGGGAAAGTGGAGCCGGTGGGGGGCGGCATCACCTGCAATGTTGAGCAGGGATCTGTTTCCATTCCTCCTCAACTCCTAGGTCCCCTGCCTCTGCCCAACAGCAACAGTGCAGGGGGTCCACCCCCATTTGGGGGGTCTCTCCCCGGTACCTGTCCTTCAGCCAGCGCAGGGAGTTGCTCCACAAGTCTATCTCCCGCTCACGCTCCCTGATATCCCTCAACCTCTCAACCTCCTCCTCGAGTTCTGTCACGAGGCGGACCAGGTCGTCCACCTGCTCGCACCTCACGCACACAGTCTCTTTGCCCCCCGCAGGTAGTAGCAACAGGCTCAGGCACTCCCTGCACCCGGAGACCTGAACTGCTGCAGTTTTGAGCAGGCAGTCTGGGTGTGTACAGACTTCCTGGAGAGCGCACTGTGCCTGGTGGAAACCATTGCAGCTGAGCTAGCGGTAGACCACTGTTAGAGGAGGTGTTCGTATGGGCAGGGGGAAACATTCTGCCCTTCCTGCTCACCCTGCCTGTGTGAACTGCCATGCTAACTGCTGCGCCCTGTTTCCCCATCTTGTTAACTGCTGTGCCATGCCCTTCTTACATGCCACACCCTGTTTGCCCGTCCTTTTAACTGCCGCACCACTCCCTTCTGACACGCCATGCCCTGTTTGCCCGCCCTGTTCGCCGCACTCCTGGTCTCTCGCGCTCCCTAGGGGCAGCTTTTGAACGGCCTGGGGTGGGGCGCTGCTGGCTCCTCTTACACCTCCTTCTCTACTCATTTACCTCCCTTGCGAAAATGTAACTTATGTGACTTATATATTAATATTCGTAGGTAAAATGTTGTTAAATATATTTATGAATTACCCACTTACTGGGCATTTATTTCTCTTTCAGCTCTAGGAAGAGAATGTCAGTGATAGTTCGCACGCCAACAGGAAAGTTAAGACTCTACTGCAAAGGAGCTGTGAGTTTTACTGTATTTTCACTTTATCAAAGAACATGCACTTACACGTACAAAAGCAGAAAGTTGTTAGAATGGTAGAATTTCAAAACATTGAAAATGGTGAGGGGTGGGAGAGGATGATGCCTTTTTCAGTTTACATGATTTTGTTATGTAGTTGTTTAATGTGATGAACTAGTTTATTTTTTTCCTTACTAACTGCGTAAGAAGGTAAGAGACCTGTGCATTCTGTACTTAGGTGTTCTTTGTACTTTGACTAATGCCTTTATACTTCCTATTAATTGTTTCTTTCTGTACTCCAAGAAAATAGGTAAAGGTATGGTTTCATATCATTTACTTGCTGGGGTTGTTGAGCATGAATCAGTAGGTGGGAATAGTAATCTAGTATAAACAACTAGGTAGGAATTTTAGCCTATCATCAGTGTTATGCCAGAAGTAACTCCTGAAGATAAGATCAGAAGATAGCCTAATCACACTTACATATAAGAATGTTCGGGTTTCTCATTAGTTCTTGGACCATATCTAAATTCATGTTTGATAGCGGGAGGAGGGATGGTGATGCAAATCTAATTCCTGAATGGTTTAAAAAGCTAAAGTTGACGGAATATAAATGTCCATTCTGCATCTTCTCCAGAGAAGACAAAAAGCTTTCGTTAGCATTCTGTATATCAAGACGGTTACAAAAGGCTATGAATGACAGTTATGCAAAGCTAATTTTACATTTTGAGCTTAATATTGAAACAAAGACAGCATTTTAAAAGATCAAAATAATCCACGTGGCAAGACAAAAGATACTGTACCTTTCAAAATGAAGGGAAATAACAGCAAAATATGTAGGAGAGACAAATTCTGCTGTGATGTAATTTTTAATTTTAGAGATTCAGAGGGTTTAGAGTGTCCTTTTTTTTCTTCCACTGAAATAAATTTATTTATTTATATATTTGTACTGAAGTAATCTAATTCTGCATATTTTTCTGCCACTTTTTCCTATGTTTTTATTGTCCACAAAACACATTTTTTCTATTAAATTGTTTTGTGTTCATTTTATTTATGTTGTAGGATACTGTAATTTATGACCGCCTTGCTGAAAGTTCAAAATACAAAGAAATCACCTTAAAACATCTAGAGCAGTTTGCTACAGAAGGTGGGTGATACTATTCAATTTAAAACTAAATGCAACTGTGGTTACTGGTTCAACTATTCAGTTTTTCAATTTTCTGATGCTGTAATGTATTTCTTCACATGAAGTTAGAAAATTAACATTTTACTAATACCTCCCTAAAAGATAATCTTCTTCTGAAAAAGCTTCAGTAGTAAGTTTAAAAGAAAGAAAACAACACTTCAGAGGCTTTTAAACAAAATATATTTTTCCAAAGAGCAGAAAACATATTGTACAATTTTTGTCTTAGTGAATGTTTCATCTTCCATGATCATTTTAGTCTCCCTCACACAATGAATGCCGTAGCATAAGAAACAGCAGCCAAATTGAATTGAATATACCTGCATATGACTAGCACAGTGTTTCTAAGGCAGCTTTACAATATATTTTTTCTGTCACGGTAAGAGGAATTGTAATCACTAGTTTTCCATATGCTACTTTTTAGCAACCAGTCTTTCAAAGCACTTGCTCCATTAGGGCTCATGAAGTAGGAGTAGTAAGTAAAATGTAAGAGACTATGAAATTGGAACTATTGATACAAACAGCCAATTATTAAATAAAAGTGAATTCCACGGTATAGATGAGAAGGAAAGCAAACTGTGGAAAATTTTCTGTTTTGGTATTAGTTTTTCCATCAATGCTCCTAGTTCTTCCTTTTTACAAAGATAGCAGAAAGGGGAGGAGAAGAGGGAGGGCATGAATTATAGAGTTGTGCTGTGAAGTATCATAGTGTTTTCATTTATTTATGAGTTGGGAGAGAGTTATGGTAATCTGAAATTCAATTATTTTTTTTTATCTCATCAGTTTTTTTCTAATACATTGTTAATGGAACATTAAAAGTGTTTTATTGTGTTTTAAGAAATAAGCTTATAGTTGAAAACAAACTTTAAAATATTTTCTTTACTTAAAATACTTTCCTTACCTTTTCATAACTGATGTCTGAACAAATGTTGTTATATCAGGAGAGATCCTTTTTCTGTTTGTTATTTTTATGGCTTTTCTGATTTTTTCTCTTGTGGTTTATTGTGGAATTACGCCTTTTGTTTAGTGTTGTAGTCACCACCTTCAGGCTCTTGAGTTTGTTGGTGACAGCAGAAACAAGCCAGAGATCTTTCTTTTGCTTGTTTTCTGTGTCAAGATCTCTACAGGAAACACTTGGTTAACCTTAAACAATCTTAGAGAGTTTCAAACTTAAAATAAATTTATTTCTTTAGAAGAATAAATTTCCTTCTTTGCAAGAAAGCTGAAAACACAACTAAAACCAAGTAAATTTGACTGATAATACAACATGAAGCCTCAGATGTATACTTTGACCTTATGAATCTAGTTATGTGAGCTAAGTGTCAAATTTGGGACAGTTTCTTAACAGTCAAACCACAATCGGTTAGTTTGGGTTGTAAGACTGTATGTTTGGTTACAGAAAAAATAAAAATATATCAGGAACTGTTATCATGTGTGAACTAATATGAGAATTTAAATCCAATTCTTAACTACTGTTTTCATTAAATCAGTGAAACAAATGATACCATTTTTCTTTGGCAGTCAGATTGGACTGAATGAAATAAAAATAAAAAGTGAAAAATCCTGCCCTTCTTTAAAACCAGTGCTCATATCTATTAGTGTTAAGAAATTTGTTCAAATGCTTTTTTATACTTCTTTTAAAGAGATGAAAAGATTTACTGTTCAGAAGTGAATTGCTAACCTTTCAAAAACACTAAACTTAATATTAAAAAAAAAAAAAAGTACACCTCTCTCTGGAATCGATTAATGAAATTGGTATTTATTTTTGCATCAGATTTAAATTACAGCCAATGACGTTGCAAAGTTTCTCATGTGTATCCTTTCATGTGGCAGTACAGTATGTCCTTGGCATTTGCTGCATACTCTTGGTGTGTTGTTCAAAAATGAAGTGGTTAGCATGGCTGGCATTTTTATTTAAGCATTTATTAAGCTTGAGTGTTAATGCCTGCTTGGATAAATAGAGAAAGTGTATAATTTTTCTGTGTTGTTGTTCCAGTCTGTTAAGAAGCAGACTTAATGATATGTTTTCCACTTTTTATATGAAAGATTCCTTTAAATTAAAATGAAAAGAGACTTTTTTTTAAAAAAAATTAAAATAGAAAAAAAGGCTCTGATTTAAAAGGAAAAATGTGTTGAGTAACATGTTTGCTGATATTGTATACATGATGATTTCTTCTCTTTGTTTTATCACCTGCCTAAAATATTTTGAAAGAATCGTGGAAAGCAAATTGCTATTAGTCATAATTCTCCCTCATGTCATCTCTCACGTCGTATTCATTTATTTGAATCTTGCTAACATATTCAAATTAAACAAAAAAATAAAAAATCATCTGATTTTTTTGTTCTGTAGGTCTATATGGTAAAAAGCAGTGTTCCTAATACTGCTCAGTTATTAACATATTAGAATTACAAGTGATTTATGTCCTGACAATATTATATTATTATCTTAAATTTCAGACATGTAATGCCCAGCCTCTTGGATTATTTCAGAATTGCTGCTGATGCTGATCTGTGCACAGCAGAAGCCTGTGAACAAATAAAGATTGTGTTTAGCCATCCCTAGTTAAGATGCTCTTCATCTCCTGGGAATAGTGGGTAAATAACCAAATAGCCAATAGTCCTGCCAATCCCCCTCCTCAATCTCTCTGCCTGCAAACTGTGGCTTCAAGAGATTTCATTTGGCTGGAGCAATGCTCTTCTCCATATATAAAGAGTTAATACAACTTCATGTGCTAGAAACATAAGAATCTCATGATACGTGAAAACAAACTTAGGACTTTGACACCTGTCTCTTTAAATGGAATTTAAGTCTGTATTGTCAGAAAAGAGATTTATTTATTTTTATTTTAGAGTCTCAGATTATCACTGTAGTGTTCAATAATAGGTTTATGGTGAAGGAAAAATTCTGTTACAAAGTATAAGTAGTACATATATGTGTCTGTGTATATATATGTATATATATTTACATGTATATAGTATTTACTAGATTAAACGTTGCCCATATACAAAGATTTTATTTTAAGAATTTGGAAAGCTAGAATAATCTGTGATATGGGAAAATAAATGTGATGGGATTCACAATTGGTTTCTAGATGGCAAATTTCTGACTTCAACTGATAATTTCATAAGGACCTTAGGGAAGAGGTAAAGGAGGGGGAAATTGTAACATTGTGGTGATGTATTTTAACACTCATTATAGAGTTATTACTTCCCATCATAGCAAAATTAAAGTTTATAATATTTTTGCTCAGAAGTATAATTCAATCTTACAGTTATGATGTTCTTAAACATCTAATGTATATTATCTGTTCAGCAAGTGTAATTGGCTTCATGTTTCTTCTACAGTTTAAGATAAGTTGAACGTTTTGCAAAATTTTCATCTTTTCCTGAAGAGTAACACCTGTGTTAAATTCAGCTTCTTTGGAAGAGTTACTCTCCTGCATAAATTTCTCTTTCTATCACATTTTATATTTTAGATACATGAAATAAACTTCTTCAAGATGTGCAGCAATATGTTGAAAATCAGACACAAACAAACATCAAATACAGGAGAAAAAAACTTCTAATAGTTACTCATTGTAGACATTTCAGGGAAGGAACTAAAAAATATTGAATCATACTATCTGCTTTCTCTTTAGGCTTAAGAACCCTGTGTTTTGCTGTAGCTGAGATTTCAGAAAGTGATTATCAAGAATGGTTAGATGTCTATCACCGGGCTTCTACAGCTATACAGAACAGAGCACTCAAACTTGAGGAGAGCTATGAACTAATTGAAAAAGTATGTGCATTTCTCTGGGTTTTTGTTTTCAGGGGGAGTAGCTTGTTATGTTTTTTGTGTTTGATGTTTTTTTTCTGAATTTGTCCTTACATGTACCATGAAATCCAAGTCATTGAGAAAAAACGCTTTGACAGAAAAAGCTTTAGCAGTATACTGACAGATACATCATGTAGTCCTAGCAGTTGAGATGGTTGAAATGAAGGAAAGATTAATTTGATAAAGTTTTTGCAGCAAGTAACTTGCTTCCCAGAAAGTACTGATTTTGCATTGAGCTACTGTTAATTATTTTTTTCAAGGTTGCTGTTTTGTTGAATAAAATGGTTAACAGAGAAATAACATCTGCTTTGTTGTATAATGTTGTATAATGTAAAGTATAGTGAATGAGAAAAGTTAAGATTAGAAGATCATCAAGTCATAACCCACTGCTTAAAAGAGGGCTAATTCTAAAGCTGTCCAGCACTTTAATGAAATTGCGAGTGTCTCCAAGGAGGGAGTCTTCCCAGCTACAGTAGACAATTTTTATTTTTAGTGCTGAACTGTTTTTCTCCCCCTTTTCAGGAATTTATTTTTCTTTTGTTGCAGAAAGTGACTATTTACACTTGTTCTTTCACTGTTTACATCATGGGAAAAAATGGCTTCTCTGTAAGCCCTCTTCAGTTAGCAGAAGACAGAATGTGAATCACCCTGTTAGCTTTACTTTTGTGTCCCTGCACTGGGACAGCTTTTGCAGAACAAGGTATTCACCTATAATTGGGTGAATTTGTAGTGTTCATGCTATACAGTTCACAGTTTATCACAACACATAGATATTTAACATAAAGTTCATAAGAATATACTTGAAGAACTTTATTAGTGGTTACCTAATCTGATTCATGAATTTTAAGAACATTAATCATTTCATAAACATGAAAAGCTAAACAAAGGAAACTGAAAGATTTAAACTGAATTTAAACTGGAAAAACTTCAGGTACCGAATATTTTTTATCCACAGAATCTTCAGCTACTCGGAGCAACAGCAATTGAAGATAAACTACAAGATAAAGTGCCTGAGACCATAGAGACACTCATGAAAGCTGACATAAAAATTTGGATACTTACTGGGGACAAACAAGAGACTGCCATTAACATAGGTATTATATATGCTTTTACTTAATGACTTTGTCGATAGATTTAGAAATTTTAGAAGTTGCTGGAGTGAAACTGCTTTCAGAATGGAAAGGTATCTTGTAAAAATAATGCTATTATATGGCTTTCCAGAATTTAAATACTATTTTAATTTTCAGTCTTCCAGTAGGGAGAGAGTGGGGAATGGTAGATTCTTCCTCCATTACAACAGTAACAGCAAGAAAAACTCATGTTATCCTAAAGAGGAGGAAAAAATGGGCATTTGTGCTTTTTGTAGCATCTAAAATGATGAAGAATATATGGTTTAGGTTTTTTTTGCCAATGAAAGGGGAATAATGTTAAGAAAATGTAGTTTCCTTCCTATATTTCTTGTTCTTTCAAGGAAAGCTGTTGATGACCATGATCTTAACTATGTTAAAGGATATAGTTAGTTCACCGGAATACTATAATCTTTACCATCAATCAGAGGTTTCCTTTTGTAGTTTCTTTTCATTTTAAATTGGGGGGGGGGGGGGGGGGAGAGAAGGAAATAATGAATTAACTAAGTCAAACAGTGATAAAGCTTTGTTTTTAAATAGTAATACATGAAAGCTGCATTTAAGAGCTAATACTCCTTGCATGTGAGCATATCAGTATTTCAGTAATAAGTAGCCTAAGCGTGCCCTAAAATGTAATTTTGACTATATGGTTTCTTTTTATTAGTATAATTATCTTTAAACTTAAATAACTTTATATGTGCCCATGATACAGTTAGTCTGTGGTTATTTTCATTAGTACTTTGAGGTTTGAGGAAATACATGTCATACCGATATTGTCATTTTTTTATGAATAATAACATATATTTATTTGTCTGGGCAGCCTGCATCACTAGCTCATAGCACAAATTCTGCTTAAAGCATCAAAGATAACAGAAAAGAATGGGAATGCAGTTTGCATTCCAGAGATTTCCAAAGTTAAGGGAGATCTATTTGCTGTTTTCAACTACCTGAAAGGAATTTACAGAAAATATGTGCCTTAGTCAGATGTGCTCAGCACAAGGACAAGAAACAACGGTCACAAACTGCAACAAGGAAAGTTCTGACCATTCTGGTATACTACCTACATGTCTAATTCTTATAGAATGCAAAGTATTTTTTTTACCAGTCATTTCAGATGGGGCCGTCTTCTGTCCCCCACAGAGGAAAAATAAATAATAAAAAAAATGCTTTGTTACATTTTAATGGACTTAGTTAAACAAATTGTTAAAAACAAAATGTTTTTAACAGGTCACTCCTGTAAACTCTTGAGAAAGAACATGGGACTAATTGTTATAAATGAAGGCTCTCTTGACGTAAGTAAAACATGAAATTTTCAGTTAATGAAACACTGTGGGTTTTTTACTGCTTAAAATATCAAGATACCATGTTTGAAGTGGTTTGAAAAATAACTTGGAGCATTCATTTATCTGGACAAATACAGAAAATTCTGCTAAACCAGTCGGGGGGGGGGGGGGGGGGAAGGGGAACTTTTATTTGTTTGTTCAGGGTGGGGAGGGGGTGTTTTTTAATCTTCTCTGTTTTGGATTGCTCAACTGGAAGACACCATGTTCTCTGTTACAAAATGTTGATGAATAACTGCAAAACTTTGCTATGGCTGCCAGAAACAAAGTGTAGCTAATAAACAAATGGACTTCAGAATGATTACTGAGCTAATTCCATATAGTATAATGACTCTATCCATCCAGGCACAAAGCTAGGTGCTTGTAGTAGTACTCAGACAAACTAATCCTGAGTTTGTTTCCTGGTCCTTACATACCTAGTATCTGGCAAAAGTACTTGTGTGGTTTAACAGCTGGAATTGTAATCAAATCTTGAAGTACAGGTAAGGGTTAAAACCACCAACAGTGCTTCATAGAGAAGAGATTCTTTTGATAAGGTAAGAATGCAAGATTAAGTGAAAAATCCCATGAGTGGGAGGGGGAAATATAACTCCTGTTGCTACCTCTAAGGGAGCATTAAATGAGTTTAAAAGTGGAAGAATTCCCTCATCAGGAAAACTTACTGTTGAAAAGGCTTCAGGAGAAACCATTATACTAAGCTTGCCTTACTCTATATTATTTGGGTTGCTTAAGACTGGACTTAGGGAAAGAAAGGGAGAGAAAAGTGAAAGGGAAGTATGGGAATCAGCAAGAGGGGAATGCTTTAACTGTACCATTCAGTGCTGGCATGTAAAAGTAGACTATAAAGTGAATTAAAAATACTTTGTACATTTTTTTTTTTAATTAATAAGTATTTTTTTAAATATTTTGAGCAACTTAAAATAACATGTTTTCAACTTTGAAGTGTGAACTTAATCACAGTGACTTTATTTTAAATACGACTTATGTTAAGCAATATATTTTTCCTGATAAAAATTGAAAATAAACCCCCAAACATAGAACAGGCAGCAGCTATTGATTAATGTTTGGAACCAGTCTGATACAGTAAGTAACTTCTGACACTAATAGCTTGTGAGAGGTGATTTTCTTCTTTTCTTGGTTTACTTATTTGAATATCTTATGAAGGATTGTGATCACTGTTTGTTGGTATGAAAAAAATATTATTTTTTTGATTCAAACCCTTAATTTTTGAGTTTTTCACTCCTCAGCCAATCTATAAGAATTAATAATACATTGACGAATGGATTTCAGAACTACTGCAATACTTAATCAATGGATTTGAAATACAAAGAATTGACTATTTTGTATGCGTCTTCATATGGCATGAAATAAAGTGAGGTAGTTTTATTTAACTGTTAAAAGGAGTCCAATAAGAACTCAGAAACCAAGCATTGCATGTTAACTATTTCTAGTGTGATGACTAAAAAAATCGAATGAATATATTTTAAGCTATGTATTACTTTTTTTTTATTCTTAAACTGAATTATCTAATATGATAATGGTACTCAAACTGAATTTGAATACTGAATAATGATATTCAAACTTAAGTATCTAGATTGTGTAGAGATCTTTCTCTACATGCATGAAGTAAGTTCCCATTACATGGAAATGGAGATGTCATGGCAACTGAAATTGCATTTGCAAACTGGTCACTTGCAAATCCATCTGTGTTGAAGATATATGTCATGTTTTTTCAGGAATAAGTAAATATGGTAATCAGTTTCAGGGCAAGAGGTGAGGTTTATTTAAAATAATAATAATAATAAAGTACTTTTGTGCCAATATTTTAGGAAGTAACTGTGTTAAAAGTTTTCTTCCTTGTTTGATGGTGTTTGTTTTTACCATTTGGTTAATATATAACTTGTGTCCTACCTGTGGGTTTTCCCTTACTGGTATGGTTGGGATTAGATGTCAGTCTCTATTTTTAGCGTGACTAGTGGAGTCAAAATTTGCCTTGAAATCTCTGTGGGAGCAAAGTGGGCTTTAGTAGATGGTGAGAGAGGTTCTGTGATCACAGAGCCTTCAGTCAATGCAGCTGAAAGGGTGGATACAATTTCTATTTCTTTTCTGCATGCCAAAACAGCTGTCAAGAGACAATAATGATTAGTTGTAATATTATGTGTTAAGGGATATTGGCCAAAACTTTGTCTTTTTAGCAGCATAGATCCACCCTTCATACTGAGACTCTGCCCTACTGTGCAGTGGAACTGTAATTCCATATGACTGCTGGACAGCCCAGCTCCCTCGGAACAGGGGGAACCGAGCAGCCATGAAACCTTGGAGAACAAGTGGTATCATGTTGTAAGAATCATGGACTGCCCAGAACTTCCCTGCCCCACAGTGTAACCTGTGTGGTTACAACCTTAGAGAACTGTTTTATGGCATTGCAGTGATAGTGGATTCTTCTTGACTTTGCTGTTATGTACCAGTGGTGTCTTCTAAAAAGGAACTAGCTCAATGCTGATCCTTCAGGGAGAGGCAGAGTCCCCTGTCCCTAAGACAGTTAACAGAACAAATGTATCCTCAATTTGGTCATTATTACAACCTTAGCGTGCAAAACACAGGAAATCAGAGTTAAAAAAAAAAAAAAGTTTGTTTACTTTTGTCCCAGATTCATGAACTGTCTCCAAAAATAAATAATAATAATAATAAAAAAAAAAAAAAAAAAAAGATCTCTTCTAACCCGAGAGATTTTTTTATATGAAGAAACAGCCTCATTTATGGAATTAAAAGAAAAATAAGTTCATCCACCCATTTTAGCATCCCTTAGGTGAATTAGAACTGGAATCACTTCCAGAAAACATTTAAATATTTCTATTTTTTTGCAACATTTGTTTTGAGACTCTGCTCCCAGGAACATCATCTTAGCTTCACAAACAAAATGTGGTTTCGGTAGTGAGTTCTTATATAAAAGAACACTGGAATTGGTTTTTGCACATTAACTTCATTTGCTGCTAAATGTCAGTATATTACTGTTAGTCATGGACAGAAAACAGTTTTATTCTTTTAATTGTGAGCTTCAAACTGAAACTAGAAAATAGTTTGATTACCCTTCAGTTTCACTGGGAAACACTTCATGGGAGTGGTGTAGAAGTAAATGAATGGATGTTTTGGTAATGCTTTTAATTGAAAGAACTGAATTTCAGCATAGATCTGACATAGAGCATAGAGCCCACAAAGGAATTTTACGGTTGGGGTAAGTGATTTGTATTGTTTGGAGGGGGCTGTTTTTTTTAACTTGTAGCATGCCAGGAGCTGCCTGACATCTCGTCTGTTTGTGATTATAAAACAAAAAATAAAAGCAATTTAAACAGGAGAGTTTATACTGCATGTATGATGGAGAAACAATAGATAAGAAGAATATGAAGGTACAGGCTATTGCATTGCTTAAGTGTTGTCAGAAGCTAAGCAAGCCATGAAGATAAAGAAAAATTGATACTTTTTTGTACATTGCAAGATTTCTTAATTTAAGAAGGCACTCCGCAAAACAGTTACAGAAGTTGTCCATTTTTAACACATGGTAATGTGTTACTAAAAAAAAAAAAAAAGTGTCACAGTGGCACCTCCTTTCCCTTGAAGTTTCTACAGAGGGGGAGACAGGGAACTTGAAGTGCAGAATTTCCCATTAGTCTTATCTTCTTTTAGATAAACCAATGAATCTTTAGAAGGCCAGTAGAAGCTAATTAGGCCAAGACCACAGACAGCAGCATGTCGAGATTATGGGAGTGAGTTGGGTGGGAAAGCAGTATCATGCAGAATGCTTGAGATTTGTAATTCTCCTTGATGTTTTCTTTTTAGATGGTTACACCAAATTCTATTTACATATGCCTGATATCACAGGAGTAGCACAATTGTTTGGTTGTTATGTTGTTGTCATAGGATGTGACAATTTGTCAGACTGAATTTTTTTATAAGCACAAATTTTCATTGTTCTTGAAGCATATGTTGTATCTCTATGAAGGCCATACATTGAAAAACATAAAACAAGCAACTTTATTTATTTTTTCTTCATGACAATCAATATAGAACTGTATTGTAACTATCTAGACCTACGCAAAGGCTAAATACAAAATACTGCTGTATGAATACAGATGAATACTGAATATAATCTGAAGTTCTTAGTACTGGCTCACAAAACAGAGACGTGAGCACGTATGAGTCAAACCTTCCTTTAGCAATTGAAAAAATGCGAAATATGACATGTAGTTGACACTGCCTTACCTTAAAACGTAAATTTAATCTAATGGGTAGAGCTTTTGGTTATAATGCATGTACTTGTATTGTGAACTATCTTTGAAATTTCTTTTACTTTTTTTCTATGTGTTTAGGACTGTTTTTTTTTGTGTTTGTGAACAGTTTTTTTTCTTGCAGTATCTGTGAGTTTTCCTTCCCATAGGTATAAAAAAAACGCATTTTAGTAATATCTTTTTGCAGTCATTTATGCAACTGTTATTGCCATTCAAAGAGCATTAAAGGTTCCACAGCAATTTAGATATTTCTGGCAGTGTGAGAGCAATCCTACATACCTTTTGTACTGTGGTTTCTAATGGCACGACTGTTGCAAATTTGCAAATTGTTTTTTAATGGATACCATCTATTTGATAGCATAATCAAAAGAAAATTTCCTCAAGTGTATGCCAGTATTTCTGATTGCTGAAGGAATTATTAGACCTACAAATAGTAGGAATTAAAAATAATCAACACATTTTTTGTGCAATAGGGAACAAGGGAGACGCTTAGCCATCATTGCAGTACTCTTGGAGATGCTTTAAGGAAGGAAAATGATTTTGCTCTCATCATTGACGGTAAATCCCTGAAATATGCTTTGACATTTGGAGTGAGACAGTATTTCCTGGATTTGGCTTTGTCATGCAAAGCTGTTATTTGTTGCAGGTAAGGTTTACATTATTCTTTCACTACAATATATTTATTGAAAAATAATAATTAAAAATCTGTTTCTGTGTCAGAGCAAATATCTACATCCAGGTCTTCTAACCATGGAATAAAAAAAAAAATGTAGTTGCTAACATTCTCAAATACAATCATTCAAGCAAAGTATTTCTGCAGTGAAGCCTGAAACAGGAGTATACCTGCCAAACCAAGTTACTGAGGTTGCATATATGCAGGAAAATCATGTTATCCATAAAGAATAGTCTCAGCAAGATTAAGACACTGATCTTAACCTTAAATTGTTACTGCAGTTAACTGCAGGTTTCAATACATCTGGTTTCTTTTGTAGAGTTTTCTCCATAGGCAAGATTTTATAACCCTGCCTTTTCTCTAAGCCACAGATTACACTGCACAGAAAGTGCACAAAAATGTTAAAGGTACTATGTTGAGTGATTTGTATTTCCTGAAGTTGATGGAAACACCTTTTTATTATTATCATTATTATTCCTGATTGTTTTGGAGTTCTTGTAATGCAATCAAGCATTTAATCTTTTCCTGTAAACATCTACTATTGGAGCTCTACGCTTACCTTAACAAGGGAAGTTTTTTGTGATTAAAGAGAAATATATACATTTTTCAAACATAAACAATATAAAAGCAGTTTGGCTTGCCTTTTAACATTCTTGTATTTATATTAAGGACTGTATAATTGATAGCTTGTGCGTTTTGGGACCTACTTGCATTTTTATGGCTTTAAACACAAAAACCACAAACATCTCCTGAGTAGTACATCACCTCTTCTACATTCAAATGACTGAACTAAAAGGGAAGTTGGGTGATTAGTAGCTAGATAAATACAAACTGCTCCTGTTGACTTTCAAAGAACTTGGCTTAGCCCAAGCGATTTATCTATCAGAAAGCAGAAGCGAGGACTTTTCTTTACAAGATCATTGGCAACACAGATAGGATATCTTTATTAGAAATGCAATAAAAAAAATCCAGAACTGTGGAAATAGATCATCGAGGGCATCGAGTGCACCCTCAGTAAGTTCGCAGATGACACCAAGTTAGGTGCATGCGTCGATCTGCTTATGGGTAGGAAAGCTCTGCAGGAGGATCTGGATAGGCTGCACCGATGGGCTGAGGTCAACTGCATGAAGTTCAACAAGGCCAAGTGCCGGGTCCTGCACCTGGGGCGCAATAACCCCAAGCAGAGCTACAGGCTGGGAGAGGAATGGTTGGAGAGCTGCCAGGCAGAGAAGGACCTGGGAGTGATGGTGGATAGTCGGCTGAATATGAGCCAGCAGTGTGCTCAGGTGGCCAAGAAGGCCAACGGCATCCTGGCTTGTATCAGGAACGGTGTGACCAGCAGGGCTAGGGAGGTGATCGTCCCCCTGTACTCAGCTCTGGTGAGGCCGCACCTCGAGTACTGTGTTCAGTTTTGGGCCCCTCGCTACAAGAAGGACATCGAGGTGCTTGAGCGGGTCCAGAGAAGGGCGACAAAGCTGGTGAGGGGTCTGCAGAACAAGTCCTACGAGGAGCGGCTGAGGGAGCTGGGCTTGTTCAGCCTGGAGAAGAGGAGGCTCAGGGGCGACCTTATCGCTCTTTATAGGTACCTCAAGGGAGGCTGTAGCGAGGTGGGGGTTGGCCTGTTCTCCCACGTGCCTGGTGACAGGACAAGGGGGAATGGGCTTAAGTTGAGCCAGGGGAGTTTTAGGTTAGATGTTAGGAAGAACTTCTTCACTGAAAGGGTTGTGAGGCATTGGAACAGGCTGCCCAGGGAAGTGGTGGAGTCACCATCCCTGGAGGTCTTTAAAAGACGTTTAGATGTAGAGCTTAGGGAAATGGTTTAGTGGGGACTGTTAGCGTTAGGTCAGAGGTTGGACTCGATGACCTTGAGGTCTCTTCCAACCTAGAAAATTCTGTGATTCTGTAGATGTTATTTTCATCAGTGTCTGAGGTAACTATTAGAAGGATTACCAGTTAATGCTCTCAGAACATTTTTCAATGTTTTAACCTCTGTAGTAGTATGGAAAAAGCTGTTGGGTATATTAAAACAGGAGCAGTAAATTCAGAAACAAAGTATTCAGGCTCATCTACAAGCCCAATATCCTGCTGTTTCTCAATATAAAAGTGCCGTAAATGTGAGTTCTTAGAGTTCATGTACTTCTGAAAGTTTTAGAGATGTCTGTGTATTTGTTACATGCAGTTCCATTTTGTTTTATGTAGGGTACTCTGATAATAATTGCTTTAGAAAAAGAATCTATGGAAAAGGAAGTCTGGATTTTGTACAAGAACAAAGTAATTCTTGGAATTCAGCATCATTTCTTCCAAAATTCAGATCTTCCTTCAATAAATTAAGCTTCTTGCCTATTATCTACCTATTTATTATCTATCTAAAGGAAGAGGCCTGGAGTGCATAAAAGTAAAAACTGTTGTAAATACACCTTAGTAGGCTGTCTTTTGATTAATAAGTAAGTAGAAGGTGCTTGTGTTCAGGTACAGAGTTTAATGATATTCATTAAAATAAAACATTCATCTCAAAATTGCTGTGTTCAAAGTAGAGCTATTTTTCTGCCTTGCAAAAGGAAAAGTAAATGGGTTTGTAGCATCCAAATAGATACCTGGATCATATGATCTTCCTATCCTTTCTGTCAAGTAGTGTGTTCTGTTTGTGATTTTTAGTGTTGTTTTTTTTTTGTGTGTGTGTGTTTTTTTATTATTATTTTTATTTTTAAGCCTTAGCTTTGTAGTCAAGCTCCAAGATTCAAGCACTTCTTCAAACTAAGGTCTTACACTGATCACAGTTTATCCTGTGTATAAACATGCTTGTCATGGCAATGAGGGAAAGTTGGAGTCTTGTGCTTGTTTTGTTGTTTCCAGTTTTGCTCATTATAACACATAACAAGCAGTAGATGGGTGTAGAACTGCTATTTCAACACTGTTCCTTTTTCTTCTTTCCTCGATTTGAAACTACCTTTTGTGCTGTTTGAAGAGACATTATTGTTGTTTTTATTGAACTGTGAAACCATTGTAGGGTGTTTTGTACGTATTGTTGCCTTTTATTGCTAACTTTTCTGTGATAAAACAACAAAAGGAAGGTTTCTGTTCTAGTAGCATTTTCCTTACCACTTCTGTATTTCCATAATACATTTAGATCATCTGGTTTCAATGCATGTCTAGGTATATGCTCTGACATATTTTGTGGTTGTTTAAAAATTGGCTGCAGGTTTCAAACTAAAATATTTGCTTGTAGCACTCACTGTTCCAGTATGTGCGTTTTTAATATCACATTTCAGAAAAATCAAAATTCTATCTTTTTTTTTTTATTAATGCTCCATCTTCCATAAATAAAATTGCCTCTCCTTGTTTCTGAGCATGAAAACAAAAAACATTTTAAGTTTTAAAAAAACATTTAAAAATACTGATTTTTAAATGTTAAATGTTAAAAAACATTTTAAGTTAATATAAATCACTTAAATATGGCATTCTGACTAAACGAAAGCATAGGCCTCTTTTCTATCCATGTAAAAGCACTGAAAATTTTAAGCAGTCGGTTTTAAAAGTACAAATTACATCACTTTCTTTGAAGTTTTCAGACTGTGTTCACTTGTTCAGAGGCATTTATTACCAATGAATTCTTAATAAGAGTAGCCATAACACAGATGAAGCTGACAAATACTCAGTAGACATTTCACTTCAAAAAACTGCGTATGTTATTAATTCCAAGCAGATGTTTGGCTTAAAGACTTAGACAAACTAAACTCCAACTCTGTATTGGCTTCTAACTAATGTGTGCAACAAGAATGTTGAATTGATTATTCTGTAGTAAAAAATGTACAGCTAAGAGTAAACAAATTGAACAGAAGGTATTTTTTATTGGTTTCATAAATTCAGGTGTATCCAGTGAACACTTTTGCTTTCACCTGGCAATGAAAGTGCCATCCTCCAGCTGCCTCTATAATGTTTTCTGAAAGGGAAATAAGCCACTGTTCCTGGAAAGCTGAAAAGATTAAAAAGTTCTCAGTTAAAGAATCTTCTGCAGAAGCTGGCTAGGGCTGGTCTTGAGACTCATCAGCAGTGTTCAAATAAAATTTAAAAAAATCTTAGAAATACCTCTTGATATGGTTAGACCATGAAAATTCTTTTGAAGGATTGTTGTCCAGAAGCTTTCATCCCAAGCTCACCACAAGGTTGTACTCATCCCAAGTACCCTTCTCAAAAATCTAATAGCATGTGTTACATAAGCTGATGAATAAAGTAACTAAATAGCTACCTTCTATACAGAGTCTGTATTATTTTTCACTTGTTTTATTTTATTTTTTTACAATTAAATTTTATGAAACCTCTTTCTGACTTACTGCACTTAAAGATTAAGAAATTTTACTTAATTAGCATAGAATAGGAATTGGGTTTCTTTTCAGCTGATGGGGCATCACCCACATTGATCTTTGAGGAGGTGTTCTCTGGTACATGGAGAGGAGAACTAGAATTACTACAAGGACATTACTGAAACTCAATGGGAATTAGAATACTGTATGTGAGCAAAGGCAAGCATAGATACACTTGTCATTTGTTCCTGTTTATTCTGACATCTCTTTCTTAAAAATCTTATTGTTTATTTATAAAATAAATATTCTAACAGAGGGAAATAAAAAGCATAAAAGTTAAATATGAAACAATCTACAGTTATGCAAAGTTAATACTGTTAGTGGCAGTGTTGGGGTTTCTTCCAGTACTGCATTTTAGGGGCCCATTGCTGTTTGATTTGTGTATCTCTAGTCCTATTAATAGCTTGCTTCCACAAATCCAAGATTTCTGTGAATTTTTTAGGAAATGTGCTTTTAGCATATAGCCTAAAGGCCAACAACAAGATGATGTCGCTGATTGCAATGTTAGTTAACCTGTTTTTATTGCCTTTTTGAGAAATATGTATGTTTAGCAAGTGCATTCATTTGAAAGTTCTGTGTTATTTTTTTCCCCTGTTATACTTCAGGGTATCTCCACTTCAAAAATCTGAAGTTGTAGAAATGGTCAAAAAACAAGTTAAGGTAGTAACTCTAGCAATTGGTGATGGAGCAAATGATGTTAGTATGATACAAACAGCACATGTTGGTGTTGGTATTAGTGGAAATGAAGGTCTACAGGCTGCTAATTCTTCAGACTACTCAATTGCTCAGGTAAGTCATTACACTGTAAAATACTACAATAAAGTTTAATATTGGATAAATATCAGTCTATACGTGTTCTAAATGTATGTTTGTTTCCCATTTTTTGCAGTTCAAGTATTTGAAGAACTTGTTGTTGGTTCATGGTGCCTGGAATTATAACAGAGTAGCTAAATGCATCTTGTATTGTTTCTACAAGAACATAGTCCTTTATATTATCGAGGTAATTTTACAGTAAAGTAAATTTTACTTTATAAAATTAAAATCTTATTTTGAGCTTCTGGTTATTCTATATGATTTTTAAGAAGCATTTAAATGTCAGTAAACACTAATACTGAATCTTCAATAAACCGATGAATATTAGAATTATTTTTTTTATTTTAAAAAATCCCAGCAGTAGTCTTATTACTAAGTACTAAATATCTAGTATTAGTACTGAATATTTGTACTGCAACATACTTATTAAAATTCTGTGCCTTTCACATCATTTCAGTACCTAAGTAGCCTTAAATTTACCAGGAGGTTTGTACTCTTAAGCTCTTTATAGAGCAGGTGTCATTAACTGTCTAAATTGCAAACTGAAGACCTTTTTCAGGTCACTGTTGAACTTCACGATGCTGTTCAGAACAATCCTTAGGGTTCTTATATGCATGCTTAATTACACAGAGGCATACTTTTTACTTGTTGTTGTGGTAACCATGCCTCTTTAGACTCCATTTTGTGAATTGAATACTTTACTTAAGGTAGCTGGCCTAGTTTTCTCACCTGAGATTTTAAGCAGAATGGGATCTTGTGAAAAATCCTGTAGTACGAGAGGACTGTACTGTGATAAACATATGCCTATTGGTTTGTATAGTTAAGACAGCATGTACAGCTGTAGTTTTCATGACCACATTGCAACCTTACAATTTTCAATATACCATTTAACAGTTTTATTAAAATGTTTTTCCCCCTTCATTTACTGTTCTTCTTTCAACAGTCTCTTCCTTTCTTCTTCCTTGCTTTCTTATAACCAAATATGTCTAATAACAATATTTATGTTTGATTGAAAGTTTAAATTAACAATGATGCTATGGGTTAAAAATGCAAAAATATTTCTGTTAGACACGATCTAAACATTAGGTTAATACTTTTGATTTTGATATTTATGCAGGTGATCTTATACTGTTGCAATATCTGAAAATACTTAAAACTTGGTATTTTATTATGCTTATAATAAATATATTCTGGGTAAGTGTAACCAAAAAGTATGCATTTTTCTTAACATGTTTTTAAATTTTTCTAAGTTTCCCTTTCTTCTTTATCATGTTATTAATGTAAATAAATTTCAATGCAAGTAGCAACAAGTTTATAGACTCTTTAGAAAAACTTACAAATATCTAATTAAATGATCTTACTTCTAAAAGTAAGCAGTAGCTCTTATATCAATATTTATTTTTTTCAAATTGTTCAACTTTTTAGTCAAAGCACTATTAATGTATATTTTGCGTTTATAGAAAAAGTTATTAAACTGGGCTTTAGAAAATATTCCTTATTTTTCTTAATTTGTCTAAATGTCATTGTCACCCGCAAACATTTATATCTTATTTAAGTTATAAATTTAAATATCTCACCACTTGTATTCTTTCTGATAAACTTAAATGCAAGGTACAGGCATCACAGAGTAAAAATACAAAATACTAGAAAAAGTAATCTCTACTTGCTGAACAGATGGAAAGGCAAAGAGATCATTTTAATGTGGATTATGACCCTTTATATATAATGCATACAAACATTTTATCATATACTCCTTTTCTGGAAGACGAGAAGACTTCTACTTCAATTCCTACGTACCCAACATTTGTCAGTTCAAAATCTTTCACAGATGTTAATAGCTCATGTCAATACTGTGAGTGAATGGGCAGAAATTCATCATTGAATGTCTCTGGAAGGGACAACTGCCAGTCTTGAATCTCTCTTTTCAGTTTTTTGTACAGATCAGGCGTGGGAGCAGAGAGCTCAATGAGTATTTGTAAGCTGCTGCTTAATATGCAGAAATGCTACATCAGGAAAACGTCTGTGAAGCTTTTGTGACCACGCCTCTTCTGTCTTGAAATTTAGAAAATAGTACTATGAAAGACATGTCTGGAAGTTTTTGTTTGTTTAAGGTTTCTTTTTGTCAGCTAACAATAATTCATAATATCTACCTTTACTTAATATATGTGTTATATATTTAAACATCTGCACAGTACTAATCAAAGGAGTAATATAATAGATTCCATGTAGTCTAAAATACAACCTTTTTCCTAAGCAATTATGGGGTGATATGAACTGAGCGCCATTAGTTTCTTGGTTTAGAAAATGCTAAGGGTCTGAAGTAGTACTTCATGCGCACTGATTAGTGTTTATCAACATTTAAACTCCTATTGATAAGAAATTAGAAGTGGTCAGTAATAACTTTCCTTCCACTCCCTTACAACTCAATAGATATTTAAATATGTACCTTATCTTTAGTATGGAAGTAGTCCACATAACATCAGAAGTTATATACTGAATGCAGAAGTTATATATGCATGCAGCCTGTAGTGTTTGTGCCCACTTTCATGTATTACATGCATTGAAAACTTAGCAATGTAAAGACCTGCATTGAGGTCCATCTCATTTTGCATATGCTGCAAAGCTAAGTCTTTCCTATCCAAAGAAGGTCTGTACCATTGAACTACAAAATGATCTGAACCTCTACTTCTTCCCAACATACAGTCTAAATTGCTTCTCAGACACACATCTCCTTTCCTTCTGTTATAGTGGTGCTTGATTAGTAATTTGATATGCCCTAAGTATCTGCATCTGCCCCCAAATTACCATGATGTACAATATGTCATAAAAACTCATATTTTTCTGATACAGCTGCCTTCATTCTCCATCATAATCAGGATGAAATACACTTGTCCATAATTAAATTTCCAACTGGGAACCAAGGAACTGTTTTTTGTCACTATTAATACTGTACTCATCTCTGTAGAGTTTGTTTGCCATGTAAGGTTAAGGGTGTCATTTGCTAGGGTCAAAGGTTCAGAAGTTAGAGTAAGTATCTGACTTACTTTCCTCCCCTCTTGCATTTTGAGATGAGGGCTGTAGTTACCCTTGCTCCTACTTCCCCTTAACCTCTACCCTCTATGGAGCTGCTAATTATTTTGGAGCAGAAGTAAATCCATGTTTCTTCTTAGATATTAAAAATACTCACTCTTATAGTAGCCTATCTGGTATTCCACTAAATAGTAGGGTTTCTACTAGAGGGCACTAATCGATTTTTAGCTACATTTGAAGGGTTCACTGCCCATTTTGTTGACAGATTCAACATGAACTTTAGAACCCAAACTTCATTTCTTCCTGGACTGTATCTGGAATTCTGACCAAGAGTTGTGCCAGTTCATTACACTGAAAGTTTTAACTGAAATGCCTGTAACTTATGTGCTTTCTTTGGAAGAAAGTAAATGCTAAGCTTTCAGGAAGCTAATGTTATTCGTTACAGGATTTCTTTACAAGTCTACAGTAAAACTGCAGTTTTCAGAGTTCTAATAGCTTGAAAATTTTAATTTAAATTATGTACAAAATAAAACTGAAAGCAACAGGGTATTTGAGGAATGAAGTGCTATATAACATTTCAAAGAGCCTTGTTAGCAACTTAATATATGGCATTTTGTGGTAAATTAAAATACTTGTATTTCTTTAAAACTGTCACTTAGCATCACTTACATTTAATAGTAGAGAGTATGTGGAATAGATTCACTATATGTATTTAGGCATAGCGAAATCACAACAGAAAGTTCATGGTGGTTTTTTTCTTTGTTTTTGTTTTACAGATACTCCTTGGTTATGACAGCTCAAATATATGTCTACTTGTTTTAGTTTATTTTATTTCTAGTGTTGTACTTCTGTTAAACTGAAATTACCAGCAAAGAGGCATATATGTTTATGCCTGGTTACTGAGTCATGTGTTCTTTTTTAATACAGTCCTTTTCCATCACTCTAAACCCTTTCAAATTAAGAATCTTAAAAAGGAGTAAATCATGTAATGGTGTCTGTCCTTTATTCCCCTCTCAAGAGCCATCTTCCTATCGGGAGTAAAATAATGTAGGAACTACTTGTAATCAGAAGGTTGAAAAGAGAGAAGGCAATTGAGGAACACAACTTGTATCCAACAGTAGTGATGAGGTTCTGGATTAGATTCACACTTTTAGCTTAATGTAAAATATCAAAAAACTTCTGCTGATGTTTAGTAAGGAACACTCATTCCCTCCTACTCAACTGCTGAGAAAATGCTGCTAGTAAATGTCTTCTACATTTACCACAGTGGAATCATAACTCCTGTTTCAAAAATCCAAAATCAAAATACACGGGGTTTAATAAAAATCTGATTCATCAACTGCTATAAAGCAATTCTGTAAAATAATATTGTTTTTTCCATGAATACACTGTAACATAATAAAGAAGAATGCTTGTTGCAACAAAAGTTACTTAGCATTAAGACTTCTAAAACTTAACTGTATTTTATATCTTTGTATTGTAGGCTCTAATGATTGTAATTTTGTACAATGCCATGTTCCAATAATTGGACATAAATATATATACTTTTTATTGGTTATACAAACAGCAGTTTTAACTGGATTATTATTCTCCTTTTTAGTGCTAATAGTTGCTAACTTCCATTCTTTTTCTATCTCAAAGTATTTACAAAAATGTTCAGACATTCCTCCGTGTGATAAGAGAATATGAGTTTGTTCATAGGATCTGGTTATCTGGATGCCAGCCTGTGTACATATTGATAAACAGTTAATTTGTAGTAATTCATACTTTCATAATGAAGTCGATTGAAATGTGCAGTGTAGCACAGTCTCTGCACAGTGACATGCTTCTTCTCCACTGTCATTGAACTAATATAAACGTGAAGTAAGAAGTATAAGAAGGCAGTCATGCTGTATGCTGGTGCTGAAAAACATGAGAAAGTGTGTCAGCATTCTTTTCAAATTAAATTTTTTATTCATTAACCAAAAAGTGATAAAACTTATAAAACAGAAGAGATTTCCAACTGCTTCTACAATATTCTGTAACTGAGTCAGTGCTTGTTACATTTTAGTTGATTTAGTGCTCTGGTAAAGCCTCATGATCTCATGAGTTGCTTCTGTGAAAAAGGAGTATTGGTAATAGTTTTCATTTCCAAACTACAGCTTGCTAAGAATTCTGTAAGTTAGGAGGTTTGTTAATGATTAGAAGATGAGTGCTTCTGTAGGTGTTTCCTCTCTTTTATTTCCTCTGTGTTTCTCAGAACTCATTAAGACTTATAATACAATACAAATGCAGTGAGCTAAATTACTGTTAACTGCTTAAAGTATAGAAATTTCCATCTGAAAATAGCTACCTCCCTGAAATGTTTTCATATTTAGAAATTTAGAATTGCTCACATACTGGACTAGATTGTCATCATTTGTTCTGAAAGCAAGTCATTTTTGTACTACTTTTTTTCATATAGGTTTAAACCAAAACATTCTCAGCTGTGTTGTAAATGTGTTCTAGAAATACCCCTTTTTGTGAAGCTCAAGAAAAATCTTCTTATCAGACCTTGTAAGACATTTGAGTAATACAATTCTCCTCTTTTTCAGATCTGGTTTGCTTTTGTCAATGGCTTTTCTGGACAAATTCTTTTTGAAAGATGGTGTATAGGTCTTTACAATGTGGTAAGATAATTTTTGTGTTTTCATTTTGGACCATAATTATGAAAGTTTCTTGAGTAAGCAACTACCAAGCAATCCTTAAGCAAGTCCTCACCTCTCAAGTTTTATATGTTTGTTTGTTTTTTTAATCTATGTTCTAGATGTTTACAGCAATGCCACCACTAACTCTTGGAATATTTGAGAGATCCTGCCGGAAAGAAAACATGCTGAAATATCCCGAGTTATATAAGACTTCCCAAAATGCACTGGACTTTAATACCAAGGTAGATAAAAAAAAATCAAATGTAATTAAAGCAGAAGTTAATGGCAATTCAGTATAATTATCTGTTTTATTTCGCACAGTTTAAAAATTGAGAGGATTTTTATTGCTACTGTTTCCAGATGTATACTTGTCTATAAATAATACAAATTGTATTTATCCAATTTTAGAAAGAGACAGCAAGCATTTTTTTCAGCTCTGATTTTTTTTTCCTCTACTGGCAATAAAGCTGTCTTCTACAGGCAGAAGTGATTAGACCTCTCTGTCATTGGTGTGTATGTATTTGTACTGTTATATGGAAATGGATTGCTGAAGCCTGTGGAGAAGTGTTGCAGAGGACAATAAAAACTGTCATTAGATTTGTAGAGGGAGGGACTCCGTACTATTCTTTGTCAATTTGGAGTTGTGATTTTACGGTTTAATTTTGAGATTTGGAAAAAAAACTTGGGGCAGTTAAAATGCATCACCGTGGATCAAAAGAAATCAGGCCACTTTTGGTGGAAAATGGTCAACATTCATCTTGGATGTGAAATTGGACAAGAATGTAGGGGTTATATATAAAATATGCATAGTTTCTCTAGACTTTTCCATAAATAATCTGTATTAAAAGAATTAAACTTTTTCCGGAATCTGCAATTTCATGAATACTGTGATGTTTGTATGAGCTCATTCTAATTTGATTTAATTTGATTTTTCTACATATAATTAGGACATCCGAAGTAATGTCATTATATAATGTACCTGGGAGACATTTTTAGTTTTTCACTGAATTAGCTATGCCTATAAGCGATGATTTGTAGTAGATGTGGAGAGCTGATGCAGCGTTCTGAGATTCATGTCTGTGCCAAACGTATTATGAAATTGGAGAGAATTATTTATCTAAACTATCCCCACTCACAGAAGCATGTTAGATTCTTCTTCTTCCTCGCTTCCTCTTTCCTTTCTCCCACAAAACCAAACCTGAAAATTGTAAGGAAACCAGGGAATAGTTTCTGTCACTTCACAGTGACTTAAGACTTTTACAAATATAAGACTTTTCACGGTCCATTGCTAAAGCCACTTCTGTGTTGTGATAGTTTAAATACAATAATGTATGTCATGAGATACAGTTGTTGGATTTTCTGTTTTTAAATTATAACTCTAATACAATTTTTATTATTGCACAGATGTATTGTTGGCTTCATTGGAAATTCTGAGGCTGTTCCCATACAATGCTCATTAGGAGTAAATGTCTACAAAATTCCCAGCTATATAAGTTGAATAGTTGGTGTTAAAGATTTGGAAACATGACTGCCTTGAATGTTGATGCAGATGTTTGTTATGGTAAAAGGGATCAAAGGTTATGAGGTCATGACAGAGGTTAAAGGATTAGCATGTGACAATAAGAGTTGGTCAGGAAAATGGAAAAGTAGAACTAATTTTTCTTGCATCCACCTGTGCTTTCTGTCAAATAAAAACTTCTGGTAATGACATAGCAAGAGGGAGAGACAAAGGTTAATGAGTAGCACAAGTTCAAATGTGCAAAATGTTGGAGTGTAAATTGGATCATTCAGCCTAGTGTAGTTGTATAGTCTAACAAAGGGCTGAGATGTTGTGGAAAATGTTGTGAGGCAGGCAACGTAATTTCAATTGTTTGAACACCTTAATTCATAATACACATTAGTTAGTTACAACAAAGTCTATGACTGTCAAATGCATTGCTAATGAAAAAACGATTGCTATCCTGAAGGACACAGGTTACATATTTTTGATTGAGTCTTTTTATATCTTTGTACGATATATATTGTAGAAAGCATCAGTAGATTGTTTCTGCTTAAACTTAATACAGTTCTTTTTGAAAGATCTTTTTATAAAACATAAAATATGCTTGAAAGTGAAATTCAAATTATTTGGCAAACACATTAAAGGGAATTCAATATGATGAAGCTATGCACTTCAAGAATGGAGCTTGTAAGGAGAAATCCTAGGAAGATATAATTATTTGTCCTTTTCTGATTTCTTTGCATGTGGAAATATGTAGACAGGTAGACACAGAACTTGGGGTTATTGTTCTGTTATTTCTTATTACACAAGATGTAAATTATAAAAACTGAAGTAATTTTAGTTCCCTAATTAGAATGCAGCAATAGTTCCAGTTGTCTGGTTTAGCTTATTTTTTCTGATAGTATTCCCATATGCATACATTTTAATTTCCCTTCTGATTTGAAATTAAAAGGAGGAGATAATACACACTTTTTTTCAAAACATAAAAAATAAACAAATGACCCATGAAGAGCTAAGAGGCAGAAAGTGCCTGTCAGTTATATTACTTCACAGTGGTGGCCTGACAGAAACACATTTTGTGAATCTAACACACAGATAAAAAGAAAGGTCAGGGTTCACAGAGCTAGTTTATTGCAAATGGTTCTCATGGATTTCTCTTTTCCCTTAGGTTTTCTGGGTTCATTGTTTAAATGGCCTCTTCCACTCATTCATTCTATTTTGGTTTCCACTAAAAGCCCTCCAGCATGGTAAGTGTTATGAAAAAATAAAAATATAAATCTTCAAAGGTACTACATTTCTAAATACCTTTTTTCTTAGTAATGCTTTATTAATACTAACAGTTTTGTATGGTCAAGTGTAAAGATACCATTTCTAGAACTCAAGCAGATGCGGTCTATTTAAAATGTTTTACTTAAAATAAGTTTAAAAGTAGGAGTAATGTTACGTACATGTAATCATGTACATAAAACTATATGAATATGTTTGAAGTAAATTGAAACAATATGGAGAAAATTGTTTTAATTATGTTATTGTTATGTTATTTAATTATGTAAGAGGTTGGACTCTTCCAACCTAGACAATTCTGAGATTCTGTGATTTTTATGTCATAATCAGTGTTAAGTACTTAAAAAATCATAAAATACTACAGTCCTTTGCATTGTCTCTTTTTCTAAGCCTTTATTGCCTATATAAACCATCTCTCCTGTTACTTCAGGGGCATAACAACCCATTAGTTAACATCTGTATCAGTAGGATTGTGACAGGTGCAAGGGGGACGTCTTTGATGTCTCGGTGCTGTCACTCAGCTGCCATACATGCACCTGAAATGCAGAAGGAAATGGGACGGTTGGGAGATATACCATATTTGTTAGAGCTGACTGAAAGCACTCTTTCCAGTTTCTGGGAATACTTGTCTGTATGGGAGCTCCAATAGGGGTGGGCTGGTTTTGCTTCCACACTGTAGAAAAATTCCAATTTAAATAATAACAATAGTGTGTATGCAGCAACCTTTCTGTACATCTAGTAGTTGTCTCAGTTTCCCTGATAACCACCAGGCAGTCTGCTCTGGTACAGGTGACAGAAATGTTTTCATGGACATCTTGGAACTGTAGGAATGGTATTAGGAACTGTAGGGACTGTATGTGGTTGACCTTAAAGAGTGAGACAGTCACAGCTGCTTATGCCCAAAAATGTTAAAGGAAAAACTTCTTTCAGTATTCTATAATGACTTCTGATAGGTACCAGAAAGTAGGTAGCAGCCTGTTTTCTCTACAAAGGCATTTGGATGCATGTTCAGTGGCAGCGGATTGCCATGAAGAGGGTCATAGACAGCCCAGGAAAAAGAAGGTCCCAAAATGTTAATTCATACGCTAAAACCACAGCCTCAAATCCAAACTACAATCCAAATTCAAAGCTGTAGCCAACCCACATTAGAGATTGATGCATTACATAATGCAGAAATGTTTCAGTGTATGCAGTGATGCAGAATGGAGTTGATATGTGAACAGCAAAGCTGAGATATTTGGATAAGGCTGTGGGGTTCCTGAGAGAGCATTCCCATGCAGGCCCCTCAGGCTTGCAGCCCATGACCTGCTGACAGTCAACAACTGGCCCTCCTAAAGTCTGAAAAAAATGCCTTGCCTTCCTCTTCCCTTCCTAGGGAAGGGCTGGGTGAGCAAGAGGAGCAGAAATGAGACCTTGGATTGTGTACATGGTGTGTGCTGTAAGTGTACAACCTGGAACCAACTGGTGCATGAGTTCTGCATGGCAGAGAGAGGAATGCAGGGTAGAAGCTGCTGATAGTCATCAGAAACAGAACTGTGTATATAAAGAAGAAAGAAAGAATACTGTTAGTTCTCAAAGGAAGAGTTTGCAAGCACCAGAGATTCACCAGAGAAAGGGATTACTGCCAACAGTTATTAGCTTCTACCTTTTTTTAGTGAAGAGGCAGTGCAGGACAATTCTGAGAGAAAAGGAAGGAGTAATGGAGGAAGAATGGGAAATAGCACAGCTTTGTGTGTTAAGAGTGCATGAGTGCTGAGCTCTAGCAGTCCCACCTATGGAAACAGACTTAGCTGCCTGCCTATTTCTCTGCTTTATTTCATTCTGCTCTTTACTGCTAGGTATATATTGCTAAGCAACAGAGGATAAATTTGAGCAGATATTGTTAGAACATTGAAAATCTAGAAGATCATGAAAATCCTCCAGAGCTCACAGCCTTTTCCTTCGAGTGTTTTCTTCTGTTTACTCTTTAGAGACAAGAAGGATAGGGACAAGTGAGACTAAGTGGAAAATTTGTAAGAATTGTTTGTCATGATTTGTTCCATTGGACCTAGGCATTGGACACTACACAAAACTAGAGTCTTTGCACTCCATGTAGTGTCAGCTGGATATAAAAAGCAACAAAGACATAAATCTTCACAGAAAATTCTGATGCAATTTTGTCAACATAGCAGTAAATGGTAGAAGCAAAATTTATACATACAAGTACCCCCTCTAACTGCTGTAATATTAGCCATGTTCTCAGTCTTGTTTTCAGGCTTCCAGAACTCTTTTTGTTCCTTGTGGTGTGCAGGTCTATACAAAGAGAGGTGTTAAATAGGTAAAATGCCAGGAAGGCAATGAGTACCACCAGAGTTGAGTTTATTTTAATTTATTCTTCAATAAATTGGAGAACTTTCTTTTGTGGTAAACTAGCATCACAGAAATGCTATTAGAAAGGAGCTTTCTTCATCCATAACTAAAGTAAATTTCATTTCAAGCATCTGCTAAGATGGTATCAAGGCTGACATAATACACAACACAAATACGAAAACACACTTAATTAGCAACCTTTAATACACCATATGCTAGGTTAGGATGGTGGGGAAAAATAAATGTTTTCAGCTATAGATCACTTTTATCAGCTTGCCGCCTTCCTCTGGCCTATCCAATCCAGTGATTTAAAAAACAAACAAACAAACAAACAAAAATAGAAAAAAAAAAAAACCAACATTTTATTCCTCTTTTGCACGAAGCAGATGTATTAAAAACATCCCTCCTTTTTCTCTCTCAGCATTATCACAACATTTGTTCCTTCCTGCATAAAGAGTATTTGTTATATTTTTATATGATGGAAGTAAAAAAGCAATATGATTAAAAAAAAAAAAGCAATAGCCATTAATAATAAAGTAAAAAGCAATAGTGATTAGGACCTCTACAGCAGAGAAAATGTTCTGGTTTGCTTGCAGTATAGGAGCAATCTTGAGTGCTAAAAGCATTTCTGAACTGAACACACAAGTTTAGCAAGACCAATACTTTTAAATGAGAAAGTGGAATTCCCAGTAGATAGTTTAGTAATATAGTGTCCCATATCTATTAGGAACTGTCACTGAACTGAGATCAGAACAGCTCATGCTCTTATCAGTCATCATAAGTTCTGTTTGAAGCTTAAAGGTAGATTTTGAAAATGTTCCAAACAACAAGCACCTCAAAAATTAAAACCAAATATATATTTTGTTTTAGTCTTAATTTCAGAAATCCTGATTTGCAGAAAGAGCAAAGATAAGTTTCTATACCAAAATATCCAGAACCAGTGAAAATCCAATTCTTTAAATTTTCTGTTTACTCATATGGTACAAAGTACACTGTTGCATTTCATACCTTTCTGAAGGTAAAATACTGTATCTCTAAACTTAAAATTCACTCAAATTATTACTGGGTATGATATCACTCATACTGGTATATTATGTTATGAAAAGCTCCCATTTCTAGGGTAATTCCAGAAATCACCGAAAGTTTTAAAGTACTAAAAATTGTAAAACTTGTATATCTCCTTCTGTTTACTACAGTTCAAAGTGACATCCTCTGCTATTACCTCATGGAAGCTGCTGCTGCCTCTTTTGTATCAAAAATAAGAGTTCATATATATTTAATGCTGTTGTGGATACCTAAGTGTCTGTTTCATTTTCCCAGGTACTGTATTTGGCAATGGGAAAACTTCAGATTATCTGCTTTTGGGAAACACTGTTTATACTGTAAGTATTGCTACAGTTATACAATGCTCTATCAGCTGACTACCTTTATTGGCTCCATCTTTAACTCTTACTGAGATGTTTTGTTGTGTTTGTGATGTTTTGTTTTGTTTTTGTAATTCTCTCTATGGAAGACTTGAATCACTGTAGTACCTTAAGAATAAGAAATAATACTTGGGTGACTTTTTGAAAAACCTTGAAGTGTCTTTTGCATTCTAATTCCGGATTCCAAAACAGAGTAGCTTAATAAAATAAAGATGCAGAGCATGCATCTGTCTGTTACTGGAAACTGTCTATTTTTGAAATAGCAGGAACTGTAATTCCCCAATTAATACGTTGCTTAATTTAAGGTAAGTTTCCTCATTGGAGAAATCCTGGGTTACTGGATGTGGAGCTGGTTTGCGGACTTAAGAAGATGCAGTTCTGTATTTCCTCTGTTGTTAATAATAGGAACTTGAAAGAAAGGTATAGCTGCATGGAAATAAACTAGGGCATAGGATCTTTCTTTCAAGGCAACCAAAGTACCAAAGTTAATTACACTTGACTCACACCTAACAGCAATCCTCTTTTACACTTGTACTTATTAGTCATTATTGCTTTTTCTTTTAATCTTTATATATCATTGAATAAATTGGTGAAGCTAAATACCTGTTTCTCAGTTATTAGATATCAGTCTTAACCAACAGGTGAGGGTTTTCCATAAACTCTCTGAGAAGCAGAATTAAACTTGTGCTCACTCTCCTCTGTTCTTCAAAGTTGAACGTAATTAATTTTTCACAGAATTGCAGACTGGTTATGATTGGCAGGGACGTCTGGAGGGTATCTGGTCCAACCCATCTGCTCAAGCAGGGACACCCACAACAGGGTGCCCAGGACCATGTCCAGGTGGCTTTTGAACATCTCCAAGAAGGAAACTCCACAGCCTCTCTGGGAAGCCTGTGCCAGGGCTCTTCACCCTCCCAGTAAAGAAGTGCTTCCTGATGTTTAGACAAAACATCCTGTGCTCCAGTTTGTGCCCATTGCCTCTTATCCTGTCACTGGGCACCACTGAAAATGACCTGGCTTCATCTTCTTTGCACTCTCCCTTCAGGGTTTTATACACATTGATAAGGTCCCCCCACTCTTCTGAACCTCCGTTTCTCCAGCCTGAACAGCCCCAGCTCTCTCAGCCTCTTCTCCTAGGAGAGGCGCTCCAGTCCTTTGGACATCTTGGTGGCCCTCCATGGACTTTTTTTCCATATGTCCAGGTCTCTCTTACACTGAGTGGGCCAGAACTGAACATAGTACTCCAGGTGCAGCCTTATCAATGCTGAGTAGAGAAGGATCACCTCTCTTGAACTGTTGTCAATACTTTGTGTAATACATCCAAGAGTACCGTCATCCTTCTTAGCAAGGGCACATGCAATCCTGTTCCTTTTACTTCCATGTGAGAACATAAAGAAAATAACCAGAGCCCAATCTGTGTATTTCCTACTGGTGTGGCAGTTAAAATGTTTCTTCTGCCAGGCTGTACAAGGACTTTAAACTGTTTCAGGCCACACTGAAGAATTCTTTGTTAACACATTCTGCTAGAAGTTCACCCACTCTATATTTTTCCTGTCCCAAAAGGCAAGCACAGCACATTTTGTCAGCAGTAGTCATGTTTGATCATGTAGTCTATCATATGATGAACTGATCTCCATTAGGGATGGATTGAATATCCCATGTGTTTCCTGTGCAAGTCTTATTTTATTAAGATGTAAGGTCACAGTCATTGTCATAGCTCAGTCCAGACAGTTGTAGCTCAACTGATGTAAATCACCTATTTGTATTATGATCTTGTAACACCAGAGAGTTTACAAGTCAGTCATTTATGTATTTGTCTGCCACTGCTTTCTCCAATATTGGGAAATACTTCAAAAGAGTATCTACCAGAACAACCTATTATTCAAAGTGAAATGTTTTTTTCTTGGGGAGAGAGATTCTCTGCACCAGGTTTGGACCCTATGGATGTTTCATTGTTTACTTTACCTACAAGCTGCAACCTGGCTCAGTTCAGCCAGTTTATTTTGTGAGTTTTACGTATGTATATATGACTTGCATAATTACACCTATCCTAGGACCTGAGCCAAGTTTTCTGACAGCCGGCATCCACTTTCACCCTTAAAGCATCCTTTATAGTGGCCGTCATATGTAGTGGATTAACACTGTACACTTGTTGTTAAACCCAATTACTCAACATAGCGCTGCAACCACAGTTGAAGTTATGTCCTGAAATGATCTCAGAAATTTATCCTAACTAGTAATTCTGCTGTTTTTCCTTCTGAAAGCAAGGCTTGGCACCAGGAGAAAACAAGTTCCATATGCTGTACGGAGAGTTTAGTGGATTACACTAGATGCTATGGAACTGAACGTTCAAAAAGTGCTGTTATTTGGACTGTTGCCCATCAACTAATGGCTGAGTCTTGAAATCTTAGGGTAGTGGAGAACATCTGAGTGTCATCTGTGATGTCGGGTGACTCATAAACAGTAAAGCTTTCTTTTTCAGATTTACAGTAACATTTCCACTGCCTTGGAAATCAGTTAACTTCCAATAGTTTCAATATAGTAACATGGAGCTGCACAGTACTCTTTGTCAAGCTGTATCCATAAATGCTGAATCAGAGATCACAACTGGCAGTGCAATTCTTCTGTCACTTTCTATAACTGGTTTTCAACATAGATGTCCTGGTTTCAGTTAGAACAGAATTAATTTTCTTCCTAGTAGCTGGTGGAATGCTGTGTTTTGGCTTAGGATGAGAAGAGTGCTGATAACACCCCGATGTTTTAATTGTTGCAGAGCAGTGCTTATACCAAGCCAAGGACATCTCAGCCTTTCGCTCTGTCCTGCCAACAGGCAGGCTGGGGGTGCAGTAAGAGCTGGGAGGGGACAGACCCAGGACAGGTGACCCAAACTAGCCAAAGGGGTATTCCATACCATATGGGGTCATGCTAAACAATATATAGGGGTGGCTAGCCGGGGGAGGGGGCTGGACTGCTCAGGGTTAGGCTGGGCATCGGTCAGCGGGTGGTGAGCAATTGCATTGTGCATCACTTGTTTGTACATATTGTTATTAGTAGTACTATTATCATCATTGTATTATTATTATTATTATTTTCCTGTCTTATTAAACTGTCTTTATCTCAACTCACGGGCTTCACTTCCCATTTCTCTCCCCCGTCCCAGAGAGGGAGGGGGGAGGGTGAGCAAACGGCTGCGTGGTGTTTAGCTGCCGGCCGGGTTAAACCATGACAGTCTTTTTGGCGCCCAACGTGGGGCTCGAAACGTTGAGATAACGGCAGATCTGACCAGAGTGTGTTAAACTAAAATTGGTGTAAGTATTAGACCTGCTTAATAGTCACTTGTCATAATGCTGATTGCTTTAATCTCAACTCTGCGGCGCCTGTTTTCCAAATTGAGTATTATAGTACATTATTTTCCGTATTTGCTCTCTGTCATGTTGTTTATCCTCTCCGGGCCCTGGTTTCAGATCATTATGGTACTGTGTGTTGTAGCAATGGCTTATGAGACGATGAGATATCTGGTCATGACTCTAACTTGGTATTTGTACTCAGTAACATCGTCGACTCTGTATTTTGGAAACTGTATCTTGGAAACTATTAGCAATTATACCTATTGTTTTTTTCCATTAGGGAGTCAGTCTGTGGAGGGGAAAAGGGAAGATATTTTTTCTTACTTGATTACTCTCCCTTTCTCCTTCACCACCCCTGTATCCTCCTGGATCACTATGCCTTCTTCCTTCACCACCCTCTTACCCTCCGAGCTTGCTACAATAGCTCTCCAAGATACTGAATATCCTTGGGATACTCAGACCAGCATAGTCTTGTTGTTCTGCCTCCTGAATGCACTTCAGGTTCTGCTTAAAGTTAAACAACTACTTAGGAAGCTCATCCGGAGATCTGCCCGGAGGCAGTATAGTTGTGGGTGGCAGGGAGTATGGGAGGATATGGGCAGGCATCTAGACCAGTTGGCACCCCCAGTGTTTTGGAAATTCACCCCTGAACAACTGCAAAATCCTCAAAAACTGGCAGAATGCTTGAGAAAAAGGTGTCATGATTCTGGCAGTTCCAAAGTAACACAAATCATTGTAACATGCTGGGGCCTGGCTCATGCCTATCGAGCTGCCATTGATACTGCTATCAACTTAGTGACAGACCCTGTGGCCACTCCAAGCCCTGTGACAGATCCAACGGCCACTGTGACCCCTACGGTGGACTCTGCAGCCGCTCCAGTCCCAGCTCCTGCAGCCACTCCAGTCCCAGCTCCTGCAGCCGCTCCAGTTCCAGCTCCTGCAGCCGCTCCAGTTCCAGCTCCTGCTGCTACTCCAGTCCCAGCTCCTGCAACTGCTCCAACTTCAGTTCCTGCAGCCACTCCAGCTCCGGTTCCTGCAGCTGCTCCAGCTCCTGCAGCCGCTCCAGCTCCTGTGGCTGGGTCAGAGAAAAGAGCTGTAGCAGTGCAAGTTGACCCTGCAGAGGGTATTCCAACCCCTGTGGCAGACCCTGTAATGGGGTCAGAGAAACGAGCTGTAGCAGTGCAAGTTGACCCTGCAGAGGGTATTCCAACCTCTGTGGCAGACCCTGTAACAAGGTCAGAGAAACAAGCAGTAGCAGTGCAAGCTGCCCCTGTAGAGGAGGTGAAAAAATGGTATAGAGATTCAGGTCATTTAGAACGCAGAGAATCTTCTGCCAAATCTAGGTATAGAGACGACGGAGACGACGACGACGCTGGGCCATCAAGGGTTCAGGAGGAGGAAGATGAGGATGCCGAAAAATCAACAGTAACTACCCGAAGCCTAAACGAGCGTGAGTTACGAGATGTGCGAAAAGATTTTGGTCGCTGTATAGGTGAGCAGCTTGTCACCTGGCTGCTCCGATGCTGGGACTCTGGAGCCAATTGTGTGGAATTAGACGGCAGGGAAGCCAAGTGACTGGGATCCCTTGCTAGAGACGCAGGCATTGACAAAGCAATTGCAGATGGAGCACAATCTCACAGCCTCTGGAGGCGTCTCCTCTCAGCTGTGAGGGAAAGGTATCCCTTCAAGGAAGAACTTTTATGTCTACCAGGCAAGTGGACCACTATGGAGAAGGGAATCCAGTACCTGAGGGAATTAGCCGTACGGGAAGTGATTTATGAGGATCCAGACCTCAGACAAACATCCAAAGATCCAGATGAAGTCAGGTGTACACGACCCATGTGGCGGAAGTTTGTACGGAGTGCACCATCATCATATGCCAGCTCATTGGCAATAATGGCCTGGAAAGAGGATGAGGAACCCACAGTGGATGAAGCGGCTAAACAACTCCGGCAGTACGAAGAAAGTCTCTCTTCTTCCTGACAGGCCTGCGTCTCAGCTGTGGAGAAACTTTCTGAAAAGGTTCACCAACTTGAAGAGAATCTATCATCCTCCCCACCTGAACCAACCAGTGTCCACCGACCAAAAGAGAACACTTGGGAGAAACTTTCTGAAAAGGTTCACCAACTTGAAGAGAGATTATTCTCCTCCGCACCTGTACAGAGCAGTGTCTCAGCTATCAGGGGTAGGCGTTCATCCACACAAGGAAGACGATATGGTGGGTACTCACCCCATGCCACCCTGTGGTTTTACTTACGAGACCATGGAGAGGACATGAGAAAATGGGATGGAAAATCTACTGTGACCCTAGAGGCACGGGTACATGAGTTGCAAAAGAAAACAATCAAGAAAAAGGGATTCTCTGAAAAGTTTGCTGCTCTAACTTCCAGCAGACAGTCCTTCAAACACAGAAATGAAGAAGATTCTGACCAGGATTAGGGGGGCCCTGCCTCCAGCCAGGGGGAGGAAACGGACAATCGAGTTTATTGGACTGTGTGGATTCGATGGCCTGGCACGTCAGACGCACAGAAGTATAAGGCTTTAGTAGACACCGGTGCACAATGTACTATAATGCCATCGAGCTATAAAGGACCAGAGCCCATCTATATTTGTGGAGTGACAGGGGGATCTCAGCAGTTGACTGTATTGGAGGCTGAAGTGAGTCTGACTGGGAATGAGTGGGAAAAGCACCGCATTGTGACTGGCCCGGATGCTCCATGTATCCTTGGCATAGACTATCTTAGAAGAGGATATTGCAAGGACCCAAAAGGGTTCCGGTGGGCTTTTGGTATAGCTGCCTTAGAGACAGAAGGCATTAAACAATTATCTACCTTGCCTGGTCTCTCAGAGGACCCCTCTGTTGTGGGGTTGCTGAGGGTCGAAGAACAGCAAGTGCCAATCGCTACCACAGCTGTGCACCGGCGGCAATATCGCACTAACCGAGACTCCCTGATTCCCATCCATAAGCTAATTCGTCAATTGGAGAGCCAAGGAGTGATCAGCAAGACTCATTCACCTTTCAATAGTCCCATATGGCCAGTGCGAAAGTCTAGTGGCGAGTGGAGACTAACAGTGGACTATCGTGGCCTGAACGAAGTGACCTTTCCCTCACAGCCACCTGAAATTTCACCATCTTAAGCTGAAATTTCACCATCTTAAGAATCTAATGGCTTGTTATTAACCTACAGAATGGCCAAGAATTCCCAAGAAACCATTATTTCACCATTATAAGTCCAGAACAACCTTCTTTTTCGATTGCTTTCTAGGTTCTGCACTTCCCTTCCCTTCACATTGAAAGTTCTGGGAGGGATGATCACTGCAATTGATGTATTCCTGTCCTTGCACAGGAAGGAATTCAAGGAGGTCTGGAGCACACATGAAGATTTGAGAGACTTTCAAATTTTGAGGGGGGAAAAAAATTTGCAATGTGAAGTTGTATGTACACTGATAGTTGTCACTCATTGTTTTGGAAAATCAAAATAATAAGGCTAAGTTACCCTTCATTCTTCTTACAGCTTTTAATAGATTTTTAAGAAGTCTACATTCATCACGTGTGCAAAAATCAGTAGGAAAGGGATTCAGCAATTAATACAGGTTCTTTTGATCCACAAAGTCCAGAACATGCACAGATTCATATCTTGTCTTGGAACTACTTCTTAAAATTTCAAATAAGAGTAGCATAAGATGAAAATACATGTACAAATATGCTTGAGAGGTCTTTGTAACTCAATGTTTTGTACAAAATACCAATTTAATATATTGTTTCCTGGTAGGATTCAGTGAGCTATTGTTAGTTTGGATCAAGGGGAGTAGGGAGCAACAAAACCATAAGGAATTAACTATATAGAGTGATTCTGCAAGATTCAAGGGAATCTGCATCTAGATCTTCCAAACCTGTCTTTGTGTAGACAGTCGTAGTCATCTCCTCAGTAGCTATAGTGTAGCTGTCATCTCTGATTAAGTGGACTACAGCTTTCACAAACCTTTCTGTGTAACCAAAATAACATAGAATAAGCAACTATCAACTCAGTTAAAGGCAGACTTCCAGAGTTCTAGGAGGCAAGGGTAACATTTAAAATTCTTAATATAAATGAAGAGTTTTCCAAATAAAATGAATGAAGTTTATTAGTGGAAGCTAATTGTCAGTACTGTATTACTAGCTCATTACTTGGATATACTTTTAAATCTTATACTGGCATTTTACTGTGGTAATTTCAAATGGGTTTTTAAACCTCAGATCTAAACTTACACATGTACCAAAAAGAGCAAAAAAACAGTTACCTGTGGTCTAAAAGAATTTTGCATTCAGCCTGCTGAGAGTTCTACATTTTTGGAGCAGTTTCTATTAAATCAGAGGGGCCATTCCATAATTTCTGCAGGTCCATAGAAATGATTTCACTTGGCTTTACTAACCTGGGTTTGGATCCTAATGCATTGGTGCATTCAAACCTATTGCATCAGTGCATTGACACACACAGTACTTTGTTGAATATTATTAAGGAAATCCCATTTAAATTGAAGATATTGATCATTCTTTCTCTTATTTCATTTATGCAAGTAAATGCGCATAAAGTACGAAAATAATGAAACCTTTTATTCTGTGTTCTCCTGAAAGATAACCAAACAAATCAATTTTGTATGTGTTATGTAAGATTGCCATTAAGTAAGAATCCCTCTTCTCTTTCTCTTTCCTTTTTTTTTTTAAAGTTTGTGGTTCTAACTGTGTGTTTGAAGGCGGGATTAGAGACCTCGTATTGGACTTTGGTAAGCAAATGTCTTTATCATATTCTCAAATGTGCAATAAAACATGATGGATAAATAATTGTGTTTTCTTCTAACTTATTATATTATGTCCTTATAATTTGCTGGTCTTCCCCACAGTATCAAATTAAATTGTGGTGACTGCATGGAAAGACAGAATATATATATACAAATAATAATGCTGACTACTGAAAATGAGGACTTTGGGATAAGGCTTAAAATAATCCTTAAACTAGAAAAATTAAGTGACTATAAACTGGTTGTAATTGAGTTTAAATTGGTTTAAAATTCAGTGACGTTACTGCTGAAAGTATCATCTTGCTTTAAGTAACAGCTGAAGTACTGAACTGAAGTAACAGAATTAAAATACTAGGCATGGAAATTTCACCCAGTATATCAGAAACGCATTGTAAGTACCAAGTAGCAAAGATTTTTGTATCATAATATATCTATGATGATTTTGTTGTTTTCTTTCTTTCCTTGTTTCTTTTAACAGTTTAGCCATATAGCTATCTGGGGCAGCATAGCACTTTGGATAGTGTTTTTTGGAATCTACTCTTCTTTGTGGCCAGTCATTCCTATGGCACCTGATATGTCAGGAGAGGTAAAGTATATTTTAACTAATCTCTGAATGTGTGCAAAGAATATTGTCTCAGTTTTTAGTACAGGCCTCATCTTTATTGGATCCTTCTCCTAGCTAAGAGCTATATAAGATGTTTGCTTTTTATATACCTTCAGTGTGGTTGTCATGTTTATTTAAAATACAGTGAGTTTTTACTCTTCTGTAACAGATTGGGTTTATGTGGTCTAGGAAGGAAGACTAGACAAGTAAGCTGCTTTACATATTTTTAGTAAGTTTTAATTTTCTACAGAGAATCCGAATTCAGAATTACAGCACGTAGTCGGTGGGAGATTTTTTATGAGGTAGTACATGTAGTTAATTGGTTAGTACATTGGTAGTACATCAGTTAAGGCTGTCCTTACATCTTCAATTTTACAAATTTGTTAACTGTTTGAAACTAGTATATCTCAGAAATTTGAGTTGCCACAACGTTGCATGAGCAGCTGATCATCATGCATATGTTTACTTTTCAATTAATGTGCTTCTTCGAGTGCATTATTATTGTAATGTATCTTTAATCTTTTGACAGTAATTACTGGTTTCTCTTTCATTTATTATCCTATTTATGTAAAATACTGACTCTGACTATTTGCGATAGTCTGTAAAATACTCTGTAAAATACAGAGTAAAATACTCTGACTATTGCAAATAGGACTGAATCCACAAAAGATGCACAATTTCCTGTCAGGATCCAATGGAACTTTAAAATTCTCAAATCCATTCAGTTCCAGAAACATCTGACGCTTAGTATAAATTTCCCAGACACTCATGTCTGCTTCTGGGAATGGCCAGTATTTCCTGAGCTGAAAAGTTAGGTGTGCAGTCTTATTGGGAATCAGAAATTGAGAATACCTGCTTGTTTCGGAAAGATACTCTTCTCAGGGCTTCTCTTCTCAAAGCTTATCAAGTAAATTAAGCCATACACCAAGTAGAAGAGTGGATGCCTTTAACTCAGCAATTTAAAATAACGTGCAGGATGTGGGAAACTTAAATGAATATCCTTTCCTTGCTTGGATGTAAATCAGAGCCACTATTCTCACCTCCCACATAAGTAGTTATGGGAAAAATAACATATAGGCATTTACGTGACTGCTACATTATAATGGAAAACACAAGGAATTAACTCAAGTACTAGGACACCTATGGAAAAAATGAATTTGAAATCATATAATTTCATGCTGGTTTTCCTGTCTATTATAACCTCTACCCCTCTATGTAAAGGTGAATTTTATGTTATCTTGTTGCCTCCATCACTCCAAAAAAAAATTATGTCCATTATTCTAAATTAAAGTAATTAAAGTTATCATACTTAAGCATTTTTCTTCATATTTATAAACTGTGTTTTTTAGAAGTATCTTAGAATGTTTCTGGAGTTTGTGGTTTTTTTTTTTTGTTGTTTTTAAGAGATATTTGTCAAAACTGTTTGTGTGTTGTCTGATTGTTCTTTAAGACAGAATAACCTTAGTAGCACAGTGGGAGCAACAGAATGTGTTATGCTTGGTATGACATAAATGTGGATACTTCATTGTTCAAATAGGTGAATATTTTACTTAACATGTATGCCATCTCTGGAATTGTGAATAAAAGATGGTGTTGAAAGGAATGCCTTTCCTACAAACTTTGAAAAATTGTTGCTCTTAAAGTGAGTTTTCTACCAACAAAAAATAAATACTCTTACATTTTGGATTCAATGTAACACCAAAGTAATCTGATCTATCCAAATTCCTTTATTTGCTGTGATAAAACTGTATCCATACTTGAAATGGATCTAATTATTTAGTTAGTAAGAGTTTGTGTGCTTGGTTATTCATATATGCATATATAGTAGCTTTAGATGTGTGTACATGCACACAGTTGTTTGAGGTGTTGCTTTCTGGTTGTGTTTTTTCTTTCTAAGAAAGAAGTCTTTAACATCAGAATGATGTCTCCTAACACACAGACCTTAAGCACTCATTTTAAAATCTTATCTGTCTTTTTGAACTGTGTTCTGTGTGGCCAAAGACAGTCCTGTTGACAAATACTGTGGCTCAGGAAGGAACCCATTTTTTTTGATTTTTTTGTGCTATCCTGGAAGCTTTCTCACAGGCAGGGCAGAATTCACTGGGTTTCACTGAAGCAAATCCATGCCTCTCATAAGTATTCAAACTAAAATGCTGTTTGTCAAATTTCTTCAAGTTATGACTCACACTTGAAGTGAACTATCCAAGTACATCTGGTAGAACTTAAGATAACAAGCTCACCTGTATTTCTGTAGCTCTTTGTCTATTTTGCTTTGGCCTGATCAGATAAAACATGCTGAAGGGAATTTCTGTGTTGTTTGTTTGTTTTCTACAAATTGTAGCTTTATACATAGAAACTGCTTATTTCATGTAATATTAACTTAGTGGTGCAAACTGTTAACAATGACGTGGGTCCAAATTCATTCTTTAATTTTACAGTACTGTGATTTACCTGGTCTGAAATTGGAATGCCATTTAAGTTGGAAAAAGGTGCCTCTACAGACTACAAAAAGAACGTTTTCATTGTAGACCCGAATAAATCAACTATATTAGTCTCTTCTATGATGATATAATTTTCTTTCACATAGAATATTAGCAAGGAGAAGAAGTGGATTGTATGTTCAGTATTTTAAACACATTTGCAGTATTTTCTCACTTTGAAACCACACATAGTTTGCATAAATATGTAAAAGTAAATGGAAATCTCTTCATATTTTATGAGGTATTTTCCTTTGAGACTCTCCAATACACAGAAAACTGATCTGTGATGCTGAACAACATGCATTTCAAATCTATGATCCAGTGGATTTATATTTTTGTCTGTGTCGTCCTCTTGCAATAACTAATTGCATTAAAAATGATAAGTTTATAAAGTGGTGAAGTTATCTTGCTTAAACAAATGTGGAAGGGAAAAAAAACAACTTGTGAGATTCACACTATTAACTCCTGACTCTTTTGGGTTTGATAACATGTGCCTGAGTTATTAGGGCTTT
Source organism: Aythya fuligula (assembly GCF_009819795.1). Lineage (NCBI taxonomy): Eukaryota > Metazoa > Chordata > Aves > Anseriformes > Anatidae > Aythya > Aythya fuligula. The sequence goes on from NC_045562.1 coordinate 51,901,969, forward strand.
TTTTATACACCTGTCTGATTAATACAGTAGCGTAAAATTATATATTGAAAGAAGAAGTATGACACTGAGATTAAAATCAAAAGTTCAGTATCTGCAGAACTTCTTAATTTTATTGTGATACTGTAGAAGAGCACTTTAAAATTCTCCAGAGCCCCATCTTTTTCTGCTCTGTCTGACCCAGGGGATTGTATAAAATTAACAGAAATTGAAGTTAAGGAACAAAACATGTATTGTACAGAATTTCAGCTTATTTGATTGAGGCTTGCAGAATCTTTGTGAAAAACAATAAAACTCCTTGTTGGGTGATTTAGCTGTAGAAAAGATATATTAGAATATACTACTTTAACAGTATTAGTTCTTTAAATTTTGCTTCCTTCTTTATTATTGAACATTGCAAACTTACATGGAATTGTACTTGTTAAAATATTAAATATTCAGCTTTTGATCCCTTACAGAAGTTTTGCTGGTTTGTGTGTGTGTGTTTGTATGTTAAAAAAAAAAAAAATGAATGTAACTCTAAATATTTCAAATTCTCATGAACAGCTCTTCATTCAGGTATTCAAAGGAGAAGTTTGTCTAAAATCTGATTTGACAGAGGAATTTATTTTAATCTAATGGAAATCAAAGTCAGTATTGAAGCTAGTATTCTAGTATCTTAGAATCAGAGGCTGACAGGGCTCTCTGGAGGCACCTGCTCCAGCAGGGACACCCACAGCAGGGTGCCCAGCGCCACGTCCAGGTGGCTTCTGGAGATCTCAAAGGATGGAGATTGCCCAGCCTCTCTGGGCAATCTGTGCCAGTGCTCCATCATGTGCTCAGTAAAGTGCTTCCTGATGTTTGGGTGGATCCTCTTGTATTCCAGTTTGTGCCCTTTATCTCTTGTCCTGTCACTGGGCAGCACTGGAAATAGCCTGGTGCAGTCCTTCTTTACACCCTCCTTTCGGACATTTGTCTACGTTAGTAAATACCTCCTGAGTCTTGCGTTCTCTAGGCTGGACAGTCCACCTCTGTTCATTGGCTTCTGTTTCTCTTGGGTCAGGACATTGTCGCTGATGAGCTCCAGGAACCTAATGATTGTGCTTTGCTGTGTTCTTGCTTCAGCAGTCAGAGATGCTATTAATGGATATTTCTTGTCACTTGCATCTTTAAAAACAGATGAGTATTAGTTTAATAACTTTTGTGGAATTCAGCATAGTAAATAAGCTGGAATGACTTTTTTAAGGAAATTTTGATGGTGCTTTTCCTCAGTGTTAACAGGGGGAACTATAAATAATGCCCCCAGCATTCAGAAAGTAATGATTCCCTTGAAATTATTTAATGAAGGGCACTCTGCCTTGCTTTTAAGGTGTCTTTGGAGATAATTCAGTTGACAATCTGTATTTCTAAAAGTTGTCTTGAACCCCATAAGGTAAACAAATACTGAAGTCACTTCATTCTCAGATCTCTGGAAAATTTATTTCCAGATTTATGAAAAATGTCTAATACTTGGTGTAGTTATGTTAAGTTAGCCAGTTATTTTTGTCACTTTTTTCCCTACTCCTTATTCCTGTTACAATTTGGATAGCCCACATCCTGGTAACAAAGCTGTAGAACCACGAGAATTCATCTGTTCATTGTGGCTCTACATCCCCCTTGCTAGATCTTATATGTTGTCTTTCAAGCAACTCAGATGGGTCCCCTATAGAATCTTTTCAACTGAGGCGAAAGGAAAATCTAGCCTTTTCTTTGCAAATAATTTACATTCTCTGCATACAAGCACCATTAAAAGTAATGTAACAAATCTCACCTTGCAAAAATTTTCTACCATGTTTAGTATCAAAACCAGGTGGCTAATTTTCTTTAATTTTCTGATTATTTTTTTCAGAGCTTTTAGTTCACACTGCAGCACAACCTTCTTTGTCAAACTTTTGCTAAAAAAAACTTGCTTCTCTTCCTAAATTCTGGGAAACTTCTTTTTTCTCTCAGATTTTTGGGGAAAATTTCCAAGTATTAATATTTCTTATAAGGCTTTTTTTTTTCTTTATTCTTTTCTTGCTTTCTGCGTTTGAAAGCACTTTCATCCCTATTTCTGTCTGAAGTCAACAGAAATAATAACTGATAACGTCTCTTCATAACAGCTATTCCTGGCACCAAAATTTACCATTATGGGTTTGAGATCCTTTCTCAAACGCTAAATACTTTTTCATATAACCTAGGCTTTCATAAAATGCAAGGACAGAATTAAGTATCAACGAATTTAGTTCACAAAGTTAAAAAAAAAACAAACACTCTGAAGCTAGTCACAAGAACATCTAAAATGGTTCAGTCTTTTATTTAATCTCTTTCTGGACTCAAGTGCTTTACTGGGGTTAGAGATGAATGCAAATCTGATGATCCACAAACCTCAACTACCTCATACAGTTAGACCCGTATATCACTTTTTTTTTTTTTTTTTTTTTTTAAAGCATCCATTTATATAACAGTTAAATGACAAGAACACTCACTCAAAATGAACGTTACCCAAGAGCCAGGTTTAAGTTTCTCTGTGCTTTCAGGGTAATGCTTATTTTTGCTGAAAGGATGATAGAATAGAAAATTGAAATAGATGTCTTCTGCTGTTCCACTTTCTGTGGAGTAATCCAATATTTTTTGGACTAGAAGAAACGATGCTGGCTTTTGCTCTGAGTGACAAAGGTACTCTCTAGGAAAAGGCAGGATGTGTTCCAACAGATACTTAGAATATTAAAATATTAATTGAAAGTGGCTGAACTAAGGACACTTCTGTAGATGACAGACCTAAGTCTCAGTTTAGTCTCTGTATTGCTCTGTCTGGTTTCATTTATGTTTATATACTCGGTGTCACCACAGTGATGCTTCTTTAAGCTTCAGGAGTTATAGCATGTGTCCTTGAGCTTTATTATATATGTACTTATTATTCATAATGTTATTTGTGTTTATGTAATTGGGACCATAATTCATCCCTCTGAGGGATACATTTCACCCTTTATTACCCATCTGCAGCGAGAAAAATCAGTGGTCTCGCTAATGGGCTAGTAGTATCCGTAGCTGAAGAAAATACGAGGAGCTAGGGAAAAAATGAAGGCATGTACTGTACTTTTGTTGTTGTTGTTGTTTCACAGGGGATTTGTTCAAGTAAAAACTTAGAGATTCTGCCTGCAAATATCCAGTTACCCGCTTCTTAACTGTGTGCTACTTTCTGTTTTGCCTTTGAATGCATTTTCAGAATATGGGATGACTGCCTTTTTAATATACCTAATGAGCAAATTTTCTACTGAATGGGACCTGTGAGATGTTTTTTAAACTCTAAAGAGCAAAGAAACACTACAGGCATGACTATAAGTCCTTGCAGGGAGTTCACTGCCCTGGGAGTTAAATGCAAATCTGTTTTAGTATTTCAACAGTAAGTACTTTGACATGTATGAAGACAAACACGTGCAGATAACTAAAACTAGTGAAGAAGTCTCTGTAGGTTGTTGAGGACAGAAACGGTTGTTCTGATGGTGTTGAGGAGGTATTATTTTAATAGTTCTCTGGTTTATAGGGAGAGGGTATGTATATAGATGGTACCTGAAATAAACTGCAACTGTTCTTTTCATCTCTCTCTTTGCTTTTAGAAGACTATCGTTTCTAAAATCTGAGATAGCTGTTTCAGCAGAACATTTCATAGTGAAGAGAAAGGAAATATTTTCTGTTAGTTTTGGCATGTAATTTCCTAATAGTACATATACATGTGTGAATAAAAATATTTTACATCCAGGATTTCTAAAACGCCACTAAATCACGAAAGCGGATAATTTCCAGTACTTAAAAAAAAAAAAAAAAAAAAAAAAAAAAAAAAAAAAAAAAAGAGAGAGAGAGAGAGAGAGAACCAGTATAAAAATCTGAACAGGCAAATTTATTTCATTTTTAGAAAGTCCTAATATTGAGCATGAGCTATGCAGACAACAAATTATTTATCCTCCCTGCAGGATTTGTTAGTTCTACAATAACCTAGGCTTTCCAGCTCTCATTTTGGATTACTTCTGAATTCCCCTGGGAGCCACTTTTGTGGCAGATTCCATTTGGTTTCACAAGGCCTAAAACTTGGCATAGACCACAAATCTCTCACATTAGGAACAATTTGTAAACCACGAACAGAGGCAGCCAGAGTCCGGCCCCAGAACAGGCTGCTCCTGTTAGTGCCATTGTCTGAAAAGGATTGGTTTGCCATTTCCCAGATGACCTGCCTATGTGTAGAGAGATGTGAAAAGTTAGAGACAAAAATGTTTTCTACAGAGTGAGGGGGGAGCTTTCTTGTACAGAAAGGAAGGAAATACCTCTGTGGGATTTTATTTTTCCCCTCTTCGTCCAAAAAATACAAAGAGGCCCTCTGTCTTTAATGCGAATGTCGGCTTTAAATCTTTTAGGTTTGGATTAACTCTGTAAAAGAAAAAAAATCTGACAGGCTTTCAAATATGACACAGAAAAACTTTTTTTTTCCTCAATTCATGTTGTTCATTTGTAAAGCCAAAGGCTGGATAGACTGAATAGTAGGCGCCAGTTGTTCCTTCATTCATAGTTAGCATTACAATGGTCAGAATTAACATCCTAAGACCTACATTATCACTTTTGCTGTTTCACCAGCAAACATTTAATACAGGGAGACTAATGCTAGAACAGCTCTTAGCTGTGTTCCTATAAATTACCAAAATGTTATTAATAATAGGAAGTAACAGTTCTAATTCCTTCAAGTTGCATTTTTTTTTGCATTTTGGTTTTGTTTAGGAAACTGTTAGTCTCTCTGAATTATTACTTAATTAGAAAAGATATTGCAAAACGTAGTTGTGATAGACATTTCCTATAAGCTGTTTAGCTGTTGTTTTAGGAAATTAGTATTTAATCATGTATGTCATAAGTCTTGTTTTGCTTATAAAAGGACTGTGTAAATACATTTTCTCCACATCCTGATAGAAAATTTTCCTTCTCTCTCCCCCCCTTCGCCTTGAAGCTGTGAATTGGGTTTTTTTGAACCTGTCACTGCTCACTGTTTATACCTTTGCTGACAGCTGTTGGCAAAAATAATTGCTAAAATCTCAGGGCAGTATCTATGTCCTATAGCTGTCAGAAGTTTACCAGACTTTAAGTTCAAATACATACTAATACTTTACAGATACAATACAAAGAATCACTAGGAGTTTGAATACAAAAACAAATTGAATAAGAGTTTTTGCCTGTATGCGAAAGAGATTTTTATTCTGAAAATAATTCGTTTTTGTTTTTACACACATAACGTACCAAGTGTAATTCTAAAATATTCAGGGGTGTGCATTCAGAAGGCAGACTTCAGCTGCCACAAGCTACCTTCATTTTTCTGCTCATTGATATTAATAAAATTTCAGATTGTTTACTCAGGTACTAAGGTTTAAATTTCCTTAAAAGGAGTTAGTCACACAGTAATGAAACACAGATTAGAAAGGGTATCACTGTTGTAGCAATGTTACTTCCAATCTCTGTGCATTAATTCCATTACAAAATTATTTTGAATTTTTACAAAATTATTTTGAATTATATTGTCTGCAGAACAATCTGTCAGTAATATGCTTTGTTAATTCCTTGCAGCCATACTTGTATTACAAGGGTCAATTAACGTTTTTTTCTTTTAATGTCCATGTGTTATGATATTTGTTTTGGTTTTAGTTTTTAGTATGTTAACAGACAAGTTATAAAAAGAAATATTTATGTAGTAATATACATGTAGGACAGGGTATAAAAGTGGAAGCATACAACTACATAGAACAGTAACATGTTTTGCAAGTATTTCACCATGCATTAGCATGTTAGATCTTCATTTAAGACTAATTTAAGAAGTTGCATACTTCCTTAGTTTATAATTAGTTGTTACATTTCATTATTAAGTATTTTGTTGCACAGGAACCTGTAGCAGTGTGGGAACAATGGAGATAGCTCAACTTCAATCTGAATTATAATGTGAAATGATTGTAACAGTGTCCAGTATCCATAGCAAGGTTCAGTATTCATTATACCTGCTAGGGTTGATTGCAAATGAGAGATGGTGCTCATGATGTATTGAAAAAGATTGGGGAACGGGAGCAAGGAGTTCAATAAATCTGAAATGTCTACAATCAGCATAGTGGTATAGAGCAGTGTTGTGGAGGGGTAGGTTCTCCTTCTCTCAAATTGCTAAGCAGCATGATCTTTCTACCAGCTTCTTAACATGAATTAGTTCTTACAGTCTGCTGGATTTCTATATCATGTCAAGGGATTTTAGAAAGGTGTTAAAGCTGTATTTTACATCAGAGGTTCATTTAAACTTGATTTTGATGCCCTCAATCAAATCATTAATATTTCTATGGTTATTTGTGTGTTGTTATTTTTTTCTAGTTCTCATCATCACCTCAACACATTTTGTGCTTTTTCTTTCCAGGCAGCTATGATGTTCAGCTCTGGAGTATTTTGGATGGGCCTTTTATGTATTCCTATGACAGCTTTACTTTTTGATGTAGTATACAAAGTGTGAGTACAGAAATGCTGATGTTTATGGGAAAAATTACTGACTTTAAGCATGTGTTCTAATTACTACTATAACAAAAGCAAATAAAGATCAGCTCAGGTAATTATATAAAACTGTTTTTCACCTTGTTTTAGACAAACCTGGTTACAAATGCTATTAATTTTAAATCCTTCAGTAATTGTAATGTGTTTTAAAAATAAAATATTTGTGTCTGCTTTGCAAGAGCAGCTGATAAAATATATTATTTAGACTTGCTTTATTACATTTCTTCTTTTAAAGTGTAATTCAGCTACCTGGAAAAAAGGATTTTTATACTGAATGCTTAGATAAGTGCTAAAACAATGTGATCTTTTACTTTCAAAAAGTAAATCTGGCAGTATTTTGTATTACAGGGTAAAAAGAGCTACTTTTAAGACACTGGTAGATGAAGTTCAGGAGTTGGAAGCGAAGTCTGAGGACCCTGGGGCAGTTGTGCATGGCAAGAGGTACTGTAAAAATCTGTAGGTCATTGTCTTTCATTTAAAAATAATAATAATAATGCTAAATATCATCAGGCTCATACATGTATCAAAGGCAAAAGGTTATTTTCCAAAATCAAGTAGAATTTTCAAGTAAATAGAGATAAACAAATTCAGTGTAGGTATCTGTAAAAAGGTTTCAGGTCTACTCAGCCTACGTGATTTTTCATATGCTTAGATGATAAAATTTTAATTCTGTCACTTTGTATTAACAGCCAAGGCAAAGGGAGTTTAAACCTGCATCATTTACTAATACAGTTATAAATTGGGCCTAAGCATATAAAAAAATATAAATAAATAAATAAATAAATAAATAAAAACTACCTTCTTGGTAGCATATTGAAAACCAGCAAAATCTGTCCAGAATCTGCTGAAATTAAATAGAACAAGCTGGCATTGTATCTAATGCCAGTCAAGAGCAAACTAGTTTGACTAATTTATACGAGGTAAGAAATAACTTCAACTTGACACCCTACAAGAATTCTGTTATTGAGCTCCGAGCCAGAAAGCAATATATGCTTTGTTCTCTTTTGCAAAGAGAAAAGTTGTAAAAGAATAACAAAAAAAGAAAGCAGATATTAGTACTAGAAAGTACTGAAAGGGGACCATCTTATAGATGTAAAAGAAACTAGGGTATTGTACCTTTTCAATGTTCTGAACTTGCATTCCCAAGACTTCTCCCGTGTTCTCAAACTCAGGTATTTCCATTGTGTAGGCAGTATGCTATTCCTTCGTCCCACAGAATTCCTTCCACGTCTTTGTTATTTAGGCAGTAGGAACTTGGTGTTTTCACCAATGGTTTTGTAATTATTTCTTAATCTGACAATTAAATAGCTAGAAGGGCTTCATGAAGATTGCTTGATCTACCTGCCCGAATATCTTCCTTAGATCCATTCATTCTCCACTAAGTCATTTGCTGAACCTGTATTCTTTGAAGTGTATAAGCATCTGCCTCTCGTGCAAAATCAATGGATGTTAAACATCTTAGTATCTTCTAGGGATTTATTTCATCAATGTTTTCTATTATTGTTATAAATTCAGGCAATAGAGCCAAAATTTCCTTCTTTAAGGAGAATGTTTCCTTTGTTAAGGAGATGGTCTCATGGACTGAATTACTTATACCTTCAGAAACTCGATTGAACTATTCTAACTTTTTTGTTTTAGCATCTACGTTGCGGAAACCTGGGTTAATTAGTTAACAATGCAGAGTAATTAACTAAATTGGCAAGGAATGTCCTCAGCTTCAGTTCTAAATATGCACATGGGACTTTTATATTCCTGAGTGGTAGCACTTGTCGTGTGAGTCCAGTTAATCATCTTTGACAATCTTATTGTATATTCTTCAACACCAACTAATATTTTTCTAGTGTGCATAATTCTAGAAATACCATTCTATATTGTAATAGAAAAAGATTTGTTCTCATTAAATGCCAAGTAGCCTAAAATGCAGGCTCTCAGAAGATACAAAACACTTTGATTAAGACAAAACTGAAATAGTAAGAAAGATAATTCAGGAAATGTTTCACCCTGTCCATTCTCATCTTAAAAATACTACAACACAAAATTAGAGGGTCAGCTTCCACAAAGAACTGGCCAGGATTCTTTCATTGGCTAGATGCTACAATTAGATGGCATTTGAATATTAGTGTTAATTTTCATGTTATTAGTGAAATATATTAGTGTTAATTTTAATTGCTTTTTTTTCAGCTAGAATATTTTTGTTTCAAAATTTTTAGAACTGTGCTGACCTGATATGGCACACATTTAAATACGTGGAGCCAGTGGGATTGCACTCATTGATTCTTGTACGTCCCTTCCAACTCAGGATATTCTATGATTATGTGATTCTATAACTAAGATGGTAAAGCTTTAACCTTTTGATGTTTTCCTGCCAGTCTTGGGATGGGAATTTTCTATTTAAATTCCAAATTTGCACCTTCATCTGTTTTCTTAAAACTAGAATAAAAATGTCATTTAGATTGAAATAATTTGAAGTATTGTTCTTTAAGGATCCTGATTGTATTTTAGCGTATGTTTTTTAAGTAGGACAGGCTGATGCAATCTTAAGATCTGTCATCCTTCATATATTACCAGTGCTGATTTGAAAAGATATTTTAGCCATTACCACTGAAGACTCAGTAAGAGCATCCCTGTTGTTTCCTGTTTGGTAAAGAACGTGATCAGATTTTTTCCCAATAAATAGCCACAAATAATTTATTCTATCCTTATGTAGGTAATACATTGAAATGTTTTTTGTCACATATATTTAGCCATTATGTAAGAACATATCTTGAGTAAGAAGGTGTAGGTTTTACATGATGTTGTAGTTTAGCCTGGCAGACTAAAGTACCGCACATTTGCTCACTCCCCTGCCTGAAGGATGGGGGAAAGAATTAGAAAAAGGTAAAACCCATGGGTTAGGATAAAAACAGTTTAATAGGACAGAAAAGGAAGGGAAACTAATAATAATAAAATGCTGATAAAAAAATATACAAAACAAGTGATGCATAATGCAATTTCTTACCACCTGATGACTGATGACAAGCCAGTCCCTGAGCAGCAGCACCCCACCCCTGGCCAGCCCCCACCAGCTTTATTGTCCAGCATCACTCCATGTGGCATGGAACATCCCTTTGGCTGGTCTGAGTCAGCTCTTCTGCTTCCGTCCCCTCCCAGCTCCTTGTGCATCCCCAGACTCCTGGGTGGCAGGGCAGCATGAGAAGCTGAAAAGCCCTTGGCTCTGTGTAAACACCGTTCTGCAACAACTAAGCATCAGTGTGTTATCAACATTATTCTCATCCTAAATCGAAAACATGGCAACGTAACAACTAGTAGGAAGAAAATTAACACTATCACAGCCAAAGCCTAAAAAAAAAGCCTAGAAAAGCACTAGCTTTTCTAATAGAAAGTAAACTTTATGTAGGAATAACATTTACTTCAGCTTAAAGAACAGACCAGCTTCAGTGAAGTAGCAAATTTATGTTACCAAAAGTATGATTTTTATAATTAAAGACATAGTAACAGATGTGACAAAGCCTTTTACACTTAAAATTGAAATGACTAAAATAAGAGCATATTTTTTGTGTACAAACCATGGTTCAAAAAAAAAGCTTTTCTGATACCTAGTATATAATGTTCAAGTAGAAACAACAATATTAATACTTATAGAAATATTTTTTATATTTTATAGACTAAAAGTAACATAATAGACTAAAAATAACACAAGTAACGGCCCTAACTTGTGTCTTTGGAGATACCACAAATGCTGCTTCATACAGTAATTGTTTTTCATTCAAGCCACTTTGAATATTTTTTTTTAAACCAGCCAAATGGTTGATCAGGAATATATGAAGTAGTAATTTTTTTTCCTGTAAGTGTATATGATATGTTCAAATATAATTAATATTCAGATTTTCCTTATAGGTACGCATAATGAACATAGTCATATAGTTGCTGATTTATCATTGGTTAATTATGAAAACATGTTTTCTTGACTTCACATGAAGATTTTTAAAAGTTTAGGATAGCAACAAGGCGATTCATAATAAAGGGCTTTCACTATTTCCTCAAGTATAAAAACAGATCAGAATTTGACGCCTGAATAGCTGGAAGCACTTTTGTTTTCCAAAATATATTTCCTACTTTATTTGTATTTTCTGTACCAGCAATTGGATCTATGCAATGGAAACTTCATTATACATAAACTAACAAATGTGCATACTTTATATTCATGTAAAACTTAAGGCAGTATTTTCAGTGGTTAGCATTTAGGCAATCTGAATATTTCAGTCTGAAATAAGGGTATGTGGTGATGATACCAAAATGCTGCAGTAGGTCTGCTGTGCTTTTGTGCCTACAAAAATAGCTTTGTATTAGAAAACAGAATTTGTCAAACAAAAAAAAAAAATCTGTTTTCAGTTAATTTTAAGAAAGGTTTCTCAGATGTGTTGCAAAGGAGATACAGTTGACACCTTTAACAATGTTTTCATATGGTCTTTCACCTCTTTGCCTTCCCATTTACGTAAAGGTATTTATTTATTTATTTATTTATTTATTTACCTTGTGAGTCCTTATGGTTTAAACTTCAGTCCTTAATTTGTTTTTTAGTAATCTAGTCACTTTAGTAGTTGTAGCAGTGAACTAAAAACCTACACTACTTAGTGGAGCAGTGAAGAGGAAAATATTACTTTAAAAAAAAAAAAAGCTTATGAAAACATGGAGAGTATGATGTATCTCAATACTCTGACCTCTCCATTCTTGGGACTTTGGCTCAGCAGATGCTGACTGCTTTCCTGCAATTGGTACCTAATTCCTTTTTACAAGTCCCATTCTATTCAAAACATGGCCAAAGAAACAGTTTACCACACCCATCCTCTTACCCTGTAGATTTTACAGTTAGCCTTCCTCTATGCATGTGGGGATATAAGTTTATTTCCCTGTTCCAACATAGAAGAGCCAGGCTCTGACCTTCTGGCATATTCTTTAAACATGAGATTGGACGGAAACAGAAAGGGGAAACAGACCACCAGTCTCTCCAGTTTAAGCCAATGGTTCAATTTTATCTAGAAAAATTAAGTGCTCAATGAACGAAAAACAAGCATTTCTAATATAATGGTTTGAATGCTACTCTAGGAAGGGAAGGAATCAAGTTCCATTCCTACCATTTAGTCTGGCAGGTAGTTAGGGAAGGTAGTCTATTTAGCTAATTGGCGGTAATATTAAGGAGTAATTTGACTGATCATAACTCACTGAAGTTAGGCATGTGAAATCCATTATACATGCCACATCCTTACACAGAGACAACTTCGATAATCTAGCAGAACTAACAAAATCAAATCACTATACACTCAGAATGAATAAGTAAATTAAATCAGTTTTAGACCAGTTTACATAGGGAGTGACTGGATTTTCCAGCATTGGAAATGGTTAAATGACAGGTTTGTGTTTTTCTGAAACACAAGCTTTAATTCACATTGAATATCAAATTTAGAGCAAGAGATTAAAGTGTTTTTGTTGTGTGTTTTTTTTTTTTTTTGTGTTGTCATTTTTCTTTTAATATAGTCCCTATGCATCTTAGAATCATAGAATCATAGAATCATAGAATATCCTGAGTTGGAAGGGACCCTTAAGGATCATCAAGTCCAACTCTTGACACCGCACAGGTCTACCCAAAAGTTCAGACCATGTGCCTAAGTTCACAGTCCAATCTTTTCTTAAATTCAGATAGGCTCGGTGCAGTGACCACTTCCCTGGGGAGCCTGTTCCAGTGTGCAACCACCCTCTCTGTGAAGAACCCCCTCCTGACGTCCAGCCTAAATTTCCCCTGCCTCAGCTTAACCCCGTTCCCGCGGGTCCTGTCACTAGTGTTAATGGAGAAAAGGTCTCCTGCCTCTTGACAACCCCTTGCGAGGAAGTTGTAGACTGTGATGAGGTCCCCCCTCAGCCTCCTCTTCTCCAGGCTGAACAGGCCCAGTGACCTCAGCCGTTCCTCGTACGTCTTCCCCTCAAGGCCTTTCACCATCTTCGTAGCCCTCCTCTGGACACTCTCCAACAGTTTCATGTCCTTTTTATACTGTGGTGCCCAGAACTGCACACAGTACTCGAGGTGAGGCCGCACCAGCGCAGAGTAGAGCGGGACAATCACCTCCCTTGACCTACTAGCGATGCCGTGCTTGATGCACCCCAGGATACGATTGGCCCTCCTGGCTGCCAGGGCACACTGCTGGCTCATATTCAACTTGCTGTCTATCACGACCCCCAGATCCCTCTCTTCTAGGCTGCTCTCCAGCGTCTCATCGCCCAGTCTGTACGTGCAGCCAGGGTTTCCCCATCCCAGGTGCAGGACCCGGCACTTGCTCTTATTGAACTTCATGCGGTTGGTGATCGCCCAGCTCTCCAACCTGTCCAGATCCCTCTGCAAGGCCTTTACGCCCTCATTTGAGTCCACAACTCCTCTAAGTTTGGTGTCATCAGCAAACTTGCTCAAAATACCCTCTATTCCTACATCCAGATCGTTTATAAAAATATTGAAAAGTACCGGCCCTAAAATGGAGCCTTGAGGGACCCCACTGGTGACCGCCCGCCAGCCTGACACAGCCCCATTTACCATAACCCTTTGGGCCCTGCCCGTTAGCCAATTGCTCACCCATCGTATGATGTTTTTATTTAGCTGTATGGTGGACATTTTGTCCAGTAGGATCCTATGGGAAACCGTGTCAAAAGCCTTGCTGAAGTCCAAAAAAATCACATCAGCTGGTTTCCCTTGGTCCACCATACGGGTGATCTTATCATAAAAGGAAATCAGGTTAGTTAGGCAGGACCTACCCTTCACAAACCCATGCTGGCTGGGACCAATGACTGCTTTGTCCCCCAGGTGCGCCTCAATAAGTCCGAGAACCAACTTCTCCATGATTTTACCAGGCACTGACGTGAGACTGACAGGCCTGTAATTGCTAGGGTCTTCTTTCTGACCCTTCTTGAAAATCGGCACAACATTTGCCAGCTTCCAGTCTACCGGGACCTCTCCAAATTCCCAGGATCGTTGAAAAATAATTGATAGAGGTTCCGCGATGACATCCGCCAGCTCTTTCAGCACCCGGGGATGAATCCCATCCGGACCCATGGACTTGTAGGGATCCAGGTGGAGTAGCAAATACCGCACACGTTCAGGGTCAGTTGGGAGTTTGTCATCCCCACCATCCCGGTCCTCCAGCTCAGGGCACCCTGGGTCCCAAAGCCCATCATCGGCATTGAAGACAGAGGCAAAGAAGGCATTAAGCGTCTCTGCTTTGCCTACGTCATCGTCTGTGAGGAGACCTTCCCTATCAAGGAGCGGCCCTATGTATTCTTTAGTTCTCCTATACATCTTCCATACATTACCAAAATTGTGAACTTTCTTTGCTATGGCTACTCCATCTGTTACTTATTTAGTAATGTAGAATCCTATTTGAAAGAACTTTAAATGTAAGAGAGATGAACTGCAATGAAACCTGACACATTCACTACAGTTCACAGGATTCAGCTGTCCCTTGAGCCTCAGTTGGTCTAAAACCAGTGTAATACTTCTTGTGTTTTCTATATAGGCTGAAATGGAAATCCTCTTGGATCATATCAGAGCATAATAAACACATAAAATAGCAGAGTCGGTAAAGTCGGCTCTAGAAAGGAGATGGGCTGAAGTGACCCACTTCCAGTAGTAATAGTAGCCCATTATTTGGGTATGACCTGCAGAAAAACAAACTCCAGAGTTTAATGGAAAATATACCTTGTTAAATCACTTTTCATGGAAAATATGAAACATTTTGATATGAAATATGTGAAATACTGTACACAGAGCTGATAGCAACAGGTGTGACTTTCCCTCCATCTTCCTTTCCTATTCGACTCTGGGGTACTGTTTCAGTAGAAGCTAAGAGCCCAATGCCTTCCCTTTACACCACATGTTTCCAAAGGAGTCATGCTCAAATATTTACAATATTATTCACTTATTTGTTTTGTCAGTGCACGACAGTACTTCTGACAGATGTTTTGCATTTACTTTAACAAATAAAAACAATACAAGGGATCTGGACATCCTATTCTGCCCCTTGCACAAGCTTTTAATCATCCATTTAGTAATTAATTCAGGCACAGGTAAAAATAATTTTTAAAAGATCATTTCTCTTGTAATAACTAATTCTTGTTTAACGGACTCAAAGGTAAAGGGATACTGTAATTAGTGAGTAATTTTTTCACATATATCTGCTTTCTTTCTAGCTTAACTGAAAGAGCCCAACTACTGAAGAATGTTTTTAAGAAGAACCATGTGAACTTGTATCGCTCTGATTCTCTGCAGCAAAATTTGCTTCGTAAGTGTTCACTTACAAAGAAAAAGTAGTATATTTTAATAGTATGGAGGTAAAACACTACCTTTCACTGCATTTGTGTATAGTAAAGATTCAGTATCCTAATATTTGTCATGGTGGCTTTCAGTACATCTTTCTGGAATGCACCTTTTAAAATTTCTCTTTTTATTTTGTATCACAGCTTTGGATAGGACTTTTTTAACATCTTAGCATTATCTTTCACAAATGAATTAGTCAATAATTTTTGTTAAATTTTATAGTTTTTTTCAGTTAATTTTTCAAACTTTAAGCACCTTTAAGTTGTTTTAATTCAGTCTGCCTTGAAAAAAAGGAAGATGTGTTTGGAGTGTAAGTATTAGATACTGTGTTTGTGAAAGTGACATTGTGTGTGACCATGTTTGTATTTGAATGTAAACCCAGTTAGACTATATTCTTTGCCTGTGGTTAGGATTCTATTAATTCCTAAGATACTTTGCTATTTTACAATTGCAAAATTATGTAAGAAAGAGTGTAGGTTTTCTACCTACTAGAAACTAAAAAGAGACTTATTCATCTATATTGACCTTTGTTAAGTTCCTTTCGTTAAAGCTTCAAAATATTGAAGATTATGTGAAATCCAATTAAAACTTTTATTTTGGTTTGTATCTGCAGATGGCTACGCTTTCTCTCAAGATGAAAATGGAATAGTTTCCCAGTCTGAAGTAATAAGAGCATATGATACCACAAAACAAAGGCCTGAGGAATGGTGAAGGAACACAGCTCAAGATTTAGGCCTCATAAGTTACTTTTGTGAGACAGACTACTAGATCTTTGCTGGGAGCTACAACCATGTCCCAGTTATCAGAGATTTTAAGATCTATGATGATCTTATTCCATAAAGTTTGGATTTGTGTATTCAGTAGACATAAGCACTGTGCAACTATACTGTAACACACCATCTCTAAATTTTTTAACAAGTATTTGCTTAGCCTTTGTAAGCAGATTGGAATTTACCTTGTATCTTGCCAGCTTGCTTATTTTACAATGAAGTTGAATCAATACTGGTCATATACTTGGAAGGTAATGGTCAGATTGCTAAACATGCTTTACATTGACAGACCATTATAATCTGTGGAGGTTTTCAAGTGGTGATATATTTAAATACAGTTGATAACAAGCCTTTGATTTCAACAAGTGCTGAAAAAATAGTATCTTAATGGTGTTCACTCACCTTCTTTATGAAAGATTTTGAGTCAAGATGTTTATAGATATTTGTGTCAAACTAGCCTACAAACGTTTGCCAAAGAAGTTCCATAAATGTTTTCTGTTGTCAGAAATAATTTGAAAGGAAACGAACTCCAGTCCTGATTTCAGAACTGCATGCCTTGAGTCTCTGTACTCAAGAAGAAAGATTTACTGTGCAGTGAGTCTAATTTGTGTGGCCTTGATGGCATTTGCTTTCAAAACTGCAAGTATTGCACCCTTGGCCTTATAGAATCTTTTCCCTTATTTTCATTCAATAGTGCATATGTTGAAAATGGATACCACCTTGTAAAATTGAGTGCACGTTATTTTTGTTCAAATTTTAAAGAATTGCTCTGCCTTACTTCCCTTCATCAAACTTGAATTATTTTTGCAATGCTTAGTTTGATAATTGTATCTGCTTATACTGTAAGTTCAAAAGAAAGTTTGTTTTAATTTACTTTTTAAATTTAATTACATTTTCAACATTTTTATACTAAAGTAATGCTTACATTGAAACAGAGCAAACCATGCCCTTCAGTTGTGTGATATGTACTGTTTTATTTGCACTGAAGTCACTTCCTATAAAGATGTGAATTACATTGCAGCAGTCTCTTTAGAACTTAATGGTCAAGCAGAATACCTATATACTCACCTTTAATTAAAAAGAGAAGGATAGTGACTGCAGAAAAAAATACTTATGTTTTTTATTTAAAAAGGGGGGGGGGGGGTGTAAATTAAAAATCTATTACTAGGAAAATGGTGATGATAATGTTCTTAAGTAGTAAAAGTTGGTATTTCTCAGCTTACCACCCAATGACCATCAGGTTTCAAATAAGAGAAAGCTACGTTTTAATTTAAGAAGTTAGTTAAATCTTGTAGCTGTTTAGTCCATGTTCAATTCTGATTTTAAAAGCCACCGTAATTGCATCTAGAATACATTATTCTGTAGTAACAGATGTTTTTATTTTTAATTAAATTTCAGTGTATTATGTGGAAATGACAGTTTTTTCGTTGAATGGAGATCAGCTAGATGGAAAAGCAGAACAATGACATCCTTAGTGATCTGCTAGATTAAGAGTTTCCTCTTTGCTCTCCAACTCATCCAGTTTCAACTTAAAAGTAACAGGTCCTACATTCACATCTTTTTTAAACCTTTCTTGATCAGTCTTACTAATTTTTATAAAACCATTTACTAAAGGTGATTTTAGCTCTTTGCCTTTCCACAAACTAAACACTTGACATGTAATGTTAGTGCACCGTCCAACTTTCTTGTGCTCCATTCTTGGAGAAGCTTACAAATATACATGAAAACCCCAACAAAAGACACTATATGAAAGTACATATTTAGGAAGGCGTATCAATGGGAAGGCAGTCTGCATTTCATATGCATGTTATGCAATGTCTTCCTCTCGCTTTCCCGGAGTGATCTCTAAACAGAAGAGAAAACAGAAGACATAGGGACAAAGGGGACGTATCCCACTAGAAACAGTACTGCCAGTCAGTCATGCAGACAAGAACTGCCTTCCGAAAAGCCATTTCAGGCATAGATAAATAGATGGATCAATATGGGAGGGGCAAATCACTTGACCTAAGGCAAGAAAAAATTTGGGGGCATGGCCCTTTCTTAAAATGGGGTTCCCTATTTTCTGTCATCGAAGGGACAATGACCAACTTCAAAACATTTCTGAAATTAACCATGACACTGTTGTTCTTTTGTAATCCTTCAGTGTACTTAACTCATAAAATGGTCCAATCCATACATACTCTCTTTCTGGCTAATTTTTATATTATTTTTCTGTTCTAAATGATTTATTTACTGATTTTACAGAAATTACATGAGGACTAGAAATCCATTGTAATGTATTGTGACAAAATTACAGGAACGCACATTATTTAAAAAAAAAAAAAAAAAAAAGCATCTCCCAGTTGTAAAAGTTTGTTGAAAATGACTCTATATATATTAAAAATGAAAACAGTTCTAATTTAGATGGTGATTATTTTTTTAAGGTAGTGTAAATTTATCACGTTTCATCTTTACATCTTTATAGAACTGAAAGTAGTATTTCACAAAGTACATTTTTCATTATTTTTTTTTTCCCCTTGTCTCTTTACTTTTTCCACAAGACATATGTTATTTATTGTCTGGTGATTAGTGATAGGAAGATACTGCTTCATGGAAATAGTAAAAAGACAATGTGGCAATTCTAACCGTGTTTTTTGATTTTTGTAAACACCTTAATTTTTTGATTTTTGTAAGCAACTTAATTTTAAAATATAAGATCATCCTAGCTATGTGTGCACATTTTTTAAATCAGGTCAGGTATACAATATGCACTTTATTTTCTTGTTAAGTACACAGTAATATAATCTATTATCATCTGGTTCATAAATCATATCTTTGTTAAAGTAAGGGGATTGTGCAGATGTTTATTGAAAGAAAAAACAGTTTAGGCAAAAATACTTATAAGAATGCATTTGTTCTTATTGTTTAAAAATTCAAATTTGTATTAAATACAGAATTCACATGGAATTTTCCATCTGTTTCATGTGCACTGTGTAATTACAAGTTAGTATTAAAAATTAAACATCAAAAAGTTGAAGCAGTGCCACTTAGAAATCAGATATCTTCTATAAATACTGTTGCTTAATTATTTTTAAATATATATATATATGTGTGTGTATGAGTGATTCAAAAGAGTAACAGGAAACAATTTTAACAAACCTATTGATAATTTGTATTTGGAAAATTTTCTTGCCAATTCCTAATTTTACACTTATTTTTGCAAGGCAGTTTCAACAGATTTATACTTGAACATCATTCTATTTGTATAAAATAAATAAAGTATTTTGAAACACTGAGAGATAGCTGAAGATTCCTATATGTCAACATACATCCATAAAATTCCCTATGTTACAAGGATGCGTATAAAGTATCTTAGGACATTTTCATTATGTTTAACTTCATCTTGAATGATTAGTAACTTGGAGTATGTGTTAAATTTAAGGAAAGATGTTGTTTCCCTTTTTTCTTCCATGTTGCGTAAAAGCACTTGTAGTTCTGATGAATTTATCATTCTGTCTGCATGAGGTGATATTTTTCAGTGTTCGGAGGCAATGCATGGTTGTTGCTCTTCCTGTTTTTTAATGCCTTTGTTAAAAGTCTCCTCATAATATAGCCAGAAGCTAGCGCTCTGTAAGCAAATGAGTTTTTGTCAATTCAACTTTCTTGGTACTGGATGTTTTCATTGGTAGCAAAACTCAACAAATGAGTTTCTCCTTCCCCCCTCTGCCCTCACTCCCCCAGTTTGTTCGCTGTTAACCAATAGATCTTCATTAAACAAAGGAATATTTTAGCATTCCAAACCTGGTTCCTGCTTATGCAAACCGTTACTCACATAGGCTTCAATTGGACTGTTTGTAAGTATAAGGACTGCTCAGCTGAGTAACGATGTGCAAAGCCGGGCACTTTGGAGGGTTGGGACTTTTGGAAGGTTGCTTAAATAAAAGCATTTCCGTATATTGAGTGATTTGTAACTGCAAAGCTGCAACCAGAATAATATTTTTTTTTAAATCATATTTTATGGTGTTTCTTTATTGTAGAATAGAAGCCATAAATGCACTAATGTTGTTTTTCTACTTCAACTTAATTTTTCATTAAGATTTTCAGTGTTTGATATGTATGAACCGCTGCAGAAAGCAGTCACTATGTACAAGCAAAATTTGCATTCAAGGTAAAGTGAGGTTTTACAGCCCCACTAAGCCATTACTGCTGAAACTGTTGTGGAACTTATGAAGCTGCATGAATGAAGACTTTTTGAGTCGGTGTTTATGGTAGTTTCTCAGGTTTAGTTTTAACTGGATGTTAAATGCACTGTGTTTTATAAATAGTTATTCTCTTTTAGTAACACATTCAGTTCTATGCAGTGTTACATGTCACTTGGCATTTGGTGAATGTGCATGTTTTGAACTGCAAATTTTAAATGTTTTGTCTTTTAATTGTTAAAAAAAAAAAAAATGAATAAACTTTGCCATTAAATGAAAACTCGTAGCTGAAGTGATTGGTTGCAAATGCTAGGGATTGCTTTCAAAGAAGAAAACACATATGCCATTATTCTTGTTTTTAATTTTTCTAAAATAGGACATTTCAGAAATAGTATTATGTATCAGAGACTACTCATGTTACTTTGGTAAACCAAAAAGAAGAATAGAAAAATGTTTTGATTTTTTTATAGTTATTTTCAAATGTCTTGTTCTCTTCTCATGTGAAGTCCAGAGAGGCGTTAAAGCAAACAAGCAAAAAAGGAGTATGGGAGCCTGCAATTTAGTGATTTGCAGCAGAGCCCTAAGATACTTCTGGTGGTGATGCTGTATTTTGAAAGAGAATTATGCAGTACAAAAGTGGTAGAGTGGGAATAAGGGAACGTCATCTCATTTTTCATATGACAGTGATGGACACTGTATCCCATGACTACAATAGTAGCAGATACTTCTTTTCCCTAACAGTGCCTACCCACTCAATAAATACCAATATAGCCATCCCCTAAATTGTGTTTGGGTTGTAGATAGATGACTGATTCTTTTTATACACTAGGCAATTAATTTCTTGTAGATTTTGTGTTCCGAGGCTCAATAAAGGATGCATCTTTTAAGCTGTTTCATGATGCCAGTCTTAAATGCTGGAGCTGGCTTAAGGAGATTCCACCTCACGGTATGTCAACTTCTCTACTATGCTGACAGTTATAAAGCCATTAAAATTAATCAGGTTATAATCCTTATAATGATACAGCTACCCTTTCAAATCCCTACCCTCTTTTCTTATGGAAAATGTTAGTTGTAAGCAAAATCATTTCACCAACCTGACTTACACTACAGTCCCCTGAATTCACAAGTTGGAGAGAATGAAAAGAGAAAGGCATTTCTTTCTAGCTCCATGAATGAAGACAGCATATTGTGGAATTGCAGCCTCAATGTAATTGCAAATCAAAAACTTTGTATGAACGTTGCAGAGCAGCAGCCCCCTCAAAAGCAGGTCTGTTCTGCGTCATTCTGTTTAGCCTGCACAACACATCACAATACACGGAAAAACAGTGCCAAGGATTGATTCCGTATCTTTACTGTCAAGCTTTAATAGCAGCAATGAAATCATTTTTAAATTGTCATATCATCTTATTAAATTCCTGGGGGACTAGTGTTACAAGCAGTCTGTTAGTTTACCTAGCCATTTTTGCTATACTGCTTACCTAGCTTCAAATAAATCCTTCAGAAATTCCTGCCAGCACACATCATGTTTTCCTTGGCACCAAAGGGTTTTGATACATTTTGGAGATACGTGGTTAAAAAACCCTTAGTATAGGAAAACAAAATGAAGGGCTGATCTAATTCATGTCACTATTCATTATTCTTTGCCCATAGAAGGTGTGGTTTTTATACATGCAATTACCAGCTAATCGTAATCAAAGCACTTTGTGCATAATGTGTGTGAATGACAATAATCAGTTTCCTGAGTGTGATTCTTCTTTCATTTTGATATAGCTTAGATTGCTGTCACTCTAGTAGAATATGAAATAGCTCCACGATTACAAATGAAATAATTAAACCTGCTCTGTTTAAAAAAAAAAAAAAAAAAAAAAAAAAAAGGCATAGCAGTTCAGTGAGTACTGTATAAATGTTCTTTTCAGTTCAAGCATATATGAACCCTTCAAACTGTTTCATTAGTCTTAAAATTGTGTATCAGAATGTCATTTGTGTTCTGTCTGAAAGTTTTTAAAATATATATAATTTATTTTTTTCTATAAATCATAGGAGCATCCATGCCATAAGGTCCTTTTTATTAGGAAGGAAGTTCAGACTTTAAGCTGGAGCCTAAATCCGTGTCAGAAGCGATGAGCCTGGGCAATGACCATTTCATTCTTGGGTCTGTATTCTTGCCAATTCCTTTCCTGTCCCTTCAGCTATATAAGTCACTGTCACTAGCTCCATTAACAGTAATTTACAATTCTTCAAGGCCAATCTATTTGCACAGCACAATCCCCACCTCACCTGGCATACAGGTGATCCGGTACAGCTATTTCAACTTCAGCTGATCGCTCCCACAGTCTCAACCCCCTGTCTGCAAGATTTGTTGCACTCTGGCCACCAATCTTTAAAGTCCTTAGCACTCCATAAACTTTTAAGTCTGATTCGGAGGAATTATTCCTGTGTGTCAAGTTTTTCAAGCATTTTTATGAAGTCAAAGACATTATGCGGCATGAGAGGAGGAAGGGAGGTAAGTAGCTCAGACAGGTCTTTGCTGCTAGGTTGAATTCCACAACACACAGCAAACTTTACAGCCTTTACTTGGGCTGAATAATCCCAAAAATTTGTAAGACTGAATTCAAGTGCAGCAAAAATCATTCCCTATGTTAATACATTAAGAAATTTGACTTTTTTAGAGCCTGCTGCAACTATTACGAAACCTTGCATCTTTAGTGTACGCTAATAAATTGTACTAGTCAATGACTGTCAAACTCAGTTTCTCAGTGTGTACAGTGCATCTTTGAGGAAAACACAGAATTTCAGCTATCCATTACCCATGTCAATGGTACTGATGACAAATTAGTGCTTAAAGGGAAATAAAATTGTTCCTTCCTAGCCAAAATCGATCAAGTTTATGCTTCCAGCTGTAGTATCTGTTTTGCCTTGATTTACTAGATGAAAAATATTTCCACCAAGGATTTATTATACATTTGTAAACCATACTTTAATTAGCATAGTTTAATATCTATTTCTGCTGTATATGTGAATGACCAGTATATCACGCAGGATGCTTCCAAACAACACAGATGACACCTACTGCAATACTGGATTCTGGGGGTAAGTTTTCCAGAAAGGTATTTCTTGAACAGACCCATAGTACCTCAAATGCACAGTGGAACCAGAACAGATCCCTACAAAACATCTAAAAAGATGGGCAAAACTTTACCTGCTCCCTTTCTTGAAGATTGCTTCTAAAAAGAATGGCAAGCACTTTTCAAGTAGTTTGTCAAGTATCTGACAGCTACTTACAGATTATTATTATGTTGTTGTTATATGTCATAAAACATATACACCATTGTGTATTGTTGTTTTAGTTTTCAATTAGCAGTTACAATAAACAAGTCAAAACCTATTACTTAAAGCATCATTATATGGAAATTAAGTTGTTTTTTCCTTAGCATCTCCAGCAATAATGTCTATTGGATTGTAACATTAATTATGCAATAAAAAAACATAATCTTTTTTTCAAAATGTTTTTCCATAAATGGTAAGATACAGATTGCTACATATTTGCTAAGAAAAAAGAAATTACTCTTAAGAACTAATTTTTTCTAAAATACAAAGTGAAATATGTCATAATTCAGACTAGAAGTGCTACAATGTTAATACTCATTGATATGCTAATACTTGTAAAATAGGCCAGCTATAACATACTTCAATAAATCCTATACGCAGGGTGTTTTGGGCTCATAAAATAGGAAAATTGATCCTCTGGTATCACAGAATCTGCCACACAGAATGACTACATTTATTCACAACAATAAGTCTAAAGGGAAGCCCTTTAATGACTGCACGTTTTTCTTGTGTATTTTCCATTTGCTTGCTGCATGTGTTTGTTTTAGATGCCTTTTTTCTTCTTCCATTTGGTCTGTTGGCTTATTTGGATGAAGGAATGTAAAAGGGCAAACAAAATTTGTTCCTACGGCAGGATGTTTTAGATTAAAATTCCCAACTAATTAGTGTGGTTTTAACCACATTAAGTTTCAAGTTACATATAAAAAGATATTAATTAATTTATTAGCTAGCTATATAGAGAAATTTACATTATATTAAATCTGCATAGCAGGTGCACAGTTAAAGATGTAAATCATTTACAAAAGCAAAATTTACTGTTTTTAACAGGAAACAATGCAGTATAGTTACACCAGAAAAGTGAAAATTTGCTCATTGAACAGCATCTCCACAAAGACATACAGGTGACACTCGATTCCAACCACAGTTTATTGATACATTTTTTTGATGTGATTACTAAATAATTAGTGTTGTCAATGTCGTAAATACATTTTAAATTACAAGCCTGTCTTTACATTTTATACATGGCTAATTTTACAAATAGGACTTTAAGATCAGTTTGTCCAGCTTAGACGTGTTGCTGAGCAAGAGGCCAACAATAAATACTTCCTTCCGAAGAAGGCTTCAGTACAATGCCAATTTTAGAATTTTATGCTGAGAAGTTATTAGCAATATTATTGAATACATTCTGCCTTTCTCATACATAATTATTCGGCTGCTTGGGATTGGCATGTTTTCAACTAGCCTAATTCATACTATTTTTATCTTAGTTAAAGTTAACTAATACAAATATGCAGTGTAAGTTCAGGTATATTATCTGTATTTAAAAAATCCCACGCGCTTCCGTATCTATAGTAAAATACCTCCTCTTACTTTCATTGCTCGTGGAAGTGGAAGCAGTCAGCTGTTTCAGGATCCACAAACTCTTCGGTTTAGTACATGTTACTTCTCTGTTACTTCTCAGCCTGACTGCTGCTTTATAGCACTATTCTGATTATTGGGTCCGTGGAATACAGCCAGTTTGTTAACTAGGTTAATATCATTTAGGGTTAAAGCATCATTTATAGTTCCATGAAATGAGTAACTTTATCCCAATTTTTTTTCCATTTGTCTCTGAATATATTCTGAACGCATTAGACTGAACTATCAGAGCAGTCGAACTAAGGCTGGAACATTTTATAATTCATTTGTCACTGCGATCCAAGCTCAGGAAATTACCGAAGGCTGGGTTTCTGAAATCTTGCACTTTTCAAGGGCAGCTCACCCATGGGAATGGTTCTAACTTCTGGCATTGCAGAGCATGTCAGCATATGACACCCATGGCAGCAGTCCTTGTGCTCCCTAGGGCTGCATTATCCCATGGCGACTCCTTTCAGCTCTGGCCGAAATCAGAGCAGCTCTTCCCAGCTAGGGCAGGCTCCGGCTGCAGCGGGTACCCAAAGTATGGCGGTGACACCAGAAATCCCGGCGGCTGGTTCAGGTGGGCGGCGTGGGCTGGCTGGAAGCAGCCTGATGTGTAAGGCGGTGGTGGCGATGCCACGAGGCAGCCCGGCTCTGCCCGGGCGAAGGAGAACCTGCGAACCGACCCGCTGGCCGAACTGGAACTGGTGGCCGTGCTCGACTGCCTCGACGGCGTCCTGAAGCTGGTTGAGGCCAGGATCATGGGAAGAGTCTCGGTCTGGTAGCTCCGGAGAGAGAAGCGTATTGGCTGTGAAGGCTGCTTAGGTCTTAAACAGGTGCAGCAATAAACCGCCACCAGAGAGCCCACGATAATGAAGGCGATAAATATTGATCCGACTATGAGGAACGGCACGTAGATGGGCTCTGGGAGAAGAAAGAAGAGGAAAAGCCGTGCGTGTTAGCCTGTGGAAATAACCGTGCTCTTAGAAATAAGAGCTTATGGAGCCCCACATCATTGGCTCAGTCCCGCTAGACACTGAGCCTCGCAGAGCTCCTGACCGCTCTCATTAGAACTAAATTAAAGTTTATACCCTAGGGCCACGAGGCAGAAGTTCTCTCTGTTGACGGTGTTAGCAGTTACGACAGTAGACTCCGTTTGCCACACGGCTATTAAGGTTTCACAGACTCCCACCCCTCTCCCACCCCCTCAGACCCCAAAATTGGGGCTGGCGGTGTAGCTGCCTGTGGTAACCAGGCTCGGGTGCCCCAGGTGCTGTTACACGCCGTGAGGTGGCCACAGGCGTGGTCCCGCGCTGGACCCGTCGAGGCACAGCCTCGGGCACCCGGAGGGGGCCGCTCCCGGAGCCCCCCCGGCCCCACCGCACCTGGAGCCTCCGGACCGGGCCGGGCCGGGCCGAGCCAGGTTGCCCCCGGGGGTCCGTCCCCAGCCCGCCCCAAGCCCCTCGGTGCGGGCACTCACGGGCGGTGACTCCCGGGTCCGGGGTCTGCCGGTCGTTGGTGCAGCCGCCCTGCTCCAGGCGCGCCTCGGCGGCGGCGCAGCAGTAGCGCAGCGCGCAGGAGCCGCAGCAGATGGTGGCGGCCGCCGTGTCGAAGCCCTCGGGGCACTGGAAACCCTCGTGGTAGCCGCCCTGCCCGTCCACCCAGCCGTGGCAGTACTCCCCGCCGCCGGGCTGCCCGCCGCCGCCGCCGCCCAGCAGCCCCAGCAGGAGGCAGCGCAGCGGCAGCAGCACCAGCAGCCGCCGCCGCCGCCCCGCCATCGCCCCACCGCCGCCGCCGCCGGGGCAGGCAGGGGGCGGCCCCGGGTGCGGAGCCGAGCCCCGGCCGGGAAGGGGGGCAGCCCCCCTCCGTGCCGACCCCGCCACCGCCCCGCGGGCGGAGCCGCCCCCCGAGCTGCCCCAGCCCCGCACTCACCTGCCGCCCGCCGCCCGCAGCCCGGCTTTCCCCTCTGCCGCCCCCGCCCCGGGCGCTGCCGTCGGGCCCGGGCCGCTCCGCGCCCCCCCCGAGCAGCTCCGGGGCTGCGGGGCCGGGCGGCGGCGGCGGCGGCGAGCCCCGACGGGGCGGCCGCGGGGGCTGGCCCCACGCTGCGCCCCCCGCAGCGCCCAAACGCGGGGCCGGCCGGGCCAGGAGCGCGTTAAACATCGCTGAAAGCTCGTTGGGAAAGAAAATTCACAAGCAAAACGTATTATTTATTGCTAGGACTCTTCGCTTTTTAACTCGTTTCCTCGATGCTTTTTCAGTGCAAACGCGTACCCGCGTGAGATTTACAGCCTCTTCTAGGCCTGTCACCTTTCTTTTCCAGACGGAGAGGGAGAGTGTGGGGCAGGGGAGGAGGGACGCATCTGTTCGTAGGATCGTCTGATCCTTTTCGGCTGGAGGAGTAACGGCAAGTCACCAAGCACCGGGAAAACCACAAAAGGAACTGCTTATTCATTTATTCTAGGGGAAAAATAATATATTTTAAATGAACTGAGCAGATCTGGATTTCTGGTTCAGGCAGAGAAACATTTCTCTAAATGATGCGTCCCTTGTGTGCTATCCAAGAGGCGCTCCTGCTTTCACAGCAGAAGTGCTTACGAAACCAGCATCACGTTAAAGTTGGGCTGGAGCAATGACTGAATTTTTACTGCGTCTCAAACCTCCTGCCATCGTTTACTGCTGGGGTATGAATATGTATACCCGAGGCTGACCGCTTGTCACCCATTTTGAATGCCCGTGTCACTAATTTCAAAAGTTGGCAGGTTCGGTGAAACAAAAGGAACAAAGTGTGCTGTGTACCAGCAATAAAACTCTGTGCGCTGAGAACCATCTATCAAGACCTTAGACTTCTGGCCAACCCCAAATACAGTCCACAAGCACAATATTTGTATTTATTTTTCTTTTAACTAGACTATTCTGTCTTTTTTTTTTTTTTTTTTTCTCTGACCTTTTTTTTTTTCCCCCAATTTTGATTTCTTTAAACATGACCAGTACTACTGGATAGGAAAAGCAAATAGAAAATTGTATAAATGCAAAATATTTTTCATGGCTAGTTAGCAGGTGTAGGCACAGAAATAACAAAACTGGATATTAAAGAAAACAGATTCTTAACACAAAGATGTGATATTCTGTCCCATTCTGCATTTTCATTTTGAAATGATGATGTGAATTAAACTTGTACCAGCTGTCCCGACTCTGACTTCCCAGTTTTTACAGGCTGATGTTAAATATTAATAGACTTTTGCATTTACTTCGCTGTGGTTTCAGAGCAAACACAGCCTCCACGGGATGTTTGAAAATGTATGGCATTTAGAGGCTTAATCCAGCTTCCAGGAAGGGCAGAAGGAACCTCGCTGTTGACCAGGACGCGACTTGGAGCTGGAGCTTGGCGAGGGCTGCACGGTGCCTTCACCCGTGCTCTGCTGTGCTGTAGGTCTGCAGACAACAGGTCCGTCCTGTTGGATTCCTGGAAGAAGTCACCTTTGGTAGGAATCACTCAGTAACTGTGTCCCAGTTCATACAGGAGTTGATCGTGCTAATTAATTCACCAGCTTACAAAACACGGAGGTCTGAAAAAAATCATTCCAACAGACATATATTAGATATTTAGCTGTTTCACTGCGGGAATGGAAGAGAGATTTTGCAGTGGGGGGAGCTGGAGGGGGATACACTCCTAATCCACAGCCATCAGCAAGCCTCTGACCTGGTTTTATGCTCCTGTGTTACATCTCCTGTGCTTGGATGGTTAACAAAATGTTATCAGTCAGTCTTTGTGCCCCTTTGGACAGAGGCTACTCTCTGCTCCCCTCTGGTGTAACCTGCAGGCAGCTCTATCAAATCTGAGCAATTTATTTGAATCCCAAATTGCCCCATCTTGCAAGAAAAACCCTGTAAGGGCTCAAGTATTTGCTCAAATGTGCATATGTGGTTGGTTTATATTTGTGGGAATAAATGGCATTTCACTCACTTGAGTGGTTTATCACACTTGTGCCAAATAGAAATCAGAGGCAGGTTTTGGTACTGCTCTTGCACACACTGTGAACTCTGAATGTTTGAAGATACATGCACAGTTTTCCAGAGGACTGACTTCTCTGGGCTTATTTTTTCCCTTTCTCTGAAATACTGATGCTGTTGACAGAACGTCATGCAACGCTTGGCGCAGGTGAACTGAGTTGTTCTGACCTGGAAAGGCAAAATGTTTGATCTGCTTTCCTTTTGTAAAGGTTGTATCATCTGTGCAATCCCATACTTAAAGAATTTCAGTTGCTAGCATATTTCTTCCTGTCTATTTATATTATTGGTTTTAAACAAACAATTAAGAATACAGGGAAAAAGTCATCCAGACTGCTGGTGAGCATTCTTTACCTGCAGTTTGAGAACATCATGTTGCTACAAGTACCTCGTTTAGGCTGCATTTTGTTGGGTAACATTCTTGCAAAGTACTCACAGTGATTTTGCTTATTTATCCTTAGCTGAAGCCTTCCAGCTTCCAGGTAATGTGCCCTCATCTGTTTTGAATGAAAAATACTGATATTAAATGCCCATATACCTATTGCTCTGATTACTGTTGTTGTTTATAAGGCTGAGTATTAAAACTAATAGAGGAGAGATTAGTCATATAAAAGGCAGAAGAGATAATTCTGTTGGTAGTTTAAGATATTATTATCCATCAGGCTTTTCTCACTGTCCCCACAGCAAACCCATGGGGAGAACTCATTATAGCAACGCTTTGGTGCAAGATCAAACAATTTTTCTTAAATTACTTCTGAAATCACCGTATCCATGCCTGCAGTAATTATCTCACTTCTGCCAAATTGATGGCTTGTAAAAAGAGGTATTAAAAACTCCTTAGTCAGATTCATCTTTCCTACTAATAATTTCACTACTCTTGGTTTTCTGGGTTTGGGCTTTTTTTTTTTTATTATTATTATTTTCCCACTGTGATAGTTCTGGGGTTCCTGCAGAGTGAAAAACAAGACAGTGAGCCATGAAGCTGTAGCAGGAGAGATTTATTGTCATTTCTTATTGCCATTTCAGGTGGGCCATACCACAGGCATAAAGACCTGTCAATTTGGTCCGGCTGCAAGAGACCAGCTAGAGACAGCGTCATCCAACTCTCACAAATACATGTAAGTGCACACTTCTATGTTGGCTAGGATGAGGATAGGTTTGGCTCATGTCTTGCTTGATGTAATCATCAGGACAGGACATTTAGCTCATCAGCAAAACCATACAGAGCCTTGAAACACACAGGATGTGTCTTGGGTGGTTTAATTGAGGGAAACGTGCTTTTCTTTCTTTTGCCTTGCTTCTGGTTCAGTGTATGAGTCGTATCCTCACATATCAAAGAGGGAGGGATCACTTTGGGCTGTGTGGGTTGGGAGATGCAGGCTCTTGCACTTTGCAGTTTATGACTTATATCTGACTAGCAAGAAATTCGGGATGCAATGTGACCACTTGCACAGAACTAACCCACCGGGAAAGGCAGTTAGAGCTTTTGGAGGAAAATGTGGGAGTCAGGCTACCTCAGCCTAATGGCTGTCCAGGTAGATAAGATTAATCAGGATATAAATACCTCAGAGCTCACTCAGTAATCAGGCTGCTGGGTTAGTGGGATATAGGTCCATACACGTGCATGGCTCAGCACTGCTCCCTCACCTGGCACTGCAGCACTGCTGGCAGACGGGTTGTGTTCAGACCATCAGGTTCAGCATCATTATTCTCTTTCTCTGGCATCAAGAGCAGAAGCTGTCTTCAAGACATCAATGTGTCCATTGGTGTTCAAAGGACATATTATCCCAGACCCCCATCTATCCCTTGGGAGGTCCCTTTTAGGAAAAGATTTGCTTAAATACAGCAACTTCTGTGCACTGGCTGTATCTCCTCTTTACAACCACAGTGCTGCCTGCTGCTCTCTGCTTCAGCATCCAGATGCACACAGAGCTGTTAGGGGCACAGGAGTAAGGCCAGATGTCTGGAAGAGATAGGAACTGGTGACCTTATGGGGCGTGCAATTACCCTTCCTTCACTCCAGCTACTGCTAAAAAATAGCCCGTTTTATGGCTACCAAGCAAAGTGCAACACAAATTCACAGCAATGCTGAAATTTATTCAATCTATTATTCTCTTCTATCGACAAGCACTGTGATCTCTTCTCCAGGTGTTCTGAAGAGGTGTTTAATTTGCCATTAGACCTGAAGTTCCTGTGCTGTTAAACTCAGAAACAAATTCTCCAAGTGACATTTCTCAATTCTGAAATATATATGTATATATGTAATTAGTCTGATCATTAGTACAGTGAGAACCAAATAAAATAACATACAATTAGAATTAAAATTAAAAAAAAAAAAAAAAAAAAAAAAAAAAACAATAATAATAAAGAAAAGGCCAAAAAGGAAATGTAGAATTGACCATTTTTTAATATTTCTGACAGCTATTTTCAAAGCTTTGAATGTGGAGAAATACACTGAGAACTGAAAAAGACTGAAAAATGGCCACATTTTGATCACTGATTTAGTAGAAAAAATGTTTTATCAGCTACAGTTTGGCACATAGCTCCTCCTCTGTAACTTGCAGTGAAAGAATGAGTTGTTGCTTGTAAATAACTATGTTTTCTAACAACTTTCATAACTGTAACCATTTTCAAGCACTACCAAGTTTACCAGCTAGAGGGGGAAAGCTCAACATGCTATTGCCTTGCAATTTCCTAATCCCCTGAAGAGAAGACTTCGCGCTGCAGTCATATTAATGAACAGTGCTACAGAAAGGGCAGAGAAGAGCGATAACATCAGCCAGACCTGCTTCACTCTGCAGCAGACTGTGTGCTTCTTTTTCCTGACAACCCTGAGAATCACTGACACACACACACACACAAAGAGGGAGAGAGAGAGAAAAAAAAAAAAAAAAAAAAAAAGATGTGAGAAAACATGATATTTGGGTATAGAAAAAGTGTTCCTGTGTTCCTACCAGGTCATGAATACGAATGTTGTTTTTCATTCTCACCAACTAAAAATTACATTTGAAGATTCAAAAAGAAAAGAGTAATGAAAAGAAAAACCTACCAATGCAATTCTTTTTTTCAAAATATGTAGTGTTCAACATGATGGCACAGTTTTAGTCCTAATTTAGCAATTTACATGTGCCTAAGTTTAAAGGTTTGAAGTTTTTTGGGATTTTTGTTTTGGTTTGTTGTTTGTTGTTTTTGTTATGAAACTAATGCATGAGTATAACTAACAATTAATGTGTAAAGAAACCTTCAGACAGATCAGTTGAAAAGTTCCCTAAGCCATAAGCAAGATTTATCCTTCACAGAAGTACAGGAGAACAAATTCTATAAGATATGCTAATCCCTCGCACAAGTAGATTGTTTTTAACAAGCCAAAGTTCTGCACAAATAGCTCATTAGTAACAGATCCTCTTGACCTGAAAGAATAATTCCTTTGTAGCACTGAACCCGGTAAATTAAATTGCTCCCTGACACTTCACTCAATTAGATAACTTTGTTAATATTTTAGTAGTACAAACATGAATTTGAAAAATACTTATGTTACTGCTGTTAACAATTTATTCTGAGCATTAAATAGCCACTGTCCAATGCTAGAAAACAGGAACAAGTCTTGCATCTTTGAATATGGGATTTTTCCCTCCATTCTTCTGGCTCAGGTCCTCATGAGCCTGCTTCCTCAGGCTGCATTTCACCCATCTGAAAACAATCCACTCAGGTTTACATTTATGTCATTTCAGATTCATTCAAGATACTTAGATTTTTTTCATATGTTGCATTTGTCCCACCTTTGGTACAGCCTCTTAACACTTCCTGTGTACTGCTGATTCCCCCAAATACAGCCCAGGTCTGAAAATGCTAGCACTTGATGATATAAAATTAGATCTATTCAGTGAGTGAAGTATTAGGTGAGTTTAAAGGCTGAGAAACATATTCTGTGTTCTGGCCACAAGTGGGCAGGATTTAAGGTAACATGAAGGTAAGATTTGATGAAAGAGCTATTCCTCTGCTCCCACCAGTCTAAGGCAAGTCAGGGACTGGTTCACCCTGGCATAATTTTTGGAGAAACTGCAGAGGAACTTCCACAAGTTGTTGCTCCTGATATGCTGCATTTCCAGACCCCTAACCGGGGGCTCCAGCCCCTCACCTTAACCAAAAACCTCTCTGGCTCTGGCCAACTCCAGCTGCATCACAGCCCCACAGCAGCACCACATCCAGCTCCCATATGCATTGAGCAAGCTGTGGTGGCCATGTGCTCTACAGCTGAGTGAGGGCCTTGTAGAAGAAATATTGGGGGTTTCTGGTCTGAAGTGCACAGTCCCTAGTTTTACACAAACAAAACTGATGTGCAGGAAATAGGTCTTATATTAGACAGCCCAATACATAATAGTTTTAAACTTTGGGTCACTAATAATTGGCAATT
This sequence comes from Aythya fuligula, assembly GCF_009819795.1. Classification (NCBI taxonomy): domain Eukaryota; kingdom Metazoa; phylum Chordata; class Aves; order Anseriformes; family Anatidae; genus Aythya; species Aythya fuligula. The sequence continues at coordinate 51,934,975 of NC_045562.1, forward strand.
GGCTTTAACTCAAGTCCTACATCAGGCACACTAACTTTCTTTCCAAAATATTTTGCTGGTAATATTTTTGACAGCAGCTGAACACTGAGCAGATGTCTTCATTGAGCTGTCCTTTTCTTGAAATAATACAGTCAAGTGAAAGTCTTGTGAAGTGTCCAAACTGAAGCCTGAATGTGCCTCTCTGAACTGGATTACACTGTATTAATGGGCACTGCATTTCGTTTGCCTTTGCGTTCCCCACTCACCTAACTTATTAAGGTCTCTTTACAAGTTCTTCCAAACTTGTCTGCATTGTTTGGCTGCCTCCTGAGATCTCTCATCCTCAGACAAGTTGATAAGCTGCAAACTGGCTCCCACCACCATCACAAACCCAGTTCAGCAGTGCCAGGCATGGTCTGTATTTGCCTCCTACCACAGGTTTCTCTGGAGCAACCTCTCCTGTTAGCCAGTGGTTGTCCATTGCCTTTGCTGGAAATGGGACATGAGATGCTGCATTTGCATCCCATGGCACCTTCCTTCACACTAACAGCTGCAGGACAGGAGTCTCCCCAGCTGGAGGGTGCCTGTGAGACATGCTGCCTTGCAGTGTCCCCAGCACGATGGCTGTGAGGAGCTCTTCTGTCACTGCAGTGGCTTTCAAATGTTGTGCCTGCTCCTGTAGGGGCCTGGACCACCTGCTCCTCCACCTTTGTGTGTGAGTGCAATGACCACACGCTTGGTGGTAACTTGGTGCCACTAACACAAGCCTGCTGTTAGTGGCTCCCAAGTCAGCCTCAGGTACTGCTCAAGCCAAACAGCTCCAGGTACTCCCTGTCCTTTCCCAGCTTGGTCTCCATAGCGGTTTTCCTTCTTGGGAGAAGGAACAAAAGCTTTATTTATCCCTCTCTGCCTGGTTGCCAGTCATCAGCTGACTGTCCTGTAGGTCAGCTTTAAGGAACATCTACTGACCCACCTTCAACGAGCTGAACAAAACCTGAGCCCACTTCACCCTTTGCAATTTAGAGCATTACCATAGTGCAGGTACAATACAGTTACAAAGTCTGGTTGCTATTGAGTAATAGCATATGTTGAGTAGGAAGTAGTCAATATGTATTTGCTATTACTATGTATTATGCACATATATATATATATTACATTATTATATTATACTATCTAGAAATATGTATTACTATTATAATAGTAATGACAAATATTGAATAAGAAGTTGTCTTTAAATGCAAAATAAGTAAAGACTGCATGTAGGAGACCTAACAAGGACTAAATCTTTCAAGAACTATGAGTAGATTCATAAAATGTTTTGGTGAAAACATTAGTTATTTTGGAGAGTAGTAATGTTGACTTAAAATATATAGCTTTTGAATATGACTTACAATAGTTACATAGGCTGAATGTAGTCATGTGTTTGGGGAATTAATAACTTTGCTCCTAAGTATTACTTGTTATTCTTATATATAACAGCCTGAGGAAATTTTCTTTTCCTTATCTACATTTCAGTCTCTTTGCTTAGATTTCTTCTGGGACCTGACCTATAAAAACAACTGGATTTATGCTACAGTAAAGTTTACAGCAAACACTTAACAAATACTCCTATTTCAGATATGAAATTAATAGTGTTTAAATATAGTCTCAGATGTTATCGTCTTTGCTGTTTACTGAGTGAAGTAGTTTTCTAGCAAATGTCAAGGAACTGGCTAAAAAGTGAAAGTGCCGTGGAAAGTGACTGCACACCATCATCTGTGGTGCAGGCCAGGGGTACTGCAGTAGCTGCTTACAGTTAGCAAAGGTGATGGGGGTGTCCATAACAGAAAAATGTCCCCAATCTGTCCCCTTTTCTGGCAGCAGCTTCTGTTGGTGCAGAGCACGCTCAGATGAAGGGCTGTTATTATACAGAATATGAATGGTTTATGATATGAATGGCATGTGAATGAACCATGTTGGAAGGAGGGAAGGAGGAGCTCAGGCCCTGGGCCTGGCATGGCCGCTGGGCTGCAGGCCTCACAGCCCCGGCTGTGTGGTGGGTGGGTGGTGGGCCTCAGGTGTGGTTGGAGGAGGTGGGTTGAGGCCACAGTGCTCACTCGATGGTCTCTGGCTTTCTGCAGGTGCCTCTCAAGATGGCCTATACTGGCTGCAGGAGGACAGTCTTGGGGTCACCCCAAGTACAGGCTATCCATGCCACAAGGCTGCACCATCTGCAGGAGCCTCTGGCTCCATAGGGACTTCTCACATGGTGACAAGGAAGAGAAGCAGGAGGGTGCCTAGCATACTGTGCACATAGCTTATATACATAGTGCCTGGGCAACCTTTTACCCTCTCCCCAGTTCTCTCTCTTGCAAGAGAAAATGCTCAAGATAAAATACATCAAGGCATAGTCCTCCTTCAACTTCCCAGCCTTCAACTCCTTTTCTTCAGCTCCCCAGGGTCTTCTAACTTATGCACAACAGTCCTCTTAAATGGGTTTTTGAAGGGCACAAGATGGTTGAAAGGAATTGGGAACTGTTGCATGGGGCAAAAGAACTAGTGATACGTTCAGCTTCTGCTTAGCTGAATGTATCTGTATACATTTCTGCATACAGAAAATCCCCAGCACTCAGCAGAGCATCATCTTCTCTTGACCTAGCTGCTGAGATCTTTACTAGCAAATAGCTACAAACTGAGCACATCCTACTGTGTTATTACTTTATTACCCAGACTGTTTGCTCTTCTGTACTAAAAATTGTTGGGTTTTAGAATAAAAGGCCTGTGGAAAAAGGGTTGGTGTTAATATGTGCTGGGACGAAGCCTAGTACAACCAGGTCCAACAACTGGTTTGGGTAGTTAACTGACATCCCAATACATGTCTTAACGAATATCAGTAATAAATAGTAGGTTCAGCCTTAAAGTATTCTTTAGTCAGTCGTAAAAATCAGTCCTAAATTAGCTGAATCCTGAGTCCCTGCTAACTTTACTCACAGAAAAGAAGCTAATGTTTGTCATCCAGACAGCCAATAGTCCCCTGTATTATCCACGTTTGGCTTCTTCCAGTGAGCTTATCTCATTTTGAATTGATGATGAATTATTATGAATTTACTCTGGACATCTTTAGACTTTTGGCTCAGTGTCCTAGAAATTTCTTCAGTGCCAGATTGTTGACTTCAGTCTTAATTAATGATCATTTGTTATCAGCTTAGTTAGAATGTTTGGTTTCTAACTTTCAGTTGTGTAGTCTAAACATTTCCAGAGCCTAGATAGACGGCTTTAACTTAAAATGTTATGATTTTGATATTGACTTGATGCCTTCCTGGCTGAGTGTGAAGATTTTATTCTTCCATCACTTTGATTAATAGACCTATTGCAAATCCTACTATTTAGAGTACCAAGGAGTGAAACAGCTAAATGCCACACAGATTAACCTGGTTAAGAGTTAAATTCATGTTTCTGTGAGAAGCTTTTTATTTGCTCTAAAGCTGTTTCACTCTTTAGTACAGTCTTCAAATTATGAATTACTGCATTTCTCCACAGCCACCTATTTGTCTTTTTCTTAGCATAAACTTCAGTTCTGCAGCTCACATGCTATATGGTTAATCATTATTACTCTATTACACAAGCAGTTAAGAGTTCAGTTTAAGTATCAAGAAACTCTTCTGCAAAACTTTCTGCTAGCAAATTGCATGGTCTTTACCCCTAAGAGCTCAGACAGGATATAAGCTGTCTGTTCTCACATCTTTACATTAAACATGGGTAGTTCTTCCATCACTACCCAGTCATCAGGCATTTTCAGCTGAATATGCTAGACCATTCACAGATTTCAAAGCAGTTTGTTCTCACACCCTCCCTCAAATATCCTGCAGGGATTGCAATCATGCTTTTGGGCAATCACAGTCAAAATAGAAATGTTCAGATTCATTTTTACTAATACAGCTCATTTTGTCCTACTAGTTTGTAATCAAAGTCACATTTGTGTTTTGTGGACTCACTCCAATACCTTCTTATTAACTAACCAAGAAAATTTTATTGTTTCCTAAAAGACGATTTGGGTAACCTGTTTAATAGAAGCCTTGTTTGAAAACCTGTTTAACAGAAACCTTGTTTGAAATTAAAGACATTTTTCATATTCTCAAGTTCATTGTACCAGCAGGGGTATTTTGGTTAGTTGGAAAAGTCCTGTTGAGACTTAAGACACAGAAACAATTATCAGTTTTGAAAATCATTTAAAAAAAAAAAAAAAAAACTTTACATCATTCCGTTTTGGTTGTCTGAGTCTCTTAAAACTCAAAGTCTATTGTTGTTGTTTTCATTATTACTGATGTTATTTTGTTAATATCTTTACTATTATTGCTTATGTTCTGAGATGATATATTGTGTATTCGCTGTCTTCCATTTATCAGCAGTCATGAAATGGAATTAACTTCCTGTCTTAGTGCACACTTCACGTTTATGCAAAGAAAGCTGTATTCACATTAGTAAGGGGTGAAAGATAAGATACATTCAGTTTTCTTTAGCAGATTTCTCCATCTCTCTCCCCCACTGTACAGGTCAGGGAAATCAGAAACTATTTATTTATATGTGTAAAACTTATGGCTATTATCTGATTATTAAATACGAACCTGCCTTACCATTAGTTGTTCTGATTAATTTCATGATGAGAAATGGGATGAGCTGTTAAATCTGGTCTTTACTGAAGTGTTTAGACCACTATTCATGGACAAGTCATGAACAGAGGGTTATCTCGTATGTTGGGTGCAAGCATGATTGTTTCAGCAATCACGGGCATATGAGCAAATGTGCTCGAAAGGGGATGTTTACATGAAGGTCTAGACATAAGGTTATAAATTCTGTCACCCAGCAAAAAGTTACACTACAATAAACAGATATCACAGTCCCTCTGTATTTATTCATTTATCGTCTAGTTGAAGATGTCCACTGATAGACTTATAATGAAATGTCTCCTTAGTATTATACTTACCTGCTTTCTTTTTTGCTCTTTCAGATGTTGGTTTGAATATCATAAAGCTGAAGAGCTCTCCTCTGAGGTACTTTCGGAGTCATACTGATCTTGGTCAGATAACCTGTCCTGAAACAGAAGATAAATTTTAATGAGTATCAGATTATTTTTCTTGCAGCTAGCTGCTCCTGATACTATAAATACTACCTTTGGGGGTAGTTATAAAATAGGCTTTGATATCAATGTCCAAATAGTTTCTGTATCTCATTGACTAGCTCAACGGTATAGTGGAGTGTTATATGATATCTGTGCAGTATTTCCTACAAAGAGCTTTTTCTGTCCTACTGGGATGTCTGTAGAATAGAACAAGTTCTCTAAAAACTGTGTGATTTAAAAACTTTCCTTTTTGCTGTAATTCTTCCTGGAATTCAGTATCCATTTCTTAAGTAGCATCATTCTTTTTTTTTTTTTTTTTTGCAAAATCTATCATTTACTACTGTGAATTCTCAGCCCTTCAGTTTAACACCAATAATGTGATGAGAACTATCATCATTTGCAAAAGATGGGTAGCTCCAACTACCTGTGTGCCTCCAGCCCTGTACTGCTGACCCATCTGCCTCTCATTCTGAGTCTGAGAATCTGGCTGATGGCCACAGTGCCTTCAGGACATTGCTACCAGGCAACTGATGTTTGTAACATTCAACCAGCCCATGACCAGTCCCAGGGCATGTGAGCCTCCTTCACTCTGTTATGCACCTTATGTAAAGGTAATTTATGCTCAAGGAATTAAGGAGTTAGTCTCTCTAGTTATTTCTGTTTATTCAGCCACCCCATCTGTCCCCTTCTCCAACAATACAAACAACCTTCTCTGAATGGACCTTTTATTTGTGGACACCAGCCAGTTGATTAAGCTTGGCTCTTCTCAGGACAAGCTTCATGATGTTGTGTGTTATTCTGAGGTGGTGCTGAGCTTTTGGGAAGAATCCTACTACAGACTCACGGTGCAGTGGGTTATCTCCATCAGTAGCATTGTTCTGTGGACTAATTACTTCATACTGTCTGAAAGACTCAGAAATTAAGGGACATTTCTGAGTAATTTGTCTCAGATTCAGTGCAGACAGAACTGATGTGATTACAGGTGAAGGTGATTACTACGTCTCCCCAAAAATTGATGTTCCCTATGAACTTTAGTTAAATTTATATCTTCTTTTATACAAATAGCTGTGAATGAGATAGCTGTTTTCTGACTAGATACAGATGGAAAAGAATACGTACTTAAAGAAAATAATGTTGCTATTCATCATCTATCATCTCTAGAGTGGTCTGCTGCAACTGTTATCCCTGTGCAAACACCATTTGAATCTTCCAGGACTTCACAGCAGAAAAAAAGTATCATGGCACGACTAAGTAATGGATACCAAAACTTTTGGCCAAGGAGTCTGCATGAGTTTATAGGTAGAAAAGGGAGAGATTTTGTTTTTCCCCTGTGTTTTTCTTTCTCCTCTTGCTGATTCCCAAGACTCTCATCCTGCTCCTAGGCTGAGAGCTCTCCCAGAAGAACTGAGTGGGGTCTCCAAGACAAGGGTCACTCCACTCCCTAACCCCTACCCTCAACATCTCTCAAAGGACCTACAGACCATTACCCCAGATCCATGCTCACAGTATCTTTGCTTTGCTTCAACACATGGCTAGGAGGAAGAAAGGTGCCAGCCAGGGGAGGCTCCACCGTTGGAGCACCACCCTTGCATGAGCAGGAGAGAAATACAGCACAGCCAAACAAGGCAGTGCAAGGCAAAGAACTTTGATGAATTCCACAACCCCTTGGGATTTTGGCATCAAGTAATTTGTTGTGCACTTACAATCATAGTGATCCCATTGCATCTGTGCCTGGATCATCATTAGCTGCATTGTAAAGGAGTTCAGAGGTGCTCAGTGGCTGGCCAGGGGGGAGGGACACTGCTGTGGGGCGGTCTGGCTGCCTCTCTCCAGCCTTGCTTCGGGGCTCCCCAGCAATGCCCAGGCTTGGTGTAGTCAACAAGAAGCTTCCCACAGACCTGAGCTGGCTCCATGTCAAACACCCTAGGAAGATGGGCTTGGGAGGATGCTCCTCTCTGGCCAGCCACAGAAGGTCTGGACTACCTGTTCTCTGCACCAGCCTCTGGGGACAGCCAGGAAGATTTCAGGAGTGGAGAAACATTTGTTTTGCTATGGTTCTGGCATTTATGTGGGCAGCGTGAAAATTGATATCTTTTGCTGTTCTCTTACTTGCTTTTATGAACTTGGATTCTTTTTTCTTTTTCTTTTTTTTTCTTTTTTTTTTTTTTATTTGTTTTATGCCATGCTAAGTACATTCAACTTTAGTTTCAAATCAGGCTTGCTTTTGAAATGAAATCTTATATAAATTACAAAATTAAATCCCAAATATTCCTCAGGCAGTTCAATATTTACTTTTTTTTTTTTTTTCTAATTACATTACCTACGGGCATACTTTTAGATTTGTAGGTGTTTGGATAACTTAATTTAAAATAGCAAAACAGACTAGACTAGATAAGAGAAACTTAGGTCAAATTATTCTGGTCGTGACACATGCGATACATAATGCTGTGTAATTAGATATTAAAGTGGTTGCTGTGCAGCAGGATGTTTTATGAAAATAGGACAAATGTTTTTTAAATGTACCACTGGAAACCAGGCAGATGGTAACCTATATCCCCAAGGAGGATAGCTGAATTCCACCAAGTTTTTGATACGAATTTGAACTGTAGTGAATGGGAAAGGAGGGAATTTGTGATTATAGCTGAGCTCTCCATTAGTCAATGTTTGGCTGAATGTGCAAAGGATGCTTATATGGTGCTTAGTCTGGACAGTAATGTTTTCTGGGGATTTGTGCTTTCTTGAGCAACAGCAGAGCAGATGGTGACAAAGCAGATCTAGCAATAAATCATGGAGACAGAAAACTTGAAGCAAGCAAGATGATCTAGATGAAAAAAATAGAAACTGGGGGATAATTGTTACACGAATGCAGCATGTATCCTGCTAATTTTATTAATGCTGAGGACAGTACTTAAAGGCTGTGCATTTTCATGTTGCTTGGCTGTTAAAGTCCCTATTAACATTTTTAATGAACATCCTTTGGGAGAAGAGCTTTTTGGGGCACATTCCAAAAAATTACAGGTACGTAGTGAAACTTCTGTTGACTGCACAATTTTAAAATGCCTGACAATCTTCAACAACAGCATGCTTTTTGAGACTAACCAGTTCTGTGTCTGCATAGGATTCTTGGTCCAAAACCAGTAGAGGCTTCATCACTTCCTCATGTACAGAAGGAGCAAGAAAGAAACCTGAAAATATTCTACAATGCTTGGAGAAACAGGAAACATAATCTTGGTTCACTTATTTTTTCTAGCTAGCAGTCGGATGGTGATTTTCCCTATGCTTCCTACTACGGAGGTAGCATGAAACCTCACATGCCAAAAGCTGCTTCTTCAGTGCCAGCCTGGCTCTGGGAACTGTGGGTCCTGTCCTCCTCACTGCCCTTTGTCTGCTCTCCTCTAGTCACACCAGTACCCACAGCTGCATAACACCACCCTCTCCGTCAGATCTGTAACCACACTTCATACTCCAGCTGGAATATATTCCCCAGGTTGAAAGCTGATGTTACAGAGGAAGGCAGTGATGAGTATGTCCTTCATGTCCTTGGAGGGGCAAAGGGACCCCATTTCCACTAGGCAGAATCTGGCTTCCAAGAAACATGATATGTTGAGATGAGCACCCAGCCTTAAACAAAGGATTACTGTTGCATTTTGTACACAATGCTACAGCTCCAGTAATCCAAGAGATATATATTATCCATCAATTCAACAGATATTTTTCCACAGATCTCCACAACAGATCATTCTCAGTGTCTTTCATGATGTGCAGCAGCACAAACATGCAATCAAAGCACAGAGTTCTTCCTGTACGGCTATTATCAAGTGGTCATTAAACGTGTGTCTCCAGAGCATTTGTTGATCTCAAAGTTAGAATGATGAGGCACTAGGTAAACTGAAGGCAAAACTATTGAACAGTAAGTATTGGTATTTCTGGTGCAAAATCTATCATGAAAATGTATTTCAGCAGCCCTCAGAGAGACTAATTTTTAATCAATAATTATTAAGATAGAGCTATTGAGCTCAGATGAGCAATTCCCTGATATTGTAATGCCTCCATTTTCTTTTCCTGATCATGTATTGGAATGAGTTGTTGTAATGTGAAAACATGTAGAAAAGTGTAATAAGCAACTAATGGAAAGGACTAAAAGCCTAATATTTTGACCAGTTTTCAATAGCTTGTACCCCAACTTTGAAGAAGAGAGTAATAAAGCCTCACATCTATTGTCTGCTTAGATGCTTGTGTAGTAGCTGAAATTATACTTTACATAGTAGACTTTCAGGAAGAAACATTCCAATTTCTCTATATACAGTCCAATAAATTCTATGTACACGACTTGCATACTGAGATCTGTTTGGTATATTATTGCTGATTTGTTCATTTCTGCTTATCATTAGGATATTTGGGTATTAGTGTAGAAGTAACATCCTTTGAATACTAGAATATGTGTAAGGAGACAGAATTCCTACTAAATGATGCATGCAAAGTAGTTTGATTATAAACTGTGTGGTGCAGGCATATAAATAGCTATGTGCTAGAAGTGATGATCTGAGACTCAGAAAGACAACAGGACAACTGGAAAAGAAAAAAAGCAGAGTGCCAAGAATGGGTAAACAGATTGAGTATCTCCATTACAAGGAGCAATGGCAGAACAGCTTTTTAGCATAGAACAGAAAAAAATATGTAGGGAGGATATAGTTGAAGTGTGAATAGCGCAGAGAAAATGAATCAGGAGCAGTTGCTCACTATATCTTCTAGTAGTAGCAGGTGGTGGCTATAAAATTAGAAAATTCTAATCATGATTTGGGATTGGACATTTCAAACTCTGAAAGACATATGAAACAGACACGCAAAAAATCCCTACTAGACAATTTTGTAGGAAAATACTCCATCCAAGGAAAAGATAAAACTTGATGTGAGTGGGAGCACAACCATAAGCAGTATTGCAAGCAGCTTGACTGGAATAAGCTTGCCAGACATCAGAGGGGGTGATTGTACTCAAGGTCTGTCATGATTTTCCCTTGCATTTGAGTTTGCAGCCGATAGTGCCACTGCTCATGGCCCTCCAACCACGATGGAGTCAGAGAAGCTGCCAGGAACGCTTAGTACACCCCCTTTTCCCCAGGTTGCATGTTGGAGCTGGTACTAGGTCTATTTTGCTTCGACTTTCTTTCCTTCCCTGGGTATAGACTGCTTGTTTGAGCACCAAGAGAATAAGGGATTCCAGTGGCAGCACACACAACGGTTTCTTAGTGTTACTGCTTAGTTTTGTGTTTGTGTTTGTTTGTTTGTGTTTTTTTTTTTTTCTTCTCTCTGTTCTCTCTTCAGTTTTCTCTTTCTTCCTGTCAAAGAAAAGATGCATAGAAAATATGAAAGAATAGAAAATATTTAATTTATTTCTAGAAAACATTTATAAGGAATGCTGTTAGAAAAAAAGTTTAATGAATCACATCTCATATACTTTACCTAATGTTTCTTTCCTTACAACATTAAAAGATCATCATAATAATGGTGCTGAAGTTCCTGCATTTGAAACTTGTAGATTGTTTTACTATTTATTGCTGTACAATGTCAGGGTCATACTAACACCTTTGATTCTCTAGGAGTATTTGATCAAAATCAATGCAACCATACCTATTAAAGCTTGTCAAGGCAAGAAAAAAGAAAAGAAAAGAAAAGAAAAGAAAAGAAAAGAAAAGAAAAGAAAAGAAAAGAAAAGAAAAGAAAAGAAAAGAAAAGAAAAGAAAAGAAAAGAAAAGAAAAGAAAAGAAAAGAAAAGAAAAGAAAAGAAAAGAAAAGAAAAGAAAAGAAAAAAGGAGAAGGAAATCAGGAGGTAATCAGGAGGTACCATGGTGGTACTTCATTTCTGAAGATAACCAAGTTTGGTGCACAGAGACTTCTTTTCTTGAATTTTAATTCTTCAGCAAAGACAATTTAAGGAGAGGATCAAGATATCTGGATCCATATCCAGTAGTATGTATTAGAGATAGCTCTTTTTGACAAGATTAATTCCATGTTAACGTAAAGGAAGAAAGCTTTGGGACACCTGGACAGGGAGTCCACTGAAAATGTACATGGTGGTGGTCACCGACAGGGTTTTAGTAATGCCTGCTGTGGAGCAGAGGGAACATCCTCATGTCAACCATAAATGAGACCATTGTATTTTTCCTTAGAATTACTTTACAATCTGTGAAGTTCAGCATTTAAGTTTTAAAAGGAGATAATTAATAAATGAAAAAGTGATTTTTAATAAAAATTTGTTATGTTATTCTGAGACATAATAATGACAGAGGCTACTAAGTCACTTGCCCATAAGCAATTCTACTGAATAATTCAACTTATTTCATCTTACTGTTAGAATCTGGAAACATGATTGATAATTTTGTTTGGATGTAATAGTAAGGTTTGACTTGAAAGGTAATCAAATCAGTGAATGAGTAGTACAATTACAAAATAAACTCAAGGAGAACTATCCTTAAGGTTTGATTTAGTAAAATATTAGTTGCTGGTATAAAATTTCCAAGACTATCTTGTGCACAGATGTTGTTTTTAAGACTAAAACACCACAAAAAAAAAAAAAAAATGATGCTAAGGTTATGGGAATGAGGCCCTTTTCACATTAAGGGTGATGTATGAACTGACAACTCATGAAAGGTGAAACTTGGCTTAACTTATCAGGAATCTACCTTTAGAGTTGTGCCTGGATGAAGCTATTTGATTGATTGCTGAAGTTTCAAGCAACCTTTAAGTTTCCTTTTGTTACTAGTGACAATATGGCCCAATCTGCTGCTCTCAGACTAACATAACTAAATAAATTAACTTTCCATTCAAAAAAGAATGTAACCTAAAGCAAGCTATGATTTATGTGAAGCAAATGCTGACTACAGACCATGGGGCCTGCAGCTCTTACCTCTGGCCAAATTACTTTTAAAACCACACAGGAAAAACCCTGAAGTTAAATGAATGAGTAGCACTTAAATTGCTAGGACCTGTGGAGATGCTGGCAAACATATCAAACCTTCTGAAAATGCAGCTTTCATGAAATGTTTGAATGGCTGAAGAAGTTTGTACACTGTTGGACAAGCTCTGCAGCCACACAAAACCTGATGCTCAATGTGTGATGTCCAGTGACACCACATATTGTGCAATTAAAAGCTCAAAACATGGGTACCTGGCTGAAGATGTGTCTATTTTGATGGCATCTGATACAGAAGCAGAAATCACTTTGTAATTCATTCTTAATAGTCCAATTCTCTTTCTTTATGCTGTTTTTCCATTGAAAGGAAGTTTGGTGTTTGCTCTGCTGGACCTTTCTGGCACCAGAGAAGCAGACCCTGAAGTGAGAGTGCTGTGACTTATGTTAGATTAATAGCCAAACCACAGCTGAGAAGAAGAGAGACAAGTGAAGAATAGAAGAGAAGAGTAGAAGAAAAGCTGCAGTGTAGGAACCAAGGGCTCAGCTGAGGTCCACACTCTGTCTTGCTGTCCATGCTCAGGTATGGCTCCATTCATCCTTAGACTCCTGACTTCCGCTAACAAAGTCTTCTTCTCATAAGGTACTTAATGAGCCAAAAGGGCATGTGTCAGGGTCTTCGCCCTCCTGTGGGATGGTGGAGACCAGTGGAACCACACCACAGTTCTGGTAACACACTAACGTTGTTCATCTTGGTGCAATCTTGCCTCTGGCCTGGAGCATGTTTGAAGGTGTCCACATGATGGTGGATGCTCTAAAACAAAGATAAGAACAACGCTAACTACTGGTGGCTTGCACTACACTGCCTGTGCCTTTTCCTCTGTGGGGATCCAGCTGTGAGTCTGCCTCGTCATAGCAGAGAGAAAAACTGTTTCTTTGCAACCAGTGTGTTAGTATTCCAGTCAGTCCTTTGTTGTATTCTCTTCAGACCATATCCATCCCTCCTTTTCCTTTAGGTTTATATTTGCTATGGTTATTATTAATTCAGATCTGCAGCTCTGTCTTTCAGATCTTCAAATCTGTCTATTTAATTGCAGACTGGAGAAACCCTGAGAAGTGTTGGGGAAGATTCCTCTGGTGGGGTAACAGCTTTATGGAAGATTTTTTGGGGAGTTAGAAGGGGGCAGTGGTGTATTTTCTGGTTGAAATACTCGTGCTTTTTCCTACCTGGGCAGAAACAGAGGAGGAGAGAGGCTTTCTTAGAGCTCCAACACCTGGAATCAAGTTCTTTTTTAGACTTTTTTTTTTTTTTCCAGTTGCATTTCTAGCCTTGGAGTTGTAGAATGAGGCTTTTCTTACAATAGTTTGCTTAGGAGAGTCCCGACTAATTGTTTTAAAAGTGAAATCGGCAAAATATTATGACACTTCTTGACAGTTGTGCATATATCTCTCTTTAGGACCTTTAGCATTCCAGGAATGTCAAAAATACTTATTTTTGTAAGTATCACTATAGTTACACATTGTTCTTAGAAAGAAACTCATAATGCAAGTTGTTTGTCCTACTTATCCCCATTATCCTAGGCTTGATATCACGGCATCAAAACTGAGTGTATTTGATGGCCATATGACCCATAAAAATACTTGAGAAGAGTTAGATGTCGGGCTAGACTTTCCTACAATGAAAATACTCAGTTGTATATTCTCGGTCTCTCATGGCTGTCATCCTTACTTCAGAACAACTAGTCAGCTGTGTCAGTAACTGCAGTCACATGGATTTACTCAAACAAAGGATGTAGAATGGAGTATGCATATGGGCAATTCATACATTATTCCATTGAAAGAGTTTAAATTGAGACTTCAGATGTCCTCCAGAAATTTTCTTTTTGTAGGGTGCACGGTGGCTGTGACAACATCTGTGCTGAATAAACAACAGTTTTCTTACACGTGTGCATTCTCTGAGAACATGGTGTGCTGGTTAACAAACGCACACCTCCATGCACAAAGTGTATGTTTATTGTTTCCATTTCCAAGTGTAAATACGTTTGGGATTTTGATTCTCATAAGTACTATCAATGGATTTACACTTCTGGAGATTAAAACTGGATTCCACAGAGCTGACTTTATTGCATATATGAAAATAAACATATTTCCAAAACTCTCATGAACAAAGCTGTAGCTCAGAGCAAATTACAGAGCCAGATTTGCAGACTCATAGCATCACAGAATGGCTTGGGGTGGAAGGGACCTTAAAGACTAATCCAGTTCCAACCCCCCAGACCATGTTGCCCAGTGCCCCATCCAACCTGGCCTTGAACACCTCCAGGGATGGGGCATCCACAGCTTCTCTGGGCAACCTGTGCCTCACCACCCTCATAGTGAAGAATTTCTTCTTTGTATCTAATCTAAATCTATATTATTTTAGTTTAAACCCATTACCCCTTGTCCTATCACTACACTCTTTAAGTTGAAGTTATACTTTTGAAGAAATCTCTTATTGTTTTCTGTCATCACAGATAACTATTTTAAATAGGTTCAGACTCAAAATGGGATCTGTGATCCAAGCTCTTGTCTTTCTATTCACACAGTCATCCCAGCTATGAAGGTCTTGTAGGTTAAATTAGGCCTTAAAAATTACTCCTCAATACTTCTGCCTTACAGTCCAGCCTTTCCCAATCATCCGTGTAGCTCAACCTCCCTCCAAGGACTCACAGAGGAGCGACCACCTGGCACTGAGAGTAGATAAATTATTCTGTTCATGGTGCCTAGGAGGTAAAAAAATGCAGTTCGCTCCTTCAGATCTGAAAAGCCAATGGAGTTAGAGGAAGGAAACAGCAGTAAAAGCCGTATTTTGTCAAAAAGCCAGCAGGTATGTGATGATGAATACCTACAAATGGCAGTCTTTCAAAAAAGAGGATGCCATTTCCGCAGCCACCTTTAAGAGCAGGTGAGAAATAGAAATAACGGATGATATCTCTGTTACGTAGGGCTGCACCTCATTAATTTTCTTTGTGACCAGAAGAATATTTACACAGCAGCTTGCAGCTAAGGAGCTCAAAAAGCTTTAAAAACTCCAGTTAGCCTCACCCCTGAGTTCGGGCAATGCTATCTCTATTGTACAGCTGGAACAACGGTGACACAAGGAAGTTGTTTATCAAACAAGTGCAACCAGCCCAGAGAGAAGGTAAAGCACAAGCCTCCAAATGCCTGCCCCCCGTTCCTGCACTTTGGCCATCCCTCTATCAGAGAGTCTTAATGAGCTTTATATATGTATGGAAATATCAATGCATAATAATCTGCTTTAGCATTCTGAGAGAGGGCTAATAACTGTAAGAATAAGACATAAATCATTGATTAAAATGTCAGAAGTGATGAGAATAAGAGATTGCTCCTGCCTTTGCTGAATTACATATGCAAATTTGCATACACTACAAAATTAACATCTTTAAATGAATGAATTAGAAGCTTGTGTAGAAATGACTGAGCCATATTTGCATACAACTTTTATTAGGGGAAGATGTGCTTATTTTTGGAATAAACAGCGAGAGCAAATCCCTGGAATCTGCTGGAGCAGCCTGTGCCTGCCGCTCGTCAGCACGAGCCGTCTCCCCTGCCAGCGTGTGCAAACAAATCGGAGCTGTGCCCTGAAAAGCCATAACTGGCAGATTCAGGGAAACAATGACACATCCCAAACATTCACAGGGGTTTGCTGCATTGTTTGCAGTCTGAATAAATTAAAGCTGTGGACTTTTTCTTGATATTCCTTTATTTTCAGACAGCCCCATTACTACCTTGACAGGCTTTGAATTCACCATCAGGACAGGGGCATCCATATTTATTTGAGCTCAACTCCATACACTGCCAGATGAAAGGCTGGAAAACTTTCCAGTAAGATCGACCCCAAAGATATTAGTACAAGGAAAAACTTTGGAATTAGAAAGTATAAATTATATATGTTTGTCCAAAATGACCACCTTTCCTTCTTTTTTGCTCTGGGTTATTTATTGAAATGAAGTGTTTATGGAAATATGTCTGTGCCCCATTTCCCTGTGTATGGTCTTTGCAGCAGTAATCCTCCAAATATTTCAAGAACTTTGTTCATTAATCAAAACTACAGTCCTTAATGAAATATATATATATATTTATATGTATATTTATATTTATATATATATTATTATTATTATTATTATTTTCCCTATACATCTTACTGCTTTTTTATGTAAAGTCGGATGCTGGTGCCAGTAGGTTTCATTAGTAAGTGTGGTCTGGGTACGGATAGGCTGCGTATGCACATTTTGGTTCTGTTAAAATCGGTGCCTTAAAATGCCTGCACCAGATGCTTTACCTGATTAGCTGAAAAGGAAAAGCGATCTTGCTCGGCCACTGCAACACGACAGAGGCAAACTGGCTCCAAAAGGAGTCTGACAGTGCCCTCTAGAGGTGCTTTGGGTTTTGGACAGGCCAAAATAATTGCCCCTTCAGTAAATCGTGAATGCCTGGAGTTGCACTCCCCACGTGCACCAATTTGTGTTCATCCCTGCTCGGGCTGCAGGAGCTCCTTATGAACAAAAGGATGCTGCTGCCTGCGATGTGTGCAAGTTGAAATGCCAGGTGAGTTTGGGGTGACAGGGAAGTTACACGTACTGCCCAGGCATTGTCAGGTGGTATCCCATGGCAGGAGGGGGACTGGGGAAAAAACACTGCCCTAGTAGAGTCCAAATGTGCTTCTGTGTACTGGGCTTTCTCCTGATGCTGCACTTGGGAGAGATTTCAGAAGAAAGAATGAAACTCATTGCTGGTAGCCAGGTGATGGTGGGCCTTCAGTGCAAATCCTGAGCACCCTCCCCAAAAGTGAGTGCTAACATAATCCATCCAGATATAATCCAGCATCATTTATCTTGGAAGTAAATTATTATTTTTTAATATGTTTTTCTTGCCAAAGACATTTTCCTGTGACATTCTCATTTCTCAGGAACATAATACAACACAGATTGCCTAAGTACAAATGCATTTTAGGCATCTGGTTATATTATCAGTAGAGTTATCTACCTCTTACCTCTTCAGGAAAACTATGCATGAAGATGAAGGCTCTGGTTCTGTGGCCACTTCTGAATTTCCAATTTCTTTGGCATTCTGAAGTGCAGGACACGTGAAAGTGTCCTATGTAGCCCAGGGTCACAAATCACCACCACTCCTCAGCAGAACAACCTTCAAAGCCAACCTGCAGATCACTCAGACTGTGCTTTTAAATAGCATGAAGATACATCCTCTCAGATGTAACAATATTTCCTACTTTACAAATTCTAGCTTACTTTTGGCAGATTTTGGTATGTCAGTCCGTTCAAACACATTTAGCTGTTGTCTGGAGGAGCTAATTTTAAAAAAGGAAAGTGGGTCTGAGCAAGGAACAGGGCAATTCTCCTCACTGCTGTAGCACTTTAGCGGCCTGGTCACAACCAGGACCCCTTTGGACAAACCACAGAGCAACTACAGAGCAACTGGCTGGCTCCTGCTCTGGCTCCTTGACCCTCCAGAGAGCCAACTTTAGAAGTATGAAAATTCATAAACCTTAGGAAGTTCATATGTAAATAAATATTTTTTTTTCCAAAATAGATCTTTGCCAGGTTTGGTCTTTGCAGTGTCACCAAAATAGATCTACTGGAGTTTCTCAAGTAAAGATGCAGCCTGAAGAAATCTTCCTGAACTTTGTAATGAAAGCAGCTTCCAACTTTTATTTTAGGTTAATCAAACACCTACAGAGTCTGTCTTTCTCATTAAAAAGGCTACATCCCAGAACAGGCCCAAACAAAACAACTTTCTCACCACCACCACCCAGAAACTATCCTCAAACTATAAATCCATAAATAAATAAAAAGAATAAAACATATGTTCAATCAGCTTACCTTGAAAAGGCAATCAAATTCCTGAAAATACAGTGTGAGCTACTGTGTGTACATTTTGGGGGGCAATCAATATGTGCTACACGTAATTTTTCCAGCTTTAAACACAGCCATATAACACCAGCAACATTCCAATCAACTTGTGTTCCCTGATCACTGTAATGGACTGAATACGTCCCTCGAGCAATTCTTCTGAAGTTAGACACTAGATAGATTTGTCCCTTTATGTCCACTCATCAGGTTTTGCCAGACAGTTGCTAACAGGAAGGGGGAAGGAAATATTGGCAAATGTGTCAAAAAGTGCTCATATCTATCTGACCATTCTTAGGCTGAATATAATAAGTATTGGCTTTTTTTTTTTCTTTTTCTTTGGTATTTGGTACTATTAGCTTAGCATTTTCTTACCATATAATTATTATAATAAAAAACTAACAACCACAGAATCAATATAGATACAGTCCTTCAGTACTTAATTTTCTGCATTATCTACACTCATTTGTGCACTTGCTTCAAATGTGTTCATTTTTGTAAAAAGTTGTCTGTTGTCACTAAAAAATAAAAAGAAGGAAAGGAAGGGAGGAAGGGAGGAAGGAAGGGAGGAAGGAAGGGAGGAAGGAAGGGAGGAAGGAAGGGAGCAAGGAAGGAAGGAAGGAAGGAAGGAAGGGAGGGAGGGAGGGAGGGAGGAAGGGAGGAAGGAAGGAAGGAAGGGAGGAAGGGAGGAAGGGAGGAAGGGAGGAAGGAAGGAAGGAAGGAAGGAAGGAAGGAAGGAAGGAAGGAAGGAAGGAAGGAAGGAAGGAAGGAAGGAAGGAAGGAAGGAAGGAAGGAAGGAAGGAAGGAAGGGAAAGAAAGAAAGAAAGAAAGAAAGAAAGAAAGAAAGAAAGAAAGAAAGAAAGAAAGAAAGAGAGAAAGAGAGAAAGAGAGAAAGAGAGAAAGAGAGAAAGAGAGAAAGAGAGAAAGAGAGAAAGAGAGAAAGAGAGAAAGAGAGAAAGAAAGAAAGAAAGAAAGAAAGAAAGAAAGAAAGAAAGAGAGAAAGAAAGAGAGAAAGAAAGAGAGAAAGAAAGAAAAAGAAAGAAAGAAAGAAAGAAAGAAAGAAAGAAAGAAAGAAAGAAAGAAAGAAAGAAAGAAAGAGAGAAAGAAAGAAAGAAAGAGAGAAAGAAAGAAAAAGAAAGAAAGAAAGAAAGAAAGAAAGAAAGAAAGAAAGAAAGAAAGAAAGAAAGAAAGAAAGAAAGAAAGAAAGAAAGAAAGAAAGAAAAAAAGGAAATCACAACCTGCTGTTTATTCATACAAGATCTAGACTGATGGGATTCTGACCAGAGATACTGAAAAACAAGTATTTCATAACAGAAAGGAGTTACTTTAGATACCTATGTAGAAATAAGTGAAGATTTTGTGCAGTTTCTGTTGTGACTGTCACCTGGGCCCAAGTCACAAATCCCTTAAACAAGAGCCCGGTGCCTGGTGTCATGTAGTCCCTGCCAGATGGGGCCACAGGATCTCAGTAGTATTCAGGATACAAAACAGAGTGACCAGCCTCTCTCAAAGAGACATTGTGGCAGCTACTAGAAGCTCAAAAGCCACAAACCCTTCACTTCCTCTATTCAATTTAACACTTGCTTTGAAAAACTGATAATCAAAAGAATACTTTGAGGTCGGTCTTGGTTTTCTCAAGTCATTCCAAATATATTATTATGACCAAATATGGTCTTAAATACAAAAAGGCTGCTATAATCCAAAGAAATCCCTCTCAGTAACTGGCTACTCTAGTGAAATTAAGTTCTCTTGGGGAAGCTCCAGTTCAGCATATGTTGACCTCCCCTCTAAGTACAACCAAAATCTAGAAACTTCCTACATCCCAAAGATCTGCTGTCTGCTAGGCTCTGGTCATTTCCACAATCAGGCCCACAGAGCAGTTCATAAGGCTTTTTACACCATTGTCAGAGACACAAGGGTTTGTAGACAACAGCCACACAATCTTGTACACACCAGCCACACGACAGCCTTGCTAGACAAGAGCTGTGGGTTTAAACTTAATAAGGGGGCTGTCATCCCAGACATCTTACTTACATTGTTGCTCCAACTGCAGACCATTGCTGAAGAGCTAGCAGGCGCTCTGACTGGTTTTCATGCTCTGAGGCCATGAAACTCCCAAAGAGAAACAATTATCTCCACTCCAACTCTTTGAGGAATAGATGCATGTTCTTAGCAGCGTAAAAGACCCTGAAATGGACATATTAGCCAACAGTCCTCTTGCAGTCTGGAAGGAGATGGCATCATTTCTGGGTGGTCATTAAATGGCTTTGGTGTCATCCTGTGGGATAATGCTTTCCCCTCTAATCTTTAGTTGCTTTTGTGAAAAGATTTTATTACATTTAGTTGCTGCACAGCTAGCAGCCGAGTTTCCAACATCTGCAACAATGCTACTAAACCCAGTAAGTAATTACAAGAATTTCCCAAAGCCCTGAAACCCATGCCCCTCTGTCATGAACAGCTGTTCCATTAGTTTAATAGTCTGCATAGTGCCCTCAAGATCCACAAATTGCTGCTTTATATTTCTGCCTTGGTAATGTGGATATATTTTGAGTGCTCCTTTGTCACCAAACCACTCTCTTTCTTCCAGAGAGAGTTATATGAAAATGGAGAACTCTTATACAAACCAAATGGCATAAATGGTCCATGAGATGTGAAACTTCCCCAGCAGGATTTAGCCAAATCCTGGCTAAGAGGAGCTCCATGTAGGAGGTAAGACTGCAAGGCACCTATGTGTTTTGTCCTCTTGGGCTCCAGATGGACATGGACTAGGAGGTGCCATGGAGATGCCATCACTCAGATGGTCCTCGCGGGCACAACAGGAAGGAGAGGAGTTGGGGAAATATCTTTCCTTGTTCAGTTCCATTGCAGCCTTGTGTTTTTCCTCTAAATCAGCTTTCCTTTCCTGTGCTCTTCTAGAGGGTTGTTTTTTTTTTTTTACACTGTGGTCAGCATATTAATGAAAGCGCAGTAACATACGAGTATTGTATAAAATAAGGCTGGTAGCTTACAAAAGTGATTACTCTTCAGTGCAAATCAGCAGGAGTGTACAAGCCATTTCAATAATACTTCCTGAGGTTGCGCTGCACATTATTACTAAATGTTCTCAGACCCAGAGATGGGTTTTTTTGCTTTTATTGTTCCTTATTTATTTACTTCTGAAATTATAAAAATACATTGAAAACACTAAAAGCACATGGAAACTTAAATACAGTGTGCTTAAAAACGTTTATCAGAAAACCTTTTCATTATAAAAAATCCATAACAACACTCAAATGTTTTGCAGGAAGATTTTTAATGACATTTTGTTTCAGTTAATAAATCATTTTCAAAAAGTTATAACATCTGATGCAACATATTTGGTCTAGAACAAATTGATTTTATCCTTAAGTTATTTAGTTTAGAAATTTTAAATTAAAAATAAAATTGTAAATGTGAGTCATGTCAACCAAAACACTTGGGTATCTTCTTCCACAGGAAATTTTGAGATGATGTGTCTTCCACAGGATGGAAATTCTACTGGAATTTTCCACCAACACAGAAATCTGTGTATGGCTGTCACTAAAGACAACAGCTGTGTAGTCAGCTCTGTGGGAATTTCTTGGCCCTAGCTTGCTAGCATCGCCTCTCTTCTCCCTTCAGTGGCACTTTGATGAAGAAATAGTGTCTTGAAGGTCAACAGATTTGGACTTAAGGCACCATTTTGTGAAACGGCGTTTTGACCATGGGTACCAGGGTTCAAAGGGCACCCATCCTTTGAGGGTACCAACATGCTTTGCTCTCCACATTACTATAAAGGTCAATGGGTTTGTCCACTCCCTTCAGGTGTGAGCTGCCTTGACATATCTGGAGCTTTGCAGCTTGCCTGTGCATAGAAATTGCATGATTTTTGTCACTGCTGTAAAATCTGCATATTTCTATATTAATGCAGGAATTAAAAGCTGGCCTAGGTTTAGATTGTCACTCTTCATAATAAAGACCCATATTTCTTTGTTGAGAAAGTAGCATTTAGGAAACAGTAACAAAAGGCTGAGAACAAAGAGGAAAATACTATACTAGTGAATGATGATACAAATCCCTGGTATACACAAACTTTGAATACTGTGCAGTTCAAGTCTCAGTAAGGACAATGAATGAAGAGGAAATATGCTAAAGTTGTCTTCATTTAGAGGCATTCATCACACACCAATACCTGGGTGATGATCCACATCTTCACTGGTAATGCACATCGCACAATCATTGCTCTGACACATTTTTATGTTTTCACATAATTATTCTCTCCATTTCTTGGAAACCTGTAAATCTAGTAAAATTACCAGTGGAAAAGTGCTGCTATTCTGTTTTGTCAGTCCTGGCCATTAGTTGATCATGCTTTTGGCACTGTCTGCTTCCACAATTTAGTGTCCAGGCTCACGCACCAGATCTATACAATCAGCTGTGACTTTCTTTCTCCTTTTTAAAAAACTAATTAATTGACATGCATGTTCATTTACAATTAAGAGCACCAGATCTACAGAACAATCAAAGGAAACACTTTTTCTCACAAAGTATAATTAAATTGAGATGTTTATTACCAGAGGTTGTTACAAAGGCCGAAAGCACAAATGAGCTCGGATGAGATGAGACAAATTTGTGGAGGATGATCCCATCGGTGCTTATTAAGCACAGGGCTCAGAAGTTTCTAGCTTAGAAACTCCTTCAGTGTCTGGAGGGAAGTGCCATGCTACATGAGCACTGTTGTTCATGTGCTTTCGTAGGCATCCACTCTGGGGCACTTACAGAAAGCAAATATTGGGCCCAATGAAAGTGCATTCTTCCCAGCATGATGTCTCTGGTGTTACTAATTTCTGTGTGGGAGGATGGACACGCTACTCTTCTCATTCACGAGCAACATGACAAGAAGGATACAGCTTCATCTCCTTGCACTGAATGGAGACCTGTTTGAAAACTGGGATAGAGCTGCCTTAAACAGCACCTGGGGAGCTTTCAGTGTCTGCTCTTGAAGCCCAGCAAGGCTGCACAGGGTTGAAACACTCAACACGTTTCTTTGGTTTATTTCTCTGCTCAAACCAGGACCAAAAAAAAAAAAAAAAAAAAAAGAAAAAAAGAAAAAGATAATCCAACCAAGCTACCTATAGAGATATCTACAAGTTCTCAGTTTAATACCACTAGTTACTGTAACACCAATTCAAAATGGATCCTCAATTTACAGATAGGAGATCCCTGATATAACATGTGAAGATTAGACTCCTGTGCCCATGTATATTAGACTGAAACCAATTTTTCATCTTGGCAGCTCTGCCTGTCTAGATAGAAAACATGCCATCTTTGTTTTGATCTCAAGTCTTGTGTCACTAGTTGGAGCCCTAAATCCTACTTAGAGTGATAAATAATTATAATCAATATATACCATATGCTTTCTCTCATATTCTCATGTACAAATTGCCCAAGTCCCTTAAGAACTGGTGTGGGAAAATATATTCTGTAGCATTCTTCATAACAAAATAGTTACAGCCTATTCTACATACTAGGAATTCAGTGAGACACAGCAAGAAATCAATAAAAACACAAATTGCTCCATCAATACGTACATTCATTTATACTCTTCAAGGTTATCTTTGCTATGCCAGCACAGAGACACATTTTCTCCATATATAGCCATGCATATTAAACTAGGCAAGAGAGAAAAGAACGGAAACAAAAGCTATCAGTACAAATCTAATCTAGCTAGCATGCACGTTCAAAGACTTTAGAGTTGGTTTTCCCCTTTGTTCAGCAGTCTGAAATCTGGGCACACTAGCTGAGATTGGTTCTCCTCCATCCCCTGTAAAATTATCATCTCCCAAGGCAGGTATAGTTAGCCATATAAAACACCTCCAAATTTATCTTGTGTATGTGTCATTCTGTCCCTTCATATAATACATGTGAACATGCCTATTTACGGATTAGTGACAGGTGAACCAAGACAAGAGGGTTCAATTCTTGACTGTGGTCATCCATGACAAAGAAGTACAAGAAACACACATATAAGAATCTTTGGTATAATCCATCCACATGGATTTCTGCTGAAATTGAGTGATTCAGAAAGGAAAAAGAAAAAGGAAAATAAAAGAAAATAAAAGAACAGATAAACAAACAAACAAACAACAAAAAATGTAGATCTTTGGTGACACTCCAGTCCATAGATTATGAACTGCTGGTCTTGCAAATTATTAATATTATGTACCACAAAATACTACTTAGTTGCATAATTCTTATTGCTCCTTCTATTATTTGTACAATTTAATTAAAGCCCAACTTTCTAGGCCAGAATCATTCATACTTTCCTATTCAGTTCAGTATTGATGCAGTCTTGTGCCTCTTGTTGCTATTGTGTTTACTATTATGTGCACATTTTCTGCAAGGTCAAGCTGAACATGTATTTTCCAAAAGGAGCTGTACATTAAATATTTCATGGTTTATATCCATTCTTTTGGTAGGTAGATCTTCATGGAATGCCAAAGGAAAAAAAAAAAAAAAAAAAAAAAATGGTCCTTTAAAAAGGCTGTTTCCTGGTTGCTAAGTGTATGGTACCATCCATCACTAGTGAAACCAAGGCATAGACATGAATTCTTTTGATACACTCTGGACGTCTCAAACCTTAATTTAGGATCAGCCACATGCTGCTGTTGAGTGTGTCTCATGGGCTGGTTTCTGAATAGATCTCCAGGCTGGATTCACCTAGACCTTATATGATGTCATCCACCTGTTTTTCTCAGAATTTATGCAATTTTTAGTTCATACAGATTTTTCTTTGCCCATCAAATAAAATAAGACCATGAGATGTAGTCTTCTCTAATTCAAGTGAAAGCCTCACAAAAAGCTTCACAGAAACCACATGCAAGGGTAAAATGGAAATCTGCGTTCCTGGAAAACATCTCACTGCTCTGGAGACACCTGAATGTGAGCACTCTTTTGCCATGCAACGCTAAGGTCACATCTGTTTCTTTATTTGAGTCTCCATCCTTTTGCACATGAGTTGCATTTTCATTAAGCCTTGTTTTAAATATGTTCACAGAAAAACCTCTCTCCAAGCTCTCCATGCCTAATTCTCAGCAAATCTTGCAGACAGTAGCAGAAGTCAGTACCAGAAAAGCCAGACATGCATATGCCATAGGAGGTGCAAAGTAGCACAGTGCTAAAACTGTAGAAACTTTGTGTTCTGGGAGAGCTAAACACAACAGTAAGCAAACTTGTTTGTTTCCCTCTTCAGAGGCTGAAAGCAAACTTCAAAAGTGTTTTCCCCTACGTGGGGTATCTCGGCAGTACATGTGTTGTTATGATTTTTGCCCAGTCCATACTCAATATGGAAATGACAGTCTTGCAATTTCTGTAATCATCCCACAATCTGTCCCTCCAGATCTCAGCATTTAAGCAGACAGGGGCACTGCAATGCCCCATGATTAGCTCTGATTGTGAATCTCCTTCCATAACAAAATGATAAAAGTGATCAATCACCTTAACAATAGTTAATAGCTCTTATCTAAAGCCATAATAATCCCAGCCTGCAGTTTGACTATAGCAAGCCATTACCCTATCAGCCCAGCCTTGTGTTTGAAGCAGCACTGTTCCCTCTCATCTAGCAGCCTGAAAGAACACCTTCCCATGGTCCCACAGCCATATTTCCACCTTCCTCCACCTCCGCACAGTGAGTTCTGATCCTTTCTGACTTCCAGCCACCACCTTAACACCTCACTTAGCACCCCTGTGAGGCTCTTATAGAAAGCCCCTTTCAGGTCCATGGGGCCACCCCTTGCTGCATGGCAATTGTCTTTTACCTCACCAGAGGTCACATCAGTACCGGAGCCTTCCTTTTCAGACCTAATCCCCTCAAACCAGTGTACCAGAACCAGCATTATCCCACTGGTCTTTGTGCCAACCCTGGAGGACCTGCTGTTGGGCCAACACAGCCTGTAGCATCTTGTTCATGGGTGCAGGGATGCAATGACTCTGTCTTTCAAGCCCAGCTACTGCCTCTCTGAAGGACCAAGCAATTACAGATGACACCACAACTCTGGGAAGAGGAATGGTAATTCCACTAAATTGTCTCTGCCTCTCTGCTGTGCCTCAAGCCCATTTTTGATCATTTCTAGTTAGGATCATAACTACATTGGATGTTGAAGGATTTTTCCATTTCTGAAGGTATGAGATAAAATTCCCTGAGAAAGTGGGGACATGTTGGTGAGCTTGGTGGAATATCTTCATGTTCCACCAGTTTAAATGTCCATTTAATTCCTTTAATAAAGGCCAGAAAGAGAAAGAAATCAACTCACTAGTGCTGAAACATAGGTAGGATCATAAAAAAAAGTGAAGATTGGACAGAAGGACTGTGAAAGTAGAGACAAATTTCTTATCTGAGACTAGGGAAAAACTGGGTGCAGAATGGTGGGGTTGATGCTAAACTCTGCCCAGGAGCATAATTTGTTCCTTTGGGAACATATGATGATCTAGTGCAGCTAGCTTCTGCTCAGCTGATCCTTGAGAAGACATGACACGGGGTGACAGACACAATATGGGCTGACAAAACTAAGGGAGCTTCCTGGAAGGCACTGGCACATCACACATCCTGTATCTTTGACAAGGTCCTTGTTTCCAAAAATACCACCCTCTGAGAATCAGACTTGACCTTTTATGTCCTTACAGTTAATATATCAATAAGTTCTATCACAGTTACATTCTCTTTTCTCCTGCAATGTCCAGAAATTGTATCTGCTCTGAAGGGTTGCTTCACTCACTCTGTGATTCAATAGCAATGACTTAACTAGTTGCTCTTTTGCCTTCCAGTTTAGGGTGAGGAAGAAACCTGTCTTGGAAGTGCTAGAAGTAGGACAAATAGATTTATTCAGTTTTACTCTGGGTTTCTTTGCTTCCTTTCCTAGCTTTTGGAAGATATACTCAAATTCTTACCAAACAGATTCAGTCTCTTTTCACTGTAATAGCCATTACATGATTTTAATTCAAAAATAGATCCCTCCCCACACCTTTGGCACATCTGCAAATCTTTTTATTTTCTTCTTAATTTATTATTTGCTCATACATTTATTTCACACACTCCCTTGGTAGAGATAAGCTTCCCACTGTAAACCCCAACATTTCCAGCTCATTTCCTTCTGCCTGTGGCTTTTATCTCCATGATATTATCAGTGTTTCTGGCCCCATAGCAGCTTGTCTACCTGTGTCCAACTTAAAATTCATAAATGTTCCATTTGATTTCAAGCTAATATTCCACTCATCTTCTGCAGAAGCATCCATTGTTCAAAGAAGGAATAGCTCTGAGCTGAAGATACTGTTGTCGTCTTCTTTGTCCATTCTGTGCACACGCTGCTGGTGTACGCAGTCTTGCAAAGTAACCTAATCCATTTCAGTTTTGCATATCTTCCCAAATATCAGGCATTATCTTTGCTTACATTGGTTTTCAGTGCATTTCTACATGGTATTTTTGTTGGCCACGACTGTATGCCACTCTCTTTTCATATAATATTCTGGATTGCCTTACCAGCCACAGTGTCACCTCTGTAAGAAATAAAGCAACTTCAGTTACTGCCTTTTAAAAATGTTATTTTCTCTGCCACTAATTAATTCTGATTTCTCAAACAGTTGTTCCTTTGAGCATTTTCACCTCAAATTCTTGTCATGATCTTATCCTTTACTAAAGACTTGGGACCCCAGAATTGTCTTTTTAGCCTTAAATGTGTCACTGTCTATGTTTCTCTGCTTTGACTCTTGGATTTTTGAAGACAGATAGACACAAACACGCATGTGTATATATATTATATATATAGTATATGTATGCAATGTTAGCAACAGGTTTTCCTTCTGGGCAGGACAGTGTATCTCACATTTCCATGTACAATTTCCCATTGATCTCTCCAAGAGACAGTTAAATGAAAACCATTAAGCACATGAGCTGCCTCAGATCAAAGTGTTGCCAGAAATAAAATTGCCTTCTGATTATCTTCCTGCTTGCTGGCTTCCATATCTTGTGGATGGTGAAGTGAGATGGAAACCATCCCCAGGTGTCTGGCACGTTTTCAGAGAGTTTCAACTTGTAATGTTCACCTTCCAGCCTTCTTCTCAGGATGCTTTTTTAGCCGGTTCTCCTACTACGACCCTTTGCTCTTCAGTAGTCATGCAGAGCTGAAAAGCAAAAGAAATGCACAGTATTCAGTACCCAAGTTTACCTGACCAGCTACCACCACCACTGCTGCATATCAGCTGGTCTGAGCTGGTTCATGTGGAAAGCTTCCCTACAGCTTAAACCTCGCAGAGTCTGTTGCTTGAGCAAAGCAGCTGTGATGCTGACATTAGGCCTCATGAGTCAGAATGGACTTTCTAAGTCCTGGGGCCCAGCAGAACAGGTCTCAGTGAAAGAGTACCAAGGTCATAGTGTGATCTCCTGGGCTGGCAAGTGCCTAGTGGCCCATGAGCTCTGACCATCCCCTAGAGCACTCAGGCTGTTAGGAGATCACACAATCATGCACTGCAGAACATTTACAGTTCCTTCAGGTCTGGTGAACTTACAGCCATATCTTCCAGAGACATCAAACAGGACAGCAAATTTGGACTGGGCTAGGGAAACCAGGCACTGGTAGTTATACTCCATCCAGGCCAGGCCCAGTACAAGCCCTGGGGACTGTCCCTATGCTTTATTGCCTGCAGTGATGGACTAAGCTGTGCTGCTGGTCTCCTACAGTTGTCCCTTCCCTGCAGCTTTGTCCTTTGCCCTACTTCTTCATGCCCAGCCCCATCCTTATCCTTCAGGATCCTCTCTACAGCTTGGGTCTTCAAGAAGTTCCTCTCTCACAGCTCTTTCACAGCATCTCCCTCACCTCCATCTCGTCTTGTTTTCCTGGGGGCTGACTTTGGCTTTTGGCTGGCTGGCATTGCCGAGTGCTGAGGTTGAGTTCTGCCACAGGCAGTGAAGCCCTGCTCATGCTCATCCTGCCATTGCCACAAGTACTAATCGAATTAATGCTTCGTAACAGAGTTGGTTTTGGCTAAGCCAAATGCTTTTAAAAACAAATGTTTCAGGAGGATACTGGTTATTCAATTAGATTGCAGACAAAGCCTAGAACATCACTGAAATCTCACTTCACAGACTGATGTAGAGAAGCCAATGGAAACATTTGGCCCCTGCAACAAGACTGCAGCCAAAACTATCCCCCCAGTGAAAACTTGTGAGATCTAACAACATTTTATACATAAAGACAGTGGTCAAGATAGGGCTGGTAGAGGGAGTTACATACATTCTCTAAACTGAGTCTCATGGTTTGTGGAAGATTTAGAGTTATTGAATAGCAGTCTTCAGACTACAGACACCTCATCTTGAACAACCCCAACTCTAAACCCACTCTGGGCAGGAGCTGTGGTATGTGATGTAGCCCCAGAACTTCCAAAAACTGTGCCACAAGAACAATGGCAGGATTTCATTATATCCAGAGGACTTACCTCTACTGCAGTGGTCCTCCCACTTTAAAATCACTCTCTTATGCCAAATTAAGAAAGGCCACTTGAGACACTGGGCCTTAGATAGTGGTGCTGGGACTAATTATTCTTTATTATTATTAAAAAAAAAAAAAAAAAAAAAAAAGAGAGGCAATATATTTTTGTCTTCTCTGAACAGACACTATTTAATCAAACTTCTCATCAATGTCATTCTGAATAACAACAGTCCAGTGGGAACTTGCAGCATCCTGAATTAAATCAAGTAGTATATAAATAAAACCGAGGTATTCTCAAAGTAAATACAACTAACCAGTTTTAAAATGGAAACTGGTTTTCCCTTTTTAATTGGGGTGACATTTTGCAAGGCCATTCCTGGGTGAGTTTCATATTCTTCCATTCTGTTCTGCTTTTCTTATTTGTATAGTGTTACCAAGGCATATATGAGATATGTTTCAAAGTACAGATATCAGCTCATTTACAGCTAATTATAATAGGCAAGTGGTGCAGTAAATGGAACACCCGATTTCCTCCCCTCTTTTTTTTTTTTCTTTTGGTTGAAGCTTTTGTGATGTTCTCCAGGTGACTCCCATGCATAATGTAACACTAGCAATGCTGTTTGCATAATAAGCTATTTTCTACCACAGAAGCAGAAACATTTTATCACTATAGAGAAGGCTTGGATTATGAATACATTTTCATATAAGTTGACTTATGTGAAAATTACCAATAAATGCATTCTAGCCATAAGTAAAATGTTTGTTCCTACTTTAAGGAGCGGTATGATTTGAAAGTTAGGGGGAGGGGAAATGCATATCCCACTATGGGAAATTATTTTATTAATACGATTCAAATGTCAGAGCTTGCAGTCACCTTTCAAGGTGCTGAGCTCCCTCGGTAGCCTCCAGTAGAGTCAATGAGAGTGGAAAAGGCTCTGCACCAGATAGAAGTGCTCTGCATCTTGCCACACCAAGCCACCAGTTCTGGAGTGTTTAATGTATAATAAAAAGCAAACCAGACCCTGCTCTGGCACCTTCTGCAGTCTCAAAAATGTTTTTTGTTGCCCTCTTGTTTAAAATGCAGCTTCTTTTTCATATTGTGAGGTAGATGTTTCTTAATTATTCTTTATGGAAATATATTTATTTGAATTACAGCACCATTTTGACCAAGACCAGGAGTCTCACCTACCGACATGTGATACAAGGAACAGGACCTCTACAAAGCCAGTTCAGCAAACACCAAAAGGATAAGCACCTGCATGCATAAGAGCAGCCCCTCTTCACTTCCATGCTGATGCTGAAATATGGGTTAAAAGAGGCTCCATGTGGCCCTACACCCAGTTCGAGAACAGCACAGGGTCACAGCTCGCTTTTCTAGCCACAGACGAAATGTGACCCAGATGCATATAAAGCACCAGCACCAGCCTCAAAAACTGAGGCCCTTGAGACTAAGCTGGTGCCCTTTGAAACCAGCAGAATAGAGGGCTTTGGATCCAGCCATTTGCATTGGAGGGTGTCCCAGAACCAATTAATCGCCATTCCAAGGGTGTTTTTGATGGGATAGGTTAAAGAGGCATTCCTCAGGAAGTGCTGGAATGGCTCCCTGTTCAGTGAGGAGCCAGTCCCACAAAATACATGCTGTAAGCGAGTCCTGGTCCCCCTGAACCTGTAGGGGCCTTGGTGGAGCACAGCTTGGCAATGTTCAGGTGGAAACAATTACACCCCTAGCTTTGAAAAAAGGAATGCATGCACCCCTCCGTTTTTCAAAGCTATCTATGGTCCAAGTCTCCTGCTACTGTAAATCAAGGTGGTTTTACTGACACCAGAGGAGTTCTGCTGATTTGCTGATTTACTGATTTACATGAGCTGAACGTCTGCTCCAATGCTGGTGCAAGATTATTTCTACTTAATAGAGATACCACACACAAAATAAAACTTTTCATATGACATGTCAACAGCTCTCAACTCTACAAAACTAAAAGGCTAGCATGATAGCTGGGGGGAGGGGGGGAAGTGGTGGTAAAGATCACTGCAGATGAACAACTCTCATAACATTTTTTGCATCAAACATCATTGCATAGCTGTAAACATTGCCTAATGTCATAATTTTCCTGCAGATTTCATAAACTTCTACAAACTTCTGCAAGAAGTATTTCTGTAGAAATGTATTTCTGTAGAAATACATTGATTTCACCTGTGTTACACCACACAGGCTGGTGTGGATTTATTTGTGTTTTTTTTTTTTTTCCAAGCATCTGTTTTTTTCCTAAATGCCTTCCAGGTGTATGCATTTCTCATGGAGTGAGGGATGTTTTGTTTAGAAAGCTGGGTTAAACCCTTCTCCAAAGGAGGAGGCACACAGCTGATTCCAGCTTCCCTGAAGTCCGCTGCTCAGATGGTGGCCCCACACCAGGAGTGATCCAGCCCCATGCCACCATTCCAGCATCACAAGTCAGCCCAGCCCCTGCCACCAGTAACCTGTGTCACATTTTCAGCCCCTCTTAGGTGAACATTGAACAGCAGCAGGTTTTGTCTCAGGATCTCGTTTGATGGGTAACACACATCCTTGCATACCTCTCCTGCCTGATGTCTCCTTCCTGCTGCCTCTCCCTCCATACCCAGGAGACTGGCTAATACAGCTGACAATGCCCTAGCGAAGCTTCTTCCCCCTTGAGAGTTCTGTCTGCTCTGTGTTTTGCAAAGCCTGATGCAGTCACCAATGCCATGGCAGCTCCTTTGTCTCCACTTGTGGGTTGCTGAGCCAAAAAGAAGCTCTGGCACAAAGAAGGAGCAGCCCAGGTTACCCAGTACAGGTGTTGCAATGGGTACCACCGTGAAAGCTTTGGGCAAGCTCCCCTACCTGGTCCTACCCCCTGGATAACACTTCTGTTGCTAATTCACAAAGTGACACTGGCCCCTATGTCTTTGCATTTTCCATGCAAAAACATTAAAAGCTATATTTATTTACTACTGTTACACCAATTCTTGCCCCTAAGGTAGCAGCTAGTACTGTTGCTGGAGCATGGGTTCAAAAAATTAAACTAATTCACATGCAGACAAGGTGGCATGGAGATTAAAGGTGGGAAGCAAGCTACAGAGCAGGGGTGTTAGATCATGCATTCTTAGTTACACATTTACTATACCTATAACAGCTCACTTTTCTATTTTAAACCCTACTAAGTGGAGACTATTTAAATGTACTGCTGTAGTAATAAAGAAAAGGTCAACTCAATGTCTGTCTTGGCCATTAATCAATCTTGCCCATACTTTCTAATTATCTTGATTGCCTGATTGAATGAAGCATGGGACACAGATCATCTATATGTTCGTTGGTTGTATCTGCTCTTGGCACCTTTTTTTTTTTGGAGACCAGAGAGGATATTTCCATACGGCAACTTTTTTCAAAAAGAACCCTGACTTCTCCCTCTGATAGCCAGCCCTTTTCCTGCCTTATCTCTCACCATTTTCAGTAGCAATTTTGACTGTTCCCTATAAAATTCTGAAGTGTCTTTAATCATCTCAGGCAGCAATTTTGTGTTGTGTTTTTTTTTTCTTCTCCTTTTCAGTAATCTGGGGTTCCCAGCATTATTCTCTCTCTCTCTCTCTCTGATTATGAATTGTAGCTTTTTATTTTTAGAGGGAGCTTAATGCGATGCAATAACACACAAACACAGGCACAAATTACAGACATGAAAAGATCAGATTTTTTTATAATGGTAATTTCGTTTTACTCCTGGGTGCCCCATAGCCACAAGGGACCCCAGAACTCCAGCAAGAGCATCCAGATAGCTTGTTACCAAGGCACCCAGGACTGCACAGCAAGATCTCTATCCCCAGGTGACTTGAAGGGCCTTGGGGAAGAGAGTGGCAGGGGACAGGCAGCAGGTCACATCCAGACAGCTTAGATCCAGCCCAGGGGCTAGAAATGCATGGAACAAATGGGGAAGCTGTGCAGCTCCCATACGGGCTCTGGGAGGTGGTTAGGTCTCAGCTGTGCTCTGTGGAAATAACCAGGGAAACAGGAGACCTGCAAAGATGGAAACATCTTAATGCTTCCGTACTGAACTCAGTGGGAAACTGGGATGTTTGAAGGATGCAGAACTGGAAAAATCTTGCTGCCTTGCTTACCCAACTGGCAATTCTTGGCACTACCCCCTTCTGCTTATTAACCACCCATCATATATACATACATCCTCCAGCTGAATATCTAGAGAGCCTAGGATTCTGTTTTTTGCACCCTGGCAAATGGTGCCCATTGCTAGAAGTAAACAGCACATTCAGGTTAGCATGAGTTAAGGGGGATTGTTGTTGTATGACTTTGTCACATTTTCTATTCTCCCTGTGACAATCACAGAGTGATAAATGAAATGGTTCCTCTAATGGAGAATTACTAGGTGCAAAATTACAAACTTTAGTTTCAGTAATAGCGCATTCAGGCAATATTTACATGACAAATAAGAAAAACCTCTGACAGAGGAATCTTTCATGTACTTGTCTGGTTTTATCACTCCGCTCACAGTTTTATCTTGCATTTAATCATATTGCCCTTCATCTGCCATCCAGTAGCCAAAGTACTAAAATAGCCTTAATCTCTCTGTATCTCATTACAATGTGAGACTATGGTTTTGCAAAACTTTCTGTTAAGTATGATATATCTCAGCTGCATAAAATATATGCCCAAAATGCATACAGTACATGGAATAGTACTATAAATTCTAGGACCATCTTAAAAGCAAAAGCCCTGGATAAAATGATGCAGAAAATACAGACTGATGGGTAGGTAGAGTTATTAATAGATCATAAAGACAAATGAAAAATATCAAATGCAATCTTATTTAATAATGATCACAGAGAAATACACATCAGTGGGTCTAATGGCTCAAGACTTACCTTGAAGATTGTATCCCTCCTTCCTGAGAGCATATAATAGAAGTTTCCATGACATCTGTTTAGGGCAAATACAACTGTGGAGAAAACAGGGTTTTTTTGTTTTTCACCTCTAAATCTGTTGTCAGAATGACATAACATATTTTCAGGCCAGCACAACATGGCACAATAAGTCAACAATATTTATAAAGATTGCTATTTACTTGATTAACTCCTCATCAGTTTCAGGCCAAAGATATTCAACGCTGCATAGCTGTGGGCCTGTAATTGGATGTGATTGTTGTCACACCTTTGTGTTAAATATACTCTTCACCTGCCTAGGTTTTGCAAGTGGAAATCCCTTTAGGCAAATGTATGTGTGAATAACTAATTATTATTATTGCTGTTATTTTAGCCTCGGCTCGGTGGAGATTTACACTCTGAGGTGTAAATGGCAAAATGCAAGTGGCACTGTGGAACTCTCTGGAATGACTGAATTCAGGCTCCAATCCTGCTCTGCAGATAGCTGGCAATTTATTAGTTACACATTGCATTTGTCTACACCGGCTTCTGTATATTTTAAGATCTCTGCTTTTAAGTATCTCTGAGACCCCTGTTGTTTCAATTACTTGTCACTGTGGCCTGAGGTATCATTACTGTGCTGAGGATAATAAACAGCCCCTCCTATTTCTGCTGCTAGAGCTGTGACTAACTTAGCATGATCAAGAAGCAGCATAGGATGGAGAAGTGAGTGCCATATGGTGGGCGGATGGTCCTAAATCATATTCTGCT
Organism: Aythya fuligula; assembly: GCF_009819795.1. Lineage (NCBI taxonomy): Eukaryota > Metazoa > Chordata > Aves > Anseriformes > Anatidae > Aythya > Aythya fuligula. The sequence goes on from NC_045562.1 coordinate 51,970,021, forward strand.
CTGCTAGCTTTGCTATATGGTCTCGGAAAAGACCATATTTTGTGTTTTTTTTTGTAAGAACTGAGCACTGTATAAGCCCACAACATGTACTGGCCGTGCAATATTGCTTAGTGGTGTTGAAATTATACGTCCTCTGCAGTTTCTTTGTTGTAATAGGGTTCAGGTATGATAGCAGGAGTCTATTTAATATAACAAATCTAGAAAAGAAACATGAAAGTACTAAGCTTCAGAGACATTTCATTTGTGTTAAAGCCTGTGGCTGGACATCAGTGCATGTTCTGGTGGGGAGAGCTTTAATACTTAGGAACCGGGGTGCTTCCCTTCTCACACAAGGTCTTATTGATTTACTGAGCAGCACTTTTGATAACAGGTCCCACAGCCCAGCTACTGAAGTCAGTTTGGATATATCTTCACCCAGTTCTTTCTGTGAATGCCTTACTAATGCTCTCTCCATAACTTTTTATTTTCTCACAGCCAGCATTAATGTTTTACCCATTTAACAGAGAATTTGGGCCGTGTAACTTCTACTAATTCATTATAACCAGGCTCATCCTGTTGTTTTTACAAGAACTGTGCCAGCCCTAAAGAATGCTCAGAGTTACATCTCATCCACATCTGTGCATCATCTAACTTAAATCAATTTAAGGGCAAAGAGTTATGTCCTCTTTTATTTGCTTTAAATGTATGTATACGATTCTAGAGAAGTTAAGCATAAAGAGCTTTCCTTTATGGAAGAGCAGAAAAAAAAAAACACTGTAAACTTGGAGCTCACGCAGAATCCTGCTGTTACCATCCTTGCAATCATATCTTTCAGCTAATTTGTTCCCATTAAGTGTAATGTTACAGGGAAAAACTGCTTTGCAAACATTTAATGGCTTCTATCAGTCTGCACAAATGAAACCATAAGTTCCTGCCTCCTTAAGTTTCTTTCTCATCCCTGATATTCAAAAGAAGACCTCTTGGGTTGCTCCTACCTGCAGGTGCAAGCCCATGAGATCTCAGGTGTTTGAGCATTGCTTCTTTTTCTGTTGCTTTGTGGGCAGACCAACTTGTAGGCTCAGACTGTGAGCCATACAGATACATCACAAAACCATATTCTTTCCTTATTCTTCCTGTGATACGTTACAAGCACAGAAAACTTTGGGGGTAAAAGCAGACAGAGAGCTGAGATCTCATAAATCTCAAAATGCTCAGTGTGATTTGTTAAAGGACAATAGTCAGCGTCCAAAATCTCTGATGCTGCCCTCCCCTATGAATTTTCCAACCCCAGACTGTTTGCTTGGTGGGATGAACCAGTAATGAAGTATCAAAAAATAAAGAAAAACAAGCAGGAGAGTAAATATAAGAAGAAAAGAAAGAGGAAAGATATACAAAGAGGAAAGTAGAAAGAGGAATGTAAATATGTTCATCTTGCTGGTTTTCATTCTGGAATAAGGACTGGTTTGATCTAAATAGGGGATTTAACTAGTACCAAGTTGGGACTGAATTTGTAACAGCAACAAAAAGACAGAATCATATGAACAGTGCTCATGGTCAACAATGCCTTTGTGCTTTGTTCCTGTGATGTTGTCACCTGCAGGGTGAGTGACAAATCCTGCACACAGTCGGCACTGGAAGTTTGAGTCCTTACCACAGGATCATAATTCGTCTCACATTTATTTCTCCCCTCCCTGCCTGAAAATCCTATTGTATGAGCCACTGTAGCATGGCAGGCATAAGCATCAAGCTTGTTTTTCTCCATGTACAGAAAACTAACTCCTCCCTCTGTAAAGACAGACCAGCTTTTTTTATTCGGCACCTCAGCCAGATGTAATCTTGAGATGTTACAGACATTTTACAGAACACAAAATTAAGAACTGAGGCCTTAAAAAAAATGTTGTTTTTATATTGCTCTATCTGCAAAGGCATGCAGAACCTCAGACTTCAGAAGGAATAAACACCACTAATGTATTTTCTAAACTATCCATGATTTTCCCAAAATAACCTTTGTACATACATAATCTTTTAATTGTAGGTTATTTCCTGTTAATTATATACAATATCTTGCTGTCTGACAAGCTTTTCACAAAAATCTCCTACCCCTGAACTAATATTTGCTGATCTTTAACTATATAAAATACTGACTCCTAGATTCAACAAAGAGTGAAATAACAGACCTTAGAGCTGCCAGCGGAATAACGCTGTCATTTCAGGCCTGTCAGCGAGTGAAGGAAGGACTGTTCTGCATTTTGGGAAAAGAAAGGACCATTTCTCTAGCAACTCAGTTTTTACCAACAATTGTTTAAAGAACCTCATTAGCATGAGAAAAAGACTCCTGGTAGAAATGAATTAGCAGTCACAGTGCAGGTGAAGCAGGCAGATAATATATGCAAGGTAAATGGAATTTATTGTGAATATTGTCTATCACATGGCTGTCATCTCCACCTGCTTTTTTTCTGACACACACTTCCATGCTATATGAAAACAGCCCCACTTAAGTTTCCTTCTCCAGTCTTTTCCCATGCATTAGGCAGTGCTGTCATACATGTATATTAAGCTGCACCTTGGCACAAGCTCGTGTGTGTGTCATCTCCAACACCCCTTTGGGTTCCCTTGGTCCACAGCTCCCAGGGATGCTCACAGTCTCTCACTGGTCCACTTAGGGCATCCCATGCCATCCAGAAGTGGAATGCAACAATCATGTTATGAACATTTCTGGTATCTGAGTCAGGAGAGAAGCCACTGAGGCACAGGTCTGTGTGCCTCTAACCGTGGGAGAATACAGAGAAGGATACTGTTGTACGAGTCCTCCACTTAATTCTTAAAACACCATGGCCTACAGACCTAAAGAAAGATCTTGCTAGAGCATGGAGCAGTGAGGAGGAGTGAAGACAGGGACAGCCCTGCAGTGTTCTTAGGAGGTCAGATTATTTATGTATGTAGCAATGTCTGCTGTAAGAAATGGCTCAGAGGATGGGGTTCTCTGCTGGTAATTAGTGGTCATATCTTCCCTATACCAAGGGGATACACCTCTTATTTTCTTGTGACTGGGATCCCAAATACCAGGTATTACCATCATTATCATCATCATCACTTTGTATGAAAACCTTGGTAACTGCTACTCGTCCAAAACTTCGGTCAGCAGTGGTTGTTTGGAGGAAGACTAGGAGGAAGATGAAATCTTCCAGCCTTTCCCAGGTAGATGCCCCCAGCTCCTAGTCACCAACAATACAGTGACTTCTTGGCATGGACAGTGTATCCATGTCTCATGTTTAATACTTAGCACTGGTAGTATGCTGTACGTATTTCTCTGCTGCCTTTTGGGTGCATTACACTTCGGACCTCTCAGGCAGTCAGTGGTGGTAAGTCCCACAGCACGACGGTGTGTGGCATGTAAAGGCTTGTTTTAAACTTGCTGCTTGAGTGGAATGCCCCTCAGTTTTCCCAGTAGAAGGAACAGTGAGTAATCATTTACCTTTTCCACACCACTCATGGTTTTATAACACTATGTCAGGTTTCTTTCAGTCATCCCTTCTCCAAACTGATGAGTCTATGTTTATTTAGAAACTCTTCATATGGAGGCTTATAGAAATCTGGCTGAGTCCTGCATAATTCACTTCATTCTTTGGAAGATGAAAAAAAAAAATCTAGATATTATACTGTATAATCTGAGAAATAATATTTGATCATGTAATTAGACTGTATCATAGGCAAATGCACTAGGGAACAGAGTTAATGTTGCATGTACAACCTTAATTTTATTTCCTGACTTTTAAATGCCGAATTAGGCAACTTTAACATTTTCTTAATGCAATTTTTGTATGGAATATTATATAGCCTATTGCATATGCATGCATATTGAAATATGGAATACATTAGGCTGCACCACACAGATTATGGCACACACATCTGAGTACTAGATGTCAGCATCAGTCTTGATGGCAACAGCACAAACAAAGTTACACAGGCTGTTGTAGAGTGCTGCTCTTAATCCTTTTGTGTGTTACTGCCCTGTTGTTTATTCTCTATTTACTATAGGTCTTATAGAGCAGTTTTACAGAGAATTAGCTGTAGAAGGATTTATTTTTTTAATTGAACTGATGCTGCTTTTTACAGCCTCTTTTTTACAAAGGTAGCCTTATTCAAGTATTTAGGCTTCGGTGACTTAAGAGAAAAAGCACATCCTCAGAAGTTTTAAAAATTAAAAAAAAAAAAAAAAAAAAAAAAAGTAAAATAACACTATAAATCATAAGATAATTCTCCAAATGTATGATGTCATGCCTTTACTTCCTGATCTCCAAAGACCTCCCCGGGTGCAAAGACAGAACAATAGCAGGCTAGGAATCTCCCCTTTCAAGTGGAAAGTGTAAGAAGTCCTTCTCTAGCTACAAAGGGACACAAGATGATTGACTTCAAGGCTGACTTGTAAAGGATTAGACACTGTCCTTTCTGCATCTTGTTTTGCACTGTAATGTCAGGGTCTCTCTGAAGCTATGCGACAGTTTTAGGGGCTAGAAGAAATTCTGTGCAGAGATGCATTGCTGAGTGAACTGTAGGGAAGACGCTTGGGTGAACCAGAACGCAGGATTGATTGATGTAGCTAATCTAAATAATTCAATATTCAGTCATCAAATAAAAAATAAACTGCATCATACACGTGTTGTCATGGATGTGTGACACAAAAGGGGGCTGTTGGACATGAGGTTTTATTTCCCTGGTCAAAGACATCTAATGCGTGTCAGGATTACAAAAGGTTAATATCATATGACAGGAGCAAGAAATCTACTGTCTTCGGAGGTTACTCTTGAAGAATGTCACCATGGACTGGATGGAATATACCTCTAATAAATCACAGCAATGTTCTTCCAATAAACTAAGTGATTTTTGAAAAGGGCAAAAAAATCAAATAACGTATTCAGCTAACAGGATTTGATCAGCCGATCATCTAGTGAATATTAAAAAAGCTGATCTGTTGAATAAATTATTCAGTGAAAGCAGGCAAAATTAACAAATTATATATTTGCTGAACAACAGTTAAACTGTTCAGCATATATATCATAAAATATTTATTCATACATATTTATAAATAGTTCTTACACTTTTTTTTTTTTTTTTTTTTGCTTCATCCAGGTGAATAAAAATGCTTTAGTCTTTTTTTCTTTCTTCTGTGCAAAGTGGAAATAGCCTGTCTTCAGAAAGCTTGATCTCAGGTCAGCCTTTCACAGAAGTCAGCCTCATTTGCATTTTTAATCAGATGTCTATGTAAGTGAATCAGTAAAATCCTAACTGTGCAAGTGTCAGGTTTTAATATTTAGTTTTCTTGTTTTCTGGATGTGTCTGCGAGAAATTGTAAAGAAAGAAAGGGCATGTCTGTGTACATACTTTGCCCAGATGTGATTGTGCAATGTATTTTCTTTCAAATCCAGACAGCTTTCTTGTTACTTGTATTTTCCAGGAGTCACAATGTCTTGCTTTCATACATACATGTGGTCTGAAAACAACAATTAGGTAAGCTAAAGCCCTTTCTTTGGAAAGCATGGTTTCCTCCATCATTAATAGAGCTGAGCAGGAGGGGGTTTTATTCCACTAAAAGAAAATGGTCTTCCTTCAAGAGCCACTCTTCTACCAGATGAGTGAAAGATTTGGGTAATTTTTTAAATGGTAGTCCAGATTAAAATAATGTAAATTACCTAAATTCTCATCTCCTTTTCTTGTACTAAGGCTGGCAAAATCAGCACCCAAGCCAGCAGATATTTCTAAGGATGCTGGGTGCTATAAGATTGCCTGAACTATAAATGAAGATATTTGGGGACAGAGCATTGCCTAAAGTAAACTGTCACTGCTCTGTTGACATCAAGGGATGTGTGTCCCTCCCATTTTAAGACTTAAACCCATTGTCACATAGCAAAGAAACAAGAATATAATAATGAAGATGCTGAATAATGACCAGGATGTAAAGAGAGTCTCACAATACAGTAATCATGAGAGTAAAGCTGATATATGCTCCATTTATTATTGTAGCATTTTCTGAGCCAACTACAGACATGCCATCAATTTTATTTCAGATTCTTAGCATTTAAACAAGTAAAAGCATACATTTATACAGGAAGACATCCATTTGAGGTGCTGTTCTAAGATCACCTTAGATGTCTTTTGGGTGGAACTCCTCTGTGTGCAGAGGTGGGTGATGCAGCAGGTCAGTTTCAGCTTCTGCAAACACAACATCTGCACATTTGCCACTGAGCAAACTTGGTTTCACCTTTTTCTTTTTCCCTCGAAGGAGATGCAGCTTGTGATGGATATTCCCAGGTGCACAGCACTTACAGGGTGACAGAATTTCTTCTTGCTTGAAGCCACAGTGGTCTCCTGGCCCTGCTCCCGCACAATTTTGCCTTTTTGTACTTTTGTCTCTTTTTTGTTTCTTTTAATATGGCATATGGTTCTGTTTGTGTTCTGAAGATTTTAACACCTCTCCCAGTGGAGTCATTCTGTGCTGTACCATTCAGTGCATGAGCGAGGTCTCGGGGGATTCCAGGTTTTACCCCTTGCTTTTCTCTTTTCTGGACTGTAAGTAATGATTTTGCCCCCAAGGGCAGCTTTCTGGGGGGTTTCCCACAGGATTACCAGCGTTACTGCTACAAGATTATTAATGTAGAGGAAGCCCTTTATTTCATCTCCATGAAGTGTTTGAACTACACATTTAAGAACAACTTGTTGTCATGATTTAATGTCACTTTTAGGGGCTGCTTGAGAATGGAAGAGTGATGAAGACACATGCAGGGAAGATCTTACACCCTTCAGTTCCTAACAGGCCCTATTTAAAGCTGGGAAAGGCATCTGTTCTGGCATAAAGCACACCTTCAGCAAAGGACCAGGTGTCACTCCTGTGCTTCCAGCACCAGCAGTATCTGCAGGAATCTGCCAGACCTATGCTATTCACCAAACTGAGTCTTGTCGGCTCTGCTTTTGTACACACGGCATGACTGAAGGTGTATATCCTGTTATGTTTGAACCACCATCAAACTGCCCAGCTGGGTGAACTTAAGGAAGATTCTGCTGCCAGCTGTTTTCCCCAGTCCAACCCATCTGTGTTTTAACCATGACTGATATGCACTGCTTGCTTGATAAAATTCACCTGAACTACCACCAAACTGTGCTAGTGCTAGGTCCTAGGGTAGTGCTTCAGTACTAAACATCAGTGTCCCTACTTGGGAACAGAAAGATTTTCTACTCTAATAGAGTTCTAGGTCAGTGTGACTTCTGTCCTACAAGGATTGCCTTTCTGAATGCCAGATAATAGGTTTGAGAGTACAGGAGGTAAGGGGAATAGGGGAACAGGCGGTAGTCACACTGGTTTGGTGGAGCAGCCTGATCCTCACCCTACAGAGCATCGGCTCCTTCAGTCTGCAGCAATCAGACCTTCAGAGGTGCTGCTCTCAAAGCCTGAAACACCTCAAGAAGAGATCTAAACACCACCGAGCAGTTATAAGCTGGCCAATGTGACAGCACTAAGCTTGTGCAAGAGCTTAGGGAGGGGGTGCTATTGAAAACCTAACCCAACAGGGCAGGGTGAAGTTATGAATGAGTTATGTCATCAGCCTTATTCATGACATATTTCTAAAAAATTCTAAGCAACGGGTCCCCTATACGACTTCTACTGTCTTCAAACTGCTCTATGTAAGCTACCTTTAATTAAAATGAGCTTTTCATACGTCCACAATTGGTTCCTTAAAATATTAATAATTTTTCCTACACTGGGTATCAAAGCCGTTTTTCCTGTGTGTCCTTTAACTACATAACTACATTTAAATTATTCATTTATCCATTTTACAGCCCTCAGGGAAACCAGTTCTTTTTTTTTTCTTTTTCTTTTTTTTTTTTTTTACACAATGTGATCCCACTTAAAAGATAGGGCATTTCCTCCTCCTACAGTTATAGGATATTTTCTGTCTTGCCAATGTTTACTCAGCGCAAGAATCCAGTTAGTTACCATTTTATTAAGACACAAATGTAGCATGGAAATATGTGTCTGCCTGTGTATAAATGCCCTTTCCACTGCTCATCAATCTTGCACTAATTAGAAAGAGAAAAATATTTTAAAACCAATTAATGTCATTGAGAAGCATTCCAGTAATTCTCAAAACACAATGTAGCTGTGATGGATATATTTCAATTATTTCGAAGCATTTTCACAAGGAACTGAGTAAGCACAAAGGAGAACCAGGGGCTAAACGCCCATGGCTCAGCGGACAGCTCTCTGACATGGGATGTGGATTAAGGCTGAAGTGAGGCCAGCGATTCGTGTTCCCCCTCCAAAAGCTCCTGAGTCACCTGATTGAAGTGCAACCTTGACAAATATGCGCAGCGTTGTCTCTCACAGTTGGAATCACCAAAGAGGCTAAAAACAGAACCATGCGCTGCATAATCTCTAACCTCAGGGGACAACAAAAACAGAGAATTGCTGTGTCAATCTCATTTCCTTGTTAGGCTCATTATCATAAATGCAGGCCTTTGGTTTTGAATGCCACACTTCAATAACATTTACCTATCAACAGCTGCTGAAATATTGAATTCCACAGTCATCTTTTCCTTTTGATGCTCTCCCTTTTGTTTCTTTATCCATAAACATGAGCAACTGAGCTAAGCTTAAATTAACTAGCTGAGGTTAAATGTTTAGGGCAGCAAATTACGGCTAGCCTGCTTGCAGAGTGGTTTAGATTACAGGGGAGAGTTGCCAATCTCAGCTCTCATCATGTACTCCAAATGTGCAGAGCAATATTGGCAGTTCATGGCCAAATCCTGCACGCTTTCGTTAGCACCGTAGCTCTGCTTCCATGAATAAGTGGCGCAAGATTTAGCCCCTGCTCGGAAGATAGAGATGAATCACACTTTTGTTCTTTGAGTACCTCACGGTACCGTCAACACAGGCATGTTCAGTGATTGATAGCCTGTGTCTAGATTGGGTATTTTTCTATATACTGACAAATATTCTCCTCGCAGTGATTTCTAGGAGCAGGAGAGCATATATTGCACCATTGCTGGGTTTCTTATTTTTTGTTGTGCCCTTTGTCTTTGTTTTGAATAGCTTTTTTTTTTCTTTCTTTCTTTTTCTTGAGGGTCAGTTCCTCCGCATCCTTTTTTTGCTCACTCAGAGTACTCTGAAAAAATCATGTTACAGATCTCAAACCTTTAGTGTCAGTAAACCAAGGGAAACTTGCATCAACAAACAGGTAGGCAAAGACTCAGTCATCGCTTCAGGGTCAAATCCCAAGTGGTTGAGCAGTCTAAGGGAAATTAAGGTGTTTGGCTTTCTTGAAATGAGCTGCTGGTATCAGCTAAGGCAATTTGTGGGGGATAATCAAGGTTGAGGACAACACGCTAACTGTTTAATCCGGTGTGCAACCAAAACGGGATTGTAATTCAGAGCTAAATGGTTAGTAATAATTTAATGACCACATGCTGTTGCCCACGAGACCCCTCTGGTGCTGTAAAATATGTCACAGGGAGCTGCAGTGGTGCGTGGAAAAGGGATGCCCACCCTACGATGGCTCGCACAGGTGCAGCAGCGTCTATCACCCCAGACCTTGACACCATCACTCAACCCAGCCTGCATTTTTGCCACTTTAGGTGCTCCTCGATTGCAAAGCTGTGTTATTCCACCTCCAAAAGTGGCTGCATACCTGGTTGGAGCTTCTAAGGAAAATGATGTTCCCCTAAAAAGGGGCAATCTGCAAAGCCAAAAGCTCCATGGGGTTCAGCTGCAGGAGGCAAGCAGGTTAGGCGCAACACACAGCCTTTGGGCCACAAACTGGGGGAAAAGAGTCATAGGAGGAAAGTAGGGAAAACAAAACAGAATGAAACACATTTTTAGGTCTACAGCCCCAGAAGAGCCATGGAGAGCAGAGCAGAGGAAAAGCCAAGACAACTGAAGGGGCATTTTGGTAGTCCAGCGATGGGCACTGTCAAAAACCTCTACAGAAAGAAATTCAGTGCATACACTGTGGGCTTTGTTTTCCTCCTGACTGAGGTCCCCAGCCCATTTCGGATGTTTCAGACCTCATTATCCCCAAATCAGCTTCTCCCTTCATGTCCACACAGACCCAGCTTTGCCCTCAAGCCAGCTGAATTGTGGGGACCCACAAGGAGGCTCATGGCAAGCAAGAGTTGTTTCCTTCAACTCGGTGAATTCGAACAGTTAATTTGGGGACATTTATTTGAATTTATCTGAATCTAACTATTAAGAGCCTAATATTAACTTTATATGGTTTTATTGCCCTACTGGCCTCAGATAGCTGTGGGTTGTAGCTGTGGCAGATGAGACAAGGACAGGAGGTGGAGGACATGGATGGGGCCAGCTGTTGACCAAACAGTGGCATCCGTGTCCGTTCTTCAACAGCTTTCCGACACTAAATTGTTGAAGCTCATCACCTAAACATGTCATTTTGAAGTGGGAGCAACGTTTCTCTCCCAGTTATTTCCATTCTATCTTTTGCATTACAGTACAATATTTTTTTTAAAGCACAGGCAATCAAAGAGTCAGTTGGAAAACAAAGATTTATGATTGATTTTGCTTAAGCAAAATAGCGATTTCTATTACACTAGCCTTTATTTAGAGGCTTTTGGCTGCTACAATGAATCGATCTATCCCACTTGTCAAAAAAATCTGAAGCAGAAGCAGCCCTGCTCCCCGTATGCCCCGCGTGAAATAAAGCCCAGCCTGTGGAAGTTAGCTCGACTTTTCTGCCGGAGAGGGGCCAAAGACTGCGGGAGTTAATTACATCAGTAGAGAAGGGTCGCTTTTCATTTCCAGCGAGCCCGACTCCGACTAAATAAATAAAGCTGAAATGGGAGAGCGATGACCACAATAAGTAGCCGAAACTCCACGTGATGACAGAGGAATGATTTCCCACCGCCACAGCTTAAATATAACTAAGGTGTTCTGTAATTTTACTTCCAAAAGCCAGAGGGCTTATTGTAATCCTGATAAATTATAGCAGCAAGAGCAGGAGGGAAGTGGGACAGAAAGAGGGAAATGTTAATGCAAAATATAAAATTGCCTCGCAGAAAAGAATGGGGAGAGCGAGCGGTTTGTTATCGTTTATTTTTCTTCAACATATCATTCAGTTTCAGCTGTCTCCCATCTCCCCCAGATCTCCACCATTTCTCAGAAACGTCTCTCGATGGCATCTCATTCTCCGGCTGTCTTTCACCAGCATTTCATTATTTCTTAACTGTCCCTGAAAGGGTCTGGGCAGGCGGTGGAGGGGAGAGGGACGTGGCTGCGCCCCGCGTCTCCCTAATTTTCAGCGGCTGCCCAAAGGCGGGCAGGGGGGTGCGTGTGTGCGGAGGGAAGAGGGGGAAGGGGGAGCAATGAAAATAATGCTAAATGTGATTAATCTGCCGGATTCCTGGAAATCTGACATGCATGAGTTACGGCGAAACCTCTTTTTATTTCGCCATGAAACGCTTTTGCATAATGAGGAAGAAAATGTCCTCTGTGCCCTAATCAACTCTGACAGGTCCTGCGCGCCCAAATACTTTTATTTATGGCATTATTTATTTCTCCCCTAATAACGGGGGGGGCACACACACACACACACACACACCACGCCGCTCTCTCGGCGGGGGACCGCGACCCTCAGGGCACCGCTCCGCTGCGGGCCGCCCCGTGAGGGGTGATGGCGGTGTGGGGGGGGGGGGAGAACCCCACAAAGTTTTAGGGTCTGCCCACGACGGCCCGGGCCGAGCCGCGAGGGGCCGCGTCGAGCCGGGCCGCCCCCCCGGCACCCTCCGTGAGGGGAACCGGGGCGGGGGCGGCCCCGCCACGTCCCGCCTCCCCGCCCCGTTGCCATTAGCAGAGATCGCCCCAAACACTCGGCGGTCGCCGCCCGTCTCCCTCCAGGCATTGGCGCGGCCGCCTGTCAATCAGGCCGGCGCCCCGCCGCGCCGGGGCTCCGCCGTGCCACAGAGACGAGCCGCGGCGGCGGCGGCAGCGGTGGCGGCCACAGCCCGGCCGGGGGAGGAGGAGGAGGAGGAGGAGGAGGAGGAGGAGGAGGAGGAGGAGGAGGAGGATGGAAGAGGAGGAGGAGGAGATGCGGGCGGCGGAGGAGGGGCCCAGCACCCCCAAAATCTACAAGCAGCGGGGTCCCTACAGCGTCCTCAAGACCTTCCCCGGCAAGCGGGCGGCGCTGGCACGGCGCTACGAGAGAGCCGGCGCGATGGTGGAGGTGCCCCGGGGGCGCGCCGCGGGGCAGCCCTTCCCGCACGCCGCCGAGCCGCTGCCCTACCCGCCCTTCCCCAACGGGCCCGCACGCCCCGCCGCCGCCCACGGGCACCCCCGCACGCCGGCACCGGGCTCCGCGGGCCGCTACGGCCCCTGCCCGCCGGGGGGAGCGGCGGCGGCGGCGGCGGGGCCGGCGGCGGGGGGAGCGGGGGGCGGCGGCGCGGAGCTGAGCGCAGGTACCCGCAACTCCTCGCCTCGGGCTCGGCGGGGCTGTGGGGGGCTGTGGGGTGCCCGCCCGAGGGGGAGGAGGGATGGGAAGCCCCCCCCTAAGCACCGCCGGGGGACCCCCTGCTCGCAGCGCCGCACGTCGGGGGGGCAGGTCCCGAGGAAAGTTGGCGTTGAAGCGGGGGAGGCAGCGGGTTAACCCCACCTCTGCGTGTCCGTCTGTCCGCCCTGTGTGTCCGTCTGTCCGATCTGTGTCCGTCTGTCCGCCCCGCTGTCCCCTCTGCCCGGCCGTCCCGGGCGCGCTCCTCACGGTTCGACGGGGCGAGCGGCCGCCCGGCTTGGGGGGGGGGGCGTGCAGCCACGGCAGCTCCGGGTTTTTTTGGGGGAAAGCGGCACTTGGAAGGGGTCTGGGGGGAGAGGAGGAGGCTTTGGGGTCCCCGTGGGGAGAGGGGGAGGCTGGGGATGGAGAGGGGAGGCAGGCGGAGGGCCGGCGGTTCAGGCGGGGGGGAAGCGGCGCGGCGGCTTCCCCGGGCACGAAGCGCGGCGAGGAGCGGGAGAGCGAAATAGAGATGTTGGGTTTGGGGTGGTTTTTTCTCTTTTTTTTCTTTTTTCTTTTTTCTTTTTTTTTCCTGGAAGGTGTAAGATAGCGAGATGCCGAGCGCGTATCTTTCTCCTGGTGATGGCTCGGAGTTAAAAACCACGTAGATCTTGATATGCAACCTAAATTTGGCATCAGGAAATGGGAAATTGCATCTTTAAGCAGAGTACAATCAAAAATGAATTACAATAAATCCTATATAATTGCATAGGTCATTCTCTTTAATGAGATTTTATTAACCTGACTGTCAAGCTTTTGAGTCAGGCAGATATTTTATCTTCTTCAACTGATAAAAGTGTCAGCTATAAACCACCATATAAATATTCATAAATCTACACATCTGTGGCAGCCTATCAGCATCATTCTTTTGGACATTAAAAGCATTCTAATTACTTTCTGTCTAGCAGAGCTGAAATGCTGCCTGTTATAGTATGTGCTTGGCAGGCATGATTGCTTTTGTTTGCCATCACAAATAGCAGCATCCTATTTTATATACTGATGGTCCGGAATATATTCAGGGTTTGACTGAACAGGATGAATATTATGAAGCACCATCTGGTTTTGATAACATCGGGTATATTAACTCATCTGTTAATTTTTGACACATCATTGATTTATTTATTTAGAAAAATTGGAGCCTGTTTTGGTATGTTGCTGTTTGCCTTTGTAACAAATGTGATGACATTTCTTTACTAAACAGGGCGATATGCTAGTTAATAGGATATATGGCTATGTTTTAATGTGTGTTTTCACTCACAAGCAGCCGTGTATGGGATGAATTTGTCGTGTCTTGTTACAAATAATTCGTGCACTTTACCAAAAAAGTTTAATACTTGAATAGATCAGTCTGAAAATTCGCTGCTCTGATGAGCGGTCCCAGGATCCATAGCAGAAGGTCATATTTGCCTTTTTTTTTTCTTGAAACTACTGCTTATTTTAAATGCCCGAATGCTGTTATTTCAGTATTTTTGTGGCCCACAATCAAAATGCTGCTGATAAATGTGACACCTACATTTCTTCGCAGAAGCAGATTACGCCATGGAAGACATTCAGCTGTCTGGTAGATGATATATGAGGCCATATTCACAGCAAAGCCCGCTGGGCTTTGATGAGCAGAAGTTTGGACTTTCTCCTACCTCTGTGGACTGTGCTAACGAGGAGCTAGGGCTGGCTTCAGAGTTTGTCACTGATTTCAGTCAGTGCTGAAAAAGATAGTTAAGGAGTGTCAGGTTTTGTGCACTGAAGTTCTTTGCAGTCCCTGCCCCACCACCTGTGCATCTGGGCTTCTCTGTAGATCCCAACATACCCTTCTTATAGCTGAGACATGGCTACCAAGCGAATCAGGCGAAACTGAAGAATGCAAACCAAAAACTTGCTATGGTGTGCAGATGTGGAATTCTGTACAGGTTGTTACCACCAGTTGTGTGCTGCCTGCTGTTGCTCTGCAGAAGGCTGACAGTTGCCACTGGTGGCTTGCAGGGTTTTCCCACTTGGCTCAGCCATAGCACATGGCAGAGGCTTCCTTGAATTAAATGGTAGAGGGCTGCAGATCACGCTTCTGTGGGGACACCTGTTTCAGTGGTTCCCTTCTTTTTGCTGGTACTTGACATGTGCAGGCCACAGCGAGCAAGCTGGCTGGCAAAGCCCCATCCCTGGGACGTCTAACTCCAGACTAGCAACTTGAACACTTGATGCATTGATTCTTGATCTTTAGGCATGATGTTTCTGGCACCTGGGGATTCAGAGCACCAAGTTTGCTTTTGAGAGTGGGCACTTAAAACACGGCCACAAGGGGAGGAGTAGGGATGCTACCATGTTTCGAAGCATTTCCTAATGGCTAGAGCTCATGCCAAGAATTAATGGCATCATCTTCAGTCCTCTGAGAGACTGCCCTGGCCACCAGACTCCAGAATACTGGCAGGGAGAGGGGCTGTGGGAAGGAAGAGGAGCAGGGGGTCACCCTGCATTGTCATCAAGAAGAATCTAGCTTCAGATCCCATCTCGCAGCCTGAGAAATGTCGTCTCACAGTGAGAAATGTGGAGCTGTGCTGCACAACCCTTCCCTCTTCTCCAGCAAACAGTGACTGCTGCTATGCAGAGTAAGCCACTCATGCACATTCAAGACATGGTCTCCTTTAGACACATTTTCTCCTTTAGATTATGAGTTGTTTATTAGTCTCTTTTCATACCCTGAAAATAATCCAAATAACGTGTCTTTGTCTTTGGTAGCATTTACATTAAGCTGTATCACAGTCTCCAAAAAACAACTCCTTTTCTTAGGGATAGCATGATGTAGACCTTACGCTGTGCCTTGCTTACTTGAAAGCAAAAAAAAGATGAGCAGAGCTGTCTTAGAGGTGTCATCCCAGTGCTAAGAGCTTGGCATGTTTAACGAGACCAATTAAGCAAGTTCTATCATGTCCAGACAGATTTTTTTTATGAGAATAGAGAAGGTGAAGATCATCATCTTGCCCTTAACCAAGAAGTTGGAAACACTTATCTGGAGTAGACAGATCAGTTTTGAAATGGCCAGACATGTGTAATCTTCATCTGCTGGAGTGTCTTCATGCAGAACACCCACAAAAAGCATCCCTTAGTTGGGGTGTCAGATGCTCTTGATTTTGTGACTTGGGCATTTGCAGCAGGGTTTGTATCTCAACATGTAATGTAAAGGTTTATATACAAGGGCAAAGCTATTTGGGGGTACAAAGATGCTACCCTGGAATCTAAAGCAATAATAATACAATAATACAACAAATGGAGAGAGAAAAATCTGAAACACTGCAAGGTGAAAGGTGAGATTACTGTTAAGGAACTTGGATCTTCAAATCTTAGTGAAAATTCATAAAGGGGAGAACATATGGTATTCAGACCCCCTCAATAGTTACAAAGACATCTCTTTGGACCATCTGACCGAGGTCAAAAAGGAAGATACGGAAAAAGCAACACCTAAATCCTGATCCACTGAAACCCAGCACGATGCTTTATTAGTAAAGCTTTCTAGGCTTAGTATTGAAAAGATCTTCAGGTGTAGTGAAACATGATTTATACCCACCAGCTTTTTCAGATACATCCATGTAATTCATCAGGTTGAGTTTCAGACATTTGCTCCTACTAAAACCTTGGTTTTGGTCTGGCAGTTGGATAGCCAAGAAACCTCCTATTTCAGCAGCAGCGAGAGGTAAAGATGAAAGCTGTATCTGGGAGCTGGTACCTGATCTGCCATGTGTTGACATCTGATTGCTGGCACACTCAAAGGAAACTGCCTGGTTCGAACTGCTTACGCTTTTAGCAAGTTAATCACGATCTGTTGGCACTTGATGGGCCTAATCTGGCAAGTCCACCTTCAGGCACAATTGGGGTTAAAGTCAGTACAAGTTCTGTAAGGCTAAAGACTGCGCAGGGGCTGACACATTAGAATTACATGGTTGGTGAGCATCATAATAAGGAAGAGGAATGTCACAATAAGAATTTAATAAACGGTTTACACTGTTTCAGTCTGGTACAGTCATTTCAAGAGAATCTTGCTTTCCTAAAAAATATATACATTACGTTAAATCAATTAAGAACCCTAGATCAGTGATTATTCAGTAGTGTTCACATAAAAATAATTTTTTGTCATTTCTTAGCGATTAGACATTGCACACTGCTTGCATTTCTAATTGCAGTCACTCTGTAAAAGCTGAAATCCCGAGCTCCACAATAAATGCTAAATGGGCAGCATTTGTTTTTATTTTTTCTCCATCACAAGAAATAACCATAGTTATCGTTCTCATTCAGGGTTGTTCAGAGCATGGGTACGTGTGCTGTTCCTGGTGTACCAGCCACTTCTCAGTGGTACACGCTTCAGCCAGAATGTGTCCAGAACGTATGCCAAGAGCATCCCTCCCTGTTGCTGCCCAGTGGTACCCACAGAAAGCATCTCCGAATCCTTGTGCTAGCACTGCAGAATAACCCTGCCTAGTCACGGCTCTCCTTTTTATATCTTCGAGTATGGGTTAAAGTTAAGAAGAAAAATAGTAATTGCTGTTATTGTGCCTTTGTAGTAGATCTGATACTGAACTGAAGATTAAATCAATGCTGTCATTTTGGTATAAAATCTCAGTTGCATTTTAAGCCATTATCACAGTGAATGTGCATAATGCACTGAATTTTACAACAAAACTAATCATTAATTTTATCTTTACTGATGGTAGTGTGTATTAGAGCATTCTTCAAAACTGGTATTTGAAATGTCAGGTTACTTTTTGCCATATTTTAGCAGAAACCATAATATTAGCATAACATCTCTTAAACTAATCTAATCCCTTTTCAGTTGTTTCATTCATATTTTGTCCCCTTGCAACAAGGAGATGCAAAAAAAATGAGTAACTGTTTTCTCAACAGGGACCATAATGATTAAAATACAAACAGTAAATATGACTTCAGGTTTGGAATCGGATTATAGGATTAAAATGAATGAAAAACTGCTCTGTAGTAGGATTGCAAAGTTCCAATCGATATCATTCTCTCATATTTTTAAAGGGAAAATGTGTGAAGTAAAGACATGAGGCACAGAAAGCACAACTCGAGGTTGTCAGGGATAGTTTCGTTTCTTGGTCTCCTTTTGTTTTGTCGGTAGCTCCCAGTTGGAAAGATGCAGTGATGCCAGGGCTCCATGCTTTTGAAACATGTTTTGAAACACGAAGGGGAAGAAGTGATGACGGGTATGGAGGCTACCAAGCCCCTGCTGCTGCAGGAGCCAAGTAGTCACTGCCCGGTGCTGGCACCCACTCTGCTTTTGCAATATGGATGGAGCACATTAGTTTGCATTTTTGATCATAAAGAGATGTGTCAGAGGGATCTGTCCTGCTTGGCGAGTGGAGCCCATGTAGGAACCGAGGGTGCGGTGTGACTCGCTGGCACAGGAGGAGATTGCAGGGCTGCTTTAAGTGGTCTCAGGGCCCCCCAGTCCTTCCCAGGCTGCTGGTCTCTCTCGGCTTATCCCTGGCCACCTCATAGCCCAGCACTGCACCTTCCCTTCTTCTGTCCCATTTCACATCCTTGTTCTTACCTCTTACCTCAGAAGGCGATGTCCTCGGGTTGTCTCCTCCAGCTGCATTCAAGACGTAGAGCATTTGTATGCTGCCCCAGCCCTTTTCCTCTTTATAGACAGCTGGAGAATGGTAAAAATCCAAATTAGTGTCATTTCAGATATGCTTCAGGACAGCTGTACTAACCTTGGGATGATGTAGGTTTTCCACCAGGAAGCGTATCTCCTGGCTCACGGAGAAGTACCGTGAGAAGTACCACCTCTTAACGGACTGAATTCTGAAGGTTTCTGGTCTTTACACTGTATCAGTGTGATGAGGGTACGCGTTTCATCTCTAGTGATAAGGTTAAGTTAAATGAAGGTTTGGGGTGCTTAGTTTCTTGCATCTGTAGCAGGCTGCCTTTTGAAAAAGGGAACGCGTTTGTCACTTTCTAAAAGTCAAGCCTGTCTGAGAAGAGCTCTCCAAATTTGGCAGCACTTAAATCTACCACTTATTTATTTATTTATTTATTTCATGCAAAATGTTAGGCACCTAGAGGAACTCAGCTATGAGTAAGCCATAAATGAGGTTTTTTTTAAAGTCATTATTGTCATCGGGGAACCTGACAGGTTATACCATAAGTCAGAGCCAAACGTCTGGGTCATTTTATGTGTGGTCCAAGCACTGTTAGGGCAGCTTGACTCTGCATAGACAGGCACTGCAGCAGTAAACCATCCTACTATTACTGAGGTTTAGACCATTGACACCTCCTGTCAGCCAGGGTAGGTCTGACCAGGTACGGCGTGGCGCGCTTATCCTGTCTCCAAAACCCAGCTGCTGCCCCTAAAACCTGCTGCACAGCCCCACAACCACATGGCATGGTGGTGGCCTGCACACAAGCTCATAGGAAGCCAGGAGACAAAGCATTGATCCTCAGACCAGGGGAGCTTCATGCTATACATTCGATGCCTTTAAGAGGTTTTTGTGCCTATTACTCCTGACGTATTTGGAACACAAAGGAACAGAAACAAAGCCCATAAAATTGGTTTGGGTCATGGGAGGTGGTCCAGGCCCAATGTCAAGCAAGTGCAGCAAAGATGAAAAGGAGAAAAAATGAAGCTCGGAAGCCTTGTCAGGGAGGAACAGGGCATAGGAAGAAGGTGTAGCACAATGTCCTGCAAATACACACAGGCCATGCCCACCAGCGGCTTGAAATATGCTTCAAAAGAAATACTTCCTTGAACTTTTACTTGTGGCAAATTGAGTGGAATTTGTATTTTCTTCCACATTTCCCTGCCTTAATCCCTCTGAAAGAACATGGCACGAAGCGGTGACTATCATCACAATGCATTTCTGATTAACAGCAAGGGCACAAGGGCACTCTCAAAATAGAAGCAAAGTCAGGATTGTTTTAAATCACAGTGTTGCAGAAGTATTAAAGCAGAAGCCATAATTTTAATGTGTTCAGAAATAAAATGCATGCTACTGTAAATGGTTGTGTACGTTCGTCTAGCTGCTGCTGCTGCCTGGCATAACCTTCTGCGTTAGGTTTCTGTGATTCATCTTTTCTTTTGTTTCAGAGAGTCGAATGATTCTGGATGCCTTTGCCCAACAATGCAGCCGGGTTCTAAGTCTATTAAATTGTGGTGGAAAACTACTGGACAACAATCACTCTCAGTCCATGATTTCTTGTATAAAGCAGGAAAACCCAAATTATAGTGAAAGACAAGAGCAATGTCAGCTTGGGAAAATGGTCCATAGTCAGACGTCAGACATTTTAGACATAGAGATGCAGTATATGCAAAAGAAACAACAAACCTCAGCCTTTCTGAGAGTTTTTACTGATTCCCTTCAGAACTATTTGCTTTCTGGGAGCTTCCCTTCTCAGAACACCTCGTCAGTAAATGATTTTAGCCATTTGGCAGATGTGGATCCGCTTTCAACCTCTCCAGTGCACACTTTAGGTGGATGGACATCTCCAGCAACTTCTGAATCTCATGGTCACCCATCGTCTTCTACACTTCCAGAGGAGGAAGAGGAGGAAGAGGAAGAAGGTTACTGCCCTCGGTGTCAAGAGCTAGAACAGGAGGTAATTTCATTGCAACAAGAAAATGAGGAGCTTCGCAGAAAACTGGAGAGCATTCCAGGTAAACAATCCCCTGCCACGTAATATTTCCAGTCAGTGATAAAAGTAGTTTGAGCAGTAATTTGTTTTAAGTTCGGGTTGGTTTTTGAGGTTGCAGTCATAGTTATCAAACGCTGGCATTTGTCTTCATCCAAAATTCCCATAGCTGTTCCCACTGAAAAATTACCTGCTGATACTTGTCTATGTGAACTGTGAGTTCTAGGCTAATGAGCAGTGTTCAGGATGGGATGTACTTGCAATCCCAAATTCCAAACGTCAGGTGGTTTGTCATGGTAATTTCAACCATATGCTTTTATACCTAATTACCTGTGTTGTTCTGTAAGTGATGCTGCAGTTTATGAAACCTAATTCCCTTCTGGGGCTCCTATTTTGGTTACTTAAAGAAACTATTCAAAGTTATGTCCATACTTCTAATGAAATGGATTTAGCTTTTATCTTGAACAGTATCTCTTAAATTGCTCTTAGCTCAGCGAGAAGCATAAATACATCTCCTCCCATTCATCTTCCAGTAAAACCTGAAAACAAAACTTGGTAACAACTTCTCCATTGCAGTGATACCTAGCGCTGGAGGAGGGGAATTAGACAGAAAAACCTTATCCAACAGAAAACCCCACTGTGAAATGCTTTTCATTCCCCTTTTAATTTAGAATTTCTCACCGTTACAATGCACTGAGGTACTTCAAGAGTGGTATCAGATGAGAACAAAGTATCTTAAACCCATATCATCTAAACTTTAAGCACAGGCAAAAATGCACCTCAAATAGTGATAGTAAAAGCAAATTGGAGGCTAGCAAAGAAAATTTGTATAAAACACACTTCTTTTCCAACATGTATAAATGCTAGGGAGATACAACTTCGCTAGCTAAACTTTGCAGTGCTGAGGGTAGATCCATGCAAAGTTCATTAAACTAATCCCTAAATGGCAAGAAGGTACAGATAATTTAGCACAGTCAGCAAGAGAGAAAATACTCCAAACCTGCTAACTATGCAGAAAGTTAGAAACCAGAAGCCAACTACTGCCCGAATATGTAGATGCAGTTTCAAAATCTGAGCAAAAAGCAATCAGGAAAGGAGCTGTAGTTTCCATTATTCTCCCCAGCTATCAGTGAAGTATTATTAATTATTTGTCTTGTCTTTTCCTTTTGTGTATTGGTCCTTTGGTGGTACAAGCAAATCCCATAACCAACACTTGTCAGGACAGAGAAAACTCAAAATTTAGAATACTTCCCCATACTCCTCTCAAAATTTAGTCACCATAACTCATAAAATTTTAATGGCTTTAGTAGTGATTTGTACATCACATTGAAACACCATTTGACAAAGGGAAAGCTACCAAAACTACCAAAATGAGTTGAATCTGTCTTTGTAGCTCTTTACTCCCCTCTGCTCATTTCTTTAAAATTTGAGCAGTGGAAATTAGTACAATATGTTCATATCTGTCTGACGAAAGGCAGATAGTCTCTGTTCCCCTGAAACAGCTCCCAGAAGGCAGCTTTTCCTTCTGTGTGCATTTCTTCCTACCCATACCTACTTTGTGTTTGGCTTTATTAATTTAGTAAGTGATCCAGGTTGCTTTGGCTGCCCTGTTCTCCCACTGTTTGCTGCTTCGTCGATTTCTGTATCATCTAGAATTTTTTCGATTGTTTTTAAATTAACTTCCCGATCCTGGTTAGTAATGTTGAATGTTGTTGAGGCTGCTATCAGTCCCTGTAGAGCCCTGCTAGAAACACATCTATTCATGATGATTCCCCCAATGACAAATACTTGAGATGTCAGCAGCAGTTTCTTAATCAATGTGTGTCACAGTCTACTGATGTTGTATGTTGCTGCTTTGCAGTCAGATAACACATGGTAGTAAGTTAAACATCCTTCAGGGGTCTGGGTATTTTATACCTGTTTAACCAAACTTTTTCAGTCAAACCTGTAATCTCATCAAAGAATGGCCATCAGGTTAGTCTGACAAGATCCACCTTGCAGAAACCATTTTGACTGGCATTAATTACATTCATACTCCTTAGTTCTTTGTCAGTTGAATTTTCATTGCATTTTCCTGTGTTGTGCCAGGATTAATGCCAGGCTAAGCATCTGCTTCTCCCATGGGTCATCACAGTTATCCTTCTCACTTTAAAATAGAGGAAAGTTACATAAATGTAGGCTTTTCTCACCCCCCAGCAATAATGAAATGCCTTGTTAGTGGTGTATCAAAGGAGGCAGAAAACCTTAAATGTGCAAGGACGTATGACTTCACCAACATAAAATGATCATCAAATGCCTCTGTTGTTGTCTGGGTGACACATGCAGATAGGCCTGAGGTGTCCCAAGTGTTGGAGGAAACATTAAGAACCACAGAAAGCCCCATCTGATTCTGTCACAAGGTCTGGGCCTCCACTGGGTGAGTTTAATCAACTCCAGGCAACGTCTGATTATTTTTGTCTCAGGTGCTGGTTTTGCTCCAGTGAGGTTAAGCTACCAAAGCAGGTGACAGAAATTGTCCTGTGGCTTGAAATGCCCAACTGTACATAGGCAGAGGCTGCACCCAGAGCACTTTTGCCGATCAAGCCATTGCACGCCTCAGGTGGGATCCAGAAGGCCCTCTTCAGAGGATTTCAGTGGTGTTTGCCACCATCTGTCACATCAGAGGCATTTTGGAACACCAGCTTTCTTCCCTGCTCCTTTATTCATCTCATTCTGAGTGTCCAACACACCAAGCAAGACAATGAGTGCAGAGAAAAACCTCTGTGAAGGCAACTAGGTTAGCGTGGAGGCCGCCATACTGTCCCGCCAGGCCACTGACTGAGTGCTGTATTGACTTGGTGTTGACTTAGCCCTTTCAGCAGTGAGCAAACTGGGCTCCAGTTGCTGTGTCAGGCTTTTTTGGGGAGCCCGGGGGAGCGGTGGGAGGTACACACGAGGTACACACGGTCCCCACAGCACAGGGGCTGAGGCTCACATGAGCAACTCTATAAACAGAAGATAAAAGCACCAGCCCATCCCTTCTGTTCTATAACTGTCGATGAATCATTTTATCCTTTTCCTGAAATACTTTGCATTTTTTTTCTCTTTACTTTCCATATGCAAAGAGCCTTTCAAAATCCATGAGAGTTTGTGTTCTAAAAATACCTGCCCCTGCACATCTCTGACTGGAGCTCTGCGGAGCATTTGCATTGCTCACAAAAAGGCGGCCAGGAAGGGAAGAGTGTTTCCTCAGCAAATCTGAAGGCGATAACTTTTGTGTTTTTTTTAACAGATTTTACAGAAAACATACATTCCTGTACCTTTTGGACACAGAAAATAAGATTTTTTCTGTTTTCAGCCCTGTGGTCCTGTTGCTGTAGGAGCCCTCCAGTACCTTAAGATCTTTTTACCCATAGCCTAGCATCATCCATTTGGCAGATCACCACTGGAAGAAAATGATTACATGGGAGAAATATTGCTTATATTTTGTTTGTTGGTGGTGTTGTTGTTTTTTTTCTAAAAAAAAATACCCATTTGATTTGACTGAAACAATATCTAAATTTGTATGAAATCTTAATTGTTTCAGCTATGGAATATATAAAGAGAAACTCTTATTTCAGTGCTTTTGTTTGGAGTGATGTGATGTCTTGCAATTTGTGCAGTTCCCCTGTTTTGTTTTGTTTTTTTAGGCAAAAGCATTATCTGAACACTTTCAGTTTAGAGTTCAAGTGAAAAAAAAAGGTTTTTATGCGGTGTGTTGTCTTATTTTGGAAAACAATTTTAGAAAGATTAGGTAATTCCTGGAGGGACTTTGGCAAACCTGCCGTTATCTCTCTAAGGTTCTGAGACCATAAAGAACCGAGTAAATCCATCTATATGAGGGGAAAAATGTGGTGTAATCTTTTTGCTCTGTATAAAAATTGCCAGGGCTGCCATCCATTCCCAAAAGTTAAATTAAAGACTTATTTGTGAAACTGCACGTAAGACCTGGATCTAGACCGTATAATTTGAAAGAACATTACGCCATTCTTTGCTGTTGTCAGTCAGATTTTCTCACAGCTTTCAGCCTAAAAAGGAGGAAATATTTGTGGGTGGTCAAAGCAAAGGCCTGGAGTTGTGTGTGAAGGTTTGCCCCCAGTACTCTATGCTTTGCTGCACAATTTCAGGCAAACCAGCCTGAAAGTAGTATAAAGATACAAGTAAGATGAAGCGACGTGTGATAAATACAGTAATTATTCTTGCCTCGTTGGCCCAGCAGCAAAAAATGTTTCAGCGAAAGGAGGAAGAACAAGGATGAAAAAAAAATGTCAAAAGTAGAGGTGATAACGTAAGGAGAAGATGCTGGTGGCAGCTGGAAGTAGCCAAAGCAAAGCGGGATTTGCAGGTAGAGTTAATATCAGTGTAATTGAAAAAGTCAGACAAGTTTTCCAGAACGTTTTGTGTGCCCAGGGCTTGACTTTTTTTTTTCCTATGTCGAATGATCTAATAAAAGATATTACTTTTCCCTACAAATCCTGTCTCCTTTATACTTTCAGAGCATCGCATTTCCAAAGACTCTACTACAGCAACAGCACAGATAAAGCAGCCATCAAGGGTTATGACGAACGCTTTTTCATGTCTTTTTTTGTTGTCCTTTTTTCTTGATGTTCGCGTTTAACCAGTTCCTTGGTTTCCCTTGATGTTCGGGATGTTTTGGTCTGATCTCTGGCCTGTTCAGCTTCAAAGTGTGAGGTTCCCTTAGTAGGCGAGCCTTGAGTGCAGCCACTGCCAGCTTTACCAGAACTCTTCTGCAAGAGAGCCCCTTTGAATCTGCCTGCTGCAGCTCAACCAGCCTGAGCTCAAAAACATCTAAATGCAGCAGACCAAGGCTTTATCATGTTGTTGTTTTTTTTTGTCCCCTTCAGAGTAAGGTTTGCCCTTGTAAAAAAAAACATAAGGATTTGCATGGGCAAGGTTTTATCTTTTTTGCCATTTTGCAGGGAGTTGTGGTTGACCTGTCTGGGCTTCGGTTTGGGTTTTGCAGGTCGCCTTTAGTATTTAGTGACACAAACTGCTGTCCCTGCTCATCGGGGGCTCCTTGGTTTCACTGTTATTCATTAGTGGTTCAGATGTGTAGTGTTTTATAGGTGAGGTCCTGGTCCTGAAGACTTTACAGTTGAGACTGAGGCTTGAAGAAGAGACAGATCCACTAAGGAGAAGGAAGGGGAAGAAGCACAGGCAAAAATAAAAGCCAGAGGAGGTTGGAAAGGGGCACATTCTTCTTTCTGGTAGAAATCTTTCTCCAAAAGAAAAATAAGAGAAATTAAATGCCTTTTCAGATTCAAATTTACAGAAGTAACATGGTTTTCCACTCCACCTGGAAAGCACAACCGAGAGAGATTTTAGAAGTAACAGGATATTTGCTATCTCTTTTTTCTCCTTTCCCTGCTTTCGGCAGCAGCGATGGGTCAGTTCAGCCAATCTTTAACGCCTTTGTGCGTGTAATATTGATTCTTCGGCTCTTGGCTTTCTGCTGGCTGCTCTCGCTAAAAATGTGTGCTGCTTTTATTTTGCCATCCAATTACAAGAATCCAAATTTGCCAGGTTTTGAGCACCGAGATCAGATACTCGCTGCTAACCCCCATCTCTCCTTGCCCCTCTTTTTCCAGCTCAACGCACCCCAAAATCTCTTTGCAGCCTGTCCATGCAGCTTTCAGCTTGCTATTGAAATAAATGAGTGTATGAGCTAAAGTGATACAAGCCATGTTAGACTGCACACTTGTCCAAATCTCAGGCAGGGAAGGGGCTCAGTGAATGCGATAAGAAATTCACCCTGCCAGCAGGTCCCATATCATATGTCACGTCTTTTTGACAGTCGAGCATCAATTTGGAAATGCCCTGAAATGAACTCCCAAGTGAAGAATGACTCAAGGTCAAGCGAAGGAGGACGCATTGCGATGCTGAGAGAGCCTTAACGAACAGCTGCCATTCGGAGCGGGATGGATGTGCATGTGCACGCTTCCTGGCTCTCCTCCTCCCTGGCAGCTCAGAAGTAAATGGGCTTGGATGCTCGAATCCGCGTTCTGCTCTGCGAGGCACCGGCAGGATCGCTAGCTAGTGTCAGTTACAGACCACCACGTCTCATTAAGCAACAGAATAACCAGATTTCTTGCCGCCTGCTTACCTGGGGGGGGTCAGAGCTCCACCTGCAGTGGCTTACACTGGAAGCCACATTTTGGAGAGGCGAAATGAGAGCCCTCGTTTTGGCAGATACCAGTACAAGTGATGGTGACTTGGTAAGATTTATTATGAGCAGAAAGAGTGCAGCCCAAACCAGTAATAAAATACCCCTGGCACTTCATAAAAGTTTGGTTTCATGGAACCAACAAGAATTATCAGAGTTGAAGGTAGGAAAGAGTGGGTGATAATTGGGAAACATTAAAAACACTTCATTGAAGGTCCCCAAAGATTATCTAGGAGACAGAGATTCATGCTGGTTGCAGAAACAACCACCTTAGAGGGAACACAAAGCACAGTTAGAAACATAACAAACGGGGTAAAGGAGAAGTTGGTGGTAGTGAATAAAAAGCAGAGGTTAGGAGCAGTAGAAAATTAGTAATTTAAATCTGGAGCCATCTGTGGAGGAAGCATTCTTTCCCTAGGAAATTAAAGGGAAAAAAATAGGGTTCTGGTAACAGTACTGGGTGATTATCAAGGGGAAGTGGTGTTTTTTGGTGGTAATGTGCAACTGCTCGTTGAATATTTGTGAGCTGACACTGGAGTAAAATGACACAGTCATACCACCAAACAACAACACTGTACAGGGAGAAATATTTTTCATTTCCACCTTGTCTCTGGGTGTTAGCACAAGTTCAGTGGCTGCTCTAGGTGGGACTGCAGCCTCATCTGTCTCCTGCAACACTCCACAGACAGCCTTAAGGACAAGGACAACTAAAGTGCTCAGGAGCACCAGAGTTGCGACTGGTTTTGGAAGTGGCAAACAGATGCTGACTCCAGTACAAGCTGATGTGTTTCAGTTCAGGTTGCAACAGAGAGTGGTTCACAAGTGGATTCAGGAGTCCCTCCTGAAAGTGTGATGGTTTAAAAGTCATGAGATTTGGACAGCTCACCTCAAGAGCTAAAAAAAATGAGAGTGGACAAACGGGGCCCTGACCCTGATTTTGATTGTCTTTTGGAATATTTGGGATGCTCCAGAAGACTGAAAGGCACAAATATTCTATAATTTATTTTTGCAAATGCTCTATAATGTATTTTTTAAAAGGATACATGAGATAACTGGGATGATCATAGGCTTGCTGGCCTGATGCTGATCCCAGGCAAAATAATTGCACAACTGATTCCCGATTCAACTGACAGAGAATTAAAAGAGAATAATGGAGTTGGTACCAGTCAAGATCCTGCCGAATGGTTTTGATGAGATGAAAAGTTTGGCTGATGAGGATATTGCAGGTCTTCAGGGTGTTACTTAGCATTATGTAACAAGGAGTGATTTTAAAAAATGCAAACACATTTGTAACTGGGAAATTGCCATGAGGCAGATGAATTTATAGAGCAATTCTTTGCGAAACTGTTTGTAGCCTGTGTTTTTAATGGTTTCATCAGTGTCCTGGAAGAAAACTTGCAATCATTACTGAGAGTTTGCAGGGAGTGCAGAGGTAGCAGAGTGAGGAAGATGATGGGTTACAGACCCATCTGAACACTGTGCATTTAGCACAGAGCAATGTCACCAAATATTCAATATTACTACTAAATATTGAATATTGGCTTCATTTCAGCCACTAGGAAATGGATGCTGGGAAAGGCTTTTGGAAGCCGTGGTGGGTTCCCAGCTGGATACTGATGCTCAGGGCAGCCGATGGGCTGGTGTGGCCTTTGGTGTACAAACCCATAGGTGGTGTAGGGATTTTGTAACCCTGCCTTTTGTACGCAGCACAGCCGGTGGCCGACACACCAGTCAACGCTTTATTAGAAATTAGGATATTCCGCAGAGAAAGCCGTGACAAGCTGTGCCAAAGGACCGCTGTTACAACATTTGCAAACAAAGTTTTCTGCCCAGAATAACAATAAGGTCTCGTAACTTTGATCAATTAACAATGAAGTCCTGCCACCTCTGAGCATGTCCTGCTTAGTCACTGCTCAGCATCTTAGCATGGGCAGCTTTCCCCGGCATACTAAGTACTCCCCAGCACCTCCTTCTCGCTGTTGAGCTTACCCAAAGATCCCGCTCCTTTGTCCCTCCCTGCAGGCCAGGTTGCTTTGCCACTCTCAGCATCTTTTCTGAGTCACTCAGAGGAAGTAAAGGCCACGGGAATTTCTTCCTAATGGGCAGGAAAATTGCTGCCTCCCCTCAGGCTTTCTACTAAATCATAGCAAGCAACTGTTATTTCCACATTAGCATCTTTCGCATTGGTTACAGTAAGCAGAGAGCCCTGTTGGTAATGTCACTGATAGTGGGTACATGCATAAGCATGCAGAGAATCAGCTCTCCAGGTTGTGATCCTGTTAACTCTCTAGAGACCACATCAAAGTAAAATAAATACAAAATGAATAAGCAGGCAGGTTTAAGTGATTATTCGTACAGTTGGGAGCCACAGGCTCTTACAAAGTTGCGCTTGCTGTGGGATTTGCAGGAAACAGTTCTTACCTCTTGACAAAGAGAGTATTTGTAGAGCCCTAAATAGGATGCAGAAGCAAAATGGAATTTTTGACTCTTGGGCCTTGCACTGCCCTCTTTGGGGCTTCCTTTTGGGGCTGGTTAATAAGGCTGGCCAAGAACCCTGGCTTTGCAAGTAGCATCTGGTGTTTGAAAGGCTGGCGTTGTTTGCACCAGGAGCAGCCAGTGTGATGTGTGATGGTGTTACAAGTCAAAAGTGCTCAAAGGACTCCAGCCATCAGAATGATAACAAAATCATACGGTTTTGTGCTTGAAATGTTACTGCTTTTGTGAAGATAAGAGTGTTTATAAGCTTCAGTCAGCTCTTAGCGCCTTCGCATTTCTCACCAGCAATGAGAAAGCCTTGTATCAGCAGCATATGGTTAAAGGAGAGCTGCATTTCTTGGGCCAGAGACACAACGGGTTGGATATTTACCTGTGTACTTTCCTTTCTCACTTGTGCCCCATTCATTTGGAAGAACAAGTGTAAATCTATCTTTGAATAGTCTGCAGTGAAATTACTTTTTGTGAGTAAAATGGTACCCTGCTGTGAGATCAGTTCCTAAAAACTAGAAATTTTTGACACATTATTCAGGTAATAGGGACCGAGTATGGCTGACAATCATCACGTTATCAACAGGGACTCTTGCTAATAGAGGCAGCTGGAAAGGCAAGTGCAAACTTCACAGGCTGTTTTGAACCCAGCTTCGTGAGGACCTGAAGCTCCCAGGTAGCAGTGATGCTTTTGGCTGTATGTGCAAAATGCACGTGCTAAACAAAAAGGGACACATTTAGGGCAGCAGGAATAGGATTCTTCTCAAGTATCTCAAGTTTCCTGAGTGTCACTCAGCTCTCCTCCAAGTCCAAGCATCTTTTCTTTCAGGCAGTAATGCAATCACCCATCCTGGCCCTTTCCATCCTCACTGTCACCTCCCAGAAAATCCCAGGGTCTCACAGGAGATGCCTGCGGTAACTTCCACTCAAACAGGAGTTTTTGCTGACCCTGTCACATGGATTGTGAAGTTACCCGGGCCAAATCTTTGAGATCCATCTGCTTCTTCCCTGCACACCCACTTAATCACAAAGTAACATGGGCATTCCCAGGCTAATCTTAATTTTGGGCACATCATACAGCAAACACATATAAAAGTGGTGTATTTTGCGTAGGGCACAGTTTCCTTTTGCACTTACATACAGGCTACTAGAACACCTCCAACTTCATGCTAAGAATTCAGGTCACTAAAAGGAACTTTCTCCTATTCACCAGCTTATGATGTCCTCAGTCAGCATTTTATTTTCTGTAGGGTTTCAGTACTGGTTTATTTAGCTCTTCAGGCAAGTCACTTGGTATAGGACCGTAGGGACTTGGTTTTGCTGAACAAAATGTAAAGAAAGGGTCTCCAGACAGTGTCTCATCTTTCTGCCCATACACAGGGGCAAAAGAAGAATTTTTTTCTTCTTCCTCCGTAACCTTTCTTCTGTATAAAATTGGGGAAAAAGAATCCAAACGCTTTCTTGCCACACCCTCTGAAGAATATTTAGTGTACTAAAACTAGCTGTGGTTAACATGTTTTTCTCCTATATTCCACTCAAGAACTTGTACTGAATTTTTTGATTGCTGCTATATGCTAAATACACAGCTCTCGTTACAAGACGGATACAGAACAGGTTGGTGAGACTGTTAAGCTTGATTGCCCTTCTGACTTTTTCAAAATCGAAGCATTTTCTAAAGCCATCTGATGACACTTAAAAAAGCCTTTTTTTCCATAAAAAAAAAAAAAAGCATCTACACTCTCCTGCTTGTATACTTCAGCATAGCATCTACACCAGTGGTCTAGCAATAAGCAGTGAAGCATCTACACCAGATATATTAAGTGGGTACAAGTCTCTGGAAATGCTAACTTTGTCCACCATAAAGCCCATAAACTCACATGGCAAAGTACAATACGTCAAATGAAACAGGAGTAAGTACATTGATTGCTCGTCTTTACAGATACATAGCACATGATGAAACACTGTAGGAATTTGTTACCCATGTGAGGCACTCTGCATAGGTTCTGTATGCAAACTACTGAACATAACGCTGCTTTGTCCATGTTCAAAGCAGAGAAGGTACCTAGGCAAGGGCATAGTTACTGTCCAGTTGAGTGCCCAGGGAATAGTGCAAAATACTGGGGGAAGACCACTGTAAAGCCTGCCTTAACACATTTTCAGTGATTCAAGTGCTTGCTTTTAGATTGCCAGCTTAAGACAAAGCCCTAAATGCCAGATTTTACAGGTGTAAAGACCAAAAACCAAGGAATAAATAGAAGGAACACTAGATATTTTTTCTGGATATTTATTTGAAGCTAACATTATCTCTGAATACTGTACTGAAACAAAACACACAAAATAAGTCTGAGAAGGTACCTTAAAAATGATGCTTATTTAGTCTTGGAAAAGTCAGTCTTAATGTTGGGTTAATATCTGTTTAATTCTCCTACTGTGTTTCAGGCTCAGGAGAAAAGCACTGTATCTCAAAAATACTCCAGAGTTAATCAGGGATGTGGCAGCATCTGTTTAAGAGAGACCCATAATTGAATCATCCCTAATTAACCTATCACCTCAGCAGAAGGCAATGAGATATTGGTACCACCACTGAAATGGATGAGAGCAATGGGGATGGAAAGAGGGAAGGATGCAGGAAAAAGAACGAAAGCAATTTGCCTAACACCTAGTTTTATAACAAATTTGGGAGGAGGGTGGGAAAAGAAATTAAAGTATATGAATCATTAAATCTGCTCAGTATAGTTAATCAGACTGTAGTTTCTAAAATATAAGAGCATATTTACATGTTAATCAGCGCATGATTTAGGTCCAAGGAATGTTTTCTCCCTTGTATGGTTTGGCCTGTTTACAGTATTTACAGATTTTTGTTATTATCATTACCGCTGACCTAATTTATATTTGTAATAATTATAATTTCAAACCAGAGAAAGCCTTTGAAAACTAGTGGGCAGAAAATAAAAGCAATGTCAGAAATCTCAACGTAGGAAATGTGGCATCTGTTGTGTATTTATTGAATGAAATGACAGCACAAATCAAAATGAGGTATATTTCCTATTTGAAATAAATCTCACAGAAGTACACAGATCCTGAAGAACACTGCTTGATTTAATATTGTTGTTCTATTTTGTGCTAGCTAGCTAATATACAGTAATTGCAATTTGTTTCATGCAGTGCCCTGCCAGACTGTTTTAGATTATCTGAAGACTGTACTTCAGCATCACAACCAACTTCTGGTACCGCAGCCAGCAGACCATCCGACTGAGGTAGTATGCAGCAAAGACAAGCTACATATCCTTGTGTTTGAAAATTCATTGAAAACTTGTAGGCAGATAAATCAGGAGGTGCTGGAAGAATACATGTAGTAGTAAAATATGTAAAATCTTTTATTAAACTGTCATTCTTAGCTACAGTAATCCCCAAAACGGAAAAGCGTCATCACTAGTGTAATATAGGATGACTTAGTGAGCAGTGCATAACTCCCTTCATTTGCATCCACTGCACTTGCACGGATAATTTTTCTCTCCCCTTGCCTCTGGAGCATCACTGATGGGTCATAGGTGGACTTCAGGCTAGGGCTGGGTTGGTGAAAAATGTAGCTGGAAGCATGGAGCCCATTGTAGTCTCCCCTTTGCCCAGAGAGTAGGAAGGTGTAGGGTGGCTGCACACGGGGCATTCATCCTGTGGGGCCAAGGCACTGCCAGACGTGGGAGAGGGAGGAACTGGAGAGCATGAGGTTGAAGGCTGGGCTTGGACAGCACAGGGAGGGGAGAAATGTTTTGTAAAGAAAAAAAAGTGGGGCTTCCTACACCTTCCCACAAAGCCTCCTGTTGTCAAATGCATCCCTGAGCTCTGAAATACACCTTACTTCCTTTGTTTTGCCACCACAACCATTATAAGACTTCAGAAAGTCTTTGGAGCACCCATTTCTTTTCAGAAAGTATCCCAAGCAACATGTTGTGTGTTGGCTAGTTTGTGCTTAATGTGGATATTAGGAATTTTGCAATTATGTTCCTTTTGAAAGTGCTTCAGTGAAAAAAAAGAAGAAAATTCAAGTCCTCTCCTCTAGAAAATAGACGTATAGATGTAGGTATCAGCTCTAATGTAACTCATGTTAATTTTCCTCCAATATGTTTCTATCTAGGCATGTAAAAATGCCTCAGATGAAGTGGTTTTGTTGAGACTTTTCTAGTTGAGACCATCTATATTTCAGGATCTCATTATGCATGCTATCATATATACAGTCTGTACTTGTCAGTACCCAATATTCACGCTAACAAAACCATAGGAGGGAAGACAAAAGTCTAGTCTGACCTCCTATTGCTCCTCATATAAATTATATGTCGTGCAAGCCTCACATAGTCCAATATTCCATCATTTTGTTGAAGATGCTTTGTAGCAGTTCAGGCTTTGCATTGGTTTGCTTCTCCATTCAGTTTTTACCCCATGCAAATTGATGTATATAATGGTTATATATCATTAGCTGTTATCACTCAAATATATTCCAATATTTCATGTTCCTTTTTTAATGCTCTTCTGCTTAACTGAAATTTTCCAGCACTGTAAAAGTAAGGCTACTTTGTAATGCCCCACATGGAATAGCTTGTCATGATGTGACAGAATTTTTTATTCAATTAAACACATAGATGCTAATCTTTTATTCATAAATTTAATCATGTACAAATACAAGCATGAACGCATTTTTACTGTGGCTCTTCCTCCAGGATCTGCTTATTTCATTTCTGGAAGGTTTTCTGTTTGTTCTAGTGTAATGACTGCTGGACGCACCAAACTGCATCATATATTTACCAAGGATCTTTTGCCCAGAAGTGCTTTACTTTCGCACAAAGTAATGAAAGTGTATCCATAGCAGGAGCGCAGTAATTGTTTAACAGAGTATCATAACACTATATCAAGCCTTTAGAGAAGAATGAAGAAAAATATCCTAACTTTCAGTGGGAATAAGAGAGAAGTGTAA
Source organism: Aythya fuligula (assembly GCF_009819795.1). Lineage (NCBI taxonomy): Eukaryota > Metazoa > Chordata > Aves > Anseriformes > Anatidae > Aythya > Aythya fuligula. Next base: position 52,003,835 of record NC_045562.1, read on the forward strand.
TAAAATTTGGGCTGAGGAAATTAGGCAAAATTTATTACCTTCTCCATAGTTAATAGTAATGTGAGCTCTCATGAAATTTAGATGTCAGGCCTTGCTGCGCTAGGCTTGGAAGACCATATTTCCATCAGTGCAATGCATTTAAACGGTAGCTTTTAGGATAACGTGCTGCTTAGCAAAGCCACAGATGAGCATCCAACCCTAAGACACGTGAGCAAGCCTGGAGCCCTGCACTGTGCAATGACTTGCGTTGCGCTGCTTCTGCCTCTCAGGCTCAACAGCAAGGCAATACCCACAGTTAGCTGCAGCTCGTACTTCCCACCAGTACCAGTAAGAAAGGTTCTTGGGGAAAATAGTTAGATTCATATAAAAGGGATGTTGAGCAAGCTGCTAAACATGCATATATATATATATCAACATGGGGATCAGGTGGTCCTGTGCATTGCATCTCTGATGGAAAAAGGCAAGGAAATATTAGTGTCAGCTCCCACTTGGTTGAGATCGTTGGCCATCAGAACAAAGCCCTTCTCCCCCTTTATGTTGTGGCTTCCATTGTTGAGTTTTGGGTTTGCTTGTAGGTGACTTTGCAGCAGTTTGCACCAAGCCCTTTGGGTTTACACCAAGGTGAACAAGCAGCGCCCCATCATGTAGGCTGAGCTCCCTGCAGTGCTCCCCTATGTTGGGAGATGCCAATGTCCCGATTCATACAAACAGACTCCCCCTCATCACAGTCTTCACAAAATTCAACCTTCTGCATATTCATCAAATTTGCAAAAGAAAATAAAAGAAAATACCTTCAAAGATGCTCCTAAGCTGCCTCCCAGCACACTTTTATAAACATATGAAAGGAGGCAAGGGAAGTCCTTAAAATAGTTTTCAGATATCAGAGATGCAAAAGCAAGGAGGATAACTTTGCAACAGTTGGCCACAAGCGCAGCAAGCAGGTGATTGCCTGTGTTGAACCCCAGACACAGGTTTTTCTCATTTCTTGTGAACCCCTACCTAAGCTGAGTGCTATATGAAGCTTGCACTAATTGGGCCTCCAGATCTGCATGCTTTGATAAACAGGTGTAGCTGTACAAGTGGATGAGTGTCTAGGAGTGTGTGGTTTGGGTTATTTGTATGCTTTATTTACTTGTTAACAAGCAAATTAACAGTGTTTTCAATAGAAGATGGTATTAACAATATCATCTTCTATTAATCAACTAATCCTGAACTATTTTATAGGCAGCAAGAATTCAAGTAATACAGTTTAGGTACAACTGAATGAGAGGGCTTATAAATGTGTGTGGATTACAGGAATTCCCATAATTAGTCCTGCAGCATTCATTTGACGTTGGAATATTGAAGCACACAAATTACAAAGGTTAAAAGCAAAATTTCTTTCCAGCTGACATGGTGGCATTTCCATAAAGCTGTAATTTGAGTTAATATGGCATTCATTAATAGTAATGAAGCTTTTAGTTTTCATAGTTGCTTTATTTATTTTCTTTATACTTTTCACAGTAACATAACTGCTGTCAGATATCAGGTGTGCACTACAGAAGTAATAAATTTATTATAAAAATAGAGCCACCTCTGAAGTAAGCTGTCAGGTGGTATGAAGTGATCCATTTGATCATGCTCTTCAAAGACCCTTTTTATACATTTTAACATATTAAGAAGAAAGGTTATATTTGAATAGCATATCCAGTCACTAGTTCTTAACACTTTTTAACCTACTTGTTAAAGCGCAGATTATCAATGGCCATCTCTCAAAATGTGTGCCTTGCACCTCGCCAAGTTGTAGTTGTAGAAAATGGAAATCTAATTTTAAAAGTACTTAGAAAAGGCAATTTTTGTTCACCATGGTGTGTGTTTCACTGTCAGCATCTCAGCTAGTTAAAATGCATATTTATTTATTGCAAATGACGTCTTTACCTGTTTGCCTTGTAAAATAAGCAGTGAAAATATTTCATTTTTCCAGGGGAGTAAGCAGTTGCTGAACAACTATCCTGTCTACATCACTAGTAAACAGTGGGATGAGGCTGTAAACTCTTCCAAGAAAGACGGACGGCGACTCCTTCGATATCTCATCAGATTTGTTTTCACAACCGATGAGCTTAAGTACTCATGCGGCCTTGGGAAAAGGAAAAGGTCAGTGCAGTCAGGAGAGACAGGTCCTGAAAGACGTCCTCTGGATCCCGTAAAAGTAACATGTCTCAGAGGTACTGCATCCTTTCGCTCAGTGTCCACCATATGTGATCTCATTTCACCACATTGGCTCTGGCTCAGTAGAAGCGTTTGGCTGACAGTTGCAGACCTAGACGGGGTTTCAGAGACAGGTGGCAAGCAGCCAGAAACCCTCCCCATTTTTTTTAATACATACATTCATATATGTATGTATTATGTATATGTATATAGATATTTGAATGGGAAAAAAACAGGGCTGCTTATTTAAGGAGAGGCGACAAATACAAGCTGCATGACACCAAGGTACTTGAAAGGAAAATCAGACAATCCTGGTTGCCTTATTTTATAGTAAAACAACAGGGCATTCTTTGACACTGATATACAGCAAAATTAACAAAAAGAATATTTTTTAGCCAAACATGTAGTTAGTGCAGTACATTATTGAAGTCAAAACCTTACCAAGATTCCGAGTAGGCTTGAACTTTTTATAGGGTCAAGAACATCTACAGGTTAGTTAGATACAAAGTGTACAGAAATGCAGTGTCAAGGATTTAACTTCTTCTTTGGAATGCTGATGCAACATCAACTGCAAAAGTTAGGGAATCACTTTCCCTTATGTTTGGCCTCAACAGGAGGGGAGTTTTGCAAGTATTTCACAATGTCAAAGAGAGAGGATGTTGGACAATACAGAGAAGGGACCTACGTTGGGAAGAAATTGCTGCAGTGGCAGTTCATACTTCGGTTTTCTACATTTTTAAGACCTGTTACTTTATAATGAAACATACAAAAATAGGACTTTTTAAAGCCCAGTTGAAACATTTTTGTAGTATCAGTGTCTGCATTTCATAAATGCAGCTGTTTATCATTTCTGCAGTTAATTTATAGTGCTCTATGAGCACATACATAAAATTTAGATTGGACTTACTACAAGACTGTTTTCCTAATCAATGCAGTGTAAATTGCTAAATTTTCAGCAGCCAGCAATAATATTCTTAGTCATTTAACAGGAATCCAAAGTGGTTATACGTAAGATGGAGCCTCTTCCCATTTGGGTTAGAAAAAAATTCAACAAGGCCAAGCAGATCATACATTTAATTGTAGCACATTGATGTAACCAGGTAATGAACTCAGTTTTTACATACAGACAAATTAGGCAAAGGTGCTCTTCTTATACTACAACTATTGTAGAATACTCTGCCAGACCTTATCCTCCATCAGAGCCCAAGAGAAGGGCAAGTCCCTTGCACAGCAAGCTGCACAAAGGTCTGGAGCCACATTCAGAGTCTCAGAAGGTCTCCTGGAAATGGAAGGCCGAAGGGATGACTACTATTTACTAAATGGCCTTTTCATCTAATGATTTGGGCACAAACAGAGAGTTAATACCCTTTTCTTCCTCTTTCATACCCATTTGTCCTACTAAGACTAACAGTTATTCCACCCATAGATGAGCATATGCATATAACTACTTGCCTTTTGGGGGCACTAGGCAGACTGAAGGTGTGAAGTATTCGTTAGAGAAAGAGAAAGGACAATTGCCTTAATTTTCAGAAGCTTTAACAGGAAGCCAAAACACTCAGTATAGTTAAGAAAGCCACAGAGACAGCTGTCCTTTTGGACGCTTGTGTGCGGGTGGGAACACTGGGAAGATGACAACTTTCTACAGGGCCAAGAGTTAGCCACTGACGCCTACCCATTTGCAAGCCCAGGTAATGCAATTAATTCCCAGCATGTCCAGTGATGCCTTCATGCCACAGCAGGACAAACAAACTGCTGCTTTCTCAGAGCAGATTAAACATCTATAAGCACTTTCAGTGTATTCCTACAATTGACCAATGTCTGGAACCAGCTTTAAAACAGCCTGGCGTAGGTAAATTATCAGATTACTCCTTCACATTGTGACCATTTCTTTGAGAAAAATGCCAGTCTGAAGCCTCTTGTGAACGTAACTAGGAATTACTGTTGCCTATGTGGATTTTAAGGGAAATGAATTTAAAACCAAGATAGCTATCACTTTTGCAAGCACACTGCTGGAAGAGCTATGCAAAAATCACATCCTAATTGTCCAACAGATGAGATACCTTGCAGGCACAGTAACTCATGTAAAAGCACAGCTTTCCCTGGTCTCAAGATGATGTAACAGTAATGAAGTTACCTTGTGCCACTTACTGTGCCGTTGGCTTGTCAACAGGAGAAAATGGAATTTAAAAATATCCTGGGAGACACAATACAGCATGAGGGAATAACTAATGTTACAGAACAAATAAGAAGCTGTGTTTCCATATAAGATACTGTGTATCCAATATATCTAATAAGGTACCCTCACATTTAAAATTGTTTTTGGATGTTTCTACGTCCAAATGCACCTGTTGGAGATCCACCTAGCAGTTACAACTCCAGAACTGGTAAGGTGCCTTCTGCAAGTGTAGCCATTGCATGTCAGAGAATCTGAACAGAAATTTTAAAAGCTAATCATCACATACAAATAGCTGTTTGTAGCAGCAGCTACTTAAATGGCCAAATTACTTGCAGTACGATTCACTTTCTCACACACTGAAAACTATTGCATGGCTCCCCAGACTAGCACTCTCATCTCACCCATTTCTAAGCCCGGTTTAATCTCTGAAAAGTAAGTGTTAGATTCCAAGAGATGGAAGGAGCAGGACTTAAAATGAAAGATACTCCAAACAGAAAGCAGCACTGAACTGAAATCAGAGGAGTGACGTTTTCAAGCAGGTCATGGGCTGCTGCAACCTGCAGATGTTCAAGCAGTCAGCAGAGGGAGATGATGAAAGTCCGTGAAATTAACCACATTAAGACACACACACACATACAAAACAGACTTCAATGAAATACATCCCAGTTCGTTTTAACTTTTGCATGTATTGCAGGTGCTGAATCATAAGTGTTACTCAGAAGTAATTCTTTTTCTTTCTGCAAGAAGGGGTTTTCTCTGCAGATCCCCTCAGGTATAAGAGCAGACACTGCATGTGGAGAAGCACACTTGTGCAGAAGTACGATAGCTCCAACTGGCATTTTCATGGCATTTCCCATAAGGCTTTACCTCCGTTTCAGTAGAACAATGGTGCCCCTGTTTCTTTTTTCCCATGAGCTTTTGATGTCTGGGCAATACCAGGTGCTGCCAAGACAAGCTGTTTTTTGTATCCTTGCCTGTTTTCCTGCAGAGTTCATTAGAATGCATTGTACTTCCAACCCTGACTGGTGGATGCCATCCGAAGAGCAAATAAACAAGGTCTTCAGTGATGCAGTAGGACACGCTCGGCAAGGGCGTGCGGTGGGGACTTTCCTTCACAATGGGAACTCATACTATGAAGGGACTGACCATCCAGGATCACAGGACGAAGTTTTCAATAGAGGTATGCAAGACGGATCTGGCGATTGACAGCAGTGAGAGGAAACTCATGCAACAGTAGCAAGCAGTTAATTTAGAAGAGACTATTTGTTAAGCATACTTACCCTGAAGTCATTTAAGAGTCCAAAGCATGTTTGAACACATACTGCATACATTTCAGCTTCTCCATCCTACCATGTCCCCGTTTACAGAAAGAAATCCATTTCAAGACCTGCCCTATGGGACTTCTCAGTGCCTATTATTTGCAAACCCTTCATAGTACCCCCAAGGGGAAGCTGCAGTTCATTCCATTTAGTTCTAGAGGAAAGATAATTTAAAAATTGTACAAATTTCAAAAGAAACAACAGCTACCATCTTGTCTGCCCATTGGTAACAAGCCCAGGTCTGGACCCTCAGACAGAACAACCAGGTACTATTTGTTTTTCCTGAGTAGGAGATGTAAGAATGAGCCCGCGTGCATGTGACCAAAACCAAAAAATGCTCATTTCTTAACAGCAAGCAGTATAATTATAAATGCTACCTTAAAATACCACACGAGATGGAAAATTCAGGGACTTCCTTTAGCCAGCTATGCCAGGAAATTAAGCTTCCTGGATAAAACATCAGCACTCATCAGCAACAGAATCCTTCAAAGACCCAGAACAATAACAGGCACTTCTAATAGATAAAAATTGCTTTGTGTATCGGATAGACACTATATTTATCTAGATTTCTAAGGGATTAGAGTTGATCATGACAGTTTTCATTAAAAAAAAGATTGCTAAAAACAAATCGCCATTTCAGAAGACAGGTTTTGCTTTGTCTGTTGTTATTCTGCAGCCATATTATGTAGCTTTAGAGGTTTTAAATTGCCTTTTCTTGTTTTTGCTTTCATTTGTGTTTTATATCCATTCCTTGAAATAGATGAGGCAATGTGCTGGTCTCAATAGTCAGATGCTCAGTGGTGCATTCAGGGAGGGGTTGAGTTAGAAAAGCCTAATTTAGCATTTTGTTGTAAGAAAAGTAAACCTGGGATCCAGACTAAGCTGTAAAAAAGGACGTGTGTTAGAGCAGAAGCCAATTTACAGCAGAGTGCAACATGGGAAGCAGATGCCAGCTCAACAGAAAAATAGTCCATCCATTAAAAACGTTTACTTTCAAAGGCTTGGGAGTCCCTTGTCCCTCCAAATTGACGCACTCCAGAAACACGTAATGCCAAAGAAACAATACCCTTTCCTTTCAGCGTCAGGGTGTTTCGATCTCCGTGCCCTGGCCAGTTGCTCAGGCTGGTGCTGGTGTTCGCCACAACCACCTGGCCCAGCTCTCCTTGAGGCAACGCTCCCCGGCCGGCAGGGACAGGGCACTGGTTTTGGGAAAGAAAATCCACTCCGCTTGCGATCACCTTTAGTGCTACCTCATCAGTGTTGATTCTGCTGAACGTGTATCTCATGCTCCCCAGCTTTCCTCCCTGCCCCATGCACACTGTTAGAGAAGCTACTAATTGCTCCTTCCGCCATCCTCCTCTCCTTCCCGACCTCCTCCCTGCACACTGGGCAGGGGGGGAAGCACCCAGCCCGTGCCTGACCATGGATGAAGGACTGGGGCAGCCTCTCAAATGCCAGCTTACCCACACCATCATTTCTCCCTGCTGTCTGCCTCCCCTTTGCCTGATGCCATGAACGGCACGCAACTCCAACCACAGTAGACAGAGCCACGCTCAGTCAGGATATGCTTTAGGCCCTTAAATGCCCAGTACCTCTCAGCTCCTTTTCATTTTGCTAATTTTTAAAAGGGGGTCGAAAGGCACTTATCTGACCCAGACAAACCAATTTATCAGAGAACAAGCAGTTTGGTCACACTGCTCCTTCCCGGGCCAAGGGGTTTGGGGCAGCATCCCTCGTGCAGGCAGGAGGCGACTCTCTTTGACCAGTCAGTGGTGTGCGGTGGCCAAGGGGGAAGATACTCGGTGTATAAAAATGTCACAGTACAGCTATCCTTTAGTAGCTTTTCCGTGTTGAACTTAACACTTTTTTTTTTTTTTAAGAGAACTATAATAGAAGATGTTACATTGCTCAGATGGTGTAAGTCTTGCTGGTATATGTTTAATGTGGTGACACTTGCCAGAACTACTTGGTAAAACATGTCAGAGCGTGCGAGTCAACATTATGCTGTAAATTTGTCCACAGCGATATGTATCATGCTGTATTTTTGTAAACATTGTGATGGTTCCTTTCAAATGGTTAAGCATATGAGATTAAAAACACAGATGCTTCATTTTTAATAGTTGCAGAACAGAGTTACTGGACTGGACAGACCTCTCTCACTTAATAACCTAAAGATTTTGCAAATAACTTGTAAGTCTAGCTTTATTTTTGGTGTAAGAAGTGTAACCAGCGTCCTGGTACCGCTCACAATCCTGTGCTCTCATATTGTGCAAAATAACCAAATGTATAGTTTCATCCTGAAAGCCACTTTAGCACTAGAAATGGCTTGGCAGGTTTGGACCGTTCTTTATGAACAAAATTTTGCCCTCAGCTGCTTCTGTGCAATCACTGGTGACATGAATAGTAGTCACAGACAGGCATCAGAAGACAGGAGCTCATCTCTTTTTTTGTTCATGCTTGTTTTTTTTAACAATAATAGACCACGGCAGCATCTCTCTTGTTTTTAACTGCCATCATGGCCACTTGACTCCTCACCCACCCCTTTCGTTTACAAACCCTTTCACAACTACTTGTTCCAATTAGCTTATTCACGAGGCATTATGAATCCATGCAGATCGAAGCATCTATGTATCCACAAGATGTTAGGTATAACGCTATGGGACCCGAAATAATAGATAGCCTGTAAGCCCTCGCACAGCGAGATATCCATATTTAAGCACTGTGCTTTGTAAGTCAGCACATCCCTTCTCCGAGCTGGATGCAGGCGGCAGGCTGGCAGCAGAAGGAAGCTGCTATCTGTCATGTCACTCCAGCAAGTCCCAGGAGGATAGATCCTTGTCTTATCCTTCCATACTCTTTAATCTTACTGTCATTTATGTATCTGCCTTCTCTCAAACTTTGTGTAGCAGTACCGCACGCCCATCTGTGCCAACATGCCTTCGCTATATTTTCTATGACAAATATTTGTGGAGAAACTGTGATTAAAAAACCATTAATCCCGATATTTTTATTGTTATGGTGTAGTTAATTCTATGAATACTTTCTAATGATGATTGTACTGTGTAGAGTAAGTACAGGTTAGGGATAGACCTTTACCAGATATTGTACAAAAAAGTGCATAGTGTAATATAGACTAGTAAGGTTTTTGTGACAATTTCTATAGGATGTGTGAATTGTTTTCTATGTGGCAACACACATTTCTTTTAAAAAATATAAAAATCTTAGAGAATTTTTTAAACAGTCAATATTTTTTAATTATAAAGACATTTGTTACCTACAGTTTACTATTTCAGGTGTTAATCCTAATTTGAATATTGGTTTTATTACTACATACCTCCAGTTCCATTTGTTCTGTTGCATTAACAATGCACAATAAAAGTTGGTCTCTGGTTAACCTGTCTGTCTCTTTCTCCGTGCACACTGGTACGTCAGCGTGGCAGCGGCCACAGTCGGCTCTAAGTATAAATTTGCTTTACATTTGGATTTATACAAAGGGCTCTAAGTATGGATTTGCTTTACATTTAGATTTATGCAAAGGGCTAGAGCAGTGGTCTTTTTCATTAAATGCTTGTTTGGTATGAAGTGCTGGCAAGCGCAGGGGAAGATTATGAAGAATTCAAGTATGAATATCATATAAATCATTCCTGCCTCAAAACATGACAACATTTATTTATTGATGGTCAGATAGAGCACTCATAGAAAGTACCCATTTGCTGCCTTAAGACCTGGATTTTCAAGCAGTGAAGTTTCAATCCCATTTTAATTCAAAATTTAGTGCTGGGCAAACATCTCCTGTTCTCTTAACCAGTTGAGAAAATCCCAACTCCAGATGATTTGCAGAGAAATTATGGCCTGTACAGCAGCACACGTCCACTCAGCAGAGCACGACAGGCCCAACTGCAGGCTGGTGCCTCCTCTTAGAGAAGGGTGCCAGATAATTCCAGTACAAAATCATGGTGCTGGTGTTTCCCTGTGATATCGCAAAAGTTTAACCCCTTGGGCTGATATTTTTAAGGTCATAGGGCTGCGAAGCCACAGTCCAGGTAAGTGCAGGTGATCCTGAGAAATGCAGTATAGCACTGATCCCCCTGAAAAACAATATACACACACACATACACACACTGAACTTCTCTTAGAAAAGTTGTAATTAAGCAATAATTTGGATGTGCTTTTGCCATGTTACAAGGTTGGTCCAGTCAGAGGAGTGTAGCCAGTGCTGCTGGCACTTATTTATGTCTTTGCTCAAGTACCGGGATAACCCTGAAGGGGACCTCCCAAGGTCCAAGTCACCTGTTAAATTTCATGGGTAAGGAGGAGTTTAAGTTTTACTTCATTTGCGTTAAAAATGCTCATTTTTAACATTTTATAATATTATAAAAATCACATTATACAAATTTTTGTTAAAAGAAGGTGTCTCAAATTGCTAAACTAGCCCCTGGGAGCCCAGTTACACAGGAACTCGTGGTTTCAGTGTCAGCTTCTCTTTATGTGTGGCCTGTAGCACTCATGCACTGGACCCACATTTCATTCACCTCACAAGGAGCTTCATCTGGAGGGAAATCCTTTTTCTAAAGCAGGGGGAAAAATTCTGGCTGTGTATGCCATGCAGGCAGACGAGCAGTGAGCAAGACAGGGTTTTGAGGGAGAGGGTGGCCTCTCTCCAAACACGTAAGTCCTTAAGATGCTGCCTTCACCGTGGTCTCGCCTAGTTAAATCAAAAGATCTGTCTTGGTCAGCTCCTAACAAGTTCATGTATGAAAATCCCTCCAGGGAGAAATGCTCCCTGTTGCAGCACAGAGTCCCAGGGAGTACTCGGCAGATCTCAGTGACCTGCCCCATGAATACAAAACTTCTCCAAAGACTCATCAACACCTGAGGTGCATAAAAGCAGCTCCTACTGCGGATATATAAAGGAAGAAATAAACAAGTAACTACAGATTAATTACCTGAGTCAACAGAAAAAAAAATCTTCACATAATTTTGGTGGAGGGGGGACCCTTTGTTATCAAAGACACTTTAAACCCTTCCACTCTAGCAGATGTAATTGCCACTACCAAGGCAGTCTGTAGAAAAGTAGAAGGAAACAGGCTTGCTAATGACTCAAAGTAGTTTCCCATTACAAAAGTTAACGTTAAATTTAGTTCCCATCTGGGAACAGGGTCAGTAATACAGCAAAAAATTCTAATTAAACCTGACAAAAATGCCCTGTAGTAGTAACCTGAGTGAAAACCCAAAGAGTTTTCTTGCAAGATGTGTAACTGTAAGAGCCAAGAGGACTATTTATTGAACTAACTGAAGGAGGGATTTTTTTTTAAAGGAACACAACTCAGGAACACTCCCAATAATGATCTGTGCTGGGGTGACAAATCATACCCTAACCTGATTTCTTTTTGAATGCAGAAAACTGGTGTCTGAAGCACTAGGGATATGGTTTAATGGGTGATAGAGGTGGTACGGGGACAGCTGGACCAGAGACTCTTGGAGGTCTTTTCCAACCTTCATGATTCTATGATTATCTCCATGTATTGAAGAACATGGCTCTTGTAACAATCTGAACTTGAGTAATCAAAGTTTCAAATGAAGAACAACTTATTTTTCCTGAAATACTGTGCTTGACCAACTTAATTCTGATGTCTAACCCCATATGGACAGATATTCTGCCTTCTTCCAAGTTTCTCCACTTTATCACCCAGGCTTCTTGCATTTGTATATTTCCTTATATAACCATGTCCAGGTTTTATTTCAGCCCAGTTAGAAATGTTTTTTTTTTTTCCATAACCAGAAAGACCACTCGATTTTGTCAGCATTAATGATGAAGAGGCACTTCAGTGAACCAGTCACTATATTAAATCCTCTCTAAGCTAACTTCTAATTAACCAATTTCAAGTGAACGATATCTGGCATTTTCTTAAGCGGCTTGGACAGCTTTGCTGGTATTGTGAAATTATTGTTAATACACAAGTCTAATACATAAACCCAACCTCTTGAAGCAATTTGAAACACTTGGCTATCTATACACGGATGAACAAGCCGTCTCTCTGAGCCAGGACTGGAGGTTCGGATTGGAGATGGCACCAGTGGGCATCTGACACAGGCACCAAGAATTGACTCTACTGGGGAAGGAGTTTCACTCTTTGGGGGTCAGGTGGAAAGGATTCAGTTGCCACTGAAGTACAGAGCATTAATACATACCGCTTGGTTACCCTAGGCAGGTTGCTCACTCACGGAGCACGCAGTATTCAATGGCACACACTCTCCACACCACACAAAGGCAATTTAACAAGTAAAAATAGATGGATATAACCTTTGTTTTGCATCCATAAAACGCTGCTCTGTGCACTTCGAATTCAGACACATGGCAAGTCACCATCAACTGCCTAAAGCCAGTGTCTTTGTTTACCTTCCAAACACACATAAAATAGCTTAAATTAACAGAGCACAACCTTTACCAGCTATGTAACATTTTACTGAATAATTACAGCTTCCAGACATTTTACAAGATGTACCAAATTCAATTATAATTACAGGAGAAAACATATGCAGCGAAATACTTAAATATCTACATCTCACAAATCAAACTGACTTCTCCATACTAATCTGAAGTAACCAAGACAGAATGAGAAAGCCAATACACCATAAAGCATCGGAAGGGGGAAGAAGTGGGGTAGAAAATACATTTGATTAAAAGGCTGCATGGAAAAACACATTTCAGTTTTGAGATTGCCCTTTGAAAGCTCTGCCACCAGTGAATACCCCCACCGTTGGCTTTCAGATTTAATAGTTTTGGCAATAGCCAAAAAGCTTTCCAAATACTTTAGACATTTTTCAGGTACTTCATCTCACATCCTTTTCCAGTCTTTATTTTGAAGAGAATCTTACCAAAAAGCTTTATATTACATCATTTATACAACATAGCTTTTTTTTTTTCTGTCTTCAGATTTGAAGCAGTTGGTCAAAACCTCAAATGGTTTAAATACAGTCTAAATTTAGGTTACAATAATCAAACTTATCTTAGATTAAGTGAGTGTAGAGCTGTATTCCACTACTTTAACAGACCCCTTGTCCCCATAACAGAACCACAAACACCGATAATACAAAAATATGACCAGGCTTACTGTTAGTGTAACACTTCTAAAAAGTAACCAAGACCTTCTATTTTAATTGGTGCTTTTCATTTACACAGAAAAAAAAAAAAAAAAGAAAAGAAAAGAAAAGAAATTGTCCTTAAGAACCTAGTGTAATGTAGAAGGATGATTTTCTCCATACCTATTTTTCATTTTCTGTGGTATCTTATAAAATGTATGTCTTCTTTACATTACACATCGAAATTTCTCTTTAATTCCTTCCCACAATGTCATGATTTAACTGGAAATCTTGCTTATCCAGAGACACTTAAGCAACCTGATAATACAGACTAACGTTCAGTAACAGTTGTAATCCACTGCAACAATGCTGTGGTCCTTACAGTACTCCACCCTTTTTTCTGTACTTCTGTATGGTTTTTCAATCCTTTTTGGCTGAAAGAAGCAATTCGTTTCCTCTTTAATTCACTCCAGCTACCACTTCCACAATTTAAATTCCTCAACCTCCACTCACCAAACACACACCTCCTCAACAACACCTCCTCAGATCCAGACTGAGATTATGCCCTTACCCTTCAGTTTTCAGAGGGCAAACAGGTGCACATTTGCAAGACTGAATACCAGATTAGGCAACGGATAAACTGAGTCACTGAATTTCACTACAGAAAGACAAGTTTTCACTACAGTAGGGGGGGGGGGGGGAAATTACTCAATTCTCTTAATACTGTTTAAAAAAAAAAAAAAAAAAAAAAAAGAAATTCTGTTCTAGGCATTCTGTTCAAACGTTATTTTGTATTGCTCCTCCCCTCTCCAAACATCATTTCTTACCTCTGGCCACATTTTCTAGATTGTATTGATATATCCCTATTCCCAACACTCAACACCTTAGGTTTTTCCTTCCTTTCATTCTTTCCTTTTTACCACACATTTTGTTATAGTTTCTATTCTTTTGCTTCAGCCTGAAAACCCAGACTGATTGACTGCAGTTTCTACAGCCCAAACAACCACATGGCAGTTTTTTATTTTCCTCAGAACGTCTTCCAGAAATCAGACTATTGTGCTTGAAAGCCTGGATTCCTATTTCTTTTTATATGCAAGGCAGCTACAGTTTTCTTTTGATCTTAATTATTTCTGTCTCACTGACAAGAAAGGAAAAAAAAGACTAAAGCTAGACAACCCCTCTACAAAAAATCTGTTTGGTACATCTCAACTTCTCATTTACATTAAGCAGGCAAACTGCAGAAGAGATAGATGTTAGTTGTTCTCTCTATTCAGAGCTAACACTAAGAACAGAAGCAGCACAATATTTAAGCTAGGAAAAACGTGCATTTTCATTTTACACCCACTTCTGCAGTGTAAGCCCTTAGGCATGCACAGAAGTTCGGCTCTGGTGCAGGAGTCAATATTAATCAATTGTTCTATTCTGCCAAGCCAAAGTGCCTTAAGAACATGACGACCAAATGAAATACTTTTCTTTCAAGTCTTAGACAATATGCTTCTGTGAATTCTTTTGTGAGAAACGCATCTAGATCATCTTTAGCACAAGGATTACTTAATTGAGAATTTTTGAAAATTGCAGCACTCCTTTTGATACACAAAAGCCTAAAAACTCTTTGCAGGAAAGCCATATTTGATGCACTCATCACTAATAGAGGGACTTTCATAATGTATAATTTTTTCTTTGTTAAGCAGAAAATAGAAGTCAGCTAAAGTGATAACACATAAGGAGGACATAGAATTGCAATCAGTGTATTACGTAGACAAAACAAATCTAAAACTCTTCCCTGTTCTCTCCCCTTGTCAAAGGGAGACCAACAAAAATCAGATCTCTAGATTGAAAAAGCTTCGCCTACCATGATCAGAGAACGCCAGTAGTTTTGGCTAGCATGATTTGAAGCTTTCAAAACAGTGATCACTACTGTAAACTACCAATAAACAAGAAGCCAGTACAAAAATCCAGAGACCAAGGGTAGAATTTAGCCCTGCTATTAAGACATAAGCTCCATGTTATGGCTTCCTCCTTTCCAAGTAAGAGATTAAATAAGAAAAAAAAAAAAAAAAAAGTAGGAATTCAAGGACTGAGAAAAGCATGGGCTAAAAAACCTTCATTTTGAGCACAAACCACAGCAGAAAAAGGATGCAGCATGTCTTTTAAAACATGTTCTCCTGTTCCCCAAGTCCCTGCTCCTCCTAGACCAGAACCCAAAGCAGTCTCTGTAACACACTCTGTAGCACACTAAAGGACTAGCACCACAGGCTTAACAAATGCTTTAGAAAATCAGAGGGGTGGGACCACATGAAGTACTGAATTCCAAAGTTTATAAACAATTTAGGCTTGAAATTGACTCATGGGGGCAAATATAATCACTTCAGAATTTTATCTTTATCTTACAGAGTGTAGGAAAGCATATGACTAGTGTCCAGCCAACTTTGACTTAAAATATGTTATGATCACTCAGTATATTGAAACACTTAAACAATTTTTATACTAAAAGCATAATTTTTACAGAATTATGAGATATGACAACAAATAAGCAAAGGGCAGTAGTACTTTGAACACAATTTGAACACCTGTAATGCCAGTCTACAAAAATAATTATTTTAACATACTAATTTTTTATTGAAATATTTCCTAGAATATAACTGCAGTTAGCTAACCCTCACTCCTTTTCCTTAACTACACACCTTTAAATCAGTCTTAAAGGATCATCATGCAATTGTATTTGTGATGAAGAAAAAATCCACTCCTTCAGACTTTACAATTTTTCTTCAATTCTGAGGATTCTATCAGGTAAATGGATTATTTGAATATTTTCCTCCAAAACACTAAAACAAAAGTAAACTAAGTATGGACCCACATCACCTCAAGCTTTAAGGAAAAAAAATAGTAAAAATGTCAAAACTTTTAGAAGCAATCTATAGATTATAATACATATTAAAATGTAACAACTTGGAATTACCTTGCCTTTCCAATCTGACAGGCTCAATGAATCAATATTTTCACCCAACTGCAAGACAGGCAAGCTTAAAAGGAACTGCCAAAAACAGTCATCCAGCCTTTTTGGGGTACACCACCATCCAGATCAGTTTTAAAAATGGAAACAGGTCCTCAAACTACACAATTAATTATGTATCCAAACCCAAGTTCTAGGTTCTTAAATTTAACATATTGCAATGACATAATCAAGAATGTAATCGGGAGAGAAAGATCTAAATTTTTTATTGGAATGTGAACAAAAGGTATGTAGGTGAGTATACTTCTGACTCAGGTAAGGAAATTAGGATGAGAATTCATGTGAATTACATCTCTGGTGAGTAAGAGAACATTTCTACAGGCTGTTGGAGCAGAGGTCCTGTAAAGATATAAACTCATGCCTCCTCTTTAAAAAGATATTGGAACACTTCAGTATCTACACAGTGTTTACTAACTTTGTGAAATTTCTGCCCTGCAACAGGGCAGACTTTATGAAATTTGTATCCTGTTGGCATCGCTGACACCCGCATACAAACCATTTATATCACATTGACTATCGCCCCACACTAACAAGGTTTTCCCAATTCTACTCCTCTTTCAGTTTTTAACATTTCCGCAATAACAATTGTTAAGCGTTTATTCAAATTCAAAATCCACGTAGATATTCTAGGCAGTAGGAAAGAGGTTATGCATTTATCAGATTCCAGTGCTCTTCATGAATAAGACTAACATCAGCACACTGCATAATGACTTGAGATGAAGTTCACATGGAGGTGCAAGGAGATAGATAAATGATGTAAAATGTAAGGTAAATGACTGAAAACATAATTGCTTTAAAATTTAAAGTAATATTTACTTGATACAGTACACTTGCAGATTACCTTTGAACTCTTTTACTAAAAGCATTTTTAATCATCAGGCTTAAATATACTAATTCTACAATAGGGGAAAAGAGGCAAATGATGCCTTCTGGATCAGCCACGATAAACCAATACACTACAAATAAGCCACTGGTGAATAGGAACTATGGGCAAGGATACCAAAGAGATCCACAATCACCACATGTGAAGTCCCATCTTTAAATAAACTCTGGAATGTTATTCTACCTAAAATGGCCAGCATGCAAAGTGCTTTTCAGTTGTCAAAAGGCATGCTACTTTCAATTTTTATAATTCTCTGGTAAATTATATTTAATACCAAAAAAAAGTCTAAAAAGCTTTTAGTCAAATCTGGACATACTGGTCTCCACAATTATTATTTGCTGCAATGTTTATAATTTAATCTTAATAAATTATTTTTGATGACTTGTGTTTCATGTCAGCATTTCTTCTCTCAGCCAGTCAGTCATTACTCAGCAGAGGAGTCACTAGGAAGTTCTTATTACCACCTCTCACTCATCAGCAATTTTCATTTTACTGAAACGTTTTAAAGTGCATAAAAGATTTTCCTCAGAGTTACTTATATGTAGTTATTTCACTTATATTTCAACATGCACGACCATAGCTTCTATTAAATGACTGGTTCTCAAAGAATCTGGTATGACTTGGGTGCCCGCTGCAGAAAGCCCTGAAGCTGATCTTGTATAGTGCTAGAATTGCAAGTTTCAGAGTTATAAATTCTAGGCACTTATCTCTGGATTGTTGAGGACCACTGAAAATTCTTTTCCTTTCCCAGACAAGTAGGGTCAATTCTTAAAAAACACAAAGTAAGCAGTTTAGAATTCAGATAATGGATAACGCCTACAGGTAAATAAATAAAAATACAATGTATTCATTTGTTTAATTATAAATATTTCTAACACAGTTTTGACTGTTATTAGTTCCAAATACATTTCTTACATCTTCTAGCAATGACCATTTCTGGCAATACCACCTATTAAAAGTATAAAAAGCAAAAAAAAAAAAAAAAAAAAGCCAGGTAACTTTTAATAAACACTACCATAAATATCTCCCAGATTACATCTGAAGATATTTACAAAAAGGAGAACAAGTGTAAAAGTAGGAAAAAAATTAAACAGAGGAAATTCACTGAAGTCTCTACACAGTAATTTCTTCACAGTAACTCAACATACTCTGGCTAACCACATAAAGCTGACACCACCGAGGAGAAAAACTTGATTTTTCTGAAGTGCTGTTGGTAATCACAATGGTGGCAAAAAGATTCCAGGTCATGGTACTTAAGAGAAGGCCAGCGCCTGTTTGAAAGAATTTATCTCATAGAAAAGAAGAACTGTGAAACAATCACACAGTTGAAATATAACAATTAGTTTAAGGTTGGCAGGTTCCACTGGAACAAACTCTTCCTAGCTAATCTTAATATCTCCCAAGAACCTTTAATGATATCTTGAAAGAAACTAAACAAGTGCAAACTGACTGCAAAGGGACACAAATTGAAAAACTAAATGTATATTGTATATTTTCAGGCAGTTTTATTTGCCTAACTAACCCTCAAGTCTGAAGTTCTGAATTGCAGTAAATATGCTCAGACAGATTCTCCAGTGGACTTTAAGTCAAGTAGCTTTTCAAATAGATTTTGCCATGGAATTTGTTGTCTGCAACTCTAATGCTCTTCCAGAAACAGAAGCAGTGCTAACAGCCCAGGAAGCCTACAGCTAAAGTAAGCAAGGTATGGTGCTGAGGTCACTGCAATTTCAGAAGCTTTTCAGCCATTTACGTGATTTCTTCAAAAATGGTATCAACATAAAGATTTCTTCTGTCAAGTCTATAGTATCTCCAAATCCACATGACGAACATCAGGATTTCGTTGCTGAAATTAAAAAATATGTTTTTAATTGAAAATATTCAAACATTTTTGCACATGGATACAAATAATCAATTCCTCATATAATATTGGCAAATGCATAACAAATCCATTTTTCTTGTAATCTCTGGACTATTTTGAAATAAGAATAACTTCAACAAACACAGCTTTTATTATAGCAATTTTGAAGACTAAGTCATCTTTTTATTTGACAAATACTCTTTAATTTCACCACTGAATTAGCTCTTATGCTTTATATAGTATTAAACAGCTCTTTTGATTTTAAAAAGGCAATTACTTTTATGTAAAACTGTCCAAATAAAACTTTCTTAAAGTTATATGCATGTGTTTAACAGGCACTTTCCTGAATAATGGATAACTTCTGAAATGGCATTCTGTTGCATGCCATTGGATCTATTTATAAAGATTTAAAATATTATTTCCATTAAGAAATATGCATTCTCTGATGGGGTAGAGATGTTATCATCACTACATGAACTATACAATCTATGACAGGTTTATTGAGAGTCACCTACTTCAAACTCATCCAGCCTGTGAGTATGACTTGTGTATTCAGTAAAGCATATTCAACGGCAACATAATCACTGAAATCCCTGACTATACCAAAAAGTAGTATTCATGTTAATAAAATAATTAGTTATGAGCCTGCTGCTCAAAAACCATGAGGAACTGGATCTGCTGATGCAATTACACTCGAAAACATTTTGATTTATAAACAGCACCACTCTAGGGAAATAAACTGAAACTAGAATATTTATCAAAAATTATAGGCAAGGATGGACATACTCTTGAGCA
The DNA here is from genome assembly GCF_009819795.1 of Aythya fuligula. Classification (NCBI taxonomy): domain Eukaryota; kingdom Metazoa; phylum Chordata; class Aves; order Anseriformes; family Anatidae; genus Aythya; species Aythya fuligula. The sequence goes on from NC_045562.1 coordinate 52,023,149, forward strand.
GTGTCTCCCCATGAAGAGAAAAGAGAGTCATAACAGGACTGTATTTGTCTGGCAATCAGTATACTTACAGTTCTATATTCACACCAGAAAAGGTGTAATTAACAGCCATGAAATAAATAAACAATTAAAAATAGCAATAATCATTTGTTACACCAATCAAAGGATATTTAAATTGTATAACAAAAAAACATAATGATAAGAAGTAATGACAGGCTTTTAAAAGCAGTAAGCACTGTGCTGCTTCAACATCAGCAAAAGCCATTGAGTAATTAGAGCACTGAAATGGTGATACCAGTTTTGACTACATGCTAAGTACCATGTTAAAAAAAATTAAATTGAAAAAAAATTGCTACTTTAGAACCAAAACAAAATTCAACAGCATGTAAATAACCTGACACTGAGAATACCCTAGCATTTACAGAGGCACAGTGAGTTCTCATTTCATGGAAACTGTGTTATGCAACAGTATAAAATTGACCAAAATGCAAAACAGATCAAAGGCAAAGGGTTTGCTGCTGTTCAGAATTTAGCTAGTGAAACCACAAGAAAATTGGCATTAAGATCATCAACCTTTTTCCCTCTTATGTTTACAAACACAATCACAAGAAATAGAACCAATGGTATTGCATACTCTGATATATTTTAAACATTTCCTATTAAGTAGCTAATTTTTACCTTTAGGTCTTTCTCAAGTCTGTCTACTTCAGCTCCCAGTGTGTCAATGATATTCTCACCATGCTTAAGCATGAATGCTTCTAACTCTTCAAGGGTCTTCACTTGCTGAATTTCCTAGCAAGAAATCAAATTTAAGACATTGAGAAGGTGAGAAAGGGGGAGGAGGGGAAAATACTTATTCTGAGTACCACGTGATCAATTCATCTTAAAATCCACCATTACTGTGAATGATGATGTAAATACTGCTCCTCAACAATGTAAAAAACCCCTCAAAGACAGTTGGTAAGAACTAAGACTAGGAGACCAAGTGCATAACAAACTGAAAGAATAAGGTTAAGAAAGACAGGAGGCTACATCCACTCCTCATCTCCCAAAAAAACAGACATCAGAAGCACCAAAGAAGGTATCACCATGTTATCATAAGCTTTCCTTACAGTTCTCACACCAAGAACCAAGCCGGCCAGAAGCCACCCTATACCCTCTAATATCTTTGTCACCAGTTAGATGATACAGTTGCAATGCAGGACGAATAGGTTATTGGTAATAGACTGATAATAATCAAATAGACAATTTGTCTTGTGCATACAACTACAAAACAACATCAATTTCTCTTCTGTCCCATTACTCTAAAACTGAAAAGACTAATAATGTACTTGAATGAGCTTAAAAAATGTCCCCCAACCACACTAATGTGTGACTAAGACAAGGGCAAGTCTAACAAGCAAAATAAATGAGATTAACCTGAATGACAGCACTTCAACTCATAGATTTCACACCTTTAGAATAAGCAGTGTTGATATCAATACAGGATAAGCCAGTTATTTAAAAAACAAAAATGCACACCAAAAGGCAAGCACTATGTCTGCCCTTGACTATGAATGATGGAGTCCTGCTGAAAGGGGCTTTTCTTCAATGTTGGCTTGACAACTGACACAGGGTTACTACATGGAGCTACAATGACCTGTATATGAAGCAGTTGTCAATCTAGAACCAACCCAAGAAAAGAAACAGTGAAGGTTCTACGCAAGGGAAGGGAATAGTGGGTAAAGAACAAAAATTAGCAAGGACGCAAAGGAACTGGGACTCAACAATTAAAAAAAAAAAAAAAATCAAGCAAACCTGCATTGCCCCAGTTACACAAACTTAATAGCACTATTCCTTCCAAAAACATATTAAATTGAAATCCAATCCACACACAAATCACATATTGCACTATATAATATACATCTTTTATTACTATTAAAGGGTAGTGCTTTTTATAAACTCACACACTGACTAATGGCTTAAAAATTTGCAGTAATTAAATGTAAATTCAGATAACTGCTAAGTCATGTTTAATGGACAGACATAATATGCAGACATCTAATCTTCATTTTGAAAGGGTAGCAAAGAAAAATCTTACAGCTACGCATACAGATGCGTATAAGAAATTGCTACCAGTGAAAACAGATGGATAAGCAAAAACATTTTGCCTACTTAAAACTCTCTGTAGTTTAGACAAATCATTCTTTACTTCAAACTTCATAGCTTTGCCAAGTAAAATTCAACTGAGAGGGGTTTTGCATTTCTGTATTGAAGAGAGGGATTAAAAAAAAACTTCTCTGAACTACTCTAGATTCGGAGACAGACACAGATGTTTAATGCTGTCAAAATGCTAAGTCATGTGATGCAAGCAATCCATACTCAAGCCCAGTCTGAATGGCAGGACCTGTAAACCGTAACTGCATCTTCAGCACCCAAAGTGAATGCCTCTGCCAAAACAGACGCTTATTCTCACGTGACAGGCCTCTAGTTTTAACCAGAGTTCTTGCAACTTAATAAATACTTATTTGATGAACTATGTTCTTAATAAATATATAAATATTTATTAATTTATATAATTTATATAATATTTATTAATAAATAACATGATTTTAGACAAGTCTGCATTTTCTAGTGAAAAGCTGAATTAAAAATCTGCCCTTCTTCCTACCCAGCCCTCGCTAAGCTTGTTTCTATAATGGCTCTATTTCAGCAGCACATTAACACGATTCTGTCTGCAGATGCAGTGTTCGGAACACATTAACACAAAGTAAAGACATCTACAAACCTTCAAAATGAAGAAGTCATTTTCAAGTCTTGAAAAAACTTTTTTTAAAACATACTTGAAGTTAGAAAGCAAAATCAAATGCTGGAGGTAACAAAATCATTTTGTTTAAACATACCTGTAGCAGCTGTTCAATGTCTTGTTTTTCCAGGTAAGAACGAGTAACGACCCGCCCATCAAAGTCTACTTCTGCCTTGAATCTCACTTTACTCATTCCCATGTCTGTGGCTTTCACATCATGAATTGCTCTGAAACGCAGAGTTTTTAAAGAAAAGTAGAACACCACTAAGTAAATAACTAGCTAGTTTGACTTCTGGCGTTAACAATATTGATACAGTAACATGATCAATTAATTTTAAAAAGGTCACTGCCTTTGACTAACGTATCCTCATTTTGTTACCACACATTTCCATTAAATACTTTATATTTATTTAATCATTGCACCTCTTCCACGGATACCTGCTACACCAACACAAATATCCCATATCCTTGAAGGGCTCACTACAATAAGAGACAGACTACAAGAAGCAAGGTAGATTCAGAACTAGATTAGTAGTATTTGAAAAACAAGCTTTTAAGTTCAACTTATTTGCTACTACGCAGGGTTTTTTTGTTCTTGTTTTGCCTTCTCCTACTCTAGAACATAATTTATTCTGCAATGAAAAAAATACATACAACTACTGAAAAATTTTCAAGTATCCTCAATTCTGACATGAAGAAAAATGATACATTGCCAGATATTGGAAGTACTCATTGCAATTCCAAAAGCGTCCTTTCCTAGATAACTACACAGTCTGTAAAGATATGATTTGGAGAATTTCCCATTCTTATTATTCCTATTTCCTATATACTTAATATATGAAAAAGTTGTGGATAGTGTATTTGGAACTCATTTTTACAAGTTTCAAAATTTTGAAATTCTTTATTCCAACATTTCTGAGGCAAAAGAGCAAAACAAATATCTGAGGTCAACTGCAGACAAAGTTCTCGTGAATGTTTTATTGACAGAAAAATTCAATCTTAAATTTTTAAATTCTAACGTAACATTTAGACAAAGCAATAAAGCTCACATGATAGGAAGTACTATTTTTTTCCCATTTGTTTTACTAAATTGTGCAATTTCACAGCATCTTTAGAATTAGCATGCCCTTTTCTCTTAAGCAAATTTTCTCTTCCCAACCAGAAAGGTTGCTTCCCATCTGAATGCTTATAAATTAGAAATAACTTCACAAGAGGTGCAGGGAGAAAGCAGAAGGCAAGTATTTCTGAAGTAGCCTGTTCTCCCTACAGAGAGCAGCCAACAGAGAACAGGAGGCAGAAGTTTATGATTATCAGTTACAGAAAGTGTTTGTGGAAATTCTCTTATAATACTCTAATTCTATTTCTTTGTGTGTCAAGAACTTTAAAAAAAAAAAAAAAAGAAATAGAATGAACTAAATATAGACACAGCGAAAAAAATCATAGCAAATATTTAAGCAGATTAGAAGTACTATCAGCGTACTGGTAGCAATAAAGAATTTCCAGCTCCAATCAAATTTGTACAGCAATACTGTGGGACGCTACCAAATCAAAACGATATTAACTGGAGTTAACTTAACTTGCATCAAACCATCTTCTCATACAAGAGGGTATTTAAGGTAACAGATGTGTTTCAATGAGGGTTATTGAAGGGAATTCAAATCCATGAGATTAAAAAATGTTGAAGATACATCAAGAGCTAAGAAAGAAGATAAAAGATCTGTCAGACCCTAATTAGATGATAACTTGATAACAGAATTCAGTGGAATGATGCATATTCTGTAAATGCAGAAAAAAATCTACCTACTCATAACCTGCCCAGGGAAGATAAGACCATAAGTCAAGGGGAGAAAATCACAATTCCAAATACAAGCATACCAGCTAAAGCTTAAGTTACAAAGCTTGTTGGTGGCTAGAACATGCTGTGAACTCAACTAAGGAAAAAAGCAAGTTCCACACTTGACTATTGTCAAGAAGTTCAATTTATGAGTTTTGAGCCATCAGTAGTAATTTTTCATGTTTAAAAAAAAAAAAAAAAAAAAAAAGATTTTACAACAGAACAGTAGCACGATTACCTAATAGTTTTTACAATTAATTAAAATTGAGGATGAAACTGTCACCAAAAATAGTTGACGCCTAGGGGCCCATGATTACATTCCATAAAAACAGGATGAGGACAGTCTGTACCAAGTCATATATTTTATCTCACAGTTCCAAAAGCTTAACCTCCTAACGTTTCAGTTAAACTCAACACAAAGGTTTAGGCACCAAAAATTTGTGAACAAGAGTTACAAATGGAATGTTCATGTAGCAAAAAATAAAATCAAGTAATTTTGTAGCCAAGAATAACTGTGAAAGACCATTCTAGTTCACAAATTAAGGGCTACAGCTAGAAATTATTAAGCAAAAGGAAAAGAAATGGGAAATAAATGAGTTTAAAAAACAGAAACAAATTGTCCAGGAAACCGACAGGAATGGAAAAAGGCAATCACTGTTGGTGATAAAATCAAAAGAAAATAAAACTTGGTTTGTAAGGATAGCAGAAACAAAAGATAACCTGGAAACAAGCCTTCTACTAGATGGAAATGACAGAATTGCTACTAATGATACCGAATAGGAAGAAACATGTAATAAGCATCATCATCTTAATCTGAAAAAAGCTGAACAATAAACTAGTAAAAACACTTCTCTTAGTAACCAACAAGCATACTGGACATTTAAAAGAAAAAAAAATGTTTCTAATTCATCAGGCTCTGTAACTTGTATTTGACAGTCAGAAGAACTAGGAATAACTGTGAAAGCCAATTAATTTTTCATCTTGCAACACTAATGAGAGTGGGGAAAAAAAAGATTAACACTGTGCAAAAATTTAAGAATTACAAATAAGACAATCCATTTCATTAAAGACAATTTCACCTGACAACCAAAGGCAAAATAGTGAAAAAGGTGGAAAAAAAATATATATTAACAGCATTAATATCAGTCATTAAGGCTTTAGTAAATGTAGGTCTTGTCAAACAAACTCTGTAAAAAAAAAAAATTCAAGTTTTAGCTGAAAAAAGATTAGCAAGAGAGATCATTTATTTTAGTACTACAGCAGTTAGTACTGTCTGATGAGTCGAATAATTTATAATTAGTAGTGGAACATGATGTTCAGACAATCTATTGACAGAATAGTAGATTATGAATGGTGATGGCATGGGGAAATAAAAATCAGAGCTTCTGGATCCTTTGGTCAATTTGGATCTAAAATATCTTCTGATGAATACTAAACAATTCTCCTTCACATATATCCTCTTCATATCTTGCAGAAACATTAAAGATTGCAAACCCTCTCCCAAAGAACGAGAGGACTGTTTTGAGAAGAAGCAACTGCAAAAAGGAGGATTGCATTGAAAACTCAGGTATAGTCAGTTCCTTACTAAGTCTTCACTTTGTTATTATCCTATGTGCTTCTTTAAAATTAAGTTAATTTCTGTTATAAAAATGCTTTCATCAAGGAGATGAACTAAATCTGCTCTGTTCATAAGTTATAGCTGCCTAAAAAACTGAGTATAACGTAAGTGGTGTCTGGGACAGGAAAGATTTCAAGATTCCAGCTTGGGACAAGAAAGAGCCAACAATCTGTGTACTTTGGATATGAAATTCAGGAACAATTGAAAGAAGCTAATTTTCATGTCGTCGTGTTGTGTGTCATCCCCCCCCCCCATAACTTGGGAATGATCACAAATAATAATAATAAAAAGAACTAAAATACTGTGGACAATTTACTTGAAAATACATTTCTGACTAAAGATTAAGAAGAAAACAAAAATGTTTTTGCTTCTAAATTAAGGTTAATAACGTTAAAGTAATCTAAAACAGCTCCTTAAAAGCATTTAAACAAGATTTCAGAATTACGATGAGCTGTAAGTTTGTTATTTCAAATTACAGATATCCAAAGGAAGAGAAATTAGCACTGAATTCATTCTGTAAACATCTAGCGTGCAGAATCTCTTGGAACACTACTGCAGCACTTCACTGCCAGCTGTAACAGAATCCCATACACTGAATGTTAACAGTAACATCGAATTAAAACATTTAAGTATTATAAGCTATGAAAGCAACATTGTGGCATCGTTTCTGTTTGCATTTCATGTATTTGAAGTTACTTTTATATTTGTCATGACCTCATTAAGTCATGCGACAATTCTGGTAATTAATGTAGCTGTTGGAACATATATGCAATTTCATTTCAGCTGTGGAGTGTATGAGAGGTAAGAGCATGCACTTATTACATTTTTAGCATAGAAGTTAGTAATAATTAAGTCTAAAAATCCCAGTATAGAAAACTGAAAACAATCTCACCAGATTTCTCCTATGTAAGTGCTTGAACTATTTTTTCAAATGTTATTTTCCTATTTTTTGCTGTTCTTAGTAGAGTTTTTGAATTATAAAGATTCTCACCTTACTACAGGATCACTTTCCAGTAATTCAGTAAGTCGCTGCAGCTGTTCAGGCTGAATGGATCGTCCCAGCAGGGCTTCAGTGTTAGTGTAGATAAGAAATGCTGACACAGTTCCTAACAAAGTTCCAACACCTAGAGACCCCACGCTGTCATAATATGGGTTTCCTAAACAAGACACCTCAAATTAGTTTGAGAGCATTTCTAAAACATTCCAGATAATTCAGATTTCACACTGAAAGTACTACAGTTTGAGTGTCTTGTTTTGCTTTTTGTTTGTTTTGATTTAGGTATTAGCAGGTATTTACTACCAAGGGACACAAATTTAGAAGAAAAAAGTTATCTTAAGAAGATCTCAAGTACCTCCTCTCACTCAGCTGGAAAACATCATACTCTCCTTTCTCCTGCAGGACTGATGAGTAGTCTTCAGTTTTTTGGGGTTTCCAGGTATAGACTTAAATTTATGAACATAAAATTCTATAAATTTAAACACAGGTAGTAGCACTACTAGAAGTCTTTGCTCTTTTATCAGTAAAGCAACATTGTTTTATAAAAATAATTATATCGCCATTACTTTGATGGAAGACAGAACAGACTTCCTGCATGATTTTTCCTACCAACTCAAATGCTTGCAATTATTAACCATTCCTGGAATACAGTATTTACATAATGGATGTTAAACATGTATTTACTGAAATTCAGATTGGTAAAAGGAGTACTGTATTTTTTAACTTTCTGAAGGAAACTAGAGATGAAATTAATTTTTATACAGAAGTCTTTGTTTAAAAAAACTTGCAACTAATTCATTGAAAGCCACAAACACAAAAAGACATTAAAAAAATATAAAAAAAAAAGTCAAAGCCTCAAAAGAGGCAAATAACCAATCTTCCATCTAATAAAATTTAACTGTGTAAAGACAGACTTTGAATCAGTTACAGATCATCCAACCTGCACAATTTAGTTTATCCAGAATTGTTCAGGAACAGTTATTAAATAAGATAATGCTAACACCACTATGTAGCAAAAGGAAGGGAAAAACTGCCTCCTTAAATTCTCCCCACATGCATGTGGGGCTGCATACCACTGAATAAGGTAGTTCAAATTATGTAATACCATTAAGTCATTTACATATGTGACTATAATAAACATACTTCTAAAATCTCTCAGCTTGTCCGGTAAAATAGCTCAAAAGGAAGCTAGTTCCATTCACATGCAAGTACTCTTTCAGGTTTAATCCCATCAATAACTGACATGAAAAAAATATATATATATCTTTATTTTATATATCTTAAATTCAAACTACTGGAAATCAGATCAGAGAACAGCATAAACCTCTGAAAGCCCACACAGTGCAAGTACTGGAAAAGAGCAGAGCTAGATTTAGAGTCAACCAGTATAAGCCAAATAATCTGTGTTCATATAATGCACATTAAGAATATTCAGCTTGCCTCAGTTTGAGGCAGAATTTCACCTGTTAAGGAAGTCAGACCCATACAGGTAGCAGCTACAGCCACACTCAGAACTGCTGCAGCATCCTCCAGTAACACCACATTGGTACTAGGATCACGACTCTGAACAACTGTGTAAACAAAAAAAATTACATTGCTTTGGAAGTCTTAGCTTTACTACATTGTGCACAGTACTTTATAAGCAATATTAATACTATCAAATTAAAAAAAATAATCTGTAAGTATATAGTTGTAAACTGAATTTTTATGTGTGCTCACACTTGAAAGCATTCATAAGTACAAAGAGCAAACCCTGTGCAAATTATGGAAACAATTATGGAAGCTTCTCCAAAACATTTGAAAAATGTAAAGCAGTATTTATCCAAAAAAACAGAAGTTCTTCAGTAAAAATATTTAATTAGCGCTACTTAAATCAACAGGTTTTCACCTAATTTGTAAAATGTATTTGTTACTAGAACAGAGAAAATAGATCAATAAAACAAGGGGAATCAGGAAGGAAGAAGAGACAAAAATGTTTCCATTATAAAGCAGCTACTAGTAAATAGATTCTGTTTTAAATAACCACATACCTTACTGCTATAATGACACATACCATATTGATAAAATGACAGACCCTTGGCTCGAGCACTCCTGCGGATTTCATTTATAGCAACAAGAAGGGTAGCTGAAACAACACCAATGTAGTAGTTGAAAATGGTTAGAGGCAAAAAAAAAAAAAAAAAAAAAAACCACAGCTTGTTTTCATTTTTAAAGGGAGGAATCTTTTCTTTGTATTATAGCAATAAATCATGAAGAAAACTGATACTTTGACAAATCAGAAAGTAGCCTTCTTTTCTACATACATTTCCTCAAAAAAATCAACAACAGTTACATACACTGATAGTTAAATGCCAAAAAGGCATTCTACATAGGCACTCACATAATGCATTCTTCAACTTCTGATTAGATAAGTTTGATAAGGAAAGTTATCCCACTTCTTTTGTTCACCACAATTGTCACTAACAAAGCTTAAAACTTTACTGTTGTGTAAGCAAGGACTAATTGTTACTGTAATTATTCACAGCATACCCTCAGAGATTTAAGAATACTGAAATAAAAATATTTCTTGGAACTACATACCTCCTTCAGATACCAATGACCCTGCTAAAATGCAATATGCCTGTATGGAAGAAAAACAAAAACACCTCTCAGTTACTGTTATATCTATATTTGTACATCACCACAGACTGGCAAAATGCAGCAATTCCAGAACAACATTACACACTATAAACAGAAACAAATGATCCAAAACCAAACAAACAACCACCAATATTTGAATTATGCAATACAATGTAAAATAGAAAAAGGTGAAAAGGGAAGATAAAGGGTTTAAAGAATAGCTAAAATGTAACAAGATTTTTTTGTCTTCAAAACATTGTCATTAAGGATGGTTTAAGTTAATTGTGTTAGGATTCAAACTGACTCAGGAAGTGAATTTCAGATGGTATTATTATTTTCTATTAAGTCAGCAGTGTCAAGTACACTGTACAATAAAGTACAATAACAAAACAAGATTAGCTTACCCAGAGAAGAGATTCTATAGGATGAGGGTGGAGTAAACCCATGATCCCGTGATACCAAGAAAGTCCTGCACCCATCATGAAAATGCCCACCCCACTAATCAGGGAAGCAATATAGCGCATGTTTGTGAAACCATACCTAGATGAAAACAAAGAAAATTATTTAGGACAATAAGCTACTGTATCTCTGCAGACATATCTACAAGTTTTTTCCCTGATTTTTTTTTTTTTTTTTTTACATGTCTTAGATTAAAGACTGATGTCTATTTATGATACAGGTGCTAAATCCAACATAAAACATGAAAAAAAAGGTATTTGAAAAATAGTATCTAATACATACAAAGAAATCAAGCATTGATATTTATTTCCTTTTTAAATAAACTTTTTACACAGCAGTACTAGCTCTTGTGTGGAGATTAATGTTTTTTGTGACTATAAAAAAAATATATGCAGCTAGCCTACATTTTTGTTTTGGTATTAATGTAAAGAGAAGAAAACTTGCAAAATCTTTGGGTAGTACAGTTAACTGCAAACCTTCAACATTTGCAGTCTTTATGAGTAATATTACTTCACCTCTTCCCTCTAAAGTGTACCTTTATTTTTTTTCTGATATTAACTGCTACTACAAACAGAATATTCCTTCGGTAACATTTAAAAAGCAATAGTTTGAAAGACAAACACTACGGAAGATGTGAAAAACTTGAGTGGAAGGAGATGCAAATAATATTTTGACAAATTTAAGACAAATTTGAAACACAAATTTGAAAAACACATTTTTCAAATTACCTGTAGAGCTCTTAATGAAGATAAATCTTAACTAATTCTGTAAATCAGGCATATAATGAACTATTGCTTGCAGAAATAATAACTTGCCCAAATATGTGAAGCGTAAAGCATTTTAAGACCAAGGAAATATCATGGAGACTACAGCTTGTAATGTTCATGATGCTGTAAGAATATAGAATTAAAACCCCTGTTACTAAGATAAAAACAGTACTTTAAGTCAAACACATCTCCTTACAACACAAGTAACTTCCTTGCAGAAAAGCACTTTGTTGAAAATAGCTGACAGGAATGATTTTTTTTAGTTTTATTTAAAAAAAATGTTGCTGTTCACATGAGCAATATCTACAAAAAAAAAATCTATTCCTTTAAGTTATCCATTGGAAGAGGCAGATGAGACCAGAATAACTTGAAGGAATAAAGCCAATTAAAATAGTACACATCAAAAAACACACCACAACAAAAATCATGAAATATAACATGCATCAAACCACTGAAGCTAAAACTCCGGCAGTTTGGCAGAAATCAGCATTCTTTCTTTTTTCTACCATAAAAGCAGAAACACTGCATTTCTGATCAGTATGAAATGGCACATTTAAAAAGGATAAGTTGATGCACAAAGAACTCATCTTACTCCTATATATGATTACTGAAACCATTATTTACTCCAAAAGCTTACGGATGACTAGGGTCAGGTGTCCTTGCAGACTGACTGATGCCCAAAGCTAACAGTGCCTACATAGGACAAAAAAGAAAAAAAAAAAAAGTTGAAAAAATATTAGAAACATTCAATTTCAACTAAACTTGAAAGAGAAATAGAAGTAGAAGCAATATACTGATTTACACGTGCTTTCTTACTGAAATTTTATTACAGCTGGAATATAATCCTCAACCCTATAATCAATGTATCCATATATATACACACACACATATCAACCCAATAACCCTCTCCCCCCCATGAAAATTGTTAATTATAACTTTCCAGATTTTAGAATTGCGACTACATCTACTACATGTGATCACAGCAGTTATCACTGTGTAGTTATAGCACAACATTACATTTTGTACAGTACATGTAATCACAAGAGTTGTCACTTCTTCATTGTGAAAGAATGTAGTTCTTCAGGAAACAAAACTATTTTAATATACCCCTCTCAAAGAGGAATTACACAGAGCCTACAGTGACGACATATAATTTTGAAGCAATAATCTCATACTGCAGCTTCTTTCACTACTGAACTTAATATTCTCCATACTGAACAAAAATAATATTTTGAAGGAAGAAAACCCTTGCTATCTAAGTGGAATATCTGGGACATTTAATTAGGCATGGATTAAAATATTGATGCAGTAAATTATAAACCTAGGCCTCAAATTTGCAAGCACATGCTTTTATTTTAGGAATGTGGTTACATCTAAACCTAATAAGAAGTATTAGAATTGACTGAACACTGTAGGTTTTGCAGTAGGCAAACTGCTTTGAGGCAGCAAGGCTTCTCCTGTGATTTCCCCAAAACCCACGCTGTTAAATATTTGAACACAAAACCAGCTTCCCAATGAAACCTTTAACTTCCACATTTAAAAAACTGTATTGCTTTTCTACTTGCAACTGGTAGAGAATTCCACTATCAAACTTGATTCACCTATACATCGACGAATTTGGACAAATGAAAATTGCATGCTTTAAAGCTGTCTCCCCATAAATTTCCTTAAGTATATTCACTTGAGTTAATAGCATTCTCTTCACTTTACAGCTGGAACATCTGAAAGGTTGTCTAAGACCATTTACAGAAAAAATAAGAAACACACCAGAAGTTCTCAATACAGTCCTTTCAGACCAACAAATGTACGAAGTATAAATGAAGTAGAAAGGCGGCCTCAATTACGTTAAAACGATTGAATTCTGTCCTAAGGTTCTGGGCATTCTTCAAATTTAAGGAAACACAAGACAGTTCCATTTTATAGCAATCACAAGCTACCCAAGGACTCCCTTTGTTTGAACTTCAAGAGGGTTCCAGCCACTCATCTTCAAGTACTTTGTTTGTTTCCAAAGACTTGCTTTATCAAAAACAGAAAAAAGGATTCCCTCTACACTAGGATGAAGTGAGATTTCAAGGTCTCCTGATGTATGTCTCAAGCATGCTAAGGAAAACAGTGGAAAAATCAGCATAAATTTTGTCCCTGCACACCAATGCTACACACCCAGCTCTGAGTCTGCACACCACCTTATCAAAGTAAGTGTGCACTGCATGTAGCCACTAAGGCAATCTAGTAAAAGAAACCATGATGCTCAAATTCTCACCATTCTTTTACCAACAGATGACTAACAAGTCTATTATTCTCTTACCATAACTTGAAATACTCTTACTATCAGGCAACATTTAAACAAAATAATATAGAGGTGTATTTTGTATGTCATCTTAGTTTCAACTCCTGCTGATGATCCATGAAATAGCTGACTGTAGTTCTACTTACTACAACTCCTCTCTTTCCACTTGCTTCTAAAAACCTTTTATAATCTACGTTCTGACTTGTCTCATTCTTACCTTAATAGAAATTAAAATACATAATTTAGTTTCTGAAGTACCAGGACACACACTCAGTGCCACTTCAAGATGACAAATACATCGTTCTTGTCTGGGACAGGCAGGGATCAAGCAGAGAGGAGTGAGCACGTAAACCAAATCACAGGCATTTGGTTCTGACGCTGCTTCCAAAAGATAAGGCTGGTCACATTGTGCATATGCATTGTGACAAACAAGGTTAAGGCTATTTCCTAATGTTTGCATCTTTGAGTAATATTTTAACCCATTTAACCTTTTTCAGTGCACTTTCATCCTGTTAGACAAGGGGAATGTGAGTTGCTACAGAGGTAGGGAACAATGACTTATACGGGGGAAAAAAAAACACAGTATCTTGAAATAAAAGAACAGAAGTAACTGGGGAGGGGGACAGAAATAATGTAGATGTATTACAAATAGAATTACCTCAGCAGAAACACTAGTTAAAACCAGTTTTATATATAGTTACAAATTACTCTTTCTAAACTCTGCATTTAAGGTTTCTAGACTAGGTCAACTATTCTACTGTTAGTTTATAAATTCTTCAAATTACTGACATTAGTATAAGGAATAAAAGAACAGCCACAGAAGTCTGTAGGAATCACTAATAGAAACCACTAGTTTTGGCATCTAAATGCGCAACAGGGTAACAACAGCTTGGCATTCAGATTGTGGAACAGCAGGAAGAGCTCTGCGTTCAGCAGTGTTTCTAAGTAATGTGCATTTCTGACAAAATATGCCTTCATCTGTCTACAGTTAGATAAAAACTGTACATAATAACATTCCATTTAAAGTGAGATTTGCACTTGTCTCCAGGAAACTGAAAAAGAAAAAAGTACGTGTCCACTACAAGTGCACACAAAAGAGTACATCTTGCTCCCCCTGCATGCCTGTGTAGCTTGTCACACTCTGGGCAGGCTTTGTAATCTGTATTACTAAAACCACCAATTATTTAATAATTGAGCAACACGCATAAACACCCTCTCCCAGGTGTAACTGTTCAGTTAAAAACACTTTAAAGGAACATTAGATTAAATATTAACTTTTTCTTCTTAAACTGTATTACTAAGCAGCACGTAAACCATACAAGTCAGTACAAAAAAAACAATCACAGGTATTTAACAGGAAGAACAATGTAAGAGACATATTACACAGCTGAATCTGAAAGGCATTTTTAGTAAGAGTTGCTGCTAATAAACTCAGAGTATATAGGCTTCTTTTCCAGACCAACATCATTTACATTCTACCTTTGAAAAGAAAAAACATTCTGCCATTCACTCAAATCCTTCTAAATAAAATGCTTTCATTTCTCTGACATTTACTATTTAGACATTTATTATAGGCAAACTAATGAACACTAGCAAACTGAATTATTGCTTTCAAATGTATTACAACTACTATAAGTAATTATTTTGCAAGAATAAAGACAGATACAAGTGCTAACCTAAGCAGCATAGAAAAATACTCACCTGGTTGCATGTGTCTGCTAAAGAATGTATAGCTTCTGAAAACATACTTGCAGAACCCGTGTAAACCCAAGCAAGTAGCTTAAAGAAAAAATTCAACCCATTTCTGAAAACAAAGAGAAGAAATAAGCTAAAGAACACCAGAATTTCAGTCTTTAGTATTTTCAGTAAAAACACAAGCACTATATAGACATGCATTACCTGCCAGCAAGTAGTGAAACTAAACATTAGTTCATTAGAGACCTGTACGGGCAGATAAGGCATACACACGTTCGGCATGTTTATTGTGCTAAAAAAAACTTTCAGCAAGCAAAAAAAGCAAAGATATACAATTAATTTTTCCAAAATCATTAATTTCTAAGCAATCCTGAATAAACTACACTTCCTTTCTGACTTCACAAGTCAGAAAGACTAACTGCCTATCTATATATGCATCAAGATTTTTCCCCTCAGTGGAAAAACAGCCTTAATTTCCTTCTCTCTTATTTTAGTCCTTTGCCTCCTATCTAGCCCCTCCTACTACTGGAGTGGAAAGTTTCTCACTCCAATCTCAGCTGGAAAATTCCTAATAGGAAGATGCCAGACGGGAAGATAATGTAAAAATTATCAATGGGGCTTTCTCCACAGAGATGTCCAATGTGCCTTGTCAAGTATTTTTTTTAGGTTAAAAATAAGCATTATGTTACAGTGTATACAGAGCAGAGTAACTATTAATGGTAAAATTTAATTAATTACATTCTGATAACGGATGTTCGAAGTATGAATCAGTAGTCTGGTCATTACAGTCACAGCTTATGGTCTGATTTCCTTTGTACTATCTTCTCCTCTTTCCCTTTAAATACATTTCAGCTTAGATTATTGTTGATTTTTAAAAGTATTCAAATTACATTCTCTTAGAAATGTGTGTATGCTCTCAAATGAGAGTATATGAACTTCTTGAAGAGAGAGGTAGCAATCTTTTCTATATCTCCTTCCATGCAAAGACCTGAATATGCTGTACCATATTTGTTTTAGTCTCAGGAGAAAATCTTAACTTTTACCAAAGCTAGGTAAAGTCTGAAAAATATTTACTGCAATGTTTTGAACATCATGCCAAGAAATAAAATTTAAAATCCAAAAACTGCTACTTCTAAAATACACAGTATTTTCCAGTAAGCCTCTCTTCTGCACCTAGAAAATAAGCAGTTTTGTTTAAAACAACTCTTTGCATTTGTGTTCCAAAATCTGTAAGGCACACATTCACCAACAAAATGAAAAAAGTATTGTTTTTTGAACTGTTGAAACAAATATGCAATACATCCTCCTTGTTGCCAGAAGTACTGCCAATTTTAATGTAAAGCCTAAATTTAGTTGGTAACTTTAAAATGTACTGATGCATGGGGAGAATCAGGGTTTCTTTGAAAAAATACACAAATGCAAAAGCAGATCAAAATCACCTATTTAAATCAAGTTTTTTGATTTAACAATTTAAATAACAATTAGAACAAATTCAAATACAACAATCCAGAGAGAACTCTAAACTGGAAAAATTAAAGAGCATTAATACCTCCCATTATACATTTAACATCCTGAATTTGTTTCAAAAATAGCCATGTGAAAACCCTGACAGACACACAGAGAACAGGAATTACAGGGAATTGAGAAATATATATGGTGAATTGTATCATCATGTGATTGTCCACAGCAGTTTGTCTTACAGCAAAAGTTATCAGTCTGATTTACATAACTATTCTTGTCTACCTACATAAAGCATTTATACTTCTGAAGAAAGCATGGTAAAAAAAAGTCAAAATTGAAAATCAAAACATTCAGATTCATTACGGATCTATGAAAAAAAGCATTTAGGTTCTACATTTGAGAACTAACCATATTTCATCATAGCTATTTCCAAACAAGCAGCAACTTGTCATCAAGTATTTGAGAACTGCAAGAGATCAAGAGATACTGTAACTTCTTTAAAAAAATAAAATAAAATAAAGTTCCACAGAAAAACTGTGGAACATCCATACTAGCAGTAACTATATTTTTTAAACTTAGAAATCTTAGAAAACTTAGTAAATTCAGAGGGAAGTTTTCAGTCAAATGAGTTTCATGTTTTTTCCTTAGGCAAAAAGCATGTAGTTTTGTAGGAAAACTTCAAGAGATATTTCTTTCTCAAAGTCTTGTTTCTCATCACACACACACAAAAAAATCATTTTTCCCTAAGTTTCTATTTTGCTCTTTTATATTGATAGTGTCTTAGCAAATAAAAATTTCATAAATAAGTTTTATTATAAATATTTTCATGGGTTATAAGATGCAAATTTTAGCCATTCTGAACTTTCCAGCAATCCTGAGAAAAATTTAACATACCTTTGTCTATTTTGTGCCAGATAGTCACTGGGTTTATTTGTCAGGATTACTAGTTTCGTTATGTTTCATTCAAATTGTAAGATGTGTGAAAAGCAGAAACCTCCTAAAACACCCCCTTATCAGTTGAAACACTGAATAACACCAGAAAAAGGAATAATTTTCTGTTGTTATATAAAGATTGTTTAAAAGCCTCCTTTCACAAGACAGCAAGGAAAAGAACAACTTTAAATGTCTGCCTCTTCATGTCCTTCAAGATGTAGGGCTTTGCTTTAATAAACTGTTTAGCGTAATCACGTTCAAAAAATTTGCTCTTCTCTAATCAGTGATAAAACATCTCTCACCTCCATATATTGATGAATATATTTACTGAACATCTTTCCCAACAACAATGAATAAACAAATCTATTAATTTCAGTTACACAAAGGTATCTTTAGCTTGAATACACAGACTGTAGTTTCCTTTTCCAGGACAACAAAAAAATCAATGTTTTTTAATAATTGCGTAAACAAAACTTTTCCTTTTTAAACTTACATGCAAATAGCTACCATTACCACTTTCCCTGGTCCCTTGAAAAACATAGCTGCTGTACTGGAGCGTGGCTGTATAAAGAAATAAGAGATTATTAAAACAAGCCACTGAAACAAAATAACCAAATCTTGAAGACCTCATGAAGTATCTACTGAACAATTTATTAAATAAAATCTTTGTACACAGTATTGCAAAAGTGAAGATACAACTCTTGAAGCCTACTAATTACTACTGAACGTTTACCCAAACTGCAGTGGCATCGTATACATTACTACAAATGGATGGCTATAAAAAAGACAAACAACCAACAGAGCCTCCAGCCTCCACCAGGGGCCACTGCTACCATAACAACTGAAGCCAGCTGTGCAGCTGAAAGATTAAGATATCAGTCTACCGTGACAGAGTACCTACATGTAAATCTAGAGAATAGGTCTGCCTAAGCAAAGAGGAAAGGCCAAAAGTAATGCAAGGTGCAGAGCAAAGCGTTGGTGTGTTTTTTTTGGCTAAAGAAATTTATTACAGCTTAAAAACAACAATGTACTTACTACACATGTTTATGGACTATAGGTAGAATCCAAATGAAGCTGCAATTTTATTAAGAAGGCAATTGACAAAAAAACTTACCAGTGGATTACACCACCATAGTTGGAACTCATTTAAACTGGCAACCCATTTACCACTGCATTATAATCAGAGCTACAGCTGGCATATTACAGTTAAAATAAATCTTCTAGTAATATTCAAGTAGTTACGCTTATGCAACTGTTTTGTAACTTTTTTTCCCTTTGAAAGGTATTAAGTATACCTCAGAGCATTTTTCTTACCAAAATCATTAAAACAACTCTTACCTTAGTATTTCCAAAGAACTCTCTGTATTCCTTCAACAGCCTTTGGTTTCTAAATAAATCTGCAGTAAAAAAAATGTTATCATGAGTATATACTAGTAGCTAGTAGTTTCAGGAATTTCTGTTTTTTTTTCTCTCCATACAGCAGCTAACTTCTATTAAGAGCAAGATGGTCTTACTGAATTAAAATGTTTTAAAGGGATATTTGTTTGTGAAAAAGTCCTCCCAATATTGTTCATCAGAAATACATATTATGTACTTGCACAAAATGCAAAATATAATTTGCTATGATCCCATACATTGTTTCCATTTCTGCCAACAAAGGATTACATGCAGAGGGAAAAATTCAAAATACACTATTTTGGCTAAGGTTTTTTTTGGCCTTTCAGTTTCCCAGGGTGGCGGTGATGACACCTTTAGAACCAAATTCACGCATTCTACTGCCCCTACCTCAACCTTTTTTGCCATGATGGGGAGAAGGGAGGATGTTTCATTGCAAGTCTCTTAATTTCAATATTTTTCCTACCCATGTATGGTGTTCAATAACTTCAAAATAAACAAAGGTATGCTACGGAAGAAGATGTAGTCCTACAAAGTTGTACAAAATACTCTGAAACAGCCAGTGGAGTACAAGGATAGTCTGTACAAAAAGGAAGTTACCACTTACAGTATACATTGTATCAGAATGCTATTATGAATAAGTAGGTTTTTTAATGTATCTTTTTTTTTCTGTATTATGCTCAAGAATTATTTTGTTTTACTATCAGGAAGTTCCAGTTGCAGAATTGGAAGAGAGAGAGAGAGAGAGAGAGAGAGGGAAAAAGACTTTTAAGTGCATAATTGGAGTAAGTACCTTGAAGAGGTATTACCTCTCCTGAGATTTTAACTGACCAGACAGTCCAAAATCCATTAAAAGCTATACTGATTTGACTGTAGCTGCTATTGATGACAATAATAATTTCATTTTAAGCACAAGGATGACTTTTGCTTAAGATGATGGGGGGGGGGGAGGGTCCCCCCTTCCAAAGCAGAGACAAGCTGAACTCATTTCAGGGGAAAAATAAGTTGATAAAGATATTATATCACGACTTCGATTTATTTTATGCCTTCTGAATATTCTCCAAAACCATTTAAGATATTTATTTTTATCTAAGATGCTCCCATCCTCAAAAAAACAAAGTATGACTGTAAACCTCAACTGAATGTATTTTCTTGCTGTATCACAGAATTAATAAATTATAAGATAGTTAATAGATAACAACTGCATAGATAACAATGTGTTATACTATGCTATAAAATCTTTTTCAGTAATTGGCAATTTCAAATCTGTATGTTCTCAGTGAAATAACACACTCACCATCTAGTGGATTTCCAGTCATACTTTGTTGTTTACACTTGAATTTGGGGGGTTGGTCTGTTCTCCCATGTGCCTGGTGACAGGACGAGGGGAACAGGCTAAAATTGCACCAGGGAGGTTTAGGTTGGATATTAGGAAGAACATCTTTACTGAGAGGGTTGTGAGGCATTGGAATGGACTGCCCAGGGAAGTGGTTCAGTCACCATTCCCAGAGGTCTTTAGAAGATGTTTAGATGTAGGGCTTGGTGATATGGTTTAGTGGAGGACTTGCTAGTGTTAGATCAGAGGTTGGACTCCATGATCTTCCAACCTAGATGATTCTGTGATTCTATACTCACTTTCTCTGTACTTGATCTCTTCCTCTTTGCGTCGTTTTCTTTCTCTAGCAAGAGCCTCTGGACTACCCCAAACTTCAAGAGATCTGCACAGAGTAAAAGTACCATAACAATTGCTCTACTTTATGCAAGATACACTTGATAAAACAATGACCTGTAACTTCTTTATGGTTTAACTGCATTAAAAATGACTTTCCTAAAAACAGAACATCACATTATTCTTTCTGACAAGAAGCCACATATTACTTTGCAGAACAAAAAAAGGGAGAGAGGATGCATGGGACAAGTTTTTCATCTTTGGACACAAGAAACATACCCTCCAGTTTTATATATGCCATGTAATTATTACAAAAATAAGGATATAAAATGTGTTCAGATAAAAAATAGAAAACATTATTGCCCTTTTACATTGTAAACCTGAGTTCTAAAAGTTCTCTCTCATATAATGCATTTTATTAAATGATTCAAACATTTCCTTCAAAAAAAATGACCTTACTTTGCCTCTACATCCGACCTCAGGTACACAGTGAAAGTCTCAGTGTCATCATGTGGGCTTCGTCGTTTAATTTTCCTCAGCTGGTCTAAATCACTGAGGAAAGCAGAGAAAGTTTAATGGAAAAAAAATGCATATTATTCTAATTCTACTTTTGTATCTGTGTGATCTTCCACAGTTTCATTATTAATTCACGGTACAAAAAAAATGAACTTGTTTACTTGAGCCAGGATAGATACAACACATAAAAAAGCAAGCTGTCAATAGGAAGTTATTGAAAACCACTTTGTTTTCCACAGTCAGAAGTGCAAATCATGTCCTCATACTATGAACTATCATACATGGAAGACAGAGCAATAAAACATTTCCAGTGAACGATCTGAATGTAAGTGATTGTATACAAGTACTCGATTAGAAGGCTAACAGATTAACACTTCTAAATGAATATCAGAAGTCACATGACATGAAAAGTTAACAAATGCATCCTTAAAAACTGTGCAACCAGGGTAAGCTGCAAAAGGTGGGAGATAAAACTACGTTGGGGAGCCAATAAATTCTCTGTGATGACCTACGTATTAGGACATCTAAATTTCATTTAGAAGCATCTTTAAAAAAAAAATAAAATAAAAACAAACAGACAAAATAATACCAACACCAAAGAAAACAGTAGAACATTTCACTTTTAGCCCAACCAATCTAGTCTTAATCTTTTTTCTTTTTTTTTTTTTTTGGTCAATTCAGCAAAACGTTATTACTGCAAAGTATGCCAGTTCATAGAATCACAGAATGGTTTGGGTTGGAGGGGACCTTAAAGCCCACCCAGTTCCAACTCCCCTTCCACAGGCAGGGACACCTCCCACCAGACCAGATTACTCAAATCCCCATCCAACCTGGCCCTGAACACCATCCACAGATTCTCCAAGCAACCTGGTCCAGTGCCTCACCACCCTCAAGTGAAGAATTTTTTCCTACTGTCTAATCCAAATCTACTCTTTCAGTTTAAAACTATTATCCCTTGGTCTATCACTACACTCCCTGATGCCAGCTTTCCTGTAGGCCCTCTTTAGGAAGGGGAAGGCTACCCTAAGGTCTCCCTGGAGGCTTCTTTTCTCCAGGCTGAACCACCCCAGCTCTCTCCATACGAGAGGTGGCCCCCTATGAAGCTTTACCAGTCATGGTTTAAAAAAGGATTTAAGCATAATGTCAGAGGATTTCCCTTGGTTTGGTAACATGTGCTACACATGAAAACTGGGGAAGAACAGTGACAGCAGAAAAAGTTATGAACGAAGTCACAAAGTCTTTAGATTTAATATGGGTCACACACAACATGCATCACATCTGACAGACAGCTCAACTGACACTACTCAGTAAGACTTCCTGGCAGGAATGACACATAGTAAAAAGACAGTAACTATGAATCAAGTAAAAAATAGTTAGGTTGCAACGAACCAGGTTGTATTTTATCTCAAATTACAGACCTCATGTAACATGAAGTTTCTAGTGATTAGCTGCTCTAGAGGCAGACATTCCCTAGCTAGGTTTATGGTCATATAAATATAGGTAAATTAGTTTAAGAGGCTACTACAGGGATAATGCAAACTAAGTGTGAGCTCCTAACCACAGTTACACTTAGTAAACAAGAGCTATATAACTATGTATACTGCAAAAGCTTTGGGAAAGCTTTAGCAGTTGCTGAGCTAAGTCACTCTACAATCATTATTACTTTTGAAACAAATACAAACAAATATTCACAATTTAAATTTCAACTTAAATCCATCATACCTGGATTTGAGACAAAACTCATTTATGGCTCTGACTCCAGTGATGAAGTTATTCTGCGTGTATTTTGGTCCATACTCTCTTTTTTTAAGGACTGCTTTCACTTAAAAACAGAAATAAATGAACAAGTCAGTCACTGACAGAGACCAAAGCAGAAATTCCAAAGAGGTAATTCAGTCTGACAACAAATTGTGATGGCTCTAAGTGGATTTCTGAAAAACACTGTTGTCAGTGAGGCAGAAAACTTTCAAGAAGAGACAGAAACGCTCACAACTGTGTAAGTGCATAACAGTAGAATGATTTTACCTCAAAAAATGCTACTTGCAGTATTGTAGTTCAAGGCCCTCAAACATCCCACATACTTAACTGTCAGCTATGCATCCAACTTTAACATCAGGGATGGGCTTTGGCTGTTACGACAGCATTCAATTATGGCAGTTTGAAAAGCTTTGCTCTGGCAAATTAAATGACAAAGCACGCTATTTCTTTTTTCCCCCTACTATTTACGTGCAGAAGTTGGAATTGGTTAAGGTTTTTAATCTTGCAGACCACAGAGAAAACTCAGATGGCTGCATGTGTCATTTTGCTCAGCTATTATTGTCAAAATTAACACACTTAATATTAGATGTTTTTAACAATTAAGATGTATATTCTTCATTTATAATTCTTTGCATGTGTAGAATACATACTGCATCATATTTTCATGCATAAGAAAGGATACCACAGCTATTCAGAAATAGATAATAAACTCTGAAATAAATGGAATTTTAAATTTATGCCTTTATTTCCTGCATGTCTTTAGGTACATATATATCTTTGTCTTATCTTCAAAAGAAAATCATTATATGCTTATTTCTGTTAAAAATGTTAGGCACATTGCAAGAAGAGTTACAGCTGCTGAAAGATACAGCATAAAGAACACATCTGAAAACAAAAATATGAAACTTTGCCAGTAAGAAGACTTATGAACACATGAATTTCTTGTGTATCACAGCATCTCAGCCAATATTTTCTACAGCTAGTCCAAAACTTCTCATGAAATCATAGAATACTTACAGCATCTAAATACTAAGAAAAAAAAATCCCACAATTTCCCATTTTCTTACTTCTGTGCTTTGAAAGCTTAAAGGTAAAATATATTGCTTGACACTTAACAATTTGCAAACTATGTAGATACCAATATTTACCATAATGATCTGGTTTTTGTCATCCAGTTTGAGTTGTGAACAATTGTGTTAAAGTACTTGAGTACTCACATTCATCACATGATGCTCCTGAGCAAAGATGACATCAAACTAGAGATTTCATAAGAAGGTCCACTATTTACTACGTTTAAAACTGGATGAACATTTTTTTTTTAAACAGGAAGAATGTTTCCCACCTTTTCTGATTTAAAACACGGATATACACCCAAAATATTAAACTTAATATAATTTGTGGATTTATCAAACACGAATGCACCTTGCAGAAACACAAGTAAGTTTCACTAAAATAACACACTATGCAACAGTGTTACAATGGTTATAACCCAACAATCCTACCCCCTATTTCAAATAACTGCCTAAAATTGATGACAAAAGTGAGAAAAGGAAAAATCAGCTTGGTATTTTCAATCAAAGGACAAAGTTCAATAAAAGATGATGTATAAACAACATTATAAATAGCACAGAGTTTTTAAGATTAGCGTTCCTTTAAGAATAAGCTTCTATGTCACAGCAGCATCTGAAGACTTCCACTTCACAGACAGAATCAAGATCTTTAACATAATCATTCTTGGTTGTGAGTACAGAGACAAACCCCCTTCTCACCAAAATATACATGCATAAAATATATAAATTTCACAGTCTTACTCTAATTTCTCCTGTCCACCTTGTATGTTCCCCCTGCCTTCATGCACTAAGTGACAATAAACCCAAAGAAATTAACATAAGGGATGCAGACAAAAATGTATGGAGAATAGGAGACACCAACCTCACCTTGTTAGTGAGGAATATGGGAATTTGATGTTTCTTTAAGCTACGGAAAAGGCAGGAAGGAATTCTGACAGAAGTTATTGCACACTAAGTCAGTTCCAGTGCAAAGAGATTTATTTTAAAGGAATTTAAAGAAAAACGGCAATTTCTGTTTTGATAAAGTTCCTTCCATTCATAGGAGGCTAGGACTGATCAAAAGGAAAAGAACTTATAGCTTAACTCTCATAATAATGTAATAAAAAATAAATAAAGATAAGAGTGAAATCAAGCATGATAAATTAACAACATGAAAGTAAGATATGCTCTTGTTTAAAAACTTAAGTGTTTAAAAAACAAAAACCTGTATTTATTACAGGCACAAACAGGGATACTACAGGACCCAGATTAGGCTGTTCATGTGGTCAAAATATATTTAGAAACAACACTGATTAGATTAACTCAGCAATAAGAAGGAACAGAGGAAGACTTAGAACAAGGACTAGGGGAAGCTCAAATATTCAGCTTAGCCCCATTAAATCTGATATGGGAAATGGACTTGCCTAAAGAGATGCAAGGAGGACAGATTGTCATAACAGATGAGAAAACAAGTTTGTCTTTTCCTGACAAACACATCAGCTGAAATGAATTAAAGAGTCATAAAAGAGTGGATAATTAGAAGGAACATTCCTACACACTTTTTTTTTTTTTTTTTTTTAAGTCATTTTAAAAAAAAGCAGGCACCAAACAAAGCTGGCATACAAGCACTTATAAAAATGTTATTCTCACAACTTTTTACACAATCGAACAGAAACCAGTTACTCTACATACTTCTTTTTTTGACTACTTGTCAACAGCAACAAAGTTTTGATACATAAGATATTTCTTTACCTTTTACTTGGATTGGGTCTTTACGGAAAGATTGCTTTTGATCTGCATTGCTGGTACCTTGTCCTGTAAAATAAAAATAAAGCTCATGGCAAATATGGAAAAACCTTCTTTTCTTTTTAGTAAAGAGTTTCTTTGATGTAAGAATACAGCTTAATATTGCTTTC
Source organism: Aythya fuligula (assembly GCF_009819795.1). NCBI lineage: Eukaryota > Metazoa > Chordata > Aves > Anseriformes > Anatidae > Aythya > Aythya fuligula. The sequence goes on from NC_045562.1 coordinate 52,048,904, forward strand.
CATGATGATACAAAAATACCTGCCGGATTTCCAACATTTAAAACTCTTAAAATATGAAACATGAATAGTAAAAAAATAAGTTAACAACAAAAGACATTTAACATAGTACTGAAACTTCTAGCAGCTTCAAAAGCAGTCCAAACATGCAATCTGTAACAGAACATATATTGAATTTTTAAACTATTTTAACAGTGTACTTACAATTTGGGGCAAATTTTATGCAAAATTTAGACTAGTAAACAGAAAGAATTCTACACGGCTTATGACTGCTCATCAGCCAAGTCTCATAAAGCTTTCAAGCTGCTATTCAATTTTAAGGGACTGAAACTATTTAACTTACAGAAATTCACTCTTTAAAATAAAGAATATTTAAACTAGAACCCACAACTCTTATGTCACAAATTTGAGTTATATTTAGCACAAAATATTTTTGCTTTGGAAATTTGACAGTATGACTCTAGAAGAATTCAATAAAATATAACTTACAATACTGTGAAGTGAATCTTAATATCTGAAAATTAATAAATTTTGGTAATTTATTTTAAAGCCATAATTTGGTAAAAAGTGGTATTTGGTAATTTAGTTTAAAGTGAAAATTTTAAGTAGAAACTAGAAGTACTACAGGATAGTTTAGACAAATATTGCATCTTTTCTCATGCATCTCGACACAGATTTCAGAATAAAAACCATATGATATTAATACCTTGAACCAACGAACACCTCCTTTTGTGCCCTAACACTATAGGTTGGCCACATATCAACAGTCATCAACAAAATTAGAAGGGATGTTAAAAAAAAATGAAGATTTTTTCCAAGCAGGTTAGTGTTAATTAACGAGCTAGCTTAACATGATACTCAAATTGTGCAAAGGTCAGATATTCTTCAAGCTTGGACTCCATAATATCTTTTCATCAGGCAATTAGCTACTGCCCTTACAGCAACTGAGGAGTAAGGCTAAGAGCAGCCCAAGTATATTTTCTCAGGAAACTATAGGTAAGGAAAACACTTTCAAATGTACAAAGCTGATCTTATTACACAAGAAATAACGTTTGATCCTGTATATGAAGCATGGATACAACTATATGTATCCCAAAACAAGCCTCAAAGCAATTATCCGTCTACACATAATATCTCCAGGGGGCAGTTCCAGGTGCACTTGCCAGCCCCCAACCTTCAGGAAAAGGGGTGTTGTTGAGGTAGCCACTTGGTGCAGTTCCACTTAAGGCTTAGCATGATTTAAGGCCACAAGACCACAAAGGACAGTATCTCTCCTCCAGCCATTATAGAGACAGCGAGCAAGATCAGCTTGAGGATTCATCTGAACCCCAGCTCAGAAAAACAAGAGCACAATTCATTTTTAACAAAGCAAGCCCGAACATTATTAATGCCAACACAAGAGAGGGATAGGAGATGATGGGAACACTCCCTCAGACAACAGTCACCAATTATACAAGTTCAGAGCAATCACAAAAGCAATGGTGCTAGACTGTTTTCACGTGTCCAAATTTCAAGAATACCAGAAGCTGCACATTAAGAACCCAGGAAAAAAACAACAACTAGAACTGACTCTACAGCCTTTTGTGGCATTTAGGCAGGTATCTTCTGGAAGATTCTCACCCTCTAGCATCCACCTGCAGCTTAAGACTTTCCAAGAAACATTAATGGTCTGAGGTACTGTCCTCTTCTAAAATCCAATTACAATCTTCAGAAACCATATCTAGTTTGTTACACTTTGAGCAATATCCAAGATCTGTTGTACTTCCAAACATCAGAAAAATAATACTTTTTGCTGACTATACTTCCTAGCTTTAAAGACTAGCTTTTTAAAGACTGCTGCAAAGCCTCCGGAATTTACAAGTTACTAAAGTTAGAACTTAGATCTGCCAACATGACAACTAAAGAGAATAAAATGTTATTGAATAAACCACTTAGCTTTAGACAAAAGCACACAGAGAGCAAGCTTTTGTTTTGAAAAGCATTTGTAATCGCTTGAGCATGCTAGTCTTTCAAAGATGCATCTGTGCAGTCCTACACACAATAAACACAAAAAAAATAGGAGATGCTAGGATGGATCAAGGACAAGACAGTTCTGCATTTCTTAAACACCTAACTCGCACAAGACTGACAAGAAAACAAGATTGGCAGCAAGTAGGGTCAGAAGTTATGTCCATTATATCAAGTGTTTAATGTGGATGCTGCAGGTGTGACAGCCATCACATCAGAAAGCTCCAGCAGAAGAAACAGCTCAACCATCTTTCAGCAGTCTTCTAAAGCCTGATCCAGAGAAGTCACAGTACTCAGTATTCACCCTAATTCAATCTTTATCCCTAGTTCATTTAACACAACAAACCTGCAATAGTACGACAAAAATTCAAGTAAGCAAGAAAAGCAGCAAAAGAAAAGGGATGCATTCCCTTTATCCCTTATACAATCTAATACCTGCTGACATCAACACGTTTTTATCATCACAACTAAGTTTGATTAACTCTAAACCTAAATCCTTTAAATAATGGAATAACAAAGGAATAAATTTCAGAATTACTTAGTGCATTTGGAATTAATATACAGACGCCAAGAAGCAAAAAATACTAAGAATTCTGCAGCTGTAATGTCACACAGTGGAATTTAAAAAGTATCAGTTGTGACATACACTTTTTTTTTTTTTTTTTTTTTTTTTTTTAACTTTTATACAAAAGTTTTCTTTATTTTAGTCCAGTATTACCTGTTCCGACTTTGTTCACAGTTTCTTCAGAGGTTGGTACATTTTTATCTTCTGATCCAAGATCTTTTTTCTGACCACTGGAGGTATAAACTCTCACTTGACTCATCAACTGCACAGGCAGACGATTGCATGGTAAAATACATGGCAGACTCACGCTTTTCATTGAAGCTTGCCATCCTAACAGGGGGAAGGAAAATAAGACTTTTCAGACCACCATTTTGAAATGAAAATGGAAGGAAAGTGGCTCAGAAACACCAACACAGGTTATAGAAAGTTAGTGTTTAAGTACTGACCTGTGCTTATTTTACCTGGGTTTAGGATTTACAAAACAGACACACAAACACAGTACACTTCCATTACCTCCTTTTAAACATCCACTTTTAAAATCCCATCTAATGCCAGTTTTTCCCCCTTTATACAACCTGCTACATACCTCTAGATGATCTTAAGAAAAAAAAAAATACTAAGCTATTTGATTAAGATTGGTTTACTGATATGTTCAGTACTCTTCTAGTCATACTGCCTCAAGATCTTCAAATACAATCATTAGTGAACAAACACAAACCACTACAAAACTATTAGCCAGTGTTGCCGTTTCATTTCACTGTGTACACTCTGTACAAACTATGTTACCTATTAACAAAACGTGTAACATACACGGTTCAATTTCAGAGCACCTGCTAAAGAAGTTACCCACAAAGGTGTGTTATGTTGTACAAAACCCTTTAATGAAGAACACTGTAAAATTCTACTGTCTTTACAACAGACTAGATTACAACATAAGTGAGTAAAAAGTCAAACGGGAGGTCACCCTGGGGAGGCAATTTCAATTTTAAAAGACAGGCCAAAAGCGGAGTTGGATGCCCTACAGACCAACCTGTGCTAGCAAGCAGCTTGCTTTGGGCAGTACAAAGCTTCACCAGACACTCAGTGTAACTCCTCCAACCTGACGTGCCACAGGCAAACCTATTTGCTTTGGAAAGCATGCATTAAAAGAAATTAAATATATATATATATCAAGCAATGCTGGTAAATCAAGTCATACAAAGTATGACTAATCATGCATGAATAATGCACTACTCAACAAAATAACTACGTTTCAGATAACCGTGGATCCCACGAAGGTACAAAGAACTTTCCTTTTACTTTTATCCTTTATATTGTGGCACCTACATGTGTGCAGGCACTGACTTGAACCTTCCAGAAAAATAATTTCACTTTAAAAAAAAAAAAAAAAGTCAAATAAGCTCTTATGAATGCTAAACTGTTGCCAATGTGGCAAAAGCCCAGCAAGCCACCTGGGTGCCGCTCAGGGAGCTCGCTGATGATGACTTAGGAAGGAAAGGCTGCGGCGAGCACCTGCCAGACGCGAGCACTGCTGCTCCCGAAGCTTTGGTGCCACCGGAGCGCTTCGTTAAAGGAAGGTTATCGGCATGCTTAGCTGACGGTTTTCCTATTACTCTACACAAGTAGAAGAAACAAATAAGGAAAAAAAAATATAGTGCTGCGATGCAACCTAAGTGCCTTTACGAGATCTGAGCAGAATTTTAATTTCAGGGGCTCCGTGGCCTGCAGGACAGGCAGGGCCCGCTTCACGGACCCCACAAACCCCACAAAGCAGGGCTTTATTTCACCTAACTCCTACAAATTTGGCCTCCCACCCCTTAACCCAGGCCTGGCAGGAGGCCGAGGCAGGACGCGACGCTCCCACCGCGGCAGCCCCGGAGCGCTGCGGGGGGGCTCGGCCCGGGCCGGGCAGGGTCCCCCGGGGCCGGGCAGGGCCCTCCCGTGCGGCACTCACCGTGGCAGGCTCGGCGGAGCGGCGCCGCCTGGCCCCGCAGGTACAGCCCGTAGAGGCTGCGGCAGCCCCGCCGCTGGGCGGCCAGCGCCGGCATCATGGCGGCGAGCTCGGGCGGAGCGCGGCCGCTCCCCGCCGCACGCCAGCGGCCGCACAACGGCCGGCGATTCGCATCGGAGACACCGGCGGCGGCGGCAGCGGCGGGCTCCTTCGCCTCCTTCCCGTCCTTCCCCTCCTCCTCTCCCTCCGGAGCCCGCTCGGACGTGCGGCGGGGCCCGGGGCCGCCGCTGACTCACCCGGCGCCCCCGCCGCGCCTGCGCCGAGCCGCCGCCGGCCTCCCCTCAGCGCCCGGCCCGGCCCGGCCTCCCCTCAGCGCCGCGCTTCTCCCCCGCGGGGTTTGGCCCCTTTGGCCCCCCCAAAACGCCCTCGGGGTGCTGCTGGCCGAGGGGCTGAGCGGTGCTGAGGCGGTCAGGGGTGCGGGCCGGGGCTGAATGGCACCCCGGGAGCGCCCCGTCCTCCCCCCGTAAGGAAGAGATAACAGGGGAGCGTGCGGGACGTGCGGTGGAGTTGTTTGCAGACACCACGTTAAACACGCCTGCCGAAGCTGCTGACAGGATTTCCCTGGGAAGTTTGCAGGATTTCTGTGCGAAAACCCTCATCTCTACCCCTAGCGCTGTCTTAAAACACACCTCCCGGGTCGGTGCTAATAAAGCATAATCTAATAAAAACCCTGTTTCTTTCCCCCAAAAGAGGGCCCGGCGGCTGAGCGGGCGGCAGGTGGTGACGGTGTCTGCCTGCGCCGCCTCCTGCTGCTGCTCGCAGCCGGATTTTCGCTCCGGAGCCGTGAAAGTTCCCCCTGTAAGCATACAATTAGTCTCACCGGCACCACGTTACACTCTCATAAACAGCGTTTTGGCAACTTGAAGATTTTCCAGGATAGCTTAGGTAATCGCCTACATGACTCTGACAAACTGGCCCCGGCTGCCTTGTCTTCATTTGCACGCTGGGAGGAACACGGAAACTCACCAGGAGTTAGTCAGCTTGGCAGGGAGCTTTGGTAAATAATGTATCCGATAATCCACAAAGCATTTGACCACTTAGGAGAATTATTATGATGCCTGTCTTTAACATACTCGATTAGATTTCCAACTAGATTTACTGGCACATAACTTCTTTAACAGTCAAAAAGTGATTGGTATTGCCAACGTACGTTTACCTATAAACTCAGTGGAGGCAGATTGAAGTAAAATACTTATGAAATAATTAACTTAACACCCATCCTCCCAGTAGCCCAATCACAGCCATACCAGGTGAATCAGGAGCAACAGATGCTGTATCATTACCTACCAGATGTACAGCAATTGAGTTAAATACTAAATTAACTGCAAATTGTAAAGTTACAAAGGTGGAGTCATTTCACCAATTTAGGTGGTATGCTACATTCAACCAATGCATGGTTTGCTGGCTGCTTGTTATTTTGGCAAGAGCCTAACAGAAAAAAAATAATAATAATTAAAATCGTTGTTTTTTAAATTCCTATCCATAAATGTTATAAATATGGATCAGGAAGAAAAATAACAAAGCACAATAGCATATACAATAGATACTACTGGTATGGAAGTCAACCAGAATTTACATGATCAAGGGCTCCAAGTGAACTGAACCTACACTGATGAAGGCTGAAACCTGTACAAGTCAACAACCAAAACATCAATAACAGCCTGATCAGCATGGGACAACAAAATACATAAAGCAACTGATACTGAATTGCCACATCTCACAGCGTATTCCTGCAGCATCCCAAGACAGAATCCCAAATCCTTATTTATAACATCATGATCATTAGTTGTCAGTCACAAGCAGCGAGTGGAAAAACCCTCCAAGTAATAGAGAACTGTTTACATGTTTTAGTACATCTAAACTGTATTAAATAAGTTTTCACCTATGACAAAAGACTAGATACAGCCATAGTGAATGGGTAAGATATTGGTTCTCACTGAGGGGCAACACTTACTTTCAACTGTCAGAACTGCATCCTAAGGTTTCCACAGAGAGTAACAATTATTCAGTAGCTATTTTAAGCCCTTATGCTATGAAATCAAGCCAGTTTAAAAAAAAAAAAAAAAAAAAAGACGACAACAACAAAAAAACACTAATTCATGTTCGATTTTCTACATTTTGAACTGATAAAAAAAATATTTAAAATCTCCTCAGAGATCCCCATTATGAGAGGGGAAAGCAGAAGGCAGATCATTTCCCTTAATAATCCCTTACAGGATTTTCCATTCATTAAGTGATGCTGCAGAGCAGTTGTATATTAGTGAGTCTGACAGAGGCCACTGAGCCATCAGAGAACTCCTCTTTCAAGGTTATATGCTGCACCAATGCCTTCTGAGCACCTGGCAAAGGGACAGAGCAGGTTACCAGCTGCACCACACAGCTACCTGGAAATACCTGTGGAGACAGCTGGGGCCAATCCTGCCCAGCAGCACCACTGATGAGGATGTTTACCCTTCTCCCTTTGCTGATGTAACTATCACATGAAGATTTTGATATATTGCTCATTGAATGAGAAAGGCTGGCTACCATAAAAGGGTCATTTCCTGATTATTTTTTTTGGCAGAAAAAGCTTTTTTTAAAAAGGAAAACACCATAATATTAGAACTGTGTTGAATAAAGCGTGTTACCTTTTCAGTAAATGTTTCTAAGGATTTTAAGTTGCTTTACAGAATTACAAAATCATTCACAAAGTACAGGGACTGCATAGTCCAACCCTTTTAAGATTTAGAACCCAATGAGAAGCTTGCAAAATTTAGCTGTAAGCAACTTTAAGTAAAGGCAGATGAGTGAACTGAAATACAGACCTTGGGAACCTACTTCTTCTGCATTCCTGTTTGTTTAAAAGAAGTTGATAAGTGACTGAATTACTGAAGCTACAATGTGACCTTGTGCTGAAATTCTCCAATGTTACTGCTTATCAAAAAAAAAAAAAAAGTCTGTGACTTGGTTAAGTCTAATATACAGTGAAGGATTTTAGCGTTCTTTATTTGAGAAGTGATGCAACAAAGCCAGTTGGAATATTTCCGACTCTGAAATTCATTAACAATTTCAAGTACACTGGAGGGGATTTACATGACCTCAGAACAGCCACAAGATCTCAGGTAAGGACTTAATATAGTTTAAAGAAATTGCTGCGGTATTCCCATAACATTGATATGTTAAATGAAAAACACACCGGCAGTGTTTTTAAACGGAAGAGACTGTTTTGATTTTGTAACTTATGATCCTACTCACATTTTGCTAACACAAAATGTGTACTGATAATTTTGTGTGCATTTTTTTTTCCTAAATGTATGAATACAGAAAGGGATCCAGTGATCCTAAACAGCCTTTAAATTTTCCAGGTAACATATTTAAATTAATGGAAAAAATATTTTGTGGCAGGTTGGTGCATGGGGGAAATGGCTCTTCTGAAGCAGAAAATGACAAATGTACAACTCCACTCCAAGTCCTGTACTACTCCAGGTCTGTAAGTATTTAATTGCCACTAGGTCAAAGATCGAAATAAACTGGAAGTAAATATTTTTAGTTTCCTGCATGTGGGCAGGAGTTTGTAATTATTCACATGCAGTTCATCCACCTAAACATCAGCAGTCAGCTTCTTGAACTTCATCCAGCTACAATCACCAGTCCTTTTTGCTCCCAGCAATAATCAAGAGGTCCCCAACATTGCTCTTGGTCCCCTCTCACCACAGGCTGACCACCTCATCATTTCCTTAGGCCTCCAGGTGACACAGGCCTGATCTTCTGGGAGGCAAAGCAGGAGTCAGTACTGGTGGAAATAGGAGAACAAGAATAGTAGGGTGGGGGTGGAAAGGGAGTTCCAGAAGAAAGGAGAGCAGAAAGCAACAGGAAATAGGGCAGGGAAAGAAAGGAAGGAATATCAAGGTAGGAGAAAGATGAGATATGGGATGGAGATGGACAGCAAGCAGGGAGGCAGATGTATCATTTAGTCCTTTACTTAGTGCACAAGACATCAGGACAGCACAGGTTCATCTCCATGGTTTGGGAACCCTCCATTGCCACTGTTGTTGGTACACACTGGAGAACTGGGCAGTGGTGCACCCCCACCCTGGTCAGACCCTCAGAACCCTGTCAAAGGCTGGGGCTCACCAGGAGTGAGCCTGGAGCAGATCTTCCAGAGGAGGGGGTGTAGTAAGTGGTAACAGGTGGATTTGCATTAAAAACCAATAGTTTAACATGCCAACACAGACACTTAATACTCTTTAAATATAGTTTTTATGAAGGAAAGTATTACGCTTCTACAGAACTTGCTCTCCCATTGGCGAATGGGGACACTTGCATGCCTAAACAAGAATCAGTGGGACTTGTACTGGGTCACATGTAGCTATAATCAAATCAGGGAAAAGATTCACACAGTTGTGCACCTATAATCATGCCGAGTATACCCAGAAGTGTGCACTGAGTGGTTATCTGAGAAAATGGGGGTGGGAAGATCCCACACCTACACACATCACTAACTACACACATAGGTAAGACTTCGATTGTAAAGCAGCAATAGCCCAGCAGAATCTCCCCTCCTTATTGCTTAATGTAATTACTATGCTTTATGTCTGCAAGGATTTGACAGTAAAGGTTTTAAAATCTTAGGTAGAATATTATGGGATGCTCTGAGATCATAGGGCCTTTTAGTTTACTAACAATTGTGTCACACATTTTGGCTTGTGACTGATTAGTTAAAAAGTCACAAGTTCATTTTCCCTTTGATTTCCTTTCTAATGCATAAGGAAAGCAGATGCTTGTGAAACCAAAGTGCAGTGACTCATGAAAATAACATTCTTGAGAAACAGGAGGAAAAAGTTTTAGTGTAGCCAATAGACCTGAGGTGCACATTAACGTGTTTTGCTTCACAGATGCAAGGCAGCCACTAGAGGTCAGTTGTTTGGAATAAAGTTAGCGCATGAAAGAACAATTCCATTGCACTTCAGCTGACCGAATCAGTCAGGTAAAATTTCCAGCCATTCTGAAAGAGAACTTACCTCCATCCTAAAGCAGAAAACTAGTTCAAAATTACAAAACAGTGCTAGGTATATAGTACTCACTCTGTTGAAGTAGCTACTCTTACCTGAATAGCTATATGCAGACATGCATAGGAACATGAGACAGGAGAAAGCTTCCAGTATCATCAGCCCTGGTCTCCTGTTACTGCATGTCATACAATCTTGCATAAACAAATCAAACACCAGCTTAAAAGCAGATTGTTTTTTTTGCCCCCCAAAAAATTAAGAAAAAAAATGTGGTTTAAGGAATATGAAGACAGCTTGTGTAATACTTTTGAACGTACAAAGATGAGACATTAAAAGCACTTACACAGAGCAAATATCTTTACAGAAGTATTTCTCTTACAAAGGTGTAGTGTTCTGCAAAGAGAAGGCTGGCAGTGGTGGTTTTTGTTTGTTTGTTTTTTAAATCAAACAGCAAAGTGCATGAACATATTTAAATGAAAAACAAAGAAAAATACTATATGCTTTAAGTTACTTATCTGCTGCTGTAAGTATACATGTAAATACACAACGTCAATCCGCAGCACATAAACATTGGGGCAGAGGTAAGCAACCTGTTTAGCTGCAGAGTGATGGTAAAAAATGAAAGAAGTATGAATAGACCCACTGGACACTTCAGAAATGCATGCTAATCTGATGCTTGAAGCTATTTAGTATTTAAGGTTTCAAAATTCCTCTGTATTATACACTTCCAGCAGTGTTGTGATGCTATGGACATGCCATAATTCAGAAGTGTTTAAGTCAACTTCAGATTCCCACGTGCTATTACAAATAACTGCTACGCCCTAGCTAATGATAGCTTTGGTCAGACCCTAGCTTAAGCTGCTATAGTGGAAAGAAATCGTGTTGAAAATGGTTGCAACAGGCAAACATTTCAAAACACAGTTTGGTCAGATTTTCTGGACAAAAGATGTGAATCTAAATAATACAAATTCAGAAGTGATAAAGTGTATTTGTTCTGTACCTGTCTTCGCACACTGAAGTGAACATATACCAGGACAAAAAGCCTTGGATGTGCACATACATCATCTTTGTCTATATCACCAGTATAAAAAGGTAACAAAGCAACAAGAGAAAAGCTTAAAAAAGCCAAGAAGCCCAGCAGTAACATAGGCCATAGTAAATCTTTATTTCTCTGCTTTTCCACTACAGGAGCCTCAAACATAATGGACAGGAACACAATCCCACAGCAGCTTTTTCCATTTTAAGTAGACCAAAATCAGCCTGCCTGCTCTCATACAACACAGCAATCTGAAGATGGTATTTCAATACAGCATAAATTAGCCTATTTACAGCTAGAAAACTTAAGTACCGTCCAGAGGATACCAGTGTCATAAAACCACGAATGGTAATTTGGGGTCTGTGAAAGCTAGAGCACTCCGTAGTGCACCTACACCATCATCTCTCATTTCATAGGAAAATCAAGCTGAAAATATCTTGACCAACTGATGCACCATCTTCATCCAACAAGCTCTTGATGTTCACTTCTGCACCAATCATGCAGATTCATAGAAACACACATCACAAATTAAAAATGCCATGATCCTCACTTATTACCCAGGAAACCAGTTTCCTCTTCCCACATAGGAATCTGGACTGCTCTAATGCTTGCCTCACAAGCAAGGTATCAGGGTCAAGCACATGAGACTCTGGATAAAGGGTGAACTCCCATTAACTATTGTTTTGTTTTAAAAGCAAGGTCTTTTGTGACTCCTTAGAATATAATCTACACTGATGTTTCTCCAGAACTAGCCTAGATAAAAGAAAACCTGTATGATCTGAGCTGGGGTTGAACAGAAGTCAGCTGTTTAACATGCCATCATAAATGATCTACGTCTAGCCCACAAGAGGATAACAGTCACATTTTTAACTATACTGGCTCATGATTTTACTTACTTCTTACAGAAGAGATTATTCAACAGATATAAATTCCAAGTAATCAAGTATTAGCTGAGACCAGATTTCAGATCAGCAGTTGCTCTTATTTAGCTATGTGTCTATGATTATATCACAAAAGTAATCTACCTGAAGATTCACAGAACAAGACAGAACTCCTGCCAAAAACGCAAACGTACAGGTAAGTTGCTCTAACACCTGCACCAAAATACAGCAGTAAACTGAGCACACAGGTAAGTTTCCACAGAAGTTGGTGTTACATATAACAAGTGTAAAGGAGAATAGTTCCAGTGACTGAAAAAACAGGGATCAGCTTTTCATTTTGATATGCAGCTTGACATTTTTCTCTAGAAAATTAAATAAACTGCAAAAGCTCACTACATCCTGCTCTGTTCTAAACAAAACAAAAAACACCCAATGCACACCTAAAACATCCGGCATGTAAAGCTTTTGGTCAGGAACTCAAACACAGAAATCTAAACTAAAACAACAAATGCAGTTTTGCAATGTAACATCGGTAGTATTTTAAATCCAGAAAAAAATATACAATTTGATTTCGACAACATCAACAAAACCATAGCTGTATCAATACAGAAAACAATTTAATTTGTTTTGAAATAAATATTTGACATACAAAGCATATACAGTGAAAAAGGGTCACAATAAATTACAAATGGAGTTACTTGCTCATTCGCTGAGAAAAGCCCTTGATATTTCCAATTTCATACCATCAAATTTATCATTCTTGCTGATTTAAGCACAGCACTAAACAAATATGGATCCCAGTGCTTTCCTTCACAGGTACTGGCATGGATAATTTACTGCAGTGATCCAATTTGAAAATCAGTAGGGACCAGTAAATCGCTGCATAAAAGAAAGAGCGAATGAGGTGCTTTTTCCTTAGTGTCAGCAGCCTGCTATTATTATGTTTATTAGATTTTCTTGAAAGGGCTTCACATTTTCTCAAATATGCAGGAGAACTATATTTCCCCTCTGAGCCTTACATTAGCATTTTGTGCCTCAGTCCTTGAATACAAGTAAAAGATGAATTTTTCAATTCATTTTAGAAGTTTGTGCCATCTGGATGGCACCAAACTAAGCAATGAAACTCCCTTACCTGTACAATATCTGCTATTATCGCAGACCTAGCTTTTGCAGAAAAGTTAATAACTAGTGCTGACAGTTTATAAAAAAAAAGGTATTTTTGAATCCACATTTAAGAATAAATTCAATTACATTATCCATACTGATAATGCATCTTTGCAATAAAGGATTGCTTAAGGATCTATCCTTAAAAGATTATTTAAAAATGAAGGCTTAATTTTTCCTGTGATTTTTTAAAAGAAGCTTACACCCTGTTAAAAGTTACAAAGATACCGATCTATTTATATATATAAAATTTTAGCCACAAATATGTACACTGCAGCAATTAAAAGTTATAGACAACTGCAACAGATCAGCACACCCCATTAACACCTGGCACAGGAAAGTGCTCGTGATCTCATTCTGTCACATATTTCTTCCCTCAGCAGAAAAGGGAAGACACCAGGGGCCAAACCTAGCTCTCGCACATAGGAAGCAATTTTTGACAATAGAAGCTGTTCTAGTTCGATGGTCTTTACCAGCCTTAATCTGAGCCCTGCAAGGTACAGTACCTTTTGGAAACAGGACCAAGTCATACATGATACAGAAACAAATCGGTCTCCCCAGTGCCTATCCAACTTTAATTTTTTTCCCTGCTCTGCCAGAGCTCTTGTATTGCCCCAGGCAAGTGAACTTTCCTCCCTCATCTCAGTTCCTGTCTGTAAAATGGGCAAGAACTCTACTTACTTATTAACAAGGGATCTGTACAGCAGATGTTGCAAGGTGCCTAATGATAAAAAGGTCCAACACAGTTAGCAGCTCAAAAAATGTCAGAACAAGTACTGGCTCATGACTATAATAAAGTTCATTAACATGGAACTTAAAATATTGACAAATATTGCTCCCTTTGAACATCCATCACTGAACAGTTAGCATTTCTGCTATGAATGGAACAAAACATAACACTGACAGCACAAAGATGATCATGAAAGATTAAAATTAAAAGACAATAAAGAAAAGGATAGATGTAGTAGTGGATTATTTTGTTAAGGAATTTAAACTGGCACTAGCTGCTCCCAACAGCCCCAATTGGTCCTGATGCTTTATTTATCTGCAGGTGAGAACAGACAAGCGTTATGCTGAATATCACTTCTACAGCAGGCTTGTGCACAGCAAGAGGTGGGTCTGGCCAGACTTATCCAATAGCACTTTGACTCGTGAAATGTTAAGATGATTAAAACAATGACCAGTGTGATTTATGCTAGTGGAAACATCCACTGTACAGGTAGGCAACATTTCACTAGGACAAAAATTCTTCTGCTTTGTATTTGGGGGTCACAAACATTTTACAGTCAGCTGGAAAATTTCTCTGACTTCTGTTACAGCCTTTGCATCACAGCTAGCTGTTGACAGCAAAGCAACACACACACACAAAAATCTCAAGCTGCTCAAGCTGTCAGGACACAACCAGCATTTCATGTGCTAATTTAGTTGTTAGTAGAGAAACAGTCACAGTTATAAGGAAACAGGCACAAGGACAGCGTGTTTTTGCTAGCCTTGAGAAAATTTGCTTCTTATCACTTAGGCAGCATAAGGCTACAGAACATAAAATCAAAGTTGATGCAGAGTGCAGGTCAGTTGCCCAATTTATTTTGCTTTTAAGTTCTTCTTATCCCATTGTTCCATATTTTTGTGGTACAACAGTCAGGTAAGTTTTAACAGGCCACAAGCAAAATCCAGGCCTCAATTTTGTCGAGCAGCTCTTGGCAAAGCCAAGAATATAATACTAGACAAATCAGCTTCCATTTATGAAAATATTCCTCCTCAATCCATTTTTAGTACCACTTAAAGAAAAACTGCACAAAAGATTCCATATCCACATTTAAACTCTTACTTCATGACACTGTCTTCCAACTCTCTACTTACTGCAATCTCATTCACTTATTCCTTTTAAACATCCTTGCCCATTCAGAGTTGGATCTGACTTAACATCCTTCAGTTACAGTTGCAATACATCATCTCCAATTTATACTAATTTAATAATAATAGCATACAGTTAAAGGAACAGTAAACCACAATTGTAACAGCAGTCTTAGACCACAAGCACTGGCTCAGATGAAACATGTCACTCTCCTTAAAGGAATTAACAAAGCATTTATTTGCCTTCCATTCCCAGTATGGGGGGACCAATTTGACAACCAATTTAAAAATCAGCAGAGGGCTGAACAGAACCTGATGTCACTGCCCAAACATACTATGTAACATGAAATACGCTCTAGAACAGTGCTGGAGAGTTGAAACGGTCAGAAATAGGTCTAGATTTCTGCTCTGATACCATTACTACAGTGCTTATTCATAGGTTAAGTTTTGAAACAAAGTGTCATAAATTTTTGCATTTTAGAAGGCAAAAATTTCCCATAAAATGATTTAGAGGTGCATAAGACGCTGACTATGTCTCATGTCAGAAGCCCCAGTGGGAATAAGAGAACATGCACACATACGCACAGGACTGCATTCTGCTCAATTTCCAGGTTCGAGTATCAACATGTTCTGTTAAACAGAAAATAAGCTTGAAGAGCATAGCAAGTTACATTTAACACTCCTTTATTTGTAGTAGAAATTTTAGTTTTTATAAAATCCTCAAGTTACAGGATATACATATATTGGAACTTGTTGCAAGTCTTAGCAGCTGTAGAGCAGTACTGCATGCAATTGCTTCTGCAGTATGCAAGTGTTCTATAAATAGCTAATCACGTTCAGAGAGCAAGATGAAAAGTCAAAGAGTAACATATTCAATTACCAAAAAACAGGTCTTTATCAGTACCAAGAGGTTGAGCAAAAAATGAAATAAGTGTATAAATACACATCTCTGAACTAGCACACTAATACAACTGAAAAGGCTGAATGATATCCACATCACAAAAGATAACTCAATAGTTACATAAAATACTTTGCATCAAGACTGTTTGCAGAAGTGTTTCATGTAAGACTCCTCCAACAAAGGGAGAATAGTGAAGCACAGTACTTTACTATTTTTACAAAAGGCCAATGAATCCCACTTAATTGTATGTAATTAGAATATTAACATAAACTACAGAGGATTAGGCAAATACTTTGCCTTGGATTTATGGAAAGACATTGTATTTGGACAGATAGTATTATTTTTCCATGACCTACCTTCCAGCTGTTGGGTGAATGCATAATCAGCACTCAATTTAATATTCACTTCTGTACTTATGACTGATCTGAAGGCAGCATCATAAAATGGATTTACGCCAAAAAATCCCACAGCCATTTGTTTCAATAGCTGCCTGAATAGGTGCAATCCTTTATGCAAATTTCCCATCATGATGAGTCTCAGAAACTGGAAGAACAATTTATATAGAGCTAGCTACAGATTAATTTTCTAAAGAGTAGACATGCTTGAATTACCACAGTCTCACATTTGTGTAGACACAAGAACACATCCGCAATGATTCTCCAAAAGTTACTACATTTACATTGATTAGTTCACTTAAGAGATGGTTAAAAGTTTAAGCATTACATCTTTGTCTGAAAAGCCTCCAGGTCAGCAATTTGGCTTGGTAAAACATCTTGTTATGTCAAGATAGCTGTTTTCCATGGTCAGTCTTGAGATTTCTCCCAACAACCTAATGCAAAACTATCACAAGGTAAAAGCTTGGAAGGGTTATCTTTAAGTAATGTTAACAGAAATAGGCTCTCCTTCAGAAAGAGTGTTAACTATGCCAGTTTGACAATCTTTAATTTGTTTTGTTGAATGTGGGATGTAATTTTATACCAAATATAGTAATTTAGACAAAGTAATTCTACAGACACATTTAATAAGCAGAAGAATACTGTCCGAAGTGTACTGCATAGGTATGTGCACCAGTGCGACCTACTGGAGACCTCCTACTGTAGCGATGCTTCCAGTTAACGTAAACATACAAAGCACAAACTTAAAAGTTTTTCCATGTCCAACAACTCATGATTTCTAGAAAACAATTCCATAAGACTGGGCATGTTTTAGATATATGCAGATACTTTCCCCCCCCACACACACCAATTAGCAATATAGCACAGTAATTTTAAGTTTCCATGACTTGCTTTTGATATGCTAAATTTTATATTATCTCCAAGAAAAGCATATACACGTTTTTATACAGCCTGGAGTTAAGATCAGTGTAAAACCAGGAATTTATAATCATCAGCAGAAGTGCCAGCTGCTCATAATGTTCACAATAGATGAGTGTCTGAAATTCAACTATGCAGCAGTTGGTGCCAATCTGCTTATAAAGGAAATGCTGCTGAGACATAGTCTTCTTACAAAAACAGGGCATGAGGGCTTCATTATTAGGTGTTCAACAACAATTCTCAGCTCGGTGAACAGAGTCCTGAAAAAAGATTTAATCATACTTAAACATTGTATTAAAAATGCTATAGCATTTACCAGAACTCATATCTAAATGACTAAATCTAATCTAAACTCTAAATCTAACTCTAATTTATCTAAATAAGTGACTTTATTTTCTAAATAAACAAACTTAGAAAACACATACATAGAACTTGCTAACTTGAAGTGATATCAACTCAGTGTTGCAGCATCTTGCAAGAGCTTCAGAATTCTCGTACTTTAAACATTAATATTTTAAATCAACTTTAATTCAGCCACTTCCATTGGAGGACACGGAAACAGCAGAAAAATAAAATCCCACATTCAAGGAAAAAAAAAAAACACACCACACTGGGGGAAGGCAGGACAGAGGAGTGATGCTTTTTCAGAAGTACCATAAGAGTTTGGGAGGCAATGGAAGTGGTGTGTTAGTGCTGTTTCTGACTAGAATGCAAGAACCCCACACTCTAGAACCAACTCTAAGAGACAAACCTGAGAAATAAATAAAAATAATAAAAAAATAAATTAAAAAAAAAAAACACTTATAACAGTATCCTCACTTAAAACTACAGAAATACCATCAAACAAGTGGGAGAACAGTTTGTTTGGGCAACCTGGTCTAGTGGAAGGTGTCCCTGCTCCTGGCAGGGAGGTTGGAACAAGATGATCCTTAAAGGTCTCTTCCAAGCCAAAACATTCTCTGATTCCATGAAGTTATTCTTAGTGCACAACCAAACAAATATATGTATTTTTTTTAACCAAAAAAATAAAGTGCATTCATAGATTTGCTGTTAAAAAATACACGTAAGACTGAACAACTGATTTCTTACAAAATAGTAGGGAATAGGAAGCAATCAAGCTTATGATTCTCTGACCTGTCTTGGCATACCACAGCATCAAGGCTGCTTCCTTGGTACTTTATCAAGCCTTTTTCTAATCAGACAGTTATCAGACTGGAAAGTACATTCATGAAATCTAATGTTATGCAAAGCTTGTCATGAGAAAAAAAAAAAAACAAAAACAAGAAAGCATTGACCTGATCAAAACCTCATAGAAATATTTATAGTTTCAAAATTTAAAGCAATGGAAGCTGGTCAAGCCAATGCTAATCAATAAGGCTTTATTTCAATTCTAATAAAGCTGATTCACAAATAAAGGAGGTAATTAACATGTTTTAGATCATACATATTTAAGATCTTTTACTTCTTCAGTTGATGTATATCAAACAAGTTTGTAAGCGTCTATTCTCATGTATGATTAGTCCTAGATAGGCATGGAACCTAAAAATAAGGATGTGGTTCTGATAAGTGGTTGCAGAACAATGAAAAAGACTTCCTTCTTCCAAACTTATTTCCCCCAAAGCACAGTTTTAATTATACAAGCATGTTTTGAAAACTCCTATTCAATGATAGTACTACACTCCAGAAAAGTTCAGCTACATAAAATAAGCATGACCTTGAATCGGGTGTGGTAGGGTTTTGACATATTTTGTGGTTTTTAGTTTTTTTTTTTTTTTTTTTTTTTAAAGCTATCCAAGGTATATTCTGTATTCTACAGTTACCATTTGCACATTTACTATTACGAGTTATGCATCCATTGCAGAAAGAAAAAATTCTGAATGCCTGAACACTACACCATTAAATACTAACTTCCAAAATCAATTTAATGCTTACCGACAGTATGGATTTCGCCGGGAGGAGTAGCGTAATGTTAGAAACCTATAGTAAATGAATGGCTGGAGCAGACTCCCCTGACCACTGAAAGAGAACAGAGAAGCAGAGCTTAATACCAGTTTTAAAAAAGGTCAGGATTTACCATAATAAAAGCAAGAAAACTATTTCAGTGAAAAAAAAGCGAGGCTATGGCCATATTTATTCAGATAATCTAGATCTGACAACAAAATATATACATAAACATGCCTTAACAAAGGCAAAAGACGTACAGAAATGCAGTATTACAGTTTTCGTATTTGTTTTATAGGTAAACATTCTATACACCTCACTTCTGGTGACTAAGAGTAACCAAAGTAACAGTGAGGCCAGTCTAGTATTAAGAGATAATGCTGGACAAGTATGGACATTGGCTGACAGTAGTACTCCTGTTACAATGAACTCTTCCAGCCCTAAGCATAGCACTTTGAGAGTCTGGACCATATTTATACTATCTTTTTTAAAAAATTCAGAAAACAATGGAAACTGTATGTTTTGAGATATAACAGTTAAACATATCAAACTGTTTTAGTTACTCTGAAATTAGGTCTTTATACCTTACAAAGCTGCTGTTCCACGTGACAGTACTGCAAACCATTCACAAAATACAGAAATACCTTGAGTTTAATTGACTGAAGCTTCTTTATATAATGCAATATTAAAATTGTGTCAAATTGTACACTGCATCACAGCACCAGTAGCTAGCTCCTTCAAATATGAACAGTATCTTTAGACAGAATATAAAAAATAAAGTGAAAAGGGAGATGGGCTACAAGGGCAGGGGAGAAGTCTTTCATCTGTATAATATTTACAAGCAATTTAATATGCTTAGCAGCTTGAAGAACAAAATTTTCACTGTAGTTGCATTTAACCTTTATACTATTTTATCATTTGGTATACGATCTCTTAAAAGCTTCAGAATCTACTAGGTAGCTTATCAAGTAGCTACACTTCACATGCTACGTTCTCCATAGAGAAAAAAAAAAAAAAAAAAAAAAAAACAGATCTCCCCAAAGTTGTAAAGCACTCTCTGTATCCAGTATCTAACATTCAAGTATCTGTCAGTTGGTAAGTTGCCTTAAAGCGTAATAGAATCCATCAGGGCTGAAGCACTGAAGGGTTCAGCTGACATGTCATAAGATGCAGACAAATTATGTTTCTGTCAACTTCCAGGAACATAAAGCCTTCCTTCTGCTGCCTTTGAGACCCCTCAGGACAAATGCTCTCACTGTGCAATGGCATACATAGAACAAAGGGCATTAATTCCTCTCCAAATATTAAAAGGCAATAACTCAAACTTCAGTGATTTTCAGGTCGTTATATCTTTGTACATGTTAGAATCCTACTGAAGTTGCAATCTTAAGAGCCCTAAAATGAATTCAACAGGCTGCACAGACACAGTGGGCAAAAATAATGAATTAGAAAGAGGCAAAGGTCTCTGGTGAGAAATAACATGGGAGAAGATATAACCCACTCCTGCTCGTATGCTTCTAGCACAATGAAATTCTATGCCACTTAACCTTCTGTGATCCAATAACCAAAAATAAGAGTAAACAGACACCTTCAGTGAGGCTAAAGATCAATATTCGATTACACTGACCAACATTATACCTACTAAACTA
Organism: Aythya fuligula; assembly: GCF_009819795.1. Taxonomy (NCBI): domain Eukaryota; kingdom Metazoa; phylum Chordata; class Aves; order Anseriformes; family Anatidae; genus Aythya; species Aythya fuligula. The sequence continues at coordinate 52,069,211 of NC_045562.1, forward strand.
CATAGGTACACTTAAGTTATAGAAGTGGAAAAACTTGGATTCAATCCAACAATGTCACTCATTCTATGAAATTGAGTTGTTTCTGCATCAGAATAAATGCTGTTTGATTTCACAATGCATCAACAGCAACATCAAAGACTCAAATAAACTAAGTTCAAGCCTTAAACTATCACAAACTGAGATCCTTGTAAACCACAGCAAAACATACTTGGGTAGAAAGTTTCTCATTCTAAAAATATTTATGATGATTCTTACCTGAAGAGCATGAAAACCGTAGCTGGCATCAGAAAAATTTCATTGCAAGCAATGAATTTTAGAATATTCTGCTGATTAGCATTCAGTTTCTCTAGAAGATTTCTCAGAAAGGGCAGGCTATTCGAACCTCGTGCCTTTAAAGAAGAAAAAAGTGCCAGAAAACATACAAGTTATACTGATCTTCTCTAGCAAAAGAAATCAAAACATTAACATTTACCATTTATGACTCACTCTGGCATTTTAGGACTAGATCCTTTAAAGGGATTGAGATCAGTATTGCAAAGAAAACCACTGAAAGCGTAGAACCCGTATTAGGATAATCATTAACAATCTCAGGAGTCATAGAAGCATGAAGTTCAATTAAAAACGTGAAGTGTTGCAAATCTCTCATCCACCCATTTCAGGTCCAACTACACAGCACTAGCCAACAGCCTTATACTTATTCAGTCCACTAGGATGAAGTGCCTATGGTAGCAATATGGCCTAGTTAGGAGGTTGGAGCTATATAAAGCTGTTCAAGACGGTACACTGAGCATCAGGTTCACCTGGCAAATACTACTATGCTTCCTAGCCTCACCCTGAAGTTTGTTATTTAACTGCTGATATAGAACATTCAACTTTATAGCACATGGTTTACCCTGAGAAGACATTGAGATGTTTATACTCCACTGATACTCAGTAGTTGCTTCCTTCAAAGAAAGCCATCTGAAGAAAAATAATTAGCATCAACTCCAGTATATTATTAGCAAGTCATAGCAGAAGGAGCAAAACAAACCAGAAGACTTTTCAAATTCTCTGCTGGGACTCCACACTGCAATTTCACTAACTCCTCTAACATAACTGAAGGAAATCATAGCTGCAACTCCCAAACCTGCTCATAAGCCCCAAACATACCACCAGTATTAATTATATACCAAATCATACTTACATCAAGAACCTTCTTTGTGTATGTGGCAGCATGAAGCAAAGAGAATAGCAGAACTGGGAAAATACTCACTGAAGCAAGCGATAAGGAAAATTAAAGGCTGCAGAAGTGCATAATTTCTCCACGATATTATGCTAACACACAAGTGATGGCTCTTTGCAAAAGGTTGGTTGGAATGAGTAATACTTGATTAAGACATGTCTATGTCTAAGGCTGTATTTATAGCTGTGCCTTTTTCTTCTTACATCTTTTCTTTGCTACACATTTTTTTATCAGCTTTAAAATCAGTGTGTACGTACATACGTGAAAGTACAACTTGCATTATTATACACCGTGCGTTTCCATTGAACTGTATTATTTCTACATGAAAGACACGTAAGGCTATTACTTAAAGTCTATCATATATATGTAGTCATCACAGTTTTATAAACAGAGGCTGTAAAATGCATTTCATCGCTAAAGAACATGCAGCTGCCAGCAGTTCAGATTTTAGAGTGCAAGAACACAGACATTCCTCTGCCAGAGAGACATTAAGCATACACATACAAAACTGCACAAAGAAGAGCTACTTCTTAAACATCAGCTTTGAAGAGACACAGGAGTAAGTCCTTTTTGCAGACTTCATCTGCCTAGTAATGTGTCTGAAAGACCTCTTACGGAAAAACTGCATCTTTACATGCCCTACTTGTAGTAAGGAGTTGTACGTGAACCCTGTACTGGTAATAAATGAAAGCTATCAACTTCTCTGAAAGGATCACGTGAGACTAGTCATAAAATATGCTGAACTTAAGTCTCAGGAAAATACTAGAAGCCAGAAACTGCTGGCTCCTAGTGCACTAGTTACAGAGATGATTAACCTGGATATGGATCAATCAACATAAGCCTCTCCTATTTCACACAGAGTATGTTCTAAGAAAAGCAAACATTCTATTTTAAATTATTTTTTAAAAATCATAAAACAAGTGATGAAAAGAATCCAGTTTTTAAAATATTTAAAAACATTACCAGGATGACACAAGCAAAGGATACTTGTAACAGGGTAGGAATTCACAAAGATAAGAGAGTACAACAGGTAGTGGCAGCTGTCCTCCAGCAAAGCCTGGGCCAGGAATGCCCTGCTAAGCTGAAAGTGCGGGAGCCTTTGGTGTAGTCGGAGAGCACTAGTAAGAGCATTTGCCAGCAAGGCACGCTGATAGAAGCTTGCTGCTTCATGCAACCTGCAAATCATCAGAGGAGACGTTACCATAAGAACCAAGCCCCTGCTCAGAAGTCTTTCACCCTTGAGAATTGCATCAACAATTGCACAATACCTGAAGTACTTCTATTATCGTACATAAGAACTAGTACGAAAAAAAACTCAAAAATTGGTAATACTGACTTTCCGACGATGCTAAAGCAACTCAATATATCGTTATGTAACTACGCAACAACAGCATAGCCAATACTTTATAATTATTCAACGCATTTTCTAAACACATCAACAAGTATTTTAAGCCAACCTTTAACAAAAGCTGTACTTACAAACCAACCCAGTATACTAAATATAAATTGATCCTTACATGAAAACCACTCTATGAAAACGGAGCATAGTTACTTTGTAAATTTTTAAATACTGTTTTTCAATATTGAAGTACATACCCTAGAAGAGGCAGGACAAATAAAGCAGAGCAGTAAACCGTGAACAAGCGGGAAATCCACATTGCTGTATCCAGCTTGTTAGCCATCAGAAATTGCTACATTAGAAGAAGACAAAATGATAAAGAAAACCGACTTCCACAGAAGTTGGGATTTTAATATTTGCATATATTGAATGTTCTTCCTTCAGTGTTAAATTGCAACTCCTCCAACAACCTTGAATCAAATTATAGCTTGAAGCAAAGGGCTTATTTTCATTCTGTGTGATATTTGATTTACTCGATGTTACTAACCAGATCAAAAATAATTAGGCCACCTCAGAATCAAAAGGCTCCTTTACATTCTACAACAAAATACATTGTTAAGATCTTCCATGGAGGTAGTGCTTCAACACATACCAACGTCACTGAGCAGCCAACTTCAAGAACTTATCACGCAATGTCTTTAAACCTGACTGACTCCTGTATCTGTTGCTCCAAGGCTCATTAGAAATATGCACTTTGTGCAACTGGGCCTAGAAATGCCACCTTTCTCACAGAGGGGAAAAAGATGGAGCAACTTAAAGTTAGCATAACCACATCAGAAGCAACAGCAGGGTTTTAAGCTACAAAATCCTGGCTTCAAAAAAACACAAGAGCTCTCAATAACGTCGAAATTCTCTTGTTAAGCTCTTCTAACCACAGGTCTCTTCACACCTTTGTATGGTCCCAGGACCAGAAGGGCCCTAATGAAACACAGCACGCTTAAGTGATTACAAGCCTAAGAGAAGTGTCAAAACATCACCATTTTTTCCTCCATCTATGTTCCTCCCAGCTTGCCTATCCTTGCTTCCACCTTTTTCATGCCTCATTTTGTGCTTGGGTCTGCCAGGAGCTCCCCATCCACCTTCCACCCCTCCCAATTTTAGAAGCCAGCAGCTATCGTCCTGCACCGTCTCGCACGCCAACCACGCCGCCACTTCCACACAAGCCCAACTTAAACCCAGCCACCCCCGAGCAGCCGCACGCCGCCAGCACGCTCCCACCGAGGCGGCCCGCAGAGGGGGCCGTGCCCGGGCCGGGGGCTGCTGCTTACCACGGCCCCGCCGCCGGCTCCGCCTTGCATGGGCCCGTTCTGCGTGGAGTCCGCCATGGCCGCGCCTGCGGGGAGAGAAGCGGGGAGAGAAGCGCCTCAGACGCGGCCCGCAGGGCTCAGGGCTCGGCCCCCGGCCCCGCCGCCGCCCGCCCGGGACCCACCGCGATGGCCGCAGCGAGCGCTCCCCGCACGCCGCCCGTCCCGCCGCGGCCCTGCCCCGGATGCGGCCTGATGTCACTTCCAGCCGGCTGCCGGGCCTGCCGGGGAATGTAGGCCGCGTGACGTCACGCTGCCCGCCTCATGACGTCACAAGGCGTCGCTATGGGGTGGGGGGGCGCCATGTGTCCTCCCCCAGCCCGCCCCATGCCTCCCTGTGGGGCTGGGTGGGGCGGGTGTCCCCACATGGTGCCCCAAGCACGACATGGCGAGATGTCACCACAGGCCTACACTGAGTGGTGGTGGTGGCATCCCCTCATACAGTGACATCCCCACATACAGTGACACCACCACACACAGTGACATCCAAAATACAGTGACACCCCCACATCCATGACACCACCACAGCAGCAGGTGTTCATCACCTCACACTAACGTGGGATGGGCGTGTGGGTTCTCCCTCTCACCCTCCTCCTCAAGGTTCACATCTCCTGCATGTCACTGTGTCACACAACACAGCCATGCCATTCCCTCAGGCCCCCATTCCCACAAGGTGTGACATTTGTTTTCTCCACCCTGTGTGGTCCATAGAGGGAATGGCCTCAAGTTGTGCCAGGGGAGGTTCAGGTTGGAAATGAGGAGACATTTCATCCCAGAAAGAGCAGTCAGGCATTAGGACAGGTTGCCCAGGGAGGTGGTGGCATATGCATCCATGGGGGTGTTCAAGGAAAGGCTGGATGTGGTGCTTAGGGACATGGGTGACATTGGTGGTAGGGGGATGGTTGGACCAGATGATCTTGAAGGTCTTTTCCAACCTTAGTGATTCTGTGATTCTATATAGACCACACACCATATAGACCACACTCCCCACCTGCTCCCAGCGGGGTGGTAAACAGCAAGAACATTAATGCTTGCTGCAATGCTGCTCCAGGGAATTTTTTACCCACTGAGGGCCTAACAGGCTTTTCAAATCCATTTAGCAAGACGCATCAGTAACACACAGCCTGGTGCTATGCCTTAGTGATGTAAATGGGAATCACAAGGTCGCAGAGCCTAGGCAGGACGTGCCCCAGTCCTGCATTACTAACAGGGTCACATCGCACAGCAGTGATGCAACCTGCAAATTAACTGTCACGCCGCCTCAGGCTGTAACCGTGTGTTTTGATGTCATTGGTTCCCTGTCATGTAAAAAGGCAAAAAGGGAGCTTCTTCAAAGCTGTATGTGCCCCAACATTCATGCTGTGAGCAGTACCAAATTAAAATGCAGCAGCTTTGAAGTGAGTTTCAAAAATCATTAAACTTTAAAGCTAAAGAGCTTTAATCAGCATTTCAGATATGCTTGTCCTTGATGTGAGGACTGAGCTGGATAGCACAAAGCACAAGTCTCCTACTCACTCTGTATCATGTAGCGTATCCCATTTGCAAGTTCTTGGAAAGGATTAATGCTCCATTCATTACTCTGTCCCTTGTCTTAATATTGATTTTTTTTTTACTTGATCTGTGCCAGATAGCCATGCAAACACGATTCTGTGCCTGGTTAGAGGTCTGTGAATCAAGCATTACTCTGTTGAAGTGGCATCTAGCAAAATAAGACACAGCCTATGCCCATGCCTTTGCCTTTTAGCCTCTGTAGCTTCCTGTGGTTTGAACGCCAGGGTTTCTCACAAGGATGTGCCACAGGTTCCCCCTCCTGGTGACATGGATTCCAGAAACACAAGCCACCTGCTCAAGTTTCTAACATTCCCAGATGCTTTTAATTACTCTTTAGCAGCAAAAAGATATTTTTGTGTGTGTGACTGAGGCTGTTGGAATCAACATCTGCAATCAGCCTCATTTCTGGTTTGTGAAAATTAAACTTGAAGATTGATTGGAAAAGACTCGAGAAAGCATCTGGAGAATGTGTAATGAAATGTATTGACAGGGAAGGAGTGAAAGAAGAGTCAGCTGATAGGGACTCTAATATCATAACAATTACATGCAAGCTAAAGCTTTAGGCTAATCAACACGTTTCAAATTGAAGACGCAGAACCTGATTTTTCATTTAGTTTCCCAACCACTCATCTCGTGCTCAAGTGGCTGCAAAGCAGGCACAAGAACTACCTGCTACTTGGGGGGGCATTCTTCTACAGGTGGAGGACACTCTGTGGGTAAACAGCACTTGAGAATTAAAACAGTCAGAGTGTCTACAGGGTGTTCTCGAATGTGTAGTTAGAATACCAGCACACACTTATGTTAAACTGAAATTAAAGCTTTGAAAGGTGGCCCCTGTAAATTAACTATTTTGAGATTATTTTCTCTGTTATAAAGGAAAATATTAACATACACAGATTTATTTAGGCAAAGCAACAACATTGAAATCCATATTGAAGACCATCAGAAATTTAGCTCAACAAAACTTAAATGTCAAAAAGGGCAAAGAAAAAAAAAACACCTTCTGATGAGTCTTCAAGATTATATGCTTCTTAAATTGGCCAAGGATGACAAACCCATGTAGTTGTCAGGAATGCTTGTTTATTCCTTAGCATTTGTAACTTAAGGATGACTGAATGTACGCACATACAAAACATTCGCTTCTGGGGACTGTTTTGCTGTCTGTCTAGTGTCATTTTAGTGTCATAACAGTAAATTTTATGTTCTGTTTTTGCAAAAGCTGTCTTTCACAGATCCGCCTTAATTTAATTTAAATAGAATGTTATTCTTTTATTTATTCCTAAAATTTAATGGCTTAAAAAGTGCCATACTGAAACAAACTTAATTAGGAATTAGGAAATTTAACAGGAAATATTACACTTGTGTCTTTACAGCTGAGAAGTTTCCTTTGTTTTGTACCAGTTTTTCTTTTCCTGACTTTCCCCCTCACTTTCATTCTGTGTCTGTCGTTACTTCTTGTTCAATATTGTCTTTTTTGTTGAGCGATTTGGACCACAGTACTCTTCACTTCAACTTGAGAAAAGACATTAAATCATAGTTTCAAAAATTAAGTTTCGGCTATTGGCTTCTCCCTTTCCCAATTCTTCGCTGCTACGATATTGCTGAATGAGCAGAGAAGAGAAGCAGAAATTGATTCCCATGTTATTAATGATTTGGTTTCCGACAGTTGTAAGGGAATTCTTTTGTACCATCAAGGCACCAGTTTGCTTACTTCTGCTTCCACTGATGATTGATTGTTCAGATATGTAGAAGAGTACTGTTGTAATTGCCAAGGATTTATCTGTCTTATTAGCAATCCAGTCCCATTTCTTCTCCATGGCAGTCTGACACAATCAAGGTAGACATATCTGAAATCATAACTAACACATCTCTGTTTCTCCCCAGTGCATTTATAAGCCTATATAGAATTATTGGCTGTTAAGGTACCTAGGATCAGCTTTCTCTGAGCTTAAAAAATGATGGATGCTAGGAGATATATCTTGATTTTTCAGGCCAAAACATATACACCTACTTCCACTAATCCAATTTGAAGCCTTAGAGAAAAAATAAATAAAGCATTTTGGTATGTCTGTAAAATAATTCCTATATTTAAGAGTATATGAATACTTTGCATTGGTTAGCTCAGACTGAGACTCTGCGGACACTGCAAGTTTGCTAATGCTCACAGCATCGCTGAGAGTTAAATATTGCATGGATCAAAATCAAATAGATTTGTGAAATTAAAATAGATTTGTGTGTATACACACAAGCAGTGGCATAGCTGGGCTGGAAAGGGAATCCACACACAGTTCCCAACTCCCCTTTGCCACTTTCCTTTGAGTCGTTTTGTGTTTCCAAATGCAATCCTCTACCAAACTCCACATGTCATTTGAAGACTGAATGAACTTCTGAAGAAGAGGGAGGCTTCTATGGTATTTCAACTTAATTACTGAAATCCTCATTACAGATACTATGGCAATATTTTATAAACCATAATTGTTGTTAAATGAATTTGGACAACCATAATAAAATATTTGTACTTTTCATTACAGCTTTATAGGTTGTTTTAAAGTTGGACATTGTACTGTTTTTCTAATAGCATCACAGCCAGCAGCATAAAAACTTTTATGGTCTTCAGTATCCTCAGTTCTCAACTATTTTAACAGTAGTTTGTGTATCATCATTTAGGTGGCATTCAGCACCTTGCAGCACAGAGCACTTGAGGTTCAGAGGACGATTTTATCTATTTTGTACTTTGGGACTTGAAAGAAGGTACTGTTGCTAACATCTGTACACAGTTTTCATTTATTTCAAATAAAAGAGAGAACATTCTTGCAAGGTCGATAGGATTGCAGTTCCTCATGGCCAAACTAGCTCCATTATTTGTATCAGTAGTGTATAACGCAAAGCTAAAATAAGTTTTTATGCAAAATTGTAATGAACAATTTGGTTCTTGTTAGTGGTTATCTCAAGCTGGCTGTCCAAATTTCAAGAAACAATAAAGGACATCGGGTCAATGCCTGTTACATTTTTCAGAAAAAGAAACAGAAGTCTTCTGTCTCTCTCTACTAGATTGCTTTGTGATTTTTGCTTGATGGTCTGTAGCAATATCAGACATGGTCTTCTTTCTTTTCCCTCACAGCTGGAGTTTCCATTTACTCACCCTTCCAGGAAGGATTAGCCTTTTAATCACTAAGTTCCTGCCAAAGCAGTGAAAGAGAGAAATCACAACCTTTTTGAAGATGTGGAAAATAGGAAGACAGTCCTTCAATTTGCTTTCTGTGATTTTCTAGTTTACAGGATTTTGGTATATCCCTACATTACTAGGGAGGGTGACACAGAAGCTGCAAGTGTAATCTTAAGATGTTACAAAAAGCTATGATAACTCTCTATGTATCTTTTTAAGAGTGGAGATATGGCACAAGGCTTGGCATGTGGTTGAATCAGGGAGTAGTGTTGCCTGTGTATTTTATTTGTAATGTTCAGCCCACCAAGGGCATGAAAAATACTTGAAACTCAAGTATGGAAAGAAAGATGGGCAAGTGTTCTTTTAATAAATGCAAGGAAGATTTTAATTCTGCAGCAAGAGAACATATCAACAAATGGGGAAATACAGTGAATTATAGATGTGAGCTTTCAACTGCCTGTACTGACCGACTGGAAATGCTGCTGCAGAAAAATTGACAGACATCCTCTTGCAAGCCTGAAGAAATATCTGAAGATGTAGTGATCAATGGTGAACTAAGTATTGTGTTAACTGATAAAAGTTTGCCCTTCCCCTGCTAACTATGGACTACAACAAGGCAATAAAAAGACAGAGCAAGGAGAACAAATCCCCAAAGTTGTGAACTTTCATACTGAAAACTTCCATTCATGATGCAAGGAATGTTAGCTGTATGTATGGATAGAAATATGCAAAGAAAGATTCCCTTTCTAAAATACCACCCTCAGCAAAAACAATCAAAAAACCTGCAAAGTTTGGCAACACATTGACACTTGACATGGTACAGCATGAGTAACTAAAGACCAATAGCACCATAATCTGTGGTCCAGTCATTTTCAACAGATTTATTCATGAACAGAGTTACATTTCTGCCACTCATTTATCGTAAGCAGATTTTTGCAGATAAAGAACTAGGTTCTATTTCAACCCACATAAGATGACTGATAGTGAACTACTAAGAAGTTTCCTGCTTTTATCTGAAGTCAGCAGAAGTCAAACACTAGATATCTTCCCTCAACATGACTGTACCAGTCAGAAAGCCGGAAATCCCACTCAATTCACATACAAAACCTTTCTCACTACTAGAATAAATGTGGAGACTGCACAGGTTTAGTTCTCTGTACCTCCAAAGCCACCTCTGGTTTCATCCACATATGTCTTTAGATTTTTTTCTCACATCTGTCTGTATTATCTGCACTCTTAAGAGTATTGCAAAAGTACCTAGGAAGCAGTTGTTTTACAGGTGTATACAGAAATCCTTACTAAGATTAGAAGAGGCTTCAGAGAGAAGCTTTTGATTTTGGACAGTTTTTACTCAATCATGTATAGTTTCCTAGCCACTCTAAGTTTCACTAGTCTCATTTATTATATTTTATAAGTTCCTCTCAGTGTTTTACCATGTACTGTCAATGTTGAATTTTCAAACATTTGTTGGGGTGCAGATAAACTCTGCAATCAGTGGCTTTCTATATTCTTTGAGAGATCCCATTCAGAAATACATAGTGAAAGAAGACTGGGTGGGTGATTAAATGATAGGGATATGTGGAAATATTTTTAACATTTTATGTTGAATTGTTTAAGCACAGTGAGTTGACATGTCTTCTGGAGATATGCTGTTGCTTTTATTTTATTTTATTTTATTTTATTTTATTTTATTTTATTTTATTTTATTTTGGGGGGGGGGGTATATTTACTCATTGGTGTTTATTCACCAAACATGAGTCAAATGCTCCAAGGGTTCCAGCTAATATAATTAATCCCTCTTTTTTTTTTATTTTATCCCATATAATTTAATTAAATTAATCTAGGTTTACAATCATTGCCAAAAAATACATGCGTATTTTATCCAACTGTTTTATTGTGACTACTGGTAATCGATAAGAGCTCAGAACTTAGAAAAGATAAAGAATACATAGAAAAACAATCAGGTTAATTAGATTTGTCCTTCCAAACAGTTATAGGTAAAGTCCATCCATTTAAATCTGATCTAATCATGTGCTGAAGTGGCGTGAAATTGAATGAAACCAAGCTGTCCATATCCCAGAAATGTTCCTTGTGAGATATAACAATCCTCAAGGATACCAATTAGTCAGATAGCCTACCAGTAAGTCAAGGATAAGTTTCTCACTCAGTCATAATGCTTCTGATTTATATACAGACCGTGGTGACCAATAATGTAAGCTTATTCTCTGAGGCTCATAACTTCTTATTGAATTCAGCGTGCCATGCTACATCTTTTGCAGAAATGAGCTATCTTGCATTTTTTCTTTGGCAATCTTGGGTCACTTGTATATAGGATCTAGCAATTACTTTATTAAGAAGGTAAAATACAAGGAAATTAGGGTTCAAGAGAGATATCTGGCATTATAAAAAGGAATATGTAAGCCAAAAGAGATAAACATAGAGCAAGATTACAGTTTCTGCAATATAATGGTCAGTGGTATATCAGTCAGTATCAGTCAGTGGAAAGTGGATCAGGCAGGAAGAGAAGCACAGGGAATTCAGGAACTGACTGTAGAAAACCATCTATCCTCACTATTTGCTTCTTCCCAGAGGCTTTTGGTGAGTCATACCATTTATTCTTGATTACAATAATTTTGTTGAGTTGCACACTTCTGAAAATTAAGTAAGTGTCCTTAATCTCATTTTCCTAGTCAAAACATATATAAAAGATTTTTAAAATTTTTCTTTGTCATAGATAAGATTGTCTTACATTATAGTGTGTCTAAGAAGACTGTGAATAATTCTCTTGCAAGATAACATATTCTGCATCTTTGTCTTAACCTTTACCAGAGCCAGGGCCTTTATTAAAAGCCTTGAAATAATAAAAATTATGTCATACTTTTCATGTGATTCCTTCATTGTCATTTGTCTGCAGCAGGAAACAGCATGCAGATGCAAAGCCTAAAAGAAATCTGTTAGGAACAGGCAAAAAGTTCCAGAAGTTCACATGACATGACAAAATTCACATTGCAATCATTAAATGGTGAATTAGTATCCTGGGAAACATCCTTAAAGAAGAAGGATCCCATCCAGTGTTTAATATGATTCCTCTGGTACTCCATCAGGGATAAAGAAGCTATGGGAAGATGTTCTCAACATATAATATCATGATGGGTGAGAGTGGAAAGATACAGAGATGTTTGAACGTTGAGAGTCATTCATGATAAGAATTCGTAAGCTGCATTCTAGGACTGAGATGAAAAAAATGCAAATGGGAAAAGAAGATTAAAATGGAAAAGTGTAATGCGCGTGCTTACTTTAGCACAAATAGAAAAATTCATACAGATAGAGGTATCAAAAAGATAAAGGAACATCAGTCAGAAGGTTGAAGCATTAAGAAGAAAGCTGTAGTAGAGAGAATACTTAATGAAAGGAATATGTTTGAGGAACAGGAGAGGAACAACAGGCAATGAGAAATTAATTTACATGCAGCAGTATGTTGCTTAGAGTGGAATCTGTATTCTTGGAGATTTTCATGACTCAGCTAAAAAAAAACACAGGTGACTTGATCTGATGTTGGATATGGTCCTGCTTCAAGAGGAAAGATGGATCTACCGGACCTTGGGGTCTGTTACAATTAATATCTGTAGGACTTTGTGAAAAGTGGGGGTTTAAAGAAGCAGAAACAAAGAAACTGTAACAGCTAGTAAAGGGTATGATGTCCACCATTGTAAGGATAACAAATACACAATGGAAGAGCAGTCGTGGTTATATGCATAGTGAAAGATGAGAACTCTTACAGATTCATAGAAATTAAAATGAAGTGATGAGTAGCAAGGCAAGTTAATAACAGAGTAAGTATTCTCAGAAATTGCATCATTATGAAAAGAAAATATTGATTTCTAAGATACAGATAAAAGAATATGGGTTATTAATAAGCATACAGTACAGCTATTCTTAGATGTCACAGCTCACAGCTTTCCTCATCAATACTGCATCAACAACCTGAGATATTACCTCTTTTAAATAATGCAAATGTTGTAAGATAAACATATATTGAAAATAAACCTGAACTGAGGAAATGCAAGTTTTTATTGTTTAAAATAAATTAAAGAATCATAATATAAAAGATATTTATCTAAGCTTTTTATTTTTTATCAGAAATGTCCCTGGTTCTTCAGGGAAAGAACTGATTTCGTGAGAGGATAGTAGAAGTGAATTGCTGTATATTAGGTAATAGCAGGGCAGGTATGCTATTAGTTATATTAATGTTGGTACAAAAATAAATAAGTATAAACTGCTATTAATTTATTTTGACTGGAAAAAGGAAACCTCCTAACCAAACATTCAGAATCTGTAACAGCCTTCCAGTGAGAACAGTGGAAGTGAAGAATCTACATACTCTGAAAATGAAGCTTTATGAGTTTGCACAACAACCTGATGAGCTTGCCAACTCAGATGGGTCCTCCTGAGATGCAAAAAAGAAACTCTCTTTCAGTCATTCTTTCAGCGCTTCAGTTAACTATATCAATTTACTGGGAGGAGTGAAACAGCATCAGACATGACTTTTTTACTGTTTTGGTATAAATGAAGCTATGACCATATCCACAAAATGAAGAAAATTTCAGTGGTTAGTGAAATTCATCCTAGATCTCATCCTTTGAAATCTCCTGATGTGTACATTTTTCCTGAAAATAAATAAATAAATAAATAAATAAATGCTGGTAGTGCCGATATATTAATATTCTAAATACTGATTCATTTTTTCAGAACATCAGGAGTTTTTACTTGAACAGACAGAAATCAAATATTTTTGTGATTTTTTTAAGATAAACCTGAAACAAAAAAAAGTTTTACTCTGCAATTTCTAAGGGAAAACAGTTTTGAAAGACAGTTGGTTAAAAGTATCTCAGACGTTCTGTGACTAAAATGAGAGAATTACATGTGGACCTCACAGTCAAATGTTTAAAGTTTCTCTAAAAGCTTGCCCCCAACTTTGGAGCTGGAAACAAAAGCCTCTTATGAGTCCCTAAAATACAAGCCCAGGTAGCAAAAAGGTCTGCCAGTGCTATCTCCAAGCACAAGGTAAAATTTATTTCTGGCTTCCATTGGAATTTCCAGACACCAGTCTCGATTTCCATTGAATCTTTCCAAAGGTCAATCTTTAGCCTCATTTTGAATGGACACCATCCAAGCCAAGTGACTCAGCACCTTGTTCATCAGCTGTAATCCAAAGATAAGCCCTTCCTCAGTGCTGTCTGATGCTTTGAACCAAAGATGTTAACTACCTAATGTTAGCTACCTGAAACATGAACTAGCCTGAAATATGAACAGAGAACAGGTCATAGGGCTTGCCTACTTTAAATCCACTACAAAGATGTGGGTTGTTGTTGTTTGTTTGTTTTGTTGTTTTGTTTTTGTTTTTTGTTTTTGTTTTGCCCAGAACATAGCATTATACACCCAATGAAGATGGTACCAAGTTTCTGGAGTAGCCCACAGCCAAGATAAGGATGCCATCAGAACTGTTGAGTTCAAAGCATGGAAACCATAACAGATCTTACTGACACAATTAACTACAGTCCTATGTAAAACTCACTGCTTCAAGAATATTTTCCTGTGTACCTGCTTTTATGAAGACCTTAAAAGAAGCAAATAAAGTGTGTTTCTATTGTTGGCAGTGGTAGCAGTGGTGGTGTTTTTGTTTTCCCCATAACAAAGCTGAGTATTGATAACATTTGCTAGCCTTACTGTCAAGTAGTGGCAGTGTACACTGCTAACAATTAAATGGGATCCAGTTCTTTTACAGTTTTAAACCAGAGGCATCAATGATAAAATTTAATTAATTTTACCTGTGGTCATCAGCTCATGCAATACAATCAAACTTGTGTCAATCAAGTATTTATTTGTCTTCTCTTTTCATGGTGCTTATCGGAGGATTTATTGCTTAGCAATCAAACTGGAAAATAGTCATTCAATAGTCAAACATAGATGAATTTAAAGTGAATACAAGTAAGATCGTAGTCCTGTCTTCCAGCTGTAAGTTCTGATGAATGTTAAATTCATAAGATTAAATCATCAAATGAATGTATTTCTATTCCTAAAGTCTTTTAACTTCTAATATGAATATTATTTAAAATAGACACTCAATTCAAGAAAAAATATTTAGCATAGGAAAATAAATGTCTTTTTGTCCTCTCTATTTGGTCAAATAGATGTCCATCACCAGGACACAAATGTCTTTTATATTAATCCTCAACAAGATGATATCCTGTGTTCCAGTGCATGGTGCAAAGAAGAGAATGAACACTGCAAGCCTGAAAAAAAGAGAGTGGAGGGCCAAATAGTAGCTAAAGGGAAAGGCATATTTGGTGCCTAAGCATTTTTTGTTACTCCAAAATAACAAGTGGTTTCTCATCTCTTTCTGAACACACCATGTTTAACTCCACAAGAGATAACTAGGTCACAAGGCAGATCTGTTTTCGTCATATCCCTGTGCCTGCTAGAAAAAGTCGTAGTAGATTCTGTTGATAAATAATCATATCAGGTACAATTCAAGTTTGTTCATAATAATCCAGATTTCTAGTTATTCAGAAACTGGATTGTGTCTGCTTGCTGTTCTTGAAAACTAAATTGGGCACTCCATTTATTTTTTTTTGTTGTTGTTTTCTGTAAACAGTTTGAGGTACACTTAGTTTTGTTGCTATGACCCCACTTACTCCAGCTCAGCTGCATAACTGCAAGCAAACTCAAATTCCAAAAGTCCAGGAAAAAAAAATAATAATAATCTGAGCAATTGCAGCATTCAACAGCCTCCATACACTCAACTGACGCCTTTAGAGGTAACAATAACACTAAAGCAATAACCCTAAAACAATAAAGCCCAAATGATGATGATTACAAAATAGTAGTGGTAAATTCTGTTCATCATTTACTGTATAATTATCTCCTAACATTTCATTGGTGACCCTCACATTAAGATTCTTGTTTAATGTATAAACCAACGCTGGTGTCTAACACTGAAAAAAGGTCACTAGAAATGAATAGTGAATAATATTTGGGACAAGAAGCGTAGTTAGGAGAAGTATGTAATACATTGAAGGACTTTTTCAGTGGTGTTGGCATCATCATAGTATCTCTGGCATTTGCAGATGTACAATTGCATGATATCTTGAAGGAATGGTATTTCTCAAAGAACAGCGAAGTTTACTAGGAACCAGAAATAGTGCGGGGGGATTTCTTCTTACACTCTTAAGGGGACTTTCATGCTATTTATCTATTCTTTTGAAAATGGAACACTCATGCCATCTAATCACGACTTCCTCGGATGCTGAAAGACCAATAAAAGGGGCACATTGATACCCAGTGAATAGAAATACAGTATTGCATTTTGGATTTGATCTGTTCTGTGTGTTCTTTATATTCAACCCATAATATTCAAAGATTGTTTTCATGAACCTAGCTTATGCAGTTGCTAGTCATCTGATTTCATTCTGCTCTGTAGATCTGTGTGAATAATTTGTCTTTCCTATTTGAGTATTGAATATCAAGCTGTCTAGTTGGAGAAATACTTTAAACTGATGTCTGCCATATGTATTTGTCATACACAAATTGAGATAGCACTTCAATTTCTAGGTTGCTAAGAGCTTTTTTCAGTAATGCTATCAGCTGAGATCAGTTTGAGTAAAGGCATTAACATCTGCTATCAAAATAGAGCTTTGTATTATGAACAATAAACTTCCTAAGGCTAATACCAAACAGTTAGGTGACTTGGGATTAATCTTTTGTTAGATCTCGCCTCTAGAGACCTACTGCGAAATCTTGTTTTAAAATCAAAAGTGAAAATCAGTTTAGTGGTTTCATACTTGTTCTATGTAGACATTTGTCTAGGTAACAAAATCACCAGACTATTCAGTGTGTTTAGCAGCCTAAAAGTAAAAGCAACAAGAGAAGACAGAATATGTTTCCAGCTAAAATACAGTTTGAGCTAAATTTTAAACTGCAGCAAGAATGCATGTGTGAGGGCTGTGGAGTTTGTTCCTTTTGTGCCACTGACTCACGTCTTTAGATGAGCATAAGTGGCAGCAACCCTGTTCCTTCGTATTATGACTGCTGTTCAGGCCGGTGAAACACATCCTTAAAAAGTGCTTTGATGACCTTAATTCAAAGACTACCTGCAGAGACCCTGTTTCTGCCTAATAAGGGATGCTATGGACTCCTGAGCACTCCATCCTATGCAATCCATCCTGCATACTTGTTCATTATATACAGCACCTGGACAAGGTATGTTAGAAGGTATGTCCTTGACACTGTGATGTGCACCTTGGAGTGAGGTGGAGAGCATGAATACAAACAGTATAGACTCCTAGATTATTCCACACCATCATTTCTCATTGCACCGGAAATCCAAGGTAGTTATTATGACACTGAGGACATTTAGCCTGTTTAATAAAAAAAGATCCAGAAAGTGAATCTGAGCAGTCCTGATAAATCGTCCATACTGCCAGCTCCTGCTTTACTCCTTTTCACTGTTTTAGGTTGCTCTGACTAACTTTCTCCAAAGCAAATCTCTAAAGGAGCCAGAAAGCAGTGTGAACACAAGTTGTATGGCCATTTAGCCTTAGCAGTAACACCTAGTCCCCAGATCTTTTTTGTTATAGAATAACTAACCTGCGAGTTATCACCAAGACAGATAATAACACAGCCACCTTCCGACTTACTACAGGTAAACATGGCTCTTGCCCATTACTAAAACTAAGAAGCTGTAGGGGTAATGCAGACCCTGTATTCTGGCCCTTTTTCTCCATGTCCATGTCATGTGCTAGGCTCGTAGTGGCTTTATCAACTGGACATTTTAACTGGGAAAATCAACTCTATGCAGTTCCTGCTGGTTTTGAAAGAAATTTCTCAGCATAAGGGAAATATGCTCCTCAAATCCAATCTGTTGTTCTTGGTATCTTAATAATTAATGTAGTAATTAAGATGGTTTTGCTGCAAGATTTTATTTATAAAAGTTTTAACCAAAGCAAAGGTTGTGCATACACTAAGTTCTGATTCCATCAAAAATGGAATTTGTTTCTCCTGGATGTTTAACTGCACTGCAGGAAAATACTTACTCCAAGGCTTTTATATAATAAGCTTTCAAGATCCACTCAAAACAAGACAATCAGCATAAGAAGAACTTACTCATTATTGCAGGTATTTATAAAGAGACTGTATGAGAAAATAAAAATTGACAAATAAATAAAAAACTACCATTAAAAATGGTAAATAAAATGGACCAGGGCCTGTTCTCCAGGCTTCTGGATAAGAAAATACCACTGCTGTCCATATATTCTGCCAGTACTATTTACTGGGAACAGTCCCAGGTACGAATTTTCCCCACAAATTAAGCTGGGAATGGGCCCAAGCCCTGCCAACGAGCACTGTAACAATCAAATAGGTATGGGCAAGTACAGGCCACTCGGATATAAAAATTATTCAAAATGTTATTCAAAACCAAATAAAAGCGCAGGCAATTAGACTGTTTAGTCTTTAATCCTTACCATTAGTCTGGCTATCGCCGCACACAAAGACCAGCCATATCCTGCCATCAAGCTGTCCACAAGCTCTTTTTACCAGAGGAAGGAAAGACATACGACCAGATATATTTTCCTAGGATACTGCACAACGCACAGCCGTGTAATTGCATTATACCACAGGTCCTGACTGTAAGCTATGAGCATGGTGAGGCAGGGTTCTGGGCTAACCGTCCTAATGGGCTATTTCAGTTGTTTGTTTTCAATAAAAAACCTTCCGCATTACATGCCAAGATTTAGAGTCCTTGGAGAAAGTTGTTAAGTTAGATGTATTAGTACTCTTTTATAGCAGCAGCAGGCCTACGTAATACAGCAGGTTTTGAAATAAAGGTTGAATATTTTAGTCTTATATCCCAAATGTTTGCATACTTTCATTAAAAATGTCTATCTGTAGCATATTACAGAACACAGTTGAGGTAAATGTGTGGAGAAAGTAGAAGAGCTCTGTATTTTAATAAAAATATGAGCGATTCACCTTTTCCATTTATTGTTGATATAACGATAATGACTGAATACAAAAGGGTTCATTTCTTTCCTGGGCGGTTAAGTGAATATTATCCTGCAAATTGGGCATGTGCCGTCTATTAAGTGCCATCTGCCTCTGTACAGAAGGCCAGTGAGTGAATTATCAGCTTTTACCTGCCCCTGGCGGAGTCTGTGGAAACCGAGCTGAATTTAGGGGAAGAAGCCTGCATGTAAGAAGCAACAGAACCAGATCATGGGGCTGTGAAGTGGGCATCATCTGCCTGACCACCACACCCTGCCTCTTGGGAAAATAAGGGGAGAGATGCCTAGTTTTGTACAGCAGTTAAAGGGAGCTACACACCAGGCTATTCCAGCCTGACAGCAGAGAGGAGATGCTTTGAAGCAGGATTTTATGCCAGCGGAGAAATGCAGTTACTTGTGTACTTTAGGTCTTCAGCAGATCCTGTGGAAGGCAGCACATGTTCTGGGTCACATGGGTGGGAAGCTGCTGTATGGTTTCTCCTTTTTGTGCTACATTCAGCTGCTTATGGATCTGAGGCTCTCCAAGCCAGGGTAAATAAAATGTGCTCATTTGCTACTTGCTTCGGTGTCTCCATACAGAATTGCACTGTCTATCTGTGCAACCCAGATTTCAGCCAAATACTGCTTTTAGTGCAGAGTCATTGAGTGAAGAACAGCAAAATTCAGGAGCTTCCCTGAAAAAAAAAAAAAAAAAAAAAAAAAAAAAAAGTAAATTAAAACAAAACAAAAATCAAGGCTTTTTTTTTGTTGTTGTTGTTTTGTTTGTGTGTGTGTGTGTGTGTGTGTGTGTAGGAGCAGCACAAAGCACAGTCCAAGAGACTGAACACTGCAGACATAATATAATGGAGAACCAGGATGGTGACATCAGGAAATTACATGACACTCAGTACAGACACTCTCGTGCCTCCAAAGC